>NC_139720.1:92227204-92911287 GCF_964211835.1 Anser anser
TTCTGATATGTTTAATTTCTTTATTGTGTATATGAACAGTTTAAATATCTTGCCTCAACAATAGAAAAATTGAGTATTTATCATAATTATTTGCAAATATAAGAATGTTGTTTACTTTTCCTGTCAGCACTCTCTTTAAATAGGCAAAGGGATCTATTTTTTCTAGTCTGTTTATGATGATTGAACACCTACACAAAACTTTAAATATTGTCTGCAAAGTGTGCTGAAAATACAAAAATATAATTAACCCTCTTCACCATCTCTTGAGCAGCTAAATATTGTGATTTTAAAAAATATATATATTTAAAGAAGTGTGCAAATAATGCCATTCAAATTTGTTTACAGTATTGTAAACCAGGAAAGATCTCAGAGGAATTACTTCAGTATATAACCAACATGAGACTAGAGTCTTACTCAGCCAAACAGGTTTGCAGTTTACAGGAATTCTGCCTAAATGTGTTTATGTAGTTTAAAACATTTGAGTGTTGGATGTTGGGGTTTCAGTTCACTAGCTGCAATGGGGAAGACTTGCTCTTAAGTTACTAGGCTGGCCTAGCTAAAACTTTGAACAGTGTTAAGTAGCAACTTACCCGAAAACAAACTCTTCCTTTGGCTTAGTCTTCTTCAGTTTTTTGTTCCCACTTGTCCCGCTTTGGGAAAAAGCCCAGTTTTCTTCATTCCAGCATCCTTCATGATCTGAGGAGTTGCCTTTTCCTGAGCTTCTTTTTCCTGCGATAAAGGCAGAAAATTTTTTCTCATCTTTAGAAAATTGTGCCAAAACAAAGTGGGCTCAGAAGGAACTTGCATACCCACTCAGCAACAGAACTTAAAGACTGTTTTATAACCCCTTTAAGAAGATCAAACGTTTTTTTTTTTAAATGGATAATAATCTTGTTGGCAACTGTTTTTTTCCCCTTATACATATATATGCATATACACTACCTCCAAAGTCAAGATCTCTTCAGCTGTCAAGCAGGAGAAAGAGATGAGTAGATTCACAGTAATAAACTTACCTGAATTATAAACGTCTTTTTCTTTTCCATTTTGATTAATTACCCATTTAAATCTACTAATCGGAAAAATATATTTCTATATATCTCACTGAAAGCTTCCAGAAATTTTAATCTAAAATTTATCCTTCTATAAGGTAAAGGGTTCTTGCTCACCACTAACAGCAAAACTGATCACAGAATTGCCAAGGTTGGAATGGACCTCTGAAGATCATCTAGTCCAACCCCCCTGCCAAGCAATGAATGACCTAAGAGAAAGTGTCAGACATCTGCCTCTTGTGATCATAGTTCTCCATCCTACAAACCCAAAAGCTGTTTACATAGAAAAACTAATTGTTCAGGGTTACATGCAACAAGTCGTGGAAACATCTATCAGCAGGTCAACAATCAACCAACCTAGTCTTCAGTCAAAAAGCTAAATCTCAGGTAATGACACAAAGGGAAAAGTTAAGAGCTCTTCAGGTAAGTAGGAACACAGACTGCAGAACTCAGAGACCTGCCCTGGACCCCGGAGCCCGTCCCCACTATTTCAGGCGATCTGACAACCCCATCATGCACTGCTTGAACTTGAGCTTAAACATGAACTTTTGCTCTTCCTCCCACTCCAGGCAGCCTTTTGCAGTTCGTGCTGTAAATGAAACAGTCAAAGCCACCCACCTCTGTCCACATTAGCACGCAGAGACGTGAGCATGCCCTCTGACACCAGAGTTTTATAAAGAGCACCTTTGCAAGATCTCTCCGATTTCCTGGAGCCACAAGTTTCTATCTTTTTAACACAGTCACTGTCCTCAGTTTTGACCTGTTCTGGTAAGCTTTGGGGTACCACCTCCTCTGTGGGGGTCAGTGGTTCCACTTTAATGTTATCAGAAGCCTCACAGGGTTCTTCCTTGTTGGCTGTAATATTAAGGAAATCAGGAGGCTTTGATTCTTTGGTGGGCTCCGTGGGTTTCTCCTTCGATGTTTTCTTCTCTTTCGATTTCACTTTTTTCTTTGGTGATTTTGTATCCAACATGCTTCCCTTCACATTTGAGGCAGGGCGGGCTTTTTTGCGGGGAGTTTCCGCAAGTCTCTCAGCACCCCAGTCCCCTTTTGCAACAGCTTCAATTGTGTACATTACACTTTCAATGTCCGACTCAGAGGACTGCCTCTTTTTACAAGGCTTCTTGGGGGTGGATTTTTCACTTGTGTGCCGGTCCAACTTATTTTTTTTCTTTTTCTTCTTTATCTTTTCTGGCTTGCTTAGCCCAAAGATGCTCATGTCAATCATTGAAAGCTCTGGAGAACGGCACATATGATCCTTTGTGTTATCATTTCTCTCAAAAGGACTGCTCTCCATTATGAGACTAGTAAAATCTCTGCATTTTGCAGTTTCTGATTCCTCAGCTTTTGTCTCATCCCAGTTTTGTATTTTCCCTGTCTCTGATTGTTCTGTTTTTCCTTTACAGGAGTCTTTTATTATTGTTTTCTCCAGTTCTTCTGCTTCCATTTCATCTGGAACTTCCCTCGCCACATCTTCTGATGCTTCCACTTTTGTTTTCCCAGGTTCTTTCACTTTCACCCCTTCTGAAGCAAGGCACATCTAAAATGAGTTAAAAATAGTCACCATGAAACAAACATCAACTGTTAACATTACTTATATTAACAGGAAGAGCGCTACACATGCAGTCTCTCTGGGATCCTAATTTATGAAAGCAAACTATTTTAAAGAACCGTACTGAAAAAATGCTGAAGTCCTAATGAAACTGATGAAATGTAATTATGGCTAAGTGCTAGAATACGGCCGATGGACTCTACCACTCTAATAGAAAAATACTCCAACTGATCTAATTGGTGTTTCCATGATCCTTGAAGTGCCTTTTATACATCTGGGAAACCCAGTGCTAGTTTTATTTTCAGAATACCCTAACTGCAATGGAAAAACACAGTATCTCTCACTATATTGTATCACAACCTACATGAAATCTCAAATCCATACTCCCAGTTCCCAAATATCCCCATATACAATTCTTTCCTCCATTTTCCAAAAGGCCCTGAAGGGGGAGGAAAAAAAAAAGTTGATCAAATCACAGCAATCAAGATTATTTTTCTTTACTTCAATGTGCAAAATGATTTGGGAGATAGTAAAAAAGCCTTCCAAATCTTTCTTCTTATGCCACAGTCTTGTTCTGCAAGGAACTGCAAAGCAGCAGTAGTTGCCATGGTTATCTCATCTCCTCCTGGAGATAACATTAATGGAAACCAAAACGCTCATTCTGTCTGAGGAACAGCGATGTTCAGAAGAAGAACTACAGCAAGGTCCTCAAACTGCCATGTTCCTTCAGCAATGACCTGGAAGATCCACTCGGTTTTGGATCCCTTGCAAGCCATACTGACACTGCCAGAGGTGGTAGCAGTACTTCACAGCAGCAAGCAGTTGCCTTGGGAAGGCATGTTTTCTTCTTCTTGCTCTCCCTCTTAAAACCTCCTAAGCTGAACTCCAAGTGCTATTTTGTTTTTAAAACAACCATCAACCGAACAGCTACCTGGACTGAAACCAGCTGGAAGAGGCTTGCTTTGAACCAGGCATCAGGAGCTTCCCTACCCTGCAGCTCAGCCCATGGGCCATATGGTCAGGATGGATGTACGCTACAGATCAGTTGGGTTCTCTTTAGGTCAATTTTCTATTTCTCAAATTGGCAAGGTATTTTTTTCTTACAAACTAAAGAGATCTCTTGCACCAATATACGAGTACAAAAGCAATGATTGAACTCCGAAATAAGTTTCTGATTTGAAATAAGCTTCTGAAATTCCTTCTACATGGGATAGAAGAAGGTCAAGCTAGGCTGATCACTGGAAACACTGGAGCTTTGGCAGCACAGTGGCTGTAAGGAAGCAGAGTGAATTATGCAGTGGGGGAATTGCGTAACTATGCTGAGGTGGGCTCTGGCACAAAGGTACTTTTTTACTGTGACTTTTTTAATGCACTGCAACATAAACACAGCCTGTGATTTCCAAAAGCTAAAGATCAATCTTAAAAGTGCAACTCATTGAACAAGAATAATATTTTGTCAATTAAATGCCCCCACCGTCACAACCTGCCCATGTTTTTTAACCTCTTTATACCTTTGCTTCTTCTGCAGCAGCCAATAGTGCAGAAGGCTATGGGTGTGGCTACAAAAAAAAGGTGTTTTTTTTTTGTTTTGTGAGCTCTAAATAAACTTGGAAATCACAGCCTTTAAGATTGGGAAGCTTGAAAAAGGCTTACAAACAAAATAAATACATTTCCATAAAAGGCCATTAGCTTCAACTGTTCCGAGAAGGAGTAGCTGCTGAGAGAATCATTGTAACAGAGTTTCTATAGAAGTTATTGACCTGTTTTTTCCCCAGTTCAATAAACAGTACGCACAAAAGGAGAAAAAAAAGTGGCTAATGCCCTTTAACGGGTATTTGTAATGGTGATGTAATCTGAACAGACTAATCGAGCCCTTCACGTCAGTTCCTCCCTGCCCCCATGTACCCATCCCCCCCAACCAAACCAAACCAGTCAAAACCCCAGTCCCTAAAAGAATTAATTGAAACAATTCAAATGGAGATTGGATAACCCCTTTGCCACAAGGGACTAGGTACTTCTCATCAGCTGCAGCATGGATGCTTAGAGGCTTCCAAATTGATGGCTAGTCTGGAGAAATCTTAATTTATAGCACCCAAGCCAAGATAATATAGGCTTCTATAAGCAACAGTGTAATTATAACTGTAGCAACGTACTGCCTTCCAGTCTTGGGCTATCAATATCATTAACTTCTCCACCCCACTGCACCTGTGGTAATTAGTCACCAGTGTTTTAATACTACCTCTGCCAGCTGAAATAATGCTGATGTTCCACACTGCTTTGTTAAATCAGAAGGACCTGAATGGGATGTACTCGAAGAAATCTAAAGAAAAAACAGAGGAGGAGAATAAAGAAAAACATTATTTTACCAGTACAATTATTTTATGCTTGTTACATGGCTTTTGAAAGGATTATTTCCTTCCTCTTCCCAAAACTCATTCATAAGATTACATTATCAAAAAAGTGTAGACCTGTGCATGCTGTAATAAATAAAATCCCACTCCATCACTGCTCTGGTGGACAATACCACTGGACATTAAAAGCTACTTTCAGACTTGGGGATTTTCTTGCCAGGACTGTCTTTGAAGGACGAGTTGAAGAACATGTTCTCTCACATGTAAATAGACTCCAGAGCTCTGCTAGGGCCAAGAGCATTGCACCAGTCTACACCAGCATGCAATCCAGCTGATGGTTCTGAAGGCCTAGGCAGATGTTGGCTTGGAAAAATCATTTCTTGGCGCTGGCTTAAGAAGGTTAGCTCTGTCAGGACATGGCACTACCTGCTGATGTCCTATTGGACTCATAGCAGAGATGCTATGAAACCAAAGTGCAGTAGGAGCCCTTAAGCCTTTGGTAACCTTCGGTTATTACTTTCCAGTGTATGGGAAGCTGTTCAGTAAGCAGTTATCTGATTATTCTCTAGGAACTTTTTTTTCTTATATTAAATTGTGATGCTCTTCAGTATTTTAGTGTTTTGTATCAGTTTTGAGCTTGCTGCAAGGAAACGATCATTTTCTAAATTTATTAAAACATCAGTCTCAGGACTGGACATCAGTACAAAGAAGAAAATATTCTACTGTTAAGCATGTATCCCATAATCTTTGCTCAGGCTTGCAGGTTTCTTATAATTGCTTCCTTGGAAAGAGCTGGAATGCTAGGGACTGGGGCACTGAAGCACTTTCGACACTTTACTTAGCCTTCCCATCAACCCCACTCAGCTCAGTTTTCACTGCTCTCTACCAACACAGGGAAGAAAAAAGGTTAAAAATTCTCTATGTCCACTGGAAGCTGCAGCATTTCACAGCTTCTCCCAACCTCTGATGATTCCAGCCCAAGCCTCTGAAGGCTGCGTACAGCCACTCATTGTTAGTGCTGCTAGCCCTCTGGTGCAGAAGCGGCCTCCTTGCCTCCTGGAGGTGACGCACACTCGTCCGCCGCTGCCTCCCCTCGCTGTCATCCCTCTGTACTGAAGGCTGAAGACAAAGCATGTATTCAGGCACTGAGGAGACTCGGCAGAGCTGAGCAGCAGCACCCTTCCAGGCTTCAGCGTGCAGCACGGCTGCTCCAACTGTTTTTAGGAGCTTAGAAATTCTTAGGATTTTTTAGGAAAGAATTAAACCCACTTCTACACTTTATTTTATCACCATCTGTGAAATACTGTGAAATATCAAAAGGGAAGGCGTAGAAAGGGGGGGGATAAAGTTGGTTAATCCACATAGCAGAGATGAAGGAGAAGCAGAGCAGTGTGCTGTGCTGAAGCTGACAGTCTCCCACGCTCCGGATCCCTGCCATGCCAGCAGCACGGAGACAGCAGTCCAGCCCCCTCTGGTGCGCAGCATCTGCGCTTTGGAGTTACAGTGGCACAGCACAAATGCCTGCCAAATGAACTTGCAAACCTAAGAGGCCTCGAGGTGATATGAACACATTAGCTTGGGATCATCCAGATCAGATCTGGAGCTGCTGTCTGAAAAGTTAAGCTGAATCTCTCATTTTATTTGTCCAGTTACAGACCAGCATTACAGAGATCTCCAAAACTGAAAAACACAAAACCAAAAATCCACCAACAAAGAACAGTACTAATATACTACAAGAGCTAGAGATAAGGAAGATGTGCTTAGCATGTCTGCCATGCCTGTGTCAGTTTAAATCAGAGCCTTTAACATTCGTTTTATATATGTAAGTAGGTTTGTAGGAATCCAGCCAAGCAATTGCCAAGACAGAGATTGTGAAAACCTGTCCAACATGGCAACATCACACTGCCATGTTCAGATTTATTTCTGTGACCAACTGCAGGACAAACTCTGCACTCCTGTGGACAGACAGGTGCCTAGACTTCCCTTGCCCTTGGGGCATCACAGTCGCATCACAACTTCCAGTGGCAACTTCCAAAAGTCAGGCTGGACTCTACAACAGCCTTACTCCAGAACAGCACCACTCAGAACACACTGCTGTCCTGTGACAAAGGACACTTCAAAAACTTCTGGTGTCCCTGATTAGTGTTACAAGCCTTTGTGCTGCCCCAGTGCTGCAGTGGTCATAGGTCTGTATGGATCTCTAATCAGAGGTAAGTGCAATTAGACTTACATTGGCACTGCTGACAATGTAGCACACACCAACAAACTCTAGCACTGCCAGAGACTGCCTCTAGGGTAAGGCGGATTTTCTTCTACTCATGACCTATAAAGTCAGTCTTCCTAGTAGCATTACTATCCATTGAACAAAGCATGAAACAGCCATCAGTGCAGGCTCAAAGCACAGTGTTTTCTTTTAGCGCTTCCAATAGCTTTTTTTCCCCTGAGATGTATTAACCACAGCAGCAAGAACATACAGATGGATGGATGCCACCAGATGGGATCCAAAGAACCATTTTCCTCACTGAAATAGGAAGCGATTTTGAAAAAGCAAGCAAAAAAAAAAAGTAACGAGTAAGGTGGCAGCAACTCCTCTTATTAGCCTGAAAGCAGCAAGTATTTTCATCTTTCAGTCATCAAGAGGAATAATATTTGCAGGCCAAGCCTCACAAGTTTGGGTGATTTATCCATATAAAAGCAGTGACATCTACAAGGTTACATGCAAGACTCTCAGGGAACTTCCAGGACCGTTGAGAAACCTCACCTAGTATTCTTGATGACTGCTGATGACTGCCAATTTCATAATTCAGTAAACTACCTCCAACTTTTCATATGGATTCGTGGATGATCTCAAAGTCGACTTTTATTACTTTTGGTCCCCGATTCAGCAATGAACCTTCCAGTCCTTATACTAAAGCTTTATTTTTTGAATCCTAGTATTCACTTCTTCATTAGAAAGAATGCCATTGTCTCGTCTTTGCTATTGTTCTGAGCTTTGTTTTTATTACAGTTTTAAGGTTACTATTCCTGAAAGGAAGCACTTTTTCTGTGGTCTCCAAGAAGCTATACACGTTTAAAAAGTGCATAAAGAAGACCTAGGTCTCCAGGGCCACTGCAGCTGCCTAATTCTCTGTCTTACTATTTGATTATTTGCTAGTTTATGTTTCTGGAAATACTAAATTTAATGCTAGAGCAAACCTTGCACAATTCACACATTTTTGGAGAAAAAATACACACATCTTCCCATTGTGATGCTAATGGATATAACTTTACCTCCGCCAACTGGAAGAGTGCCGACTTCCCACAGTGCTTTACTGGCTCAGGACTTGACAACTGGGAAGTATTTGATGAAATCTAGGTTTTAAATGAACAGAGGAGAAAATATTTCAGTGGTAACCAGGAAAGACAGACAGGAAAGGAGAAAATGAGTGAAGAAATTGAAGAAAAGAGTTAGTTAAATCAGTCACTTTTATATCTTCCTGGCAGAAGGCCCTACTTCAAATTAACAATCCCATCCAAGAAACACTTAACAGCCATTTAGAAGTTAGCAGGATATAAACACAGATAATATTCTGATCATGCTGTGTGTTTTATGTGATTCCAAGTGAACAAAACACACTTGTTGCTAAAAAACATTATCCGTGGTGCTAAAGGTTAAATAACATTCTCCTGGGAAGCCTGGGCAGTATTTCCCATTTGGTCAGGTACACAGGAGGACCATTTGTCCCCACAGGCACTGGGTGCTTGTTTCACTTCCTTTCCTCCGTTAGGAAAAAGACAACCTTACATCTGGGCATCAGATTTAGCCTTCTAAATAGATGGTGGTTTGCCAGCACCAGCACTTGGTAAATAACTACCACTGCACTTCAGAATTGCTTTTGCAGCCAAACTGTTCTGAGCTGCTTCCAAGAGCAGCATTATTAGTTCAACAACACAACAATTTTTCATTATTTCTCATATTTGATTTTGTTTGTCATGGCACTACATGGAAGCATTTGGCCTGGAAGCCTTGAAAAACTCTAGGATCAGGGACAAGACCACCGGTATTTCTATGGCATCTACCTCATTATAAAAATCACACTTATGACCATGACCTTTCAGATGCAGAAGTTAAATATAGCCTCTTTTTTCTTTCTTTTTTTTTTTTTAAAAAAAACTTTATTATCCAAACAGCCTTTTGTCAGTCAAGGAGTTTCATTAGATGAAAAACAAATTATGAATATCCACCATCCATTTTACTGCCAGCTATTTAAGATATAGTGAATAATATTTGACTGTGCATTAATAATTTAGTATTAAACTAAAATTATTCAAAATCCTAGTTTTCCTTTGACACAGTTCAGTGAACCCACTCAGGATCCCAAGACTCAACTCAGGAGGAAGGGCTCCTGTATGCTGCACTTTGTAGGAAAAGAGCCTTAATTTTATCTTCCTTCCAGTGTAATACAATCGCAGTTCTTAATTTCTTCAGTGCAGTATGAATGGCAGAAAAAGGACAGAAACACCCACACCTTAAAGTATAACCTGAGAACATGTAGACATGCCATGCCTTCTGAGGCACGATGTGAGAAAAGACTAAAAGATACAGGCTTGACAATAGCACGAGCACTTCTAACAAAATGCAAGCGAGATCCCCTGTAGTACTAATTGGAAGAAAGGGAGGCAACATTTTCAGCAAAAGAAAATCTCTTCATAGTCAAGAAAACAAACAGCGAGAGACAAAATCAGCACTTGTTCTGGTATATTTGTCTAATTTATGTAAGGACTTTACTTGGGAAAACTGCAGCTTTACCTAAGGGAAGGCTGGAAGACAAGATACTGACTAGATCTCACATTCCAAATTTCACGGCATTTTGACCAGAAGTTTTGGATTCAAACCTTCTGTTCAGCACAGAAATGAACAGAAAGGGCTGCCCTCAGGTCTACTGAAAGCGAGTATGTGAGAACGCAGCACGGACAGACCCATCCTCAAGCGTGCATTTTTCTCTAATACTGACAACCTGCTGGACTAGCAAGGAGAATCCCACCTTTCTGCATGCTGGATATGATTGTATTTTCGTTACATCACCTAGAGAAAAACTCAAAGAGGACCTGTAAGTGAAGAGAGTTAAACTAGCAATGTTACTGCTGTCACTCTCTGGAAGCGTTTTCTTTGTTTATTTAAGGATGAGAGTTTAGCTAAGTAAATCTAAGAGGTCCTCGCGTTCCTTCCCTGCGAAGCAGTCCTCACCGTCTGTTCGCGTTTGCCAAACACACAGCCAGTACGACCAAGAGAGCAAAGGGGCCCATCTGCTCTGCCTCCCTCACTTGGCAAGGAGGATGACAGCCACCAGCCCATGTGGCCAGACGGCCCGCAAACAAGCGCCATGCCAAGCAGCACAGCCCACTGCTGAGAAGTCACTGGCCTACATTATGGCCTTCCATAAAGGTACAAGTGAGAGGGGCAAAAGCGGGACCGAGCATTTGCAAGATCAGAGCAGAGAGAAAAAGCCAAGAATGTAACTTGGAAACACACCAAAAATAAAAACAAACAAACAAAAACCCAAACAAAACAACAAACTTATGAGGACATCACATCATCCTGGAAGGCCGGTGCACTGGCTGCCTGCACACCCACAGGACCCAACACAGTCTCACTCCCAAGCCTCTAATCATCTCTTGTGGCGAGACAACACCGGGCAGGCCTCATTAGCCACATCCTCATCAGCTTTAATTGAAGACTGCGACACTTGGGCCAGCCAGCCAGGCTGAGGCTCTATAGAAGAAAGAATCCCAGACGGCATCAATGCAACGAGCCCTTTCTGAGTGACAGCGGCCTTGTACTCCAGGGTAGAGGTGTCCATTTAAAATGCCATACCTACTCAATGGGATCACTGTCCTCACAAAGACTCGCTCTCACTCAGCCTGCCGCAACAGCAGTAAAGAGACAGGAAACATATGAAGAACGCCCAGCCAGAACCAAAAATGAGGTGGGACGGCTGCCAAAAGACTGCGGGCACATCAGACCACAGCACAATTCACATTTCTTCACAGGTCTGCTTGGCCACTGGCTAAATAACTACTTTTTCTCCCTCTCGTTTTCCTTTTGTAGCTTTGTACATTGGTGACAGCAGCCTACTGCAAATTGCTTACCATAATTTAGCTTACTAAATGCAGAGATGCATTCATATAGACAGGACCCAGTAAGAAGTGGCGCATTAAGGAACGGGATTTTTGCCAAACTTGACAAAGACACCCTGTGCAAATGAAAGCCCTTATATTTGAAGGAGCACAGGCAGCTTTAATAGCAGGAATAATAATAATAATAAGCTTAAAGAGGTTCTTTAGCATGCATAGTATTTTCCCCTGGAACAAAGTAAATGAAAATCAGGCTGCAATCTTAAAGCCATTTCTCTATTGCTTTAGATAAAACACGATGTTAGTCACTGCCATTAAGGCTTCACAACAAAAGCATAACACTGGAGAAATAACCGTGGGGAAAAAAAGTTTTTTTTTTTGTAGTGGGTTCTGTTATTTCCAGACACTGAAAAAAAACCAACCTAAAAAAAAATCCACCCCCCTCCAGACTGCAGACGTATTTTAGTATTTTTAACAGGAAAAAGATTAACCCTGACATTAACACTGTCCTCTCCAGTTTCTAATTAACTTTCTAAGCACCTTTTCTTCCTAACATTTGATGATTCACAGATGCACTCCACTTTGACAAGTGAGCTGGCATAGCATAGCGGTATGAGATTAAATACACTGTCACATCCTTAAGACAATTTTCAGGTTTGCTGTTGTTTGTTCATGTACAAGACGAATTGATTTTAGGTTCTGTAAAATTTTGAAGGTATGGCTGAGTCAAGCTTCATAGTATGATTTGAAAATGCTGTAATCAAGGTATTTCATACCCCGTTCAACTCTGCATACAGCAAAAAATGATGTAGAATTAAAATGTAAGATTTTTGAGACTAAATTAGCAGATTCACTAGTGTGAGACTTGGCAAGAAAAGTCACAGGAATGTTCTACACTGTAGATCTTTTACTTTCTTTGAAAGCTTGATTTCATCAAATGGCTTCATCCTGCTAAATTCCACTAATATTCTCAAAAGAACTTTCCAATTTAACCTGTAATTTAAAAAACGATAGGATGTATAAAAACGTTTTTACAATCAGAGACATCAACTCTACTGTATCTTTTATAGAGGTGTTTCTATTCAGGTATTTTATGGCACCTGAATCAGTAAATTATTATTTATTTTTTCTAATTGGACTTAAGGATCACATCAAAGCACATGCCAGCCAAGCTAAAAATGCACAGTATATAATTAGCTTAACATTTAATAGAAGTAAGCATGTTGTCTGTAGTCAAACCTCTGTAAGCACATGGCATAATCAACAGCATTATCTTTTCATCCCCATACGTTCCTCCAGGATAGCGCCCGCTCTTTTCACACACACCCTAAATATACATTTAGCATAAGAGATTCTGCAAGTAGTACCAGACTCCCCCAAATGGGCAAGAAGAGAATAGGTGTCAAAAATCAATTTGTAGAAGCACATTAAACATGTGGAGAAGAAATTCATAAAAACAATCTCTTAAGGACTCTAAATTTTCAATACATGAAGGAGGGAGGAAAACTTACAGACTTAGATGTCACCCCCTAAGAGTGCTGTTACATATCTTTGTAGCTATGGTAAGCTTCCTTTAGCCTGCAAGTTTATTTTTCAAAGGTTTCCTGCCTCTGGAGCAGCTGTATCTTTTTTACAGCTTTTTATCCACTACCTTTTGTGTACGCTATGGACATCTCTTCAAATCACTGCTTTTTTCCCCTCAGGATTTTCTTAATGCAACGCTGTCATGAAGATAAACATCTACTGGTGGGAGCCTCTTAAGAGAAAGGGTGATTAACCATTCAGCGACAGCCCTTATTGGTTCATTGCTTATTCCCATCCTCCCCCATCATATTTTAGCTATCATACCTCAGCAAACTGAAACAATGCAGACTCCTCAGTTTGTTTTACAGCTCCTGGGACTCCTGGCTGTGATGTGCTTGAAGAGATCTGTCAAGAAAACAATTATTTTTGCATCACTTAACTCTTTACTTTCATTATCAAACTTCAACATGTGAAATTTCTGATCCATGATACTGAAAGACCATCGGTACCAAAGAACATGCAGATGAGTCCCAGCATACCCCTACAAAGCACAGTACCTGCTTTCCCAGGAGACATGGAAATGATGATCTTGAATCATTTTTCACAATGAAAACCTTCCTAGGATCAACAGAACAGGCCAGAACGTTTTTTGAAGGGCTTTTGTTTGCCCGTTGACATGTCAAAAGAGGGTTAACAACAAAAACTTAACACTAGGTTGTATTTCACTGTTCAGTGAAAAGACCCAGCCACAGAATGGTGTTGCTGATAGAGCACAAATTGCTGCTCAGCGTGGAAGATAAGTGTGGGCAGGGACACAACATATGCACGCACTTTTAGAAAAGATACCAGTTCTATCCCAGAGACTAAGGGAACTTTTTTTTTTTTAAACTATGTAGGTCGTGTCAATTTTTTTTGGTTGCAAATTACACTTCGAATTCATCACAGACCTAGGTACAAGTACTATTTATTTTGTCATTGACACACAAACCTACCACGTACTAATTAGGCACAGCCTCACTACAAACTGATTAATGTTGTTGAAAAATAAAATGAATGAGCTAATACGCATTTCTAATTGTTGATCAGTGAACTACTTCTAAACTACAAGTTTTAGCAGTGCAGACGAGCTTGTTTCCTGGAACCCACTGAAGTTCTTTGGTTGGTAAGAAAAAGCAGAGGTCATGAACCCTTAGCAAGAGCATATCTTGCAGCACACAACACAGTTCTTGCTACTACCACATGATTCTGGCTCTTTCCTGCTTGGGCATTGTAAAATGAACTCAGTAACTGCACCGATATTTTTCATACTGGTTAAAAGACAGGGAACAGGGAAATTGAAGGAACAGACTTATCAAAAGGAACTATACAATGTTTTATGTTGCTCAACTGACAGTTTAAGTACACAAAAGTATCTGGGAAATACTGGAAGATGGATGTTGAATTAGTACCATTAATTAACACTGGAATTAACCAATTTTAAGAAACTTTTAAGTATTGTTTTCATTAACAGCAAGCCAGGCATTTCCTAACAAGACAAGCCAGCAGGCTGTTTAGGAGCCTAATCACAGGTTATGTATTTCATTCTGGCCATT
Source organism: Anser anser (assembly GCF_964211835.1). NCBI lineage: Eukaryota > Metazoa > Chordata > Aves > Anseriformes > Anatidae > Anser > Anser anser. Next base: position 92,241,387 of record NC_139720.1, read on the forward strand.
ACCTTTAATCAGAAATAAAGGATCAGTGCGTTAATCATTTTCTAATACATTTTCAAAGCCTCAGATCTTAAGTTAGAACTCAAGGTCTTGTGGGTTAATGTTAAAACAAAATGACGCTTTCTGTATGCTGGGCCTGGTACATATCTACTCCTTAAGCGACGACATTTAGGGAGGAATATGAAGGTGCATACAGCAAGGAGTATTAAGACAGTAAGATTCATGGCTGGTCTGAAACCAGCTAATAAAAGAAGCCCCTGCTGTAATAAACTTTCTTTCCATACGCACCTTTTCAAATGCCACCCAGCATCCTGTACAATCAATATTTATACAGCTAAATATTTAAGCCACTAAATCCTGATCATTTAAGAAGTTGAAAAAGACATAAGCAAGTGATGCTTACAAAGAGCCAGGACTCTTTGCAATCTCATTTGCGTCATTTTATTTTTGTCAATTAAATTCATTAGAACTTGAATTAAATATGGAGTATTTAAAAACAAAAGCAAAAAAAAAACACAGTTCAGTAGCACTATATAGCTATTAGTGGAAATATATTAACACAAATGTTGTACATTGCAAAACCAAGGCATAGTTGCATAGAGCTGTTTTGTGGTTACAGAATAGAAGTAAATCTTGGAAGTTCCAGAACTACAGTTATTTTGATGGAGTCAGTGACTAAAGCAGTCAGAATGGCTAAATGACACCCAAATATACCTGCTGAGACTTTAGTCAGTAAGACTCCAGTTAATACCTAAGTGCAGGAATGACACATCTTAAATCACTGCTTAAACCACAACTCTATTATTGCTCTAGGGTTTCAAACATGTCCCTGAACACAATCTCCTGCACTTCAAGCCAGACACATCTACCAGATACATGATACAGTAACATAAACCTCAAAACAAGGAAGAAATACTACCACGAATTTCAGTCAGAGGTGTTTAGTTTCTCTTTCAGCTAAACACCAGGTAGCTCTTGAAAAAAAACACAAACAAAAAACATTCCCTTTTAAAGAAACTCACCTCTGCAAACTGAAACAATGACGACTTCTGACACGCTTCCATAGAATTAGTCGCATCAGATTGGCAAGTACTCGAGGAAACCTAAAACAAGGAGTATGGAGAGTAAGACCTCAAGGGTTTTTTCTTTCAAGCTAAGAACAACAGTGGGCAAAATGAAATACCAGGCAGCAGTAACATGCTATGTTTAAGATGGACAATGCAATGTTTCAGATTCCTGGACTGGTTGAATCCTGGTTGAATCAAAATAAAAGGTGAAAACACAGCTTAGCACCCATTTTAATGTATTTCACAACTGCCTAATTAGAAAGACTAGGAAAATACCAGGGATAGTTGTTTTTTAATTCCAAACTGCAGAAGAGTCTTCCACAACAAATACTACGTTGATGATTTTGGGCTGCATACACAGATACCTTGTATTCATGATGCTATCTACTACCTCTTTAATTTACACTTCCATTCTGAAGAAAATTAATTACTTAGAAGCTAAAAAGGAAGTTTTTGAAACCACTAAGGGTTGCCTAGTGACAAAAATAATCGCTAATCGCTTCACAGCATGAAAATAAGTAGTTAAGGGTGCCACAAGCCTTAAACTGCTCAAATAATAAACATAAACATCTGTTTAGGGGTGCTTATGAGAAGCAGTACAATAAAGCATCATAACTTCTGAAATCAAAACACAAAGAAATGACTGCTCAAAACCCCAAACCAACAGCCAGCCTCATTTGATTTCCTAAGACCTTTCCCATACTGCTCTTATTAGCCAGGAGTTTGTTACTCAAGCATCCTTCCATAAAGGGATTGTACTGAATAGGAAATGACACGTTTGAGTGTAAAATATTTACATGTGTGACTCCTAGGAGGTGAGGCATTATTAATATAAAATATGGTACGTAACATAACTCATAGAAAACAGCAGAAAGGAAGGAGGCCTTACGTGATTTTCGAAAGGTAGGTAACAAGATGGAGGTTTTTTTCCCTTAATGATTTTCAATTTTTCATGGAATTCCAGGTTATTTGAAATATTTCAATGCAAATGTATTTTTTACCTCATTTATCAGAATGAGTGTGCCAATACCATTTATTGGTGAATGGCCACGTGAGATTTGGCTAGCAACTGCATCTGTTGCCTGCAAGAACGAAGTGCCGCAGAATCACCAGGCCTACAGTACATGCAGCTTGTACTGCTGCTCCTGCCACTGGTTGCCCCAAGATGCTTGTGCGTGGCAAGTGCACAAGCGCATTTTGCTTCGGGAATCTGCTGTGGCTCTGCCTCTGCAACACAAGAGCTGTTGTGCCCACACTCCCAACTTGGGGGAAATTAACAATCTCTGGGGCTTCTAATCTCTGCCAGGCTGAACCTGACCAAAGAGATACAATAATTACTGAAGGGAACGGTTGTACAAATAGTGCCATTGCATGATTCTCATTTCCTGCTGTAATAAAGTCCTCAACATTGCATCGTTTCTTCTCCTCTCTCCTCCTACTGGCTTATCCTCAGCTGCACTGAAACAATCTTTGTTTCTGATTTACACCCCAGGCAACACCACTGCGTGCGGGCCCCGGGCAGCCTGGCACCGCAGGCCAGACAACCGCTCATTCTCAGCCAGGAGGAAGCTGTAAGGATGCTGCCTCCGCATCCTCACAGTCCCTTGTGAGTTACTTACCATAGCCTGCTCTGAAATGAACAAAAGAGACACAGGGCAGCACCTGGCTCACATGTTCTCCTTCCTCACTGAGTGATCCAAGACCTGTATCTGGTCCTGATATGCAGGGCAGCAGCACGGGGGAACTGGCAGAAGAGCCACGTTTTGGACTGTGCTACAAATTCAGGGCTTTCTGGGAAGTAAGCACAGAGACCACTAGGTGCTGCTCTAAGGCAAGCAACTGTCCTCACGGCCTTGGGGGGGGGGGTGACAGGGAGGGAGCTTGAACGCAAGGAGCATTCCTCGAGGAGTTTCAGGTTTATTGCAGTTGTTTAATTAGCAGAAAAGTGGCAGGATGAGGTTTTGTCTCGTGCAACGAGAGTTACAAGAACAGTCCTGTTAAACATTTTTGTTCAGGTGTTTGACAAAACGTGCTCACAATTCTGCATAACGGATGGAAGGACCCAAATATCAGGTGAAAAGCCTTCGCTTATCCGTATCCTTTATCTACTGTTGCTAAGGTTTTTAACTTTTCTTGCCTGTTTAAGAGCTCAAGACACTGTTTGGAAATCAATCACACATCAACACTGAATTCTGTTATCAGATGAAAAGCCTTCTGGTCTATCGAAAAAAATTACAAAAATAGGAACATAACCAGCACAGAAAGATGGTGACTAAAGCACTTTTGTAAGCATCACTACCGTGCCTCTTTCCCCTTTTCCTGCTGGTGCATGTTCGCTTTGTTACCTGCTGTCTGGAGCGCTGACAACGCTAAGTTTAACCACCTGATTTGAAAAGCCCCTATATATCCATTTAGCACACGCTTAACAGAAAAGCAGTGGGCGTTGAATAAATTTACTCGGGATTAGCAGAGCTGTTACGTAAGGATCCTTTTCCTCATCATTTCTGAGGTTCCGAACAAACTGTGTCAGTGCTCCCCTCCTTTGTATCAACAACTTTTAAGATGCTAATAGTATTTTAAGATGTTTGCTTACAAGGCCACCCAAGTCTGCATAATCGTACATATACAAGCAGTCAAACTAAATGTAGATAGGCAATCCTAACTCTGGCAGTCCCCCAATTTAAGAACCACATATATGCATGCGATTCTTCTATGTACACACACACTTCAATAGCAATGAAGACTACGGGATATCACTTAGACGATTCTTTTTAAAATGACATACCATCTCTATTTTTTTTTTTTTAGTAGCAATGCCGGAGTTTTAGATACATGGCATATAATTTATAGCCTCATATCCATATAAAATCAGTATCTATGTTTTCCAGAGTTAAGCAACTCCTGAACCTTTTCACGGAGGATACTTAACAGTTACTTTTGTTCACCAATTTCTCCCCCACGTCAATACAACCCAAGTAAAGTCTCCCCATTTTAGAGGGAAGAATCATACCAATTCCTCAATGAATTCTTGAGCTTTTCTTATTTAGCCTGTCATACCACATCCCAGTATGTTCTGCTAACCTCCCAAATGCTGTTTTGAGGGTGAAACTGTTCAAGCATAAGCATGCAAATTCAACCATAGGCTGTCCAGGCATGTAAAAGTGAGCATCTTATGACTCCTCTGTCCGCTATCCCAAGGATGGCAAGTCAGAAGCGCTGCTCAGTTATTCAGGCCTAAGTAGTTTTTAGGAACTTTACTGCACTCGGGACAACACAAGCCTAAGAAATATTTGCTCCATATCCAATCATCTGAATCAAAAGGAGAATGACTACCTATTTTACCCAGCATACAAGCCACCTTATGAACAGTTTTCAAAACTGGCCCATAAAGTAGGTCATGAATAACAATCAGTCTGAAGAAAGACTGGAGGTCCCTGCGCTCTTGAAGATACACAGAAACACACTTACTGTAGGCTTTTGTAAAATAAAACGTTTGTGATGGCAATTGAACGACAAACTTCTTTTCAGACATAAAGACTTAGTCAATAGGAATAGACTGCAATACTTTGATTACTTGTTAGCACTTGCATGGTTTCAGAATGCATATATAATTACACTGACTGTACGGAAATTATTCAGTATTTATTTTGCTATTAGCGCCAAGGCCGCAGTTGTATGAGGCGTTACACAAGCACGTAAGCGTATGAATCCCTTGCTCAAAAGAGCTTGCACACCGCCTGTTTGTTAACAGTCACTGTACCTCAACCCTTCCATCTGCGACAACATCCTCTCACTGGGCAGACCTGCCTGGTTTGATCACATATTCATCAGTCTGTGGAGTTGATACAGAAGTGGTATCAAACCCAGGCCTGATGTCTATGGTCACGGTTGGAGTACAAGACTCACATCACTGGGCTCACACTTCAGTTCCACCTGAGGTTACTTAAAACGTGTCTTAAATTCCACTTCCCACTTGACAGATAGTCCTTTTCAGAGCTCTTTTTAAACTGACGGCTTGTAGTAAGGGAGAGAAGAGAGTTCCTTACCTCTTGTGCAGTCAGGGCATGCTCCCCGGCTAAAAGCAGCATACTTAGGCCTCCCATTTGTGTAGGATCTGTTAAAAGAGTAAAAGCAAGTCTGAAGTTTATTCATTTGCTTGTTTAAGGAGCCTGCCATTTGCAGTGTTAAACCCCCAGAAGACTACTTGTCACAGACACTCTGAGCGAGCTGCCATAAAAGGCAGTTCAAGAGAATCACAAATAACCATTTCTGTACCCTCTGGGAGAGGCTCTCAAAGCTGTTTGAAGGATTTAATTGGATTTGTGTGCTTAACACCTCATTGCGTGGATTTACAATTTTACCGCCAAAGGTTATATGCACTACGGAGCGGGCTATCTTTAAAACAGGCAAGTGTAATGATCTCATACATCTCGTACACAGATACACACAAAGACACACTAATATCCCACTTGTTTATAACTCAGTGGATGCTCCTACCAAGAGAGCAGTTTTCTTCCTTAGCCACTGAACGAGAAAAGGGATGGAACAAAATGACACGATCAAGCTCTGAAGCAAAATTCAGCTTTAACAGAGAGCTGCATTTAGTGGTGAAAAGTGCCAGCCTGACAGCACTGAAGCATGAAGTGCTCAATCCTCCACGCCAGAACAGCACAGGCACCAGCCAGCCAAGCTGGTGACTGCCTACTTGTTGCTCCACCACTACAACATTTAATTGAGGAAAGCAAAATGGAGATATAAATGTTCTTTCTTTGAGTGCTTGGTTCTGACAGTTTCTAGCCTCCAGGTTCCAAGCACCTCACAAGTTCTGAAAAAAAATGGCAGCAAAAAGTAAAAGCTATCAACACTGCCACTCCATTACTCACGGAGTGGCTTTGCCACTCAAAACAGTGGTTGCTCTTCATCATTATGAAGACAAGTTGTCTGATTTGGGGGGAGTGCCTTGGAAGTAATGCAGGATCTCAATTTAACAAAGAGATACACAGAGAGAAGAAAACAGCCTGTGGTCCAAATGTCTCGCACAACAGCCACAGTATGAGAGAAAGAAAAAAAAAAAAGCATTATCTTTGCTGTATTCCTGAAAACACCAAGTTATCTTTTGGTAATTAACCTCCACAGGTCTTAGTAAGTGTGCACTCACGTCTTCCAATTTCCTTTTGCTAAACTACACAAAAAACAATTTCTCCAACAATAAATTACACGTGCTTGGGGCCATTCTTTGGAACGGCGGCTAACTGGCACAATTACCCTCGTCTGCTTGGTTAAATTGCCTCTAACACAATAGCTGCATCCAAAATGCCCACTGGGAATTTCTGTGGCCCATTACAACTCAAGAGCCAAGCCTAGGTGTTTTTTGGAGAGAATCAATTGACGTGTTACCATACCTGCAAACCTCCCAGCGGTTTTGCACTACAGACAATCAAGCTCCAGTTCACAGGAACACTCACTGGTACTGTTTAATTCAATACTACAGATGCTGCCAAAGCTCCTCCCTTGGACAGCATCTCATACTGACATTCACAGGAAAAAAGTTTGTTAATACTCTTAAAATAGCAGTTAAAAAAAAAAAAGATTGCATAGGAAAGCAGTGTGAATAAACCCAAGCTCATCCACTATCCCAAGGATAGAAGAGTGGTCACTATAGCCTAGATAGTACTTGCTTCAAACCCCATGATGTTCAACTGAAATTACTTTTTTTCCTTTAATGTAATGAACAGATAGAATTGTTTTTGTTGTTTTGTTTTTAAGCATTTTACTTCAAAATAGAAATAAAAAAAGGAATAGAATATATTAAGTTTCTGCAGAGACAAGGCACGATCAGAAGCGCAGAGTGTAGTAGCAAGGAGTGGCTGAAGAAACGGAGACAGAAATGGGAAGGGTCAGCAAATGCTTAAGCACAATTCATAAGTGAAGAAATCCTGTCAATATAGCACCTGTTACCATCAATATACTTGATCAAGCAACAGTTCTGTCCCTTAAACAAGAGGAAATCAGAGCAATTAAAAACTGAAAACTAAACATGCATCTCAAAAGACACTGACTGAAGAGTCAGTAATTTTGAAGGAGAGACTGGAAGAGATCTCCAGGTACACCACAAATTTACTGAGCTCCACATTAAACAGTTAGGGGCTGGCTGGCTGCTTTTTATTTCTTTATTCACATTGGAATACCAACGCAGAACCCAAGTCCTCTAACTATTACGAGTTTTCTTTCAGTTTTCAGCCTACGTTTACTGAGGGCTAGGTAAAGGCACACTTTTTTTCTTGGTGTCCATATCGTAAAATTTAAATAACTTTTCTCTAAATTTCCATCTGCTGTATCTACAGGAGCCAGTCACCCTGTGCTTCCTCCACTTGCTTTACTAGCTTAAACAAATCAAGATGTCCTGACTTCATCACGTGTTCCCACAGTCACTGTGATCCCTACAGCTCTCCTCTCCAGTTACACCAGGTGGAGTTCATCTTTCTTGCACATGAGTGGTCAGCAGGGTAACCACGTCAGATGAGCTCTCACCTGTACTCTCTTGAACACTATTAATTCTTCTCTACAGCTCCTGAAAATACTCTGCCTGACACACTGCAGCACAGCACTTTCTTCTGCCCACATCACACCGATGGCTCACAGCTCCTCTCTTGAGATTCACTTTCGTTGCCTTAGGTCTTCCTCCTCCTCAGTTTTCGCCAACTGGAGAACACCTAGCTTATGGCTCTAAAGTTCTTCCCTCACTTCTAAATATTTTCTTGGCTGAACAGGTGGTCTCAGTTTTCTGCCTTTCAAATAAACAGCTTATAACAAAATGACAAGAATAGGCTTTTACTTTACCTTTTTTTTCCTCCTCCAAGTAAGCAAATACTTACACTGTTTATTTAAAAATAAAAATTAAAAGGATGAAAAAAAATGACAGCTCAGTGGAAAGTTAATTTTGTGCTTGAGCAAGTTGAATACTTATGCTGCAGCTGTAGCAGAGAGCTAGCACTTAAAAATCTTTCCACTATGGTTTCAAATTACAAAATAAGCTTATATAAGGGAAGACAAAATGTATATACACAAACACTGCCACATGCTTATAGAACCTTCTCAGCGCAATAATGTTTCTCTTATGGCACTAAGAACTTACTGGTATGAAAAAATAAGGATTAAGTGCTATTTTATAGTCCTCTACAGTTAAATCAACAGGAATGAGAAAACAGCACACACATCTGACTTATAGAATGGGAGGTGATTGGTGGCTTTCTCAACAGCTTTCAGCAGTGATTAACCTTGCACCATCTCACTATTTGGGAACGACATACGTTGTTAGTACTAGCATGGTTAGAAACTCAGCAGGCTGGCTTGTTCAACATGGCAAGTTTTCAATCTGAGGAAAGGAAGAATGGAGGAAGAAAAAAAGCTAGCAAGCAACAGTTTCAGTTAACTTTCACCTGGGTTCAGAACTACGTTGCTTTCTACAGAACAAATTTTGCATCTCTATCAGGACACTGGCTATTCTAGGGAATGTCCTCTTCTGACACAGCACTACAGAAGTATCAGAAATCCTGAGCTTTTCCACAGGAAAGCTGTTGCCCAGTTGGCTCTGTAGTTGTGACAGTAGATGCTGCAATAAACACATTCACCTGAGAACAGCTGTTCTTTGCCTGATGCCCTAGAACAGCTCACAAGGGGGGCACGAAAAACATGCTCAACTACAGCTTGCAGGCTGGATGAGCAAGGACACCGCTAGCAATGCTGCAGGTCAGGAGCCCAGTGATGGTGCCACACCTCAGGCTCTTCAGACAACAACAGGTCAACACAAGAAGCATAGAAGAAGCAGGATGGTTGCTGTTGGAATGCCAAAAATAGGAGAAATGGCCTGGGATGGGGGAGGACTTAAAAAGGAAAGGAAGATTTTATGCTTAATATATAATGTTTTCCAAAATGAAATGTGAAATGTAAAAATAAACCAAAAAGGATTTACAGCTACCAACAAGTAAAACAGGTTTCCTGGAACAACTGTGGATTGCCATATAATCCTTGTCCTAATGATGCTATCTGCCTTGAAGATGCAAGACAGCAGCATTTCAAAGATAAAGGTGTTTCTATGGTTGTTCACCTACATTTTAGTTCATCAGCCAGTACACATCCTGGATTTTAAAAGAGGTTGTGCTGGGCAGAACAGTCAGATTTGAATTAAGCTATCACATGAAGCAGAGGGGAGAAGAACCCAAAAAATATGAACTGGTCATGAACTGGTATATGACTGACAACATCGTAATCCATTTGGTACGACAAACCTGTTGTGATTTAGATGCTGCTAACATCTCTGTCAGGAGCTCCCATTATTTTATGGGTGCTGTTACACTTGTGAAATAGCCAGACTTCACTGGCATGAGGACTGGAGCAAGACCCCTATGAGTTACTATACTCATGGATTCAGTCTGCAGTTAAAAAAATAAAATAAAATCACTTTAGCACAAAACAGAGCCTTCTTCAGAAGTGAATGGATCCGCAGGTAAAACAATGGATTAGATTAATTTCTAATCAATTCCTAAGTCTTCTGCTCTGGCAGTTGTTGATTAAAGATCTCTCTTAACAGGAGCTTTACAGCTGGACAGCCCAGTAGGAGAAGTGGGGGACGGCAGCCAGGCAAGACCAAGACCTACTGCTTGTTCTTCCTGTTAAGTCAGTAATTTTTTAAGGAGCATAAAGCATAAGCATTACTCCCCTGATAGCCAACCAGAAAGGGATGAAGAGGCTTGTGGGTTTTAGAACTGGTCTCCCACATATCACTACTATGTTGCATGAAAAAGTATTTTGAATTACATTTCACAGTTCCTTTGTAGCCAGGAGGAATTCCATTACAGGAATTTTCATACCATTATGAAACTGGCAAAAAAAATGTAAAAGCCTGTTTATCCCTTTTTATCCTTTTTTCACTTGTTCCATAAAACTATTTTCCACTCTCTAGATCAAGATATCTCTAAGCAGAAAAATCCTATCTGTCACACGATTGTCATAAACTAGGCAGAATACAACGAAGTTCGAAATACATCAACTTTAATAAAATTAGAAACCTTAAAAAGCCAAAAAAAGGTGTACGTGCATGGAATTATTTTCCACCTTGACTCTTAGGTTCTTAAGCTGCCAGTATTTAAGAACATTAATATCTCCATATTTCAAGGTCATGATTGCGACAGTTCTGCTACTTGTGGATATCAGCAAGAGATTATCTGCCTTTCACCAGTTCAGGTTCTCCTACACCGATTAAAGATTTTTATTATTATTATTTAAAAAGATTATGTACTCCTCCCCCCATGATATGATGGGAAAAGGCAAATTTTAAGTAAAACTGAATTACACTTTTCTTGCTTTAAATATAAAAAGCCTTAGTTTCACAGGTACGTTCATCCACAAGAATTATTAACACCTCCAACTTCAGACACCAATAAATTACGCTGGTAAACAACAAGTTATTAAACACAGTACTAGCCTCCATGAAAGAAAGAAAGAAAGAAAAAAAACATACTATCAGCACTATACTTCTATGACTAGGAAATTAAAATCTCTAGTTCCAACAGCAAATAAGCCTGAGCTAAAAACAAATCAAATCTAAATGGCCACATCTTAGAAGCTGCCACATATCTGGTCTTGATTCTAAAACAGCAAATATGTAGTATAGAAAATGGTACAAAATTGTTATGCAGAGGCTTAAATATAGTCTAGGCAACTTAATTTGGGGACATGAAATGTATTTGCAGGTCTTGCAGCCCAATCGCAACGTCTCATCCTCAAACAAAGCAAGGATGCAACTTGTGAGAAACTTCACAAGACTGAAATCTCACCTGCCATCCCGAAGTTGAGCTGTGGCATTTCTTCACTTTTTGTCACTTTCCTCGGGCTTGGCAAATCTTTTGCAGAGTCTGAAGGGAAGGCCCACAGTTTCTTCCTGTTTGTAACAGTGGAAGTCTGTGTTTTCACAGGTTTGTTTGTTGTGGGGCACCACTTGTACCCTGGATTTGCCTTCATAAATGCATCCTTGTACTGGAAAAGAAAAGGAAAATTATCAGTTGTAACATTATACTATCTACAGGGCAACAGGGTGCACTTTTTATAAGAGGATTTAATACAGTAAATAATCCTTAAATGTCTTGATTATTTTTTAACAGTTTAGTCACGTGCTTAGAGTCTGACCACCAACACAATCTAACAAGAAGAAATATTCAAATAAGTAAAGCTGAGTTGTACTTAAAAAAAAAAAAAAAGGTAGGTTTCTCTTTTCTCTCCCGAGGGTTTACTACACATATCAGGCTGAAGTTGTGATCCTGCAAACTGCTCCCCAGCATTTACATGCTCACTGCTTGGGAAACAGGGAAGACAGCCATCTGGACTCTTTCTCAGGTAGTCTTTGCTTTCTAGTTTGGATGAAATGAAAACATTCATTTGGCAATAAATGCAGCATAATGCCCCTTACTTTGCACTTGTTCTGTAACACTTCAATATTTTAGAATATTTGAGTTATGCTCTTTCCCAGACCAGGCACATCCCTCTGAAAATACGCCGCTACCTACTTTTCTCTTTTTCAGTAGCTTCTGATACATCACCCGAGCTTTCCTTCCAAAACCATGCTGCACGGCTGCAATAAAATGAACTGGGACCATTGAAAATTTTCTTTGGCCTTGAGCACATATCTTCGTTGTTTGCTCTACTCTTGGTATGAGGCAGCAAAACAATCTAAGCTAGACTACACAGAGGGGGAAAAAGGATCTGGATCCTACACAGTTCGGTTGGAATAAAGGCACTTGGAGCATCTACTTTCAAAATGTGGCGGTGATGTTTCCCAAGTACCTTGCTGCCTAGGCAAAAAAAAAAAAAAAAAAGATCTTTGACCATTAACAGCAATAAAAAGAATGCATTTCAGTATTTCAAACTTGTTGCTATGCAAGGTAGAGAAGGGACGAATGAGAGGGTCATGCCGAGCATTCCAGCTGCAAATGTTTGTCTAACAACTGATAGGCACTTGGAGCGCTCACTGGTGTAGGAGGCAGGCTGCCAAGTCAGCACCAGAGCTCACCGCAGGGAGAAGGAGCTCAGCACCTCCTAAGTCATTATTAGGTGGGTCTCGCTGGCGGCAAGTGAGCAAGAGAGCAATTTTGTCCTGAACTACATGGCACGGCAGCTGCAGAGAGTTTCTTCTGCAATCACGTGTGCTCCCACCTGCCCAGGTGTCCTCGGTCTCAATGTTGCCACGGAAAATCCCCTATGTTTCATGCACATGCATGCCATAGGAACACACAGAGGGAGGAAAACAAAAAATCCCTTGGGTATCAAACACAGAGGAGCACTCTGAAAACCCTGTCCCTCTAACAGAGTCACTGCTGTGCTCTCCCAGATCAATAAATGCCATGCCTTGTGGCAGGATCTTCGTTGCATGCACATCTCTCCTACTTTCACTTCCATCTTAATCTGTCAGCCGGCACGTTCTTCCCCCTGACTGTAGCAAGGATACAAACGATTCACTTTACAAGCAGCACGGCGCCATGTGAACCTGCTGTGGGAAGTCCTGTATTTATAGAAATGGCCATAAATAATAAAAATCTGCAGGGACTGCTGACCCACATACACCCAGTATTTTCTGGAGAGGGCAAGGGGATTAAATCTGCGAATGAAGGACTGCGACACTCTCATCTCGCCCCTTTTCCCTTCTCCTCAGTTTGGTTTGGGAGTTCATTTCGCCAGTGAATGCAGACCACAAAAATAGCCTCACAGAGGGGAGGGGAGGGGAGGGGATAAGGGAAGAGGCGGAAAGGAAACACACAAAGAGCGATCTTTGCCTTCCATTGTTAAAGCACCAGCCCACTCATGAATCATGTTTCCAGCCTGCTGAGTTAAAAGCACAGAACCTCTAGCGATGAAGTACGTAAGCCCTTCGTATCGGTGTTGCTGCTCTGAATAATTGAATTATTCTGCGGATTAATTTGACAATCCAACAGGCTGCCCATCAAATGAGAGCCATAATGCATGCCATTTGCCAGACGAGGCAGCGATAAGCTTTTAATCAGTTTCCAACAAGAGAAATTCAAGTGACGTGGTGTATTAATGGATTTTTTCCTCTGCAGAGCCAAAAAGTTAACGTTAACTGCACTCTCCAAAGAGGAGGGAGCCAATTCAGGCAGGACAACTCATCGGCTCCTTTCAGAAATTCAACAAGCAAGATAAAATGAAAGAAAATGTATATAAAAAGTTAAACAACCACCAAGAAGCAGTTTTATAAAATGCATATAGGGGCCTGATCCAAATCTCCGGAAGACTTTCAGCATTGATTTTCATGACAATTACACCGAGGCCTAAAACGAAGTGATGGATTCTGCTTGGCAGGTCATGAGAAGATAACTTAAATGAGCTACACGGTAACAAGAAACAGCCAAAGGCAATAGAGGAGCTTACTCTTTTCCTCCATTCAACCAACTGTACAGTAAACCAATATAACACAGCAGCCTAAGAAAGCCTCTGAAGTCCCTTTAAAAAAAAAAAAAAGTTATATTCTTATCCTGGAAGGTAAAGGCACTACCTTCATTCCCACGCAGAGCGGCATGCCAGTGCCTTCAGGACTGCCCTGCAGGGTCATGTCCTGAAATTCCAGGTAACACAAAAAAAGCACAGGATATGTTTGTGGATCGGTCTGATGCATCATTTCTGCTTTGTGAAAGCCTGGGGAAGGATGCAATATGTGCTGGGATGGGTGCCACTTCAGACCTAAGGTCAGAAAAGGTGCTGTATTTAAATGCAAGCTCCTTTCATCACCAAGTAAAAAGATGTGCTTCCTCCAGCATCATGGAAACAGAAGCACACCAAGCGGACTCAAGCTACACAAGAACAGTGATTGTTTCACTGCATATTCTCCATGCCAGCTGAAAGCTTCCAGCCCCCGAACAGGGCAGAAGCCCTGTAAGAGTTAACAGAGCACAGCCCCCCTATTAAACACAGTAACCAGAAAGGATGCAGCTTATTTACGAGCGGTCAGAATTCATTTTCCTCTCGGTGAAGTGAAATGCTAACACACGGCAGGAACACTTGTGGTTCTACTTGGAGTATTTATCAACTACTGGGCTTATATCCCACATAATAAAACTTTCAAAGTTAAGTTGATCTATGAAGTCTGCAGGATACAAATGGAAAGCCTGCTCCTTAAAGGAAACACCGGCAGAAACCGACACTGAGCTTTGCAGGCACAGTATGAAGCCTCTAGGGCAGGTGTTGCTCCAAGAGACCATTAACCACAAGACTGAAAATAGAAGGAGCATGGGGCCAGTTCTTCTAAGAAATTAAGGCACCCCAAGGTGCAGACAGGTACATAAAGGGATTTTCCAAAATTGCCTGAATGAAGCATAGACCTCATCGTCCTCTCAGCTGGAATCAGGGATAGGTATCTAACCCACTAGGAAACTTCTCATAATTCCACTTGACAAAGTACTGGGGTGCCTCGCTTGCTATCTTTAAAAATCCTAGGTCTTACCTACTGCTAGACATGCGTAACAAAATGTACCAACGCCTGCTGAGATAGTACCAGTTGCTGATACTACGCAGGTAAGAAACTGAAAGTTGCTCACTTGATGCCTGATCTGAGTTAACTGGTTTTGTAAACTCTGTCTCCGAGTAGTAAAACCATTCTCAAGACCGTAACCCAACAGAGCTTGTAGCCACTGCAATTATGGACCGTTTCTGTCAAGCCCACTTGTATCTCTGGAAGGGCGACGGGATGCTCAGGGTACACAGGACGTGCTGGGGGTGAGGGAGAGGTAGCAGACATGACACAGGGGTCCTGTGGGAGATAGCTGTAGGCTATGCAGTGAACACTGGCAGTCCAAGAGCAATGAAAAGCTGCATTTAGGTAAGGGGAACTCATCCTTTGCATTTTAAACCTCGGCAAACTTTTATATATACTTGTGTGTATACACACGCGCACGCACACACACACACACTCTCCTATACATATAAGTCCTTAAACAGGAGTGAACCAGCACAATGGTAACTGTATGTTGTTCCAAAGGCATTCACCTCCTTGACCTTTAAATGAGCTCTCCTTAGGAAAAAGCAAAACATCGATAAATGGTTCTAACTAGAGCTAACATTAGCATCCTTTTGACAGTCTCAACAGTAAACCTAACTATAAAACTATAAACCTGAACAGTTTTTTTTTTTATACTTAACCTATAGTTAGGTATAAACCTAACTATAAAAGCGAGTGCTAAAACACGCAACTGCTCCACACACAGAACAGGCCTGTTTGTGAAGAAGGCCCAAATACATTCAGTGGCACATTATAGCTGCTAATTATTGTTGTAACATACAACCATTTAAAGAATAAAAATTATACATTATCTCTCTGCTACACATTCTTGGAACTAGTGGTAATGATCTAACTACTTAGATTTATTGTTTCTCTTTGACACTGAATATGCAATCTGTTCTTCACGCCAACAGAAACAAATAAATCACTACAGGAACAATGATTTCTACAACAGTATGATTAATAGTTTCAGATCTGTCACTTCATATAGAAGTTCTGCAATTATTTTCCTTCTTAATGAGTAAGTTTCCTTCAGCAAGACAAAAGGCTAAGAAATCAGTCACATCAGATTTATTTCTTCCAAAAATACTTTCTTCATTTTTGTCTTTATTTTCTTTGCATCTATACCAAACCTCCTAATTGCCCTTTCTCCCCACGTATCAGGAAGCATCACTGATTGTACGTGTGAATGCAGACCGTATCAGGAATGGCTGGACAAAGCTAAGGCTCAAATACTTCAATGCTGTGTCACAAATGGGACTTCAGAGGTACTACACACTACTTTAAAAGGACCTGCCATGCAGAACACTTGGTTGTTCTTGCAAGCCTTTCCATGCTCATGCAAACTACTGACGTGGCTGGATCTTATATATATATTTTATCAGTAGCAGACAACTTCACATGACTATGGTTTTCCCAACTGTTTCACAGCTGTGTTTCTCGTAGTACACTAGCATAACTTCACAAATGAGAGAGGTCCTTCCTTCTCACTGGCCCTCCATTATTTTTTCTAAGGCTGAATTCAACGGTTACTCACAATCTACATCATGCAGGTAACTCTACTGCATTGTCTTTTGGGGTAGTATTATCAGCCTAACTGCCTGTGTCTTGCACACTCTACAATCAATACCCACAACACTCTTCCTGGGGAGAGCTTATCAAACGTGCTATTTCCCAAGAAGCTTCAGTTAAATTTTAAAGTGACATAAATACACTCTGTGAAGTATGGGAATAAATCTCTTTTCCTTGCTCCCAGTTAAAGGGCTCTGACTGCCTATTCCTCTCTGATTTGGATACTGGACTCTGCCTCACCAAAGACAGCTATATCAAAAATTGGTAACAATACAAAGAGAGAGTACTTCATGAAACACTATTAAAGTTCTTTAGCATCAAAAGTAAAAAGGGACTGAATTTGTCAACTATACTTTTGGCTTGGTCAGCCTATATTGTTGACAGCAAATGCACAGCATGAAGTAGGTATTGCTACAGCCAGCTAATATGGAACTGTATAACTTATTGTTTTCAATTGCCACAATCTAATGCATTAATGCTTTTAGTGCAGGAATTATCGGGTGATATCTACCACAAAGTATATAGTGTTTTGTTTTGTTGATTTAATGATTATTAGAGCTACACTAGTCTGTGCACACAGACCAATTTCTTCGCAGTCTGGTCCAAAAGACCAAGTGAATCCAAGTAAGAACAACAGTAGCTCTGGGCACCATAATCCCACTGGGGAAGCTGAGGAGTCCAGAGAAGAGAAAGACCCTATCAAAAGCACTTAATATACTAAGAAACAGAAGACAAACATGTAATAAACTCCCTTTACATCTACCATTCATACAGTACGTACCTCCTTGGCCATGTCAGTGTATTTCTGCTTCTCTTTTGGATCTAGAACAGCCCACCAGTCTGCCAATATCTTGGTTGCGCCACGATTATCGAGGCGGGGGTGTTCTTTTCGCACGAGAGAGCGATGGCGTTTGCAGAACAAGAGAAATGCATTCATTGGTCGGCGAGCTCGTTGCTCCGAGGACTCGTCATCTTCAGTTTCATCAGCATCCTGCTCTAAACCATCAGCGCCGAGGAGCGGCACCTACCAGAACCGAAAGGGAAGGGCTGTAAACTCAGTTATTGTCTGAGAGCGTCTATAGATGTGTTTGAATGAGGGAGACGCACACAGATTTGCACAGCTGTCTGCAAAGGCCATCTGTTCCATCTAGAAGACCAGGAAGTCTACATCCAACCTCCTTGCCTGAAGGTCCAAGGTTCACTCATTCAAGACTTAGACTTAGATGCTGACTCACATTCAAGACTTCAAGACCTCGATGCTGACTCACAAGTGGAACAGATTTCTAAGCTGAGGACCGTTCTCCAGTAACAGCCCTAGAGAGGCTGGAAGGAGGATATCCTCACTTCCAGTTTCCTACACGCTAGATGTTATCTCGGTGAGATGAGGAGAGCAGAGCTGTCTTGGACCTCAGTCACACCTGTTTGCAATGACAAAGTGCATAGGAACAAAAGTGCACAGGAAACAGTTGTTCCCCCATATGCCATTCATTTCTCAGCTTGAGCTGCGCTGCCTTACAACCTCTGCAAGGCAGCCTGATCGCTGCCAGAAGGCAATTGTCAACAGAACCCGCTGCTGAAATGCACTCGCTCAGCTCAAAGACCAGCACATCATTCACGCGACAGACGCACCACAGAAAGCTAGTTATAACTTACTGAAGTTATCACTGTATGGGACAGAAAACCACCTCCTACCTAACCGCAACATTGCTATTTTACACCATGTTGTGGAAAGTGACTTGGGGTCGACAGACAGCGCTGTCACAGTATCAGGCTTCTCCTAGTTGCTCTTTACCCTTGTCAAGGCCCACTCTTCCTTACCAGCACATCTCAAGGCAGCCTCCTCAGCAATGACCTTCCACTGCCTGCCTTACCAAGGCATCGAGGAGATGCCGATATGGACGTTAACCACATGATGGAAACGTCACGTCTCCAAAATCTATCACCTCCCATTCCTGCTTCTTGTTACAGAGGTTGAGCCTAAGTATACATTTGTGAGGTGACGCAGCAGGGTCCTTACGAAAGAAGAGTAAGGCCAACATCATCGAAAAGTACCAAAATACCAAGAGTCAAACAGGAGAGAGATTATTCCACTTGTGCTCACAACATTCAGGAGAACATGCTGAATTTCATATACAAAGATAGTAGAAATTGTTGACAGACTTTCCTTCTTTTTTTCCTTTTATCTTTTTTTTTGTAAATATTAAAAATAGTCAAGTGCAGGCTAACATGTCTAAAGTAAACAATTAAAAATGTCAGAAAAACAGCCTTAAGAGATCAAAACTAATATGTGCAGCGTGTAAAACAACTTAGTTAAAACTTCTACAATCTAACTCAAAAAAAACAGGGTTTTGCCCAAGATTTTGAAATAATGATGGAATATTCACATTTTAATGTTATTTGCTACTTGCTTTTAGAGCATTATGTGCACAGTATCGATATTTTTTTTTTTAATTGGCTGGGTTAGCTCGCAAAAGAGAACAGCAAGAAACACAAAGTAAAAACACAGCCGGGGTAAATCTGACCCACCATTCACCTTCTACAGTCCAAGCATCCAATGAAGTCTACCTTATCGATATCTTCTTCTTCCTCTTCTTCCTCCTCCTCTTCAGAAAAGTCAAGGAGTTTCTTGGCAAGCAGGGGATGCCACTGAAGACACTTTCTTTTTGGTCGCTTCCCAGTTCCTTCTCCTTCTGTCGAATGATCCTTATTCCTACTACTGCCTTTCATTACTGTGACCTGCCATGCAAAAACAGTCAGATGTTCACAAGAAACCCTTACGCACAAATGACCATCACGCAAATACTTAGACAAGCCCATAACAAACGCATGGAGCTCCTACACAAGACACTGAGAAGATTTTTGCATGGTAATAGGTAGAGGTTTATTTTGATTGTCGCTAGCAACAATGATGTATCCTTTCTCATCTCAACGTTTCCACCAGATCAACTAGTGAGATACAGCTGAAGAGGATGGGACGAAGACAGTGGGCAACCCAGCTCCCAGATGTGCTCCTGCCTAATCGATAGCATGAGTGCTCATACTCCATTAAGCAAGGGGGTGAGAGTCTACACAGCTCCCCCAAACCTGTGCACACTCCACTTTTTCATATTTTGCTTAAGAAAAAGCCAGGAAATCCCTCTTTTTAGCAGTAGGACGTATCAGCAGCTACTCATCTGTTGATCACCTACTTATATATAGCAGTGCTGATGCAGAATCCCATGACACTATGAGCTAGTATTTCCCAAGCGCCATTAAAAAGTGCCATAGGGAAATCTGACTCCTTGCCTAAGAGAAGCGAATTCTCATAGATGAGTTTGAAACAAACAACCTGACACTTGCAAAGTACTTCTCTACGAGAGCCCATGTACAGCAAACCATATGTTCAATCAAGGGCCTGCAGTCGGTAAACAAAATTCACGCACCTGTCTTGTGAACGTCTCCTCATCTGAGTACCTTACTGCTCAGTAAAAATATGTGCTTATCACATGCTAGCTACCAGTTTAAAGGATGGCTTAGAAGATGTGTTACCCAGGTAAGACTTGCACTGCACTTACACAGATCTTACACGCTGTGCACTTACACAGGCTGCCCAAGCCCTGGTGCCACAATTAGGGCAAACGCCTCACTGGAACCACTTCAAGCAGCAGTACCCAGCAGCAAGAGGCATCGCAGCTCCAGCCATCTTCCTGAGTATCCCACCAGTTTAGCAACTACTCGTTTTGCTTTTTGCTGATGTCTTCCCAGCGTTTTTTGGTGGTTAACTCACTGGCATTTTGGCAATATGCCCTTGTTTGCTCTAGGAATGTGTATAAGCAGCTGCTTCTTCCACAGACTTGAACAGCACAGAAAACAGAGGGAACTTCAGACACCCAGCGTGCTGGAGAAAACTACTGAACCCTGAAAGAAGCAGGTTCAGACACCTGAACTTAAATATACAAAAATGGCATTTTCCTGTACGCGTACTAGATTTTATTACTTCCTCCCTGCTTATCAATATTATCTGCACCCCGAGTCAGGGATGCCCTGTGACTTAGCAGCTTTCCATTAAGCCCCACACTTTGCAGTTCCCAGCATACTGCTTTTACATGGAGCACATTCATGGCAACCACTCTACTGTACATTTTCTGTAAGCAACACTTGTCCTTTCAGCAAGTGTTATATGACACACAATCATGCACCATGCCACGTCTTCAATCTGTAACTTGCGAAGAGGATCCAACAAACACAATGGGAATGAAATACACAGAAACAACTTTGGCTTCAAAACATTAAAAGATGAGAAGGATCAAGCAACAATTCAGTACTGTGAAATGCAAGGTTGAAATCATTGCTATCCAACAGTAAACTTCATCATGTACTGTTCTGCACAGTGCTTCCCACCTTTGTCTCCTAAAATGCTAAATCTCCATTTGCTTTTGCCATGCCGGGTGTTTTTCAACACAGACCAACAATGTAGCTGAATTATTGTTCTAACTGTTCTGAGACTTTAGAGTTTGTTATATGACAAGGATTTGTCTGTTACTGCAGTCAGTAATGCATGTGGCCGATTTCTGAGCACGGGAAGTGTGTTATGAACGGGACAGAGTCAGCTATGCCAGCCCTTACCACTGAGTAGTTTATGTATGTTATCATATGGTTTCTGCCTACAGTCATTCAGAAGTAAAATGAGTATTACTGGTAGCCTTCTACCTCATTAGTATGAAGCTAAATTAATGTTCGAAGTGTCCTCCATGATCCTCCTTTAAAAATCACAGCTGAAGTCCTAACACGATTTCAACAAAATCATCTCTAACGAGCAGCTTCCTGCCTCCTGCCCTCCTGAAGAGAAGTCAGAAAAGTTCACAAGACGTAAGTAATCCCACAGTGCATTTTGTACAAATTCTCCATCATCTTTAAGACCCTACCTATGCTCCGTGCCAGACATGGCAGGTGAAAAGGGAACCTGAACGCTGGCTACCTTTCAAACCCGTAAGGGACTCTCAGCACATTATTTCTCTTTATTGCCACCTAGCTCACGAATAATTGTTTTTGTTTTCCACGCATGTAGGCTAGGTATTGAACATCCAATTAACCTAAAATAAATTAACCAGCATTCACTGCACACCAGTGGTGAAAGAGAAGTGTATGCTCAGCTGGAGGAATTCAACTATGTTAATTAGGTTGTTTTCTCAAATTGTGATCTATTTTACCTTAGTGGTCACACCAAAGCAACAGTTCTGCTCTGCAGAGGTTGTTTTTAGCACGGCAGCTCACCCTATCAGCTGAACGAGCATCTTGTAGATCTCAGACACAAAGCCATAGCTTGGTTATTTAACAGGCACCACTCATTGCAGACAGACACAGGGTCTCTCTCTCTCTCTTCAACTTTGGAGCAAATGCCTGCAACAGCCTCAGTCTGCATCACCTAACAACAAAAGTCTGACTGATTTGGCCCCAGTGATGGGAGGACTGAGGCCACAGCCTGACTGCAAACTGCTTCCACAGCACAGTCCAGAAGCCTCCTCACCTCAGGCAACCTATCTACTTTATTCCTTATAACCCCTCTTCTTTCCTATAAAATAGGGCATAATTCATAACACGGGGAGATAAACTACTCCACTGCTATTTTTTAATACTTGTGTTTTCAAATATTGCCCCCTTCCCATTTTGGTTATTTAAGTTCTCTTAAGTTTTTCTCCTATGTTTCAAAGCCCTTTTTTGGTCCTGACTTTTTGTTGATGTCTCTCACAGTCCACAAAGGACTGACATTATGAAAAATGTTTTTCTTCTCTATTAAGTTGCACAGAGCTTTTCCTCTTAAAACAAATAAAAAGAAAGCTGACATGGTGTGATGAACTTGTTTTCTTTTGGACTGCTTCACCCTCCATACTATTAACCCCACACTGCATGGGTATTTCTGCCACAACTGCTGATGGACTCACATACAGTCATCTAATTATGAGAGGAGCTGTCCCATCCAAAAAAACATCTAATGAAATGGAAAACAGATCTAACATGAACAATTTCATTTATTTTTTTGCGTGGAAGATTTTGGCAAGACATGCTGTAACTACGTAAACAAGATATTCAATGCTCAAGTGAACGCATGTATGATTAAGCGACAGTGCGAGTCTTACTGGAATTAATTACTTGTTGAATGGCAAAACATCAATGGAATCCATTTACTGGAACCTTCAGATTCGACTGATTTATCCATTTTTTTCCCTTGACATATAATCAACAGCATGTTAGTTTCTTGTTTTGTATGGAAGAAAAGGAGCCGGCAGAGAGAAGTAGGCAGAAACATCAACTCCTGCTTTCCCTCTCCGGGATTCCCGAATGCTGGCACGTATCCCTTTGGAAATGGTTTGGATCCTACAAAAACTGAAGCATGTGCTTAGGCTTGGCAATTAAGCGGTTCTGGGGAAGTCACAGAACAAGTCACGGGCAGTCTCTGCAGGATCTGTGGCTTAAAAAGTATAAAATATACACAGCACTCCAAGTGCAAAGTTTGCAACAACAGGAACTTATGAACCATATCACAAAAATGTAACTAATTCTACAATATCACTAAAAATATCATACATCTTTTAAGGCAGATTTAGTAACTTCTAGAAGTTAGCAAGAGGAATATTAAAGCCAGCTAACAATATTTTACAAGATACTTTTTGGCTTCAGCATGATAGAGTGGCAGACATAGGGAAAAAGAAGGAATATACCAAAAAAGACAAGACAAGAATATGTACAGCTTTGCTTGAAATAAGCCACACAGGCTCTATAACATCACCAGAGGATTCCTGTCAAGGCTGATATTCATGATCCATTGACAGCAAGATACACCTTCAGAGAGATGTTCTACACATCTGTACCTTCAGTGCAGATACAGGTCAAATGTTACCAAGGTATTGCACCAATAAAAAGATTTTAACCATTTTTTTCCCCAGATTTTTTGTGCTGGCTATTATATTTCCTTTCTGGTCCTGGAAATGTTAATCAAAGAGTCACAATTTTCTTGAACGTCTTATACATATGTATACTTAATAGGGGTTCAGAGGGGAAAAAAACAACACAGCATACCTCAAGAAAAGAGCTGGATGGGGGAAAGAGGTGGGGAGAGAAGAACGATTGCTTAGTTTTTTATGACATATATTTTTAATTCAATTATGGACCTGCAAGTCTTCCTTTTTTAAATATTCATTAGCAACAAATGCTTTATTACCTTCACTAAGTTTTGCTTTTCTCTTATATTGCTCTGTTATTTATAAAACCTGGCAGACAGGAGACTAACTTCTTCATTCCTAATTTCGGGACTACCTTACCCCACAGTTGATCTGTCACCCAGAATTGTGCTAGCACTGAACAAGTTGCACTCACCAGGTGTTCCCCACACTATACCCTCATATTTCACCAACACCAAACTCTTTAAAAAGGTCCTAAAACTAACAAAGCGCTGCAAGACACATGCGGTAACAGAGGCTTAAGGCAAGAAAACCAAGAGCTACACAAGCTGAGTCACAAAGACCTGAACTGCAACTGCAACATAGTCTCTGTTGGAAGGCTCTCAGCACAAGGCCTGATCTTCTGCAACACTCATTTCCATTCGCACAGTGGAAATGAATTTGTTTTCCTGTTACCTTAAAACTACTTTTCCAGGAATCCAGCTGGGCCTCTGCTAATTCCATATAGGTTACTGGCACAAAGCAGCAAAGGGAAAAATTCAAGTGGATTTTCCACACTTTTTTTTTTGTTAAACACTATCAAAATTCTCTGTTACTTTATAAAAAAAGAGTGACTTTATAAAGCCAAGAGTGACAAGAGGAATGAACTATATGATACTAATGCCTTGGTGTTTTGGGGGCTACGGAGCCAATGAAAGGAGCTGTGTCAATAAAGAAGTTGCAGACTAGGCAATGAGGTCACTTTCTCACAGGTCTACTGGGTGGAATAGGTATTTGAATTACCAAATAAAAGGAGATTGCTGGTGGCAAAATGACACCGAAGTGAATACAAAAGGGTTTTATAAACGTATTTTTTTTTTAGCTCTGGAATAACTGAACCAGAGTATTTCTGCAATGAGGGACAAAACCTAGTCGGTACTAATTACTGACCAGTCAGTGAATGTATTCTTTATTGTTTCACAACAGAAAGCCATTAATGAGCTTTCTAACTTTCGGAGATGCGATGCCTTAATGGGGGACATGCTGAGACTCAGCGGAGTTCTGCTTGCTGGCAGAGGTTTGGGATAGGCTGTTGCCACATGCAATGCTTTGCAACACAGCAACAAGTCAGCAACAAGTCTTACTTAATTTTTAATGACACACTCTTCCTTCTCGATAAATGATTTTAAACTGTTTCTTATTCTCTTGGAAAGCAACTCAGAGTTGAGTTGTTTTTCTCAAATACATAAAGTTTAAATCCAAGCCCACCAAGAATGTCAACACACCTGATATCAGAATGGCTTAATTAAAAAATAGGGGGAATAACTGTGTAACTAAGGTTCACTTGCCTTTTTACATGGATTTCCTTTAGTTTTGGTTAATATCGGCATTGTTAATCCTTCCAAGCTATCAGTCAGAACAGCTGTAAGGGCATTTGAAATGCTGGCTCTCTACAAATCTGCTTTTAAAATGGAAGCCACATGCCAACAGCAAACAGACAGGATGGAACAGCAAAACCTCACACTACTTTCATTTACTACGTGGGAACATTTGCCTATGCTGTGCCAGGAATACTCTGTACTGATGTGCTTGTGTCACCACTTCAAGCAACTGTGTTATAAAAGATATTAAAATGAACACGAATCTTTCCATGAGATTTAAACAAACAAACAAAAAATGCAGCTTGAAAAGTCAGGAGATGTGTGATGTACTGCAGTCATATAATGACAGCTGACTTCAAACAATGATTTCAGCAGTTTTTTTTTCTTCTTTCTAGTTCTCTTTTTTTTCTCTTACTCTGTAAAAGACAATCAGGAAAAATGCAATAAAATAATATTTTACTTTGTAAGGAGTTCTTTAGAAACATCCTCACTAAAATAAATGAAAGAGAGGTAAACTCTCTCTGTTACAAATATTCCCTTCAAAAGGCAAACCACTTAGGAACTGGCTGCTATTGCTACTGTTCGTGAGTAAACTCACCAGGAAACTAAAATTGTGGCTTTGGTTTTGTTCACCCCCACCCCTATTTACATTTTATTTTTCACCTCTGGTCACAAGACCAAGTAAAAGCCACTTATTAAGCAAAACCCAATCAGTACAAGTATTTTAAATCTGTCTGCGCTGAAAGGTAACAACTACTAGGCTTAAAGGAATCAACTCCTCAATCTACACAAGGAACCTTCAGGAAGCAAGAAATGGTTTGGGAAACAGTCAACCTTTTATTTTCTACCATGCTTTATCCTAAATACAACCTCCGGAAGCAGTCGGGAGTTCAAGCACTATTTGCACACTTTTAAAACACAATAGCAAAATGATCCTGTGGTAGACAAAGACTTTTGAAACACGCTTGCTGAGGCAGGGCACACCAGGTCCTGCCACATTTTGGATGTGGCTTTTAATGAAGCCCTCGGTGATCACATGGCAGTCCACCCCTTTGCTACCACTTCCACGCCCAGCCAAAACCCGACAGCCGCTCGTGAAAGCACACACAGGCGGCCAAGCCCTGCTCTGCAGGTGAGCATTGATACTGTACGGACACGGAGCTAAAGAGGGGGTTGAAAGGAGCATCTGGGGCATAGGTTTGGGCAGCTTTTCCATGGCCACACAGCAAAGGGGACGAGGGGGAGCAAGGACTGCGGCCCAGCCTGTGACCCACAGGCTGGGCACACATGCTGTTTTCGGGCTGCTGTGCCTGGGTGCCGACTCCCTGCTCACGTCAAGCCACCACCAAGTCCTTCAGAAAGCTGGAAGCTGTGGCCAATACCTGCTACAGGGAGGCGGCGGCACCATGATGGCTCTTGGAGAGATGCTCTTGCCACAGGCCCAGGGAGAGCCGGTGAGGTGCATGAGGTGCTCTCGGGACTCTGGGAGAGGGATGAAGCTGAGCATGGGTGGAAATGAAGCCCAGGGAGAAGGGGAAGGGTGTCAATGTGGGCCAGGATGGAGCTGGAGGGGTTTACTTCCAAACCTGCCCTGGTCCGGGGCAGGGGATGATGGTTCTGGCAGTTCCCCACTTGTGCAGTGGGGAGACGGAAAGCTCGCCCCTAAGGTCCACATTTTTAAACGTAAGCCTCCCCACTGCCAACAGCCACACAATTAAAAAAAAAAACAGAAAGCAGGTAAAGCAGCCGAGCCACCCAACAATTTCCATGCCATCGCCTTCAGTGCATGGCTCGCTGGGGCAGCCGAGGGGAGCGCTGCTCCTCTCCCCGGTGCCACAAAGCTCTCGTGCACTGAATGGGAGAAGCTGCCTTGCATCACTAAGTTTGGGGGTGCAAATCACTAACATCTTTATTGGAATAGCAGTAATGCCTCCAAACAGACGCCCTCAGAAGTATCTAATTTGAACAGTTTAAAATGACCAGCCATAACTGCACCCTCCTTTTGTGTTAACATCTTTTTCCAGACTATGGCTTTTTTCCAGTTGTGTCAAAAAGCTCTTGTCTGAAGATTAATGTCTTAACCAAAACAGTCCTTTTTTTTGCCTTGATTTTAAGATACAGTGGGGCATTTACTATTACAGGATTCATTTCGGCCTTTAGCAGCTGCAGAGGCAGAAATAACAAAACAAAACAAAAAACCAAACAGCTAGTCACAGGCCACAGCTAAACCTACTGCAGTGCCACACTACGGAGACCTCCACAACCCCGCTGGTAACATCTCTGGGTTACTAAGTGCAGGGGATGGAGTCTGGAAGCTCCTTCAGTTCCTATTTTTTGCTGCTGCACCAGGATGGAGAGCCAACAAACCCTGGAAGGTGAGCAGAATAACACCTGAAATTCAAAACAAAGGCACGGCAGAACCCAACCTGCTTTGCGCTGCTCCTTCCCATGGAGCGGAGAGGCGGGTAACATGCTCCAAAATCCCTCTGCTTATGCCAGAACCAGTTATCAGGAACAACACACTTTTCCTCCAGGGACACGGACAGACTGTGAAATGCAACCACCTCTCAGGCGAGAGACAAGTGCTCGTCTGTAGAGCATTGCAGACCATAGCAACGAGGCAATCCAAAAACCACTTTTAGCAAACTAAAGCAGGGAGAAAATTCGCCAGACCAAAGAGTTGCCCAACAGCAATGAAAACAGGCAGTCAGAACTGAAACACCATTCCACGCAATCCCAAAAAATCTGCCTGGTGCTCCTGCATGATACTGACTACCTGAGCCCAATTAAAGAGCAGCTTTTCTAGACAGACAGCTGTCATTCCTGTGCTTTGCTGCTATTTTAATGTCACGTTACAACGAAAATCTTTGCGTTTTGTTAACTGAATCACTAGAGCTTCCCTCTAGCTTTTGCAAATCACTAAACAGTTAATCTCAGCATAAAGAGCTTTATAGCCAGTGAGATCACAGGTAAAATGGCCACAGGAAATACTTAATGAATTTCGGTGCATGTGTACTCGCATCATCAAATTCCCAGGAGGGCATCTGTAGTTCAGCAAAAGCTTCCTCACCGACAGGCCCCCTCGGATAAGAACCCAAAATCAAATTGAAATTTTATGTTAACAAGAGGGATGGCTTGGCATATTGCTCAGAGCCTTCGAAGAATGAGATCCTTTGATTGGTGAACGGGATTACAAAAAGCCAATCTTTTTGACTTGCCAATCTGAAAGCTTTATTTTTATCTTTGATTAGAAGCCATACAAATTGCTCTAGGGTCCAATCATGGCAGTAACACAACCGAATTCTTTTGCACAGTGCAAAGCAGCACAAATGAGGAGATGTTACTGCTGCAGACATCGCAGGGTGAGAAGAGCTGAATGGGAAAATTGTTCGACTCTCCTTTTCACCTCTTGTTGATTGTGTCCTAGCGTCTTCCACAAAAAGCAGACAATGTGGCTGTGTCCATCGCTACTGTAATCCATTCTAAGGTTTACCATGTGCGCAATGAAGCTTTCATAATAAAATTCAGTCATAATTGCTACCAGTGTCAGGGGAACCATATACAGCTGTGTAAGCAAATGGAAGAATTAGTCCCTTAATACATATTTAATAGGCCATAAAACATTCTTGCACAACTGAGTATTACAGTTTATCTACTTTTGCTTTCTTCAACTCACGTACAATAGATTAAGATGGTTGTCCAAACAACCACTCGAAACAGCTACCACCCACTGCTCCTGCGGAAGAGGGATCAAGATAAATGAATGGCGACAGACAGTATTTACTCAGCTTTGCTCATCTTCCAATATTATTAGCTCATAAATCATAATAATGCAACTCATGCATATCAGAAACAACAATAAAGAGGCTACATGGAGTTTTCAAATAAAACAGTCTTCTGTAATGATCGCTGACAGAAATAC
Organism: Anser anser; assembly: GCF_964211835.1. NCBI lineage: Eukaryota > Metazoa > Chordata > Aves > Anseriformes > Anatidae > Anser > Anser anser. The sequence continues at coordinate 92,270,024 of NC_139720.1, forward strand.
CACAAGATTCACTTGGTAAATGAATTCCTAGCTACCATCTTGTTTTCTGCAGGACCAAATTCTCAGTCTCCTTCCACCCCCTCCCCCTACCAAGAAATAAAATGGGTAAAGTGGAAAAATGATGTGCCTTTGGAGTTGGCTCCCTTCCCGAACACACACCCCCAAAGACTTCTGGGTTGATTTCCTCGCTATTGACCTGCGCTAATATTAAAAGAAATGTTAAAGCAATGACACTTTGTCAAAATAAGTTGTACGTGTCTCAATTCAGGCATAATACAAGAAACGTCAGGACAGAACCAAATTGTTAAGAAGTTAGATATAAATAAGAATAAGTGGAAACCAAAACAAATTTGCACATCTTTTTCAGTTTTACAGGTATTCTTCTTTCTAGGCAGCATTTTAAGCATCAGGAACAAGCTTTTAAAGCAGACTAGATTCCTTAGTGCAGTGGTTTAAGTGAATTGCAGAAGGAGATACAGCTAAAGGAATTTCAGTGTTGTTTTTGGAAATACCACCATCTCTCACAGTTGTGCAGATCCACATAAAATCTATCAAAATCTGTAACGATTTTAAGAGCTGATACACCATCTCAATACCCAATTTTCAAGTGCCATCTAGTGGTTATGTTCAAATTTATTTCCATTTGATATTTAAAAATAGTTACATACTACATTAAATTCTTTAGAGTTTGTTATTCTTATCACTTACTATGTTATGTGACTCTTGGTTCTGCAATGGTAAGTAGATGCATAAACGAAGCCTAAGTTTAAGCATTCTGGTGGACTGAATTTGGGCCAGAAGACAGCTGTTTTCAGGACAAAGGAATTAAAAAGAAGGGGAAAAGTTATCTATAGAAACTAAACAAGGCACATGAATGACTTCAGACTCGTGGAAGAAACCAAGCAATCAAGTCTGTTCTTTTCCAAAGAGGTAGTTTTATGCCCTAAGCTATAGTTGTCAGGTACTGAGTTTTCCATAAAAATCTCTCTTAAATAAGCTTCAGACTACACCATCAGAAGCAAGCAAGGAACGAGCCAAAAGCACACTCAATAATGTTACAAAAATGCATCACTACCTTGAGTTATGCTGAACATAAGTCTCTTCTAAGAAGAAAGAGACTTATTTTTAATTCATTGAAAGACAACCACATGATTCAGCCAAGTCCACTTCAAAAGACCTAAAGCTATGGATTTGACATGGGCAGCATGTGAAGGACTTATGGCAAATGTTTTTGCATACAAAATTTGTATATATTTTATTTCCATACACAAAAATCATTATTTCAAGAAAAGGGAAATAATGAAGACTACATCTATAGCCTGCCCAGGAATGGAGCTTCCACCGCCTCTCTGGCTCCTGCTCTATCACCCTCATGATGAAGGTTATTTTTTCTTATGCCCAACAAGAATTGCCCTTGCTGCAATTTATGACTGCTGCCTCTTGCCTGACCTTTCATTGTACATCTCTAAGAGGAGCCTGGCTCCACCTCCTTTGCAATTGGCCTTTAGATAGCTAGTCAAGTGGAGCCTCCCTCAGCCTTCTTTTCTCCACTCAAATACCACCAGCTCTCACAGCCTGGTACATCACGCGCTTCAGAACCAACCACCTTGGTGGTCCTTCACTACACTCCCTCCAGTTCATTGCTGACTCTTGGATGTGGGCCCACAGCCTCAGAATCACAGAGCAGGAAAACTGCTTCTCAACCTGCTGGCTCCATTCTTGCATGTACAGCCCAGCCCGCAGTTTGCTTCGACTGCTACAAGGCTGTACTGCTGACTCCTGTTCCATTTGCTGCCCATTCGTGTCTTTTCTAAAAAGCTCTTTTCTACATTCTGTTTGCTAAACTTCCTGGGGTTCCTGCTGTCCCACTCCTCCAAATTTCTGAAGTACCTCTGAACAGCAGCTCTGCCCTGTAGTGCATCTGCTACTCTCACCAATTTGGTGTAATATGCGACTTGCTGAGGGATGCAATTCAATCCCTTTGTGTCATTAACAAAAATATTAAAAAACACTGGGGAGCAGTATCAGTACTTGAGGAATACCACCTGTAACTAACTCTCTGCCAGTCCAACACTGAACCACTGGCTCATGCCATTTTTTAAATACCATGTAATCTGTCCATCCAGTCTGAATCCAGTTTGGGTCCAGGAAAGGAGGCTAAGGAAAGCCTCAAAAAACTTGCTACCACTGAAGTAAACAACCCCCCCTGCTTTTCACTTATGTGCAGTCTCTCGTCCCCATCACTTCATGACAGAAGGCCATCGCTTTGATCAGGCACAATTTGCCCACAGTAAATCCATGCTAGCTGTTCCCAGTCACCTTCCTATCCTTCACGTGCCTGGAAATGACTTCCACAAAGACAAGTGCCACAATCCTCCCAGGGACTGAGGCGAGGCTGGCCAGCCTGCTGTCTCCCAGATGTTTCTTTGTGCCTTAGAGCACAATTAGACACCCCAGGGTCCGATTTCTACCTCATTCATGATCCATGAAAATGACGACACTGTTTTATTTGACCTGTAATAACCTGAGATTACAACCATGTTACCACATTTGTCAGTAATTCTAAATGCAGAAGAGCTGGAAATACCAGCAGCTGGAAAACAGGTAGCACAGCTTGTTTGGCACAACCCTTCCTCTGTTTTTTTCAGAAAGCTGTCCAGTACTATAAATCCAAGTTTGCACACATCTTCCCCTCCTCCCCCCAAATTAATGAGATGTAAAATACAGCAAGGCATTTCCATCAATTTGGAAATCTGAGTACAATTCAGTGCAAGGTTTTCTTTGTATTTTGACAAGAAGTTTATGTTTCAGTTGAGGGCAGAGCATGCAGTCATTGTGATTCTAAGGAAACTCCTAAAAACTCTGAGCAAGGCAGCAAGAGCAAGTTAGTGAGCTTGCCATTCAAGTTTTATGTGCAATTTAAGAGTAAGATAAAAGCATGGCACCTGATAAACAAGTTATTTCTAAAATCCAGATGTTGAACATCCTCACAGATCTGCTGTGGACAGACAGGTTTTGACGTCTATTGCTCTATGCTGTAGTGTCTTAAAACAAGTCTTTCCTGATAATCTAGGTCCTTGATGAGGTGGTAAACAATTGCAGATGACCCAGCACGATTTACTTATCAAACACTTACTGGAAACAGTGAAGATGTCCAAGGACATTCATTCAACAAGTTTGGGCAAGACTTTCCAATTCATATTTCCACTGTAACTCAGTTTAAATTGCTCTGTTTTATCATAGTTCAGAGTTTGGAAGAAAATAGGTGGCAGGTCTTTTTAATACTCTGGAACTGCTGAGATGTATTAATTTGGCGGCAATCTCTGTGACACATGTGACTTTCACAAGCCTTATTTGGAGACACAAAGGATCTCTTTACAAGAGACTAACGTTAGCCAACTTCTAAAAATCGAACACCTAAAATCAACAGGGATGGTTCTTTCTATGAGCAGTCGAAGTTTGCACTGAAACTTCCTCAGGAAGCAGAAAAGAGGATTTCTTTTCATTTTAAAACTCTTTAAGTGCTGGGGCACTACACTAAGCAATACAAAATCCTCTCAAACCTGGCTGTGGATCCGTGCATATTAAATGATGGGCTCTTAATGAAGCCCTCTCAGAATGGGTGGATTTCATAGATACACGAATGCCAAACACGTTCCACTCATTAAGCAATAACTCAGAAATCTCCATCATTGAAAATCTGAGTAGTCCTTTATCTTTTGATGCCTGTGCATAATGCAATACAATTAGCAAGAATGGATACTTTTAACCATTTTATAAAAAAGAGATCTAAAAAAATCTCAACGAGAAGAAAAAAAGCTCTTAATATAGCAACCAACAAGCCACAATTCATTTAGGCTTTCACCACTCAAAAAAAATTGCTCTCATGAGTACTCAACATTTTCAAAAGCCTGGGGAAACTGATGGGTTTCTCTGAACAATTTGGCTATCAGTAATAGCAGGCTACTGTGGACGAAAAAATACTCGTTCCTCAGCTTATGGTTCCTTGTGTTCTAGTAGAAAGCACATCCTCCCACCCACACTATGTGCATTATCTACAACCTGAGCTACTCCACTGATTTATACTGGGATATTACGGTAAGGGAAAGAAGCAGACCTAAGTGTAGATGTGCCAAGCTATCTGCTCAATCCTACCCTCTTCACGTTACTACATTAATGCAGCAGGGGAATTTGTTTAGTTCAGTAGATTCGTAATGATATTGTTTTCTCCATTAACAGTCCTGATCTCTTGCTCTTTGGGCAACACCACAGCACCTCAGCAAAGTTACACTGCAAATAGCTTAACAACTTGCTCCCAGAATAAAAATTTTTCTATGGATGGTGAAAAGTGGAAGATGAGCTATCAGACACTTCTATGCTTCAGCATCTTTTCTACTTCTCTGTTTTCATTGTGTCAGATTAAATGACTCATTGCAGTCTGAAAGAATAAAACCTGATTTGTGAAAGCTGGCTTTTGGTAACTCTTTCTGACATTGGCATTAAATACCTCAGTTTGCCTTATATCACAGTTGAATTATGACAAGTCAAACATTTGGCTAAAGCTTAAGAAGAGCAAATGAGTTCTCATCATTGTAAATACTCTCAGTATAGGAGCAAAATCAGCTTAGAGGAAAAAAACACACTACTTCCAAAGCAGCACTTCCAAATTACCTTGAATTCACACTTCCACTGCACAGGCCTACCACTAAAGAAAAACAACAACAACAACAAAACAAGCCACAAACCAGACTGAGAGCACAAAGAGAATCCCTAAACATGAAGGCAAGGTACTCAGTAGAACATTTACACTGAAATATTTCCTCAAAAAGCGGATGCCTCAAGACAAGCCACAGTAGCAATGGCAAACTTCCAGTAACAATGCAACTAGAAAAAAAAAAAAACAAACTATAGGGAAACATGTAGTGTAAGCACTGCTAACTAACACTGAAGTCTGGGAAGAGAATGCTACCATATAAAACACACAGGTTCCCTCTGCTGCCAGGTCCCATGGCCTGGGATTCTGCTCCTTTTGTTCGTTATGAACATCAGGAGTGTGCAAAACAGCATACTTTTGAGCTTCTGTTGTTGTCAGCTGTTCCTATATGTATATGTATATATATTTAATAATAAAGCCTTATATACCTCAAGAATATTGAGTATAATTCTAAACTGGAATAGCTGCACTCAAAAAGTGCTGTCATGAAAAGAGGATCTCAGCCTGCATTGTTTTACCATATCTCCTTTTGGCAAGGGTTTCTGGAGAACCAACAAAAAAGCACCAGAGGCCAATAAAAACTGAAAGAAGAAGTCATCTTAGTTAGAGTTTAAACTTTGGGTTCTCATTTTGTTTACATTATTACCTATTTAAAACTCACAGTTCTCTACCAACAGTCAAAGAAGTGGTGCAATGAAAAACACACCAACAGTCTGGCTCCAGCTGGGCGGTGAAAACTGCTTCTGGAGTTCTGCAGTGGAAAAAACAAAACAGCAAACCTCCAGCCAACATAAAAAGCCACTTCACAAGTAAACCACACCTCAAACAAGATTGGATGGTTAAGATTACAGGTAGGCATTATGGTTTTTATCTTCATATCTTTATGACCACAGAGAAACAAAGGTGGGAAGACTGCTATTCCCAGTTCTTTTGATCACTACTGGGGAACTCAGTTGATTGTTTAACACGTAAAATTGAGCTTTTGTAAATGCCTCCGAAGTTTTTATGGGCTTTATAAAATACAGTCTTATGAAGAGATTCCTAGATGGAAATACAGATATGTGCTCAGACATGATAAATCTACCTCTAACTGTGTACATATGCTAGGTCACGAATTCAAGGTTTACAGCTAGCTACTCTGCTACCAGCCAAGTAGAATCTCCATTTGTGCCTGCATTTAAGGTAAAGTAGAGCTTACCAAAATGAAACTATCAATACAGAACTATTTCTGTGAAGAGAACAATTGCTGATGAAGCCCGTTCCTCTCCATTTAAGGACTAGATCTCTTCAAGCGGAGGAGAATTTCCTGGTTTCTCTTCCAAGAGACACAGTAATGACATGAAGATTTTCCCTCTTAATAACAATTTAGTGAACAGTTAATTATCAATTAAAGAATCGATCACGTCAAAGTAATTGTAAATGATGCAGCAGTCGCATATCAGGGAATATTTCCCATTTCCTGTAATTTTGTTTTCATCACCTGTGGTCAACCTGCCTTTAGTTTTCCTCCAAAGCCAATCTCTGTTTCCTGTCTGCATCGGGAACCGCTGAGGCTAGGTACTTTTAAGCTGCAGATGAGAAGAACAACCACCCTACACCTTCTTACCTTCCTGCAGAGAACTTTCCCATTGCAAACAGGAAAATTACTTGCCCATCAACCCTCCTTCAGGATGTCTCCTGAAGTCCTAAGTTGATATGTCTGTTTTACAGAGAACTCTAGACTTGAATTTACTCCAAGTTCAGCTTCAAAAAAAGCTAGTGAGAAGTCCAATGCCTGACAAAACATCCTATTTTTAATTAAAAAGACTATCCATTGAAGTATTTTTTCCCCTAGCATTTATTATATTAGAATGATATATTTACACACAAAGTTATAGACAATCTTTTATCTGCAATAAACACCACACCAAAAAAAATACAACCCTGCAACATCACCTCTCTGGAGAAGAGATAAGGGATCAAAACAAACAGCTTTTTTTTTTTTTTCCTGTCTTGTTTTCCTAAGGAAGTCCCATAAAAATTTATAAGGTTACACTAAGCTTAGACTCAAAAATAATTTTAATCAGCATGCACAAGAGACGGCACTACAGATAGACCATTACTGAACTACTGATTGCCCTTGTATTCAAAGAGTTTTCCCAATCACCCTCAGACGATTTGAGATTGTGCCTTCATTGTTGCACGGAAAAGCAAGGTTTACGATTCCAGTAACAGCCTACAATTCCTGTGCTAGCCTACAGAAATTAAGATTTCTTGATGGAAAAGGAAGATCCAGAAAGCAAAAACTGACAGCTTGTATGATGCTTGGAGACCCCCCCCCTAAAGCTACCTTACAGGGGGGTTCAGAACATTTCTTCACCATATAGAATCCATAGCAAAGCCGAATGGCACACTAATGAAAGGGCCCATGATAAATATTTAGATTTTTAAACTCATGTTTTGCAGAATCTACAACATGGACGAGCATCTTATGTGCTCCTTGAACAGGTATTTACTGAAGAAAAACTTATTTTTTTTCAACTCCTCCTTGATAGAGTTCTAATGTAGTTTTTGTTGCTTTGTGCTATAAAGACATAAGGGAATTCAGATTGTTTTTAAATGATCTCACTAGAGAGAGTAAATAATACATAATTTGCCAGAAATTAGAATTTTACTGCTGTATTATACATATAGTGAAATAATGTCTAAACTGAAATAGCTGAGATAGAGTTTGACATGCACAATTTTCAGGTTTTTGAGGTTCTACGAAACTTGTTACTTTATTGTACACACATTTACAAGAGTGTGCAAAAGGTGTTTTTTGTTGTTGTTGTTGTTGTTTTTAATATACCCTCAGAGAGAAAGACAGACTTCTCAATTATGAATCACTTTAGATAATTCATGACATTAATATCTGGCAAGATGCCTCTCAGCAGACCATTTATGCTGCAGCCTGCTAGGGCTCAGTGACAAAATGTACTGTATGAAAGCTCCACAACAAAGTAAAAGCCAGTTACATCACCCAGCAAGTGTTTAGTATTTGACATTTTGCTTTCTCAAGATTACCTGAGTCATGTAAGTTTTCATAGGCAAGTATGGAAATTCATATCAGCAGACAGACTTCTAGAATTTCCTACTTGTTTAGGCTATGGAAATTACATTGCTTGTAAAAGAATAAGCCCTTATTTACCCAGGAACTCACATTAGTAGGTTGAAATAAGAATTAGAAGCATCCAAGTTGGTTTTAGTCTAATGGTTGCGTATTTTCAGTTAGCTTAGGCTGGTTCTTCAACATCACAAAGCTCAAAGGATGCCAAGGGAATAAAACTGTACCGAATGTTGGAATTTACATCCAAGACATATGTGCCTGTTAGTACGCCACAAACTGGACTGATTTCTGATGGAAGAAGCCACAAAGCTGAAGGCTCACAAGACAAATCATTCAGAGAGTTCATTATTTTGATTTAGGTTAACGGATTTATGAGCTTAGAAACAGCACTAAGTTGCTGTAATTTGAATAGTTGAGCTGCACAGCTGACCATACATTAGCCTAAAGCAAAAGCCAGGTCAAGCACTTTTTTGGCTTATGAAAGCCAAATGAAAGGAGCTTTGTATGGAGAAATATCAATGGGCAGAGTGAAGTCTGTCTATTGTGAAGTCTATCTATTTTACCTCACCCCGGAAACAAGAGTATTCCCAGCAGAAGCAGAAGACACTAGATCCGAACACTCAGTTATCAAAATTTTGTCAAGGCTGTGTTTCAGCAGAAGTCATCTCCTGCAAGGTCCATCCCACCAGAGCACCAGGCTGGTGTCCATGCCTGGACACCCACTATGTGTTCGTGTCCCAGAGACCACTGTGACTACACGCAGGTCTCCACCTGGGAGAACAATGTGCATGGTCTCAGGCGCGCGGCGTGCTCTGCTACAGGCCTGCCACACACCCAACATCTAACAGCCAGCTCTCAGTGCATCCCTGATGATACAAAAGGGAGTTTGAGCAGCAGCTGGCCAGTGAATGCAAAAGCATGGCCACCACTATAGTCATGCAAAGCTATCCTGCCTTTGGCCAGAGCTGGAGATGCAGGTTTGCAGATCAGTGACATTACCCAACCCATTTGCTGAAGACTGAACAGGTTGCCAAAAGGCTCAGATACACAGAATCAGGTGCCAACCATATACTGGTTATCCAGCTCATCTTCACCCAATAAAGCTGCTTTACAGGGCCAAAAGCAAACAAGGACCGTCCGGAGCTCCATAAGCGCACCACACTCCTCAATTTCTACATGAATGAGTAGCACAACTCTGGATTCACCGAGGTTTAATCTAAGACTGTATTTAAGCTATGGTTATCACTTGAACTGGAGGAAAATAGGGAATTATACATCTTCCTGAACAGCAAGACAGTAATAGATGCCACAACTAATAACCACGTTCTTCAATCTTGTTACCTATTTTGAAGTCACAGGTCACAAACTCAAGAAGGCCACTTTCTTCAGCTGGCTACACTGCTACACTGATTCACAGTAACTGAAGGGTCTGCCCAGTGCTAATAATTAACTCCTTGTGCCCCCCAAGCTCACAGTCTGAGACCAGTCAAGTTCACCCACCATCTTTCCCTTCAGGACTGATGGACTAACGGTGACTGCTGCTAGAACCAACACCAGCTCGAAAAAAGGAATGAGCACCCACCTTATGTCTAGAAAAGAGATTGGTGCTGATGAAGATGTGACAGTCTTAACAGCACAAACACCCTTGAAGAGCCGCAGACCAGAGATGTCTGTCCAAGCCCGGAGACGTGGGCTTAGGAGCCCCCAACGGATCCAGACGGCCAACACCCCCATGGAGAACAGAAGCACCATGGCGACAAATGATGCACAAACCCAACTGCTGCTTGCAACGGTCATCGGGTCACCACTTACGTGCTCGATTTGCATGCAACTGAGGGACGTGCCCACTAGCACTTCAAATACCTTCTCCGTTTGAAGGCATCAAGTTTGAGAAATGACATCAAGCAAGCAGGAACTGTACGTCCACATGGTGGTGTACCCCCACAGCTTAGAGCGGCTAGCTTTACAATGGTGGCTCAGTTTCATTACTGGATCACTAAGACCCACTAACGTAACAAACATCATCCTCTACTACAAATCTGTTTTGGGACTGCCTTGTACGATACTAAAACTTTCTACATTACACAGTATTGCCTGACACATGGCCTTTTCCAAGCACTCACGCACTACAACCCTTGGTCTAAGGACCTTAAAGAATATCTGAAACTCATGTCTTTGATACAGAAAGCCAAACAAAGCAGTAACCAACCTCTGAATTACAAAAGGCTCAAAGAAGCTACAGATCTGAGAACTACCCCAGCTAATCATGTTGTATGCTATGATCTTGCATATAGATCAATCACACAAAGCAAAAAACACAATCCTACCCCAGCCTGTCAGGGGCTCATCCGCTTAGACCGTATCTGAAAAATCAAACATGAATGTCAATGAAGGGGACATGAGCCAGGAGTCAGAGCTGTGGAAAGCGCTCATCACCATCACCTCCCAATAGATCCCAAGTCTTGCCAAATATCTCTTGACAGATTTTAATTCTCAGAGGCTGAAAAGAAACAGAAAGTAAGGCTAAACACCTACTGACATGCCCATGCATCTATCAGAATTAGGACAGGTTGTTACTATTTGTTCTACACTAGATGAAGAGGAGGGGAGATAAACCCATTATCTTTGCAGTGTTGAGTTTCAAAGAAACTTCTCTTTTTTCTTCATAGCTTTCCATGTAGGGAGAACAGGATGAGCAATGAAAGGGCTGATTCAATAATAATAAATCTGATAACAATGACCATAATCAAAAGGGAAAACACACTCTTTATAGGTTAATTGAGATTATACCCCAAAATAAATGAGTCATGCAACAAAATTTCCAGTAAAGACGAAGCTTGGTATAAGGCACATTCCCAACATTATCTATAGGAGCAGATGTCATTTCCACACGAATGCCTATATGGCTTGCACGAGTTTCCATGCATGGCTGTGAAAGGATGACTGACAAAAGTGGTATCTGTGTGCTCCTGGGCTTTCAGACCACTCTGAACTAACAGGACCAACCTCTTTGCCTTCCCAGTCTTTCCTAATCCAGCATATGGAAGCTGCTCCCAGAGACAAAGGACTGTTTGGCAGAAGAAAGAGGTGTTTGGCAGTGCACGTGTTTGCCCATAAACGGGGCACAGCAGAACCACATAACCACTGTACGCACTGCTATTGCTATGCAGCCACCTCTGGGACACAACAGCAACAGCTGCCAGCTACCCACGTGGGAACACATTAACCACGGACCAAGTCCCTGCACAGCAGCGATGACAGTACTGAGACCCTGGAGAGAGATGTCTGCACGGGAACCAAACCACCACCCGCTGGGGGAAAAGAGCACGGCGATGCTGCAGGAAGCCTTGACAGCCACCATCCAGCTCCAGGGGTGCCAACCAACCCTTGCAGCAGCAGCTCCCAGCTTTCCACTGATCTGGGAGACCCCTGTGAAGGATGTAGGAGACCGGGACACATTTAGGCATGCAAAACGGATTAGAGAATTTTATTTCCTTGCAAGTACCAGAAGAGGGTGCAGGGCTCGTATTGAAATTCTTCTTGCTGCCTGCAACTGTTCTCATTACTGCCGTTTAGGAATCTTTGTCAGGAGTTTCCTTCCCGGAGCCACTGGCTATAGAAGGCAAACATAAGCAGACTCACACCAGCTTCCAGTGAATGTCCCCCAGGTCCTCTGCTGGGTAAGGGCCATTACCGGTAACTTTACACATCAGACCTGAAGGTGTCAGTCTAATTCCGACACATCTAACCTTCATTTTACTATCCTACTCTTCAGTCTAAAACATCTCTATCATCTTGGTACTGTATGCAGTACCTTACAAATAGATTTCTATCTTAGGATAGAAAACACCTATAAGACACAATGTCTTACAGTTTGGTAAAAAGCTTCTAGGAGTTATAAACAAGTAACTGTGGCAAGCAGAATCAGGCAAATTTTAATTCTGTTTAGCTACTTCTCTTATTCTCCGAGAGTTTCCCAAAAAGCATTCATCACAAACAGCAGATCAGGACTGTAGTATGTAGTCTAACACACTGAGCACTGAAGAAAACTTTACCTAGAGCCTGAAATGTTTGGTGCAAATGAAGACTCGTTATTTGATAACACCAGAATACCTGAGTATAATGACATTGCTTGCTTCCCTGGGCACAATTTCTTACGAGTGCATTAAATGGGTGAGTAAAGAAATTGTTCTTGTATTTTCAGCCACAACCCACCCAGGTTTCATCATTCCTTAGGAACATTCTGGAAAACCAGAAAAAGAAACTGAGTTAAAACATTAAAACAAAGAGGTCTACCCAAAGAACAGAGGGAGGAAGAAAAGGAAGGGGAGAGGGGAGCAGGTAGATGTGGAGACAAAGAGATCCAGAAAAGACGAGTTGAAATACAAGGAGCATCCATTAGTCTTAACAAAGGTATCTTTGCAATAGGTCTCGCGAGGGACAACCTCTTCAGCAAACACATTCTGAAAGGTGCCACAGCTCTTATCAGCCAAGCACAAAGCAGCAGTCTAAAGGCGTATTTGCACCTTCAAATATCGTAATTTTGATCTGACTATGTTGTACCTGCTCTGCTGTTTCAGACAATTGGTGGTAGCATGCTTAGGAATGGGAGGAGGTGGGAAAATATCTTCCATTTGAGTATATTCTTTTTAGTTGTTACCTATCTCATATTTTAGGCCTTACATTATGAACAAGCCACACGAATTCAGCACCCATTCGTCCAAGCTGCAGGAATCATTCAACAAAGAAACAAAGGCAGAAAACAGAGGTCATTGAATGAGTTCTTTATAATAGAAGGAAGAAGTCCTGCTGCATTGCAATCTTATGTGTGAACAACACACATGTCCTTCGCTTTGGCTCTCTTGAACATTGCAACTCACTAAGTCTTTGCCAAACCAAGAAGTATGTTTGTGCATAACTGAGGTCACCGCTTTTGTTTCAGGGGGATGTTTACCACTCTTAGCAATAGAGCATCTGAAAATGAAAAGGCACAATAAACAGTGTGCTCAGGGGAAAAAAAAGATGAGGAAAGGTCCTTTCGTTGTTGTTGCTCTAATCTATAAAATGCTTGATGTTGGACTACACTGATAAGGAGGCAAGTAGAAGGTACAATTTTACAGAGAGAATGTCATGGGACCAGAGGAGGTCCTGGGTAAATGTGACCAAGTCAACAAATTTGATGATGCCAAATCAATCATTATGAATTCTTTAGTTTGGTGCCTAATTCTGAAGCCTTGGGGACTTGCAAGCTTTTAAAAAATAAAAAATTGGTGTTTTACTTAAGTCAGGAATTCTAAAGTCAGGAATTTAAATGAACATAATTTGAGAACTGAACCTTTAAAAGAGTCTTTAGATACCATGAAACCCATGAAAGAAGGAGGTGTTAATAGCAACATCTCAAAAAAATTTTTTTTTTTTTACACATTCTTGTTTATGGAAAGGAATTTTATCACAAATTGCTGGTAACTCCTCCCCACTAGCATTCTTATGCCAGGTATCAGCACGCTTAATGTCTCCATCATCTAATCACACTGCTGCTTTTCTAACACTGTTGCAACATGACCCTTTTACTACAAAACAGGCACATCCCAGATGTTCTCCTGCCATTTTTAAAATCTCAGATAACAAGCCATAAATCAGAGTTATGTTTATTATCCACAAGACAGCACTGAGCAAATCAATTCCATTACTGTATTTTATTAACATACCTGCTAGCAGGGGAATAAAAAAGGGAAAGCATAGCTAAGACAAGTAAGTGGGCATGAAATTCTAGGACTGGGAGAGACTGGTAGAGCTGCTCTTTATTAACTTCAATGTCACTTGAAAAAATAATAATGGTGTTAATTATTTTCAAGATGTTTCTTTATGTTGTACCTTAAGAAGCCAAAGTTTGGCTTTTTTCTCTGCTGGTGCATGCCTTCTGTTATACCACTGCAAAATGCTTCTCACTTGCATGGCGGATCTGCACTCAAACTTCACACTTGGAAAAGAATTACAAATATGCAATGCAATAATGGTGATCTTGGACCTCAATGTCAGGCAACTGATTTAACAGTATTATTTTGTTAGTTCACTGAAAGGAAAATTTAGTATACACAGTCACGTGTGAGCACAGAACATACGCATATACACAGTTTCTATGAGGCAGTGTAAGTACAAAAGGGAATGAAGCTCGCCCACCATTCCTATCAATGTTGTTTCAAATAAAATCACTCAGCAAGTTTCAGAACACCAAAGCAATTTAGAACACACAGCAACAATGAAATCCTTAATGAAACATCTTTAGCTAAAGTGAAAACAGTTATTTTCTATTTGTTTTATTACAAAATGTGCATCCAAATGTTTATTTTCATTGGGTATCTATTTCTACATCTTTACATCTAATTATTTCTGTTTACAGTTATTAATTTATTCACAAAAGTACAAGTGTGCCCTCTAGTGCCTAAAATACGCAAATTGAGTAATATTAAAGCACTATTTTTCTTTTCCTTTGAGTGTTAAAAGATTTGAATCTGGATGTTTCCTGAGTCTAGGATAAGGCGGGACAGACAAAAACGCATGCAGGAAGGTTTTATTTGCATCATATTGAGAAACTGACCAGGGGAGTCCAAAACATTTGTTCTCACCTGATTAGACCAGTCTGCCTTGGTTGTCTTGGGCACCACGAAAGCCCAATGGTTTGTTACAGGAAGGCAACAAAGAAAAAACCTGAAGAAGGTCCACTGACTGCTGAATGAAGACGTGCATTACTATAAGTAACACACAGTCTCCAAGTGCGGTAAAAATAAAGCAACGCAGGTGGGATTTGTTCTTTATGAGCTGAATGGAAACATGTAAATTCAAACACCAAGAAAAGAAGATCAGAGGAACTGTGTTTTCAAAGGGACAATGTTTGATTTCAAGTTGAATCAAGAGGGGAAAAGGAAATCATCTCTTCACCGATTAGAACTATGCATTGCAGAAGCAAGCATTTGTCATCTCTGTATTACAGGTTAAGAACAAGAACATGAAAGCGCTACTGGATGCATCCTTTCTTTGGGTATCCAGCAAGAGATTACTGAAGACATCTCCTGAGCCCTGATCCTCTTGAAGACCCTCGCTCTGCGACGGAGGACACTTGGAAGGCTGCAGAGTTGCCCCAAGAATGAAATCAGGAACATCCTTACCCATGTTGTCAGATCAGACAGCTTTGTAGCTAGCTCTGTGGCATTTGTGGAGGCAGTCTCTCATACTTCCAAATCATATTCTCTGATCAATTCAGGTACACAGGTACAGAAAGCTAGATGGCATGATTACCCCTTCAGCATGTTGCAAGCTCTTGAGATCTGGTGGCTTCTGCTTTCCTTCCGTAAGTAACTCGAATGTATGGGAGCTGAAATCCACAGAATTGAAAAAACATCCTTCTTAAACTTCATTAAAGAGGAAGACGTCAATAATCGACCATTCTTCTTGGATGTCCGTTTGTTTGGGTTTTGTTTTTAAATGGTTGGGATTGGTCCTGTGCTCTAACAAGAATGTTCAGCTGCCCACTCCAGCACTATGACATTCAGAGCGTAGGATGAAGCCGTAATAGCACTTACAAGCCACGTTCTTTATTGCATCCTGAGCCATTTGTAATAAAATTACCAAGGCAGCTGGAAGTGCCCTCCTCATCTGCTAGGGAGGAGGAGGGTGGACCAGCGAGCACCAGAGCACGACACAGAAGCTCTTGGACTCCTGCTTAGAAAAGTCCTGGGCACGAAGCAAGCTTCCTGGCCTGAGTCTGATGGACACGTGAAGATATTTAGAGAACAACACTAGCAAGGGCACAGATTTCACTTTTATAACTTCGGCACCAAGATGGGAAATTTTCAGGCCTCCTATTTAGTATTCATTGTTTAAATATGTATATAAACTTATTTATTATATGTTATTTATATTACACACACACACACACACACAAATAACCTGAAAAAAAAAGAGACTGCAAAAGAAGGAAATTTAGCAGTGCAACAAATTTAGCAGTAAGCTTACCTTGTACTCTACAAAATGTCTTTTTTTTTTTTTTGGTAAGTTGTCCAGTCCTCCTCTATGCAACAGCAACCTACATGTTATAAAAAAATCAATACACTGATGTCTCATTAATTCTGCCAACAGCAGTGAGCAGGGACATTTCACCTCCAGCACAGACACACGCTCACATCCCCTTATTATTCTGAACAATACCCATTTCAAAATCTCATCTGGATTTCTTTAACTGCATACATTTGCGCTGGGTTGTCCCAAATTAAAACTTTGCGCTGCCAAACTGCTCTTCACTGTACAAAATGGAGGAGGTAGGAATGCATGAAATTGCACTAGGAGTAAATACTCTTTCCCTAGATAGGCAGTCGTGAAAGTGGCGATGGAAAACTGGCATTTTCTGACTCAGCAGACAAAGGGAGCGCTGACGGGGAGAGCTTTATTAGTTCTGAGCCCTATTACCACAGCAGAGGCGAGCTGACAGAAGTACAAGCGGACAAACAGACGGTAGCCCCGGCTCTGCGTCACCAAACCTACCGGCCAGGTTTTGTCTGCAAGACCAGTTTCCGTGCATGTGACCCATCTCCCTGTCCCCCACCCGCAACATCAGAGGCTGGCAGAAGCACAATCAGGCCCGAGCCTCACTTTTATCGAGCACGGTAAAGCCCCAAGAAGAACCCAATTAACTTCGACGTCCCAAGCTGAGTTTACCAGGACAAACAAAGAAAATTCCTATCATTCCTTGAGCTTTTGCACTCAGCCTATTCATCACAGAGACCCTACAGCTAACCTACAGCCCCCAAAGTCTCTTTAAGATGATAAAGCCAAATTCGACTCAATTCCTTAGCTGCCTGTTTCGCCTCTTCCTGGCTTTCTTCCCAAGCCAGAGACCCTCAAGACAAGTTTCTGGTTTTGCAGAGACGCTTTGCTAGAACGAGCAGACTGACAGGTGTGCAGAGCTGCTGCAGAAATCCTACGTCCGGAATAATTACCAGGCCATTTAATAAGGCAAAATAACCGCAACACTAGATGACTAGTGTTTGGGAGGACAATTTATCTTTAGAGGCTCATTTGTGCTGTGTTCAACTCACCACGATCCTTATCCCTATTCAGTTCTCTTTTAACGCCTAAAATAAATTGGAAAAGCGTGAATATGCGCTCACGACAGAAAGAAAATTAATGATAAAAATCTTCTCCATTGTTTTGTTCTGAAGTCACTTGACAGACTTTAGTATTAAAAAATTAGAACTCTTTTTACAAGAGACTGAAGATCAGTACAGTGAACAAAAAAAGAGCATTATCTCTTCTTTGTCCTACAAAACACCACTAAATACTGAGTGGTGATGCATGAGGAAAACAGGAAGTACCAAAAAATTAGTAAAATTCCCCTCATTCAACAAAATCTTGAAGAAAAAAAAATAGCGCAGCAAAATACTCCTTGGTACTGAAATACCTCTCCTATATTGAAGCTATCAGTTTCAAAAATCAGCTAGAGTGGCTGCTTCTAATTTTACTCCTTGTGATCAAGCAAATTATAAAAGACAGTCTGAATAATGGGCCCAAAGAGTAAATACATATACATACACCTGCATTATGAAATTAGTTGCCCTGACATGCTGTTCCAGCATCAGTCAGCCTTCTAGCCTCTTATTTTCTATTTCTATTTGTATAAAAATAAATACCTTAGAAACTTTGCCCTTACAGTTACCTTCCAGTTTTATTGGATAGCCTTCTTACAGCAGCCATTAAGTGGGGGAAAAAAACCAAAAATCCTGAAAAACTTCAGTGCTAGGCAATCTGCTAATCTGGAAAAGCACAGAAACAAGAGACAGAAATTGCAGGAATAATAATTCTTCCAAGTTAGTTTGGACAAGACTTATTTTTCTCGAGTCGTACATTTACCCACGTTGTTGTCTATATTTAAAAGGCAGTGTGCATACCCTACATCAGGCTCTCTTTTAAAATCAGTAGCTATACACATCAAGAGCAGCAGGATAAATCCACCTACAGAAAAGCTACAACCAAGGTAAATGGCAGGAAGAGAAAATGATCCTTTTCCAAACATATTCCAGAATATCAACTCTGACAAAGCCAATGGTCTCTACTAAAGAATACCACCTGAATTCACTTCTGGTCCAAACTAATTTCAACAAAAGTAGGGAACCTCACAGGAAGACTGCCTTCTTTGCAACCTCCCCCATTCCCCCATGTCAGATTTAGTCTCAAAATGGGAGGCAGTGCCTTTTAATTAAAGAAATAAAGATATTCCAAGTATGACGACAAGTCCACAAAGGTATATTTTAAAAGACAACATTTTTATAACAAAGTAGTTTTTTTCCCTCCAAGTTTACAAAAATCCTACTTGTTCTTCCTTTTCCATCTCAACAATACAGACTTGAAACCACATCATGGTGCCAAGTTTTACACAAAGATTACATGAACTTGCTATAAATTTACTTATATGCTACACTCCGTGTTCTCCGATAATTTTCATCCAATTGCACCTTCAGTGACATTTTCAACCCCCTTCTTCCTCTTCAAGTCAATTGAAACTACGTAGAAGAGGTAACTACAGCTCAATTTTCCAGGCAGCCTCCACACAAATATGGGTACAACAAAAAGCAGGTGTGCTGGGACTGGAGCGTCATCTCACTGTGGATAAAGAGAAACTTCGCTTGCAGGAAGCCTGGTACTTAGGGTCTCATGGATTTCCTGAAAGAATTTCTACTTGTATCCGTGAAAATGGATCTTTCTGGGTGATGGTCAGTGGCAGTGCCCATCCCTTTGTGGAACAATCTGTACGGAGAAAAACTTCTTCAAGATGGTTTACACTTTCAATAGGTACCACTCGACAGTATTCCTCAAATTCTGGATTGTAATTAGGAAGTTTGTTAAGTTTAGTGCTGCTGGTCATAATTGTCTTTTCCTGGAAAAATCAGGAGGCCATGTAAGACTGGACACAGCACTGGGGGTACTGAGAGATGTTGTCTATTCTAGTATCTAGCTGCCATCCCTGAACCTCCATCCCATTCCAGCTTTTTGGAAAACAAGGGTAACTAAACCACTGACATTCTCTCTGAAAAGTCCCAGTAATGCAGCAATAATGAGCATTAGGTGTCAGCTAGGGATTGTTATTCTCCACTGCCAAATCATATTTTTGTGTATTGTACAAGAGAAAGTGGCTTTAAATCCACTGCAGGAATGGCCTTTTATGATGTAATTAAATTAAGTAAAAGGATTAGTTGTCCAAAATTAGTTCCACCACAACAGTCAGTTACAAATCACTTGGAAAACAACTCAAACTTGCAAAGGATGATTTTTTTTTCTTAAGAAATGATGATGTCTTGGATTCTTAATTGCTTTGTGCATTCAGAGATGTAAGTATTTCTGTGATTGCAGAAATACATAAAACATCTATATGAGTACTTCTCCCCCTCCTCATAAAAGGCATTTTTACAGGCACCAGAGCTGTTCCTTAAACAACACTATCAACCAAATAAAAGGCTGACAGAGAATTGAAGCAACCTGAGTGGGCTCGAGACAACGTTATCCTCCATGCATAGCAGACACAGACCAGCTCAGCCCCTACCACCCATCAGTTCTGCACCTCTTCCTTAACACGTCTTCCATCACCGCGAGCATCCCCAGTGTATTAAAGAAAGCTACCCAGGGTAATCATGACTGCCTTGGGAGACTGATGCAGTGTCATGACAACGCAAAGTAATTATGCCTTTTTAATAAACATCAGAAGGGCTACTTTTTTAAACCCTATGAAGCAGTACTTTTATCCCAATGTTGCCTGTTCAGTAAAGATTTCAATACGCTGGCACAGAGTTAAGCTACTCAGGATGGGGTTCTGTTGCCTAAGTCAGCCTCCAGTGCTATGAGAAGCGATGGAGACACCGCCAGGGACTGGCAGATGTGCCAGTGGGCCGCAGAAGACACCCACCCTTCTGGAGCAGTAGCTGGAGGCCAGGCAGCCCATCTGGATGGCCAATCCATAGGGTGGCGTAAATTTTCCTGCCCCCAGGCTTTGCAGCGGTGTTTTTATACCCACCTCCCAGTTCTGCAGTCACCAACTCATGAGCATTTACATTTGGGCTTCCTTTCAAGCACACAAGTAATCCCTGAGGTCAACATAAGGGAGGTTTGGTGGAAGAGTTATGCCTAAACGTAAAAATCCTCCAGATCAAGATTTAAGAGCCGTGGCCTTTGAGCCCTCACTCATCACAGCTCTCCTGTTGACCTTGTGAAACACTGGCGAGATCAGCTACATGCAGAAGTGCTAGCAGTCACAGGAGCTGAAATTTGTTTGCAGCATGTGACTTTCAGCCAAAGGTACAAACCCATAATTATTACAATAAAAAGGATAAAGACAATGGGATGAAGAACAGATTCATTTATAGTCTTGAAAAAATATCCGGAAAGACAGCTTTATGTTCTGCCACTGCCTCCTATTTGAAGGCAGAAAGGCAGGAAAATCTGCAATAAAAACTCTTGATTTCACAGAGGCTACCCCAGAAGAGGAGAGTCATAGGGGAGCACAGTGCGCTCGATATTTTTGCATCTTGGTGCATAGCCAAGACATACACAGAAGCCAAAATAGAGCATGCTAGGGACGAGCTCCTGAACAGCTCCAAACTGCACCACCAGGGACTACCTCCGCTCTACGCTGCGCTCCTGGGCCAAGCAGAGGCGATAATTTATTGTACAGCTGGAGGGATTGTTACACCTTAAAGAGCTGATCGATTAGTTTTTCTTTAGAGGTAGGCACATGAAACTTTCACTAAAGCAGATGGACCTGCATGCTTATGCCAGGCTTTGCCATGAGGGTTATTTGGTGATTTTATACCAAAGAACTCAATTTCTGTCCTACGAAGATGCAGTAGTATCCAAATCCTTTTCCCAACAGCCCTTTATAAAGTTACCGTGTGTTCTGAGGACATCACATGTCGATGCACTTGTATCACCTCATAATTAGCTGTAATTACTATATGATGGTTTCCAGACTTAAGCACAGTTAACCATTAACCTGTGTTTGCAGACTGTATTTGCTGAACAGCATGCCGTGTTCCTTCATTCCCCAAAGCTATGTCATCGTTCAGTGACAGACCTTATCAGAGTGGCCAACTAAAACAGTTTTTGTGGGGGTGAGGGGAAAAGGCCACAGATATCTAGTTATTACTTATATGTATTGTTATATGTATTAATCAAACATGACAGTTTTCTCTAAAAGCTTGTCAAGAAACAAAACAAACGAAGACGGGTACTGCTAGCTTTCATGCTTTCTGAATAAAACATTCAAATATCCAATGCCATTCTTTGTGCATATAGAAGGCTAAGAAAAAGGGGAATCAAAACAACTCAAACTCCCAGTTAAGATTTCCTTACTGTGCCTAATCTGTATATGTACACATCTGTAAGGGGGGAATAAAAGATGTACTTTGAGTCTCCACCATAGCATAACCGTAATTTAGTTGTTCCTTCCATAACAATGAATACATTGTTAACTCTTCCATCGGCAGGTTTGTAAAGCATTTGGAGTAAGATTCAGCTGTTGTGAAAAAATACAATATAAAGAATACTGTACTCAGTATCTATTAACCATTCTAGCAATAAAGATAATCAACAGAATGCCAAGGATGACAGAAGTTTTGTACACAGAAGAATGTTATGCTTCTTGAACCTTTTTTTTTTTTAAAGGAATAATACTTTTTGTTTGTGCAATCACATCTGTGGGACTTGCCCTGCGTTACGTTAGAAATTGAGGTGTTACAGATCTCTGCCAACTTTAAGGAAAGTGCTTGATACACAAATATACCATGAGATAAACTGAAATAATCTGTCAATCACTCACGTAATGGCTATTATATTCAGAGAAGCATCAAGTACTGTATTTGTATCAAGTACTGCATTTGAAGATTGCTTTGCTGCTCCTTTTCATTTGCTGGGGAAAAAACAAGAAGGATTTAGAAATTCAAGGCACTTGTCACCCGCCTGCCATCAGTATTCCACTTCAACACAGGACCTGTGGCAGCCTACCTCAGGCTGCAAGAGCCGTGCTGCAAACTATTCACCTCTCTGGAAACTAAACCTATGACTTTAAACCTATGACTTCCAGCTGCTGCCACAGCAACTGAGCCTGAGAAAGACCGCTGGCTGCCAGCTTGGCCAGCGTGAGGAGTTCCTCTGAGGTCTCCAGCGCTACCTTCTGCTGAAGTCCCAGCTGGGGAACCAAGCTTTGTCAGAGACAGACTCATCCTCCTCTCGCTGCTCATGCAAGCAGCGAATGCGTCATCTTGTCCAGCAAGCTGCGCTGGCACGACACACGAAACAGATTGTTCGGTGGCACGTTACCTGGAAATGCTACGTTGGGGTGGAGCCAGACTGAGATTATGAATGACTTCAAGGGATTTGTCAATAAAACCATGAAATTAGCTCCGCTACCATGCTAAAATGAGGTATTATTAGTGCTAACAGCAGCTATATAAATATTCCAGCGCTTTTCTAGCAGGTTTCCTGTTCTGAAGGTCAGGAAGTGTACGGAAAACGGAAGGAGTTTGGTCACCCTGGTTGGGAGGACTTCTGATGCAGCCTCGGGTGGTCTAGGCAGTAGCTACACAATGTACTGGAACAGGCTTTCACGCCAAATCCAATCCTCAGCAGTACAAAAAGCATTCATCCTAAAGCAGCTTTGGGAAGATGAGGAAATCTAATCCTAGAGGGAACCCCCATGCCCATGTACAATAGAAATCCCACCCACACCAAAACAATTTTCTGGATGAACATCAAAGAGCATACACACTTCAGGTCGAATGCTAAAATTACTCGACTCAGACCTGTGTCAATATTGGCACTGGGAAATGAAACCAGGCTTCCAAAACTGATGCTAGGAAAGACTCCACTTGTCAGAAACTTCATGAAAGCACTTATGTAACGTTACTTGCACATTGCTGATGGTGGTATAGGTACAGACCTTTATAAGATAGTTATGACATGAAAATATTCCATTTTTTTGCAGGACTAATTAAAAGTTTTAAGAGCTTTTCTTTCAAGATACCCTCAGTTGACAGTTATCTCCTCCAACACATAAGTGTAAGAGGCAAACTTCTACCAGGACATTTGCAAAAAACATCTCCAACTGGATTTCAAGTCTACAATCAAATCTTACTTCATAATGTTCATATTTGAGGGGAAACTATTGCAAGTGCGTAGGAAACATGACATTTTACTTCCTAATCCTAAATCCAGCAACTGGTGTAAGTAAAACTACCATGCAACAGCATCTTAAAGTTCTCCCCCTCATTCAAAATGAGGAGTTTTGCAGACTTGAGAGGAGGTTATTTCCCTTGGTTTTGTTCCTAATAAACAATGCAGTTGTCATTATCTGTCTCAGCTCGGTCACTTGGCGCTTGCTGCCCGGGGGCCTTGCATAAGGGGACTGCACGTCACTTTACTTCCAGTACCCGCTTACGAAGTACAACAACTGAACACAGTGAAGATTTACCATAGGCAGGGTTTAACCGAAGAAATACCCGAATTTCTTGCTGTTCCATCACCACGTACTGGTGGATGACGAGGAAGGAGGAGAGGCAAGCACAGGGCGCCCCGCCAGCTGAAGGCCTGCAGGGGGGAGGCAGCCCCCGCCCCAGCCCTGTCCCTGGGCCATCAGCGCCGCAGACTGGCTCAGCTCTGCCGCTGGGCAGAGGACGCCCAACACGAAATGCATCGCCGGCACTCCTGCTGCCCGGCTCGTTCCTGAAGTGCCAGATGCCCTGGCAGCCGATAACCTGTGCACATCCCAGCACGTCATTCGGGGCCGAGGGGAATTAGAAGAGGGATCTGGCAGAGGCCAGGGGAGATACGAATGGCACACGTGTACACACATGAATGCCTCTCCCCTCACATAGCTCTAAATAAAATTAAGCCGCTCATGTCATTTCCACTGCCAGATTAGCTCAAGCATGTTAAATTCCCAATTCATCTCATTCACCTCACTTTCATCCATACTACATGCTGCCTTCTATTCATGTCCACGATGATCACTGACAGCAGCAGAAAAAGTAGCGTAAATCCAGCAACAAAACACTCAGGAGTGAGAAGTTAATGGGAACTACAGAACTACCTTTTTTCCCTCTTTTTTTCTTTCTTTTTAAATTTTACTAGTATGATATTAACATGCTACAGCATAATTACTTAACCATTTTATTTCTTTTGCTGCACGTAAGAGATTAAAGCACTGAATTCACCCAAACCAAGTCAGCTTAGTTAAGCAGGTGAAGGAACGGTTGGTTTGGTGGTCAGCTTCTTCCCTAGCCAGGAACCAGAACCCTTCCCCCTGACCTTTCAATTAAGCCAAACAAGGAATCTCCTTAGAACTACGGCTTTTAAGTAAAATGGACAAAAATAAGGAAATCTCAAAGCAAATCAAACAGATCATTCAGTGTAACAAATAAAACAGTAGAGCAACAGCAAAAAGGATGGTAGGGATATAAGCAAACGCCAAAAACTCGTTTCCTTATTCCAATATTTCTCTTCAGTTTTAATTACAAATCTTTCACTCAGTTTTCAATTATGGGTCATGCAGTTTCCCTTTAGACAAGTATGAAATTGTTATAGCACGATAGCAAGGCGTTTAAATGTACAGATCCCAAAGTACGGGGTCTTGGGACAGAAAACAAGGCAGGCAGGAAGGGAAGGATGTCTACGTCTATATGCCTATATATGCATACTTTGAGAGTAAGAAGTAGAGGGGATGTTTGCCTGTATATAAAGAAGTACATGTATGCATGTAGGACATGTACATACCTAGAAAGTAACTGAAAATGCCATATAACTGCTGCTTTTATACCGCGTCATTGTGACACATCCAAAGAATAACCCCCCATCCCAAAACCAGCAGACAAACATAACCCTCGACATAACCATATTGGTTTGTGCAAAGAAAAATCTATTCCTGGTTTGCAAAAACTCAATTTAATCCAGCATTGCATTTTTGGAAGCTAATTCAGGAGGTGTTTGGGGCTTATTAGCAGGTCGTAAGTATCTAAGAGAAGAAAGGGAAGACTTTTGCTGTAGAAAATTTCTGAACATGGTAGAAGTGAAAGGGTTGGTACTCCTGGCCCTTTCTAGAGGGTAACTAAGCTAATTACACATTAAGAATGCATAAAACCAGGACAATCCTTACAACAAACACTAAAGCTCTCACACATTATGACTTTAAAGAACAATATAAAGTCTTCACAGATCAAGAGATAAGTCAGTTTTATCTCTACAGGACTCTTGGCTGGAAAGAAATATGGAAGACATGAAAAATAACCAGTTGTACACAATGTATTTTATCCTGCACATACT
This sequence comes from Anser anser, assembly GCF_964211835.1. NCBI lineage: Eukaryota > Metazoa > Chordata > Aves > Anseriformes > Anatidae > Anser > Anser anser. The sequence continues at coordinate 92,295,181 of NC_139720.1, forward strand.
TTGCAGCATGAACTGGCGGTATTTAATGGCAACTAATAATTCGTTATTACACCTCAGAAACAAAAGTGGATATTGGAGAAACACATGGAACAAGAGCAATATTACTTCATCATCTAATTATCTTGATAAAGTGACTATACGCTTCATAGAGACATCAGCAAAACATGTTTATGGAACTGAAGAATCCCTCAGGCTGTCTCTAGATGACAGGAAGATTATTCAATCCTGGACACTGTAGGGTGTGTGGACCTTCTGAGTATGCAGAGAAATCTGAACGGAGTTTGTGGAAACTGCCTGGGCCTAAATTTCAATATAGTTTGTTTCATGGTGTTTGTTTTCTTCCCTCTCAAGTCTAGCTAGTTTCATTCATCCATTTGGAAGGTGCAAGGAAGGGGCAAAGATGGTTATGCAGTGCCGTTGCTGTTTTAGACTTTTTTTTTTCTTGAAAGCTTGCAAAATAAAGAGTTGTAACAGGCACAGCTTGACTTAGAATCAGATATCAATTGCAGTCTAGTTAAGAAATTATATACCTTGTAACATTAGCTTCTTCATGTTTTCCTTGTCTTAAGAAACCTACCCTGACCTCAGCAAGGTCTGGAACTTTGTTTTCCAAATCCTGTCAAAGTACCTAACAACAAACCCCACAAATTAGTGCATTTTAGAGGTAACCACTTCAACTCAAACTTACAAAAAAAAAAAACACCACAACAACAACATAACATGTTAATGCTTCCTTCAGTTGAGAGATGCATAATCCCTTTATTTTGGTGCCTCTCATTCAGCCTAGACCCAGCAGAGCCCCCTCCTCAGAGCCCCAGCTCTCCAGCTCCGCAGCATTTTGCAGCTCACCTACCAGCGGGCCGAAGGAGTCATCTAGTGGCCATGAGGACTTCCTGCAGCCTCCCCAGCCCCGCCACTCGGGATCGGGGCGCACAACGTTTCTGAACCCTGAAAACCAGCGCAGCACTGGCTGCAGTCCTCTGGTGGGGCTGCATCTGGAGGTCCGGTGGTTCAGCAGCCATGCGTTCCCAGCAGCCATTTTCACGACGTGCTGTGCTCATGCTCCCTATTGTGCTTTAACCATCAATTACCCCACTTTTGACCAACGTCAAGGCCAGATTTAGGTTCTCTGTTTCATGAACACACTTGGGAGCAGATGCGGCTGCATTGCTTCTAACTAGTATGTAGCCTGTTGTCCTTCTTTGAGCAAGTAAGTGGTGGAAAGCAAACGCATTTTCGAAATAATGCAGCTACACATGCTAAGCATCAATTTACTTAGCGGTCTTTACCACTGATTAACGAGCAGAACAGCAGAGCAAGCTAACTCACCTTCCCCAGCTCTGATCCCTGCTCTACCACAAATCCATTGCACTGGTTTGGACGAAGCACTTAAGTGTTTAAGCAAGGCTTCTCATCACGGAAGAACTATCTGCAAATAACATGCAACGCTGAGAAAGAACCGCGACACATGAAACAAGTATTTAGTGCACGATTTTAAATAGCACTTTGATAAACAGTATAAATACGTACACAAATCTTATTGTTAAACTCCATAAAAACTTGTAATGCTTTATAAATTCTCTATTCAACAGCTCCAGAAATATTTAGGGTAGTGTAATTTCTCTAGAAAACTTTCAATATTCATCCCTAAAATGGTGATCATAACCACATTAGAAATGAAAAAGTGAAAAGATCAGCACATCCATCCTGGTTTTTCAGATAAATATTTTAGTTTGAAACAAACCAGGATTCCAACCAATTTTGGTTACTCCGTATTTATCTTTGTCACCCGTCCTGTGACAGAATCGCAGGCACTTGATCAAAGTGCAAGCTCGTCTGAAATTTCTCCTTGTTTCTGGAAGTCACTTTGCAGCAAAATTAATGCCATGCTCTGGAAGAAAGTGTTGCTGCTCTTCTTTCAGAGAGAGTAGAGGAAGACTGAAGTTTGCTATTTCCATCTTTTCAATTTAAATTCTTGCACCCTTGCTCAGAGATGAACCTAACGCAGTGAACATCATGCACTGAATACCCTCCACACCATTTTCTAACACACACCTGACTCATGCATTTGCTGTCCTACAGCTTACTCTCTGCAGCCACAGCCCCACCCCGGGAATCAGGAAATAGGGCTTCTTCGGGCCTCTCCTGGACAAGCCAAAGGGCTCCCTGAAGTTCATGCTCAACCTCCCTGTGACTCACAGCCTCATTCACCTCAGTCCAAAAGGTGTCACCCAGCTTTTTCCATCAACCATATACATCCCTTGGGTAGTTCAAGTGAAAAGCGCTGTGAAAAGCGCAAGTTACCTTTCCAGTATTGTAAAGGAGCTCTGACCTATTTCAAACTGCAGCTGATGGCAGAAAACTGCCGTGCACAACTATACCAACAGATGAATAACAAGAACAAGCCTTGCAAGCCTTATTGTCAAGAGTTGAAGAGAAGCTTCCTTCAAAACAAGCAGCAGCTATGTAATGTTTAAAGCCAGTGTATTTAGCTCAGCCTCTCTCTGATCTCTGCAGGTGACACTTCCATCTCGCTTGTTCATGGGTCTAGCAAATTCAGTGCTGGTCAGATCTGCTGTACGGAGGGGACCTGGAGGAGAAAAGCAGGATCTAACACACTTTTCTGTCTGTAAGGTGGGGATGCCTCGCCTTAGTAGGTCAGAAATCACCGTGAGCTGGTTCTTGGCACTCACTGCTCTGGGGATGAGTCACGGCAGCATCTGGACGTTAGAGGACAATTCTGCAACCTAGATCTACTATTCTACTTTTTAGACAGACATGATTTGTATTGTCAATAAAGATAACACTGTCATTCTGCAGTCTTAATTGGCCATCACCATACGAAGGATAAGGCTGCTCTTATCTGTAAGACTACTACACAAATTTAACCCATTCTATTTTTATTTCTTAACTTTGCTCACATACTTTACATGCAAGATCTCTTTTGCATGAGCAATGGATGAATGGGTTCACTGCTGGTATAAAACATGCCAAAAAATTTCACTGTAAGTCTACAAGTAGACCTATGATGCATAGCATCTTAGGCCAAATCACATTCCTGCCTCACAACATAGATTGAACTGTGCAAAGTGAGCAGCACCAGTCATTCAAGCCCACTTTGTCCTATTTTTACAAAGAGATGCATATGCATTATTGTATGCGAATACACACACATACTTATACGTATACACGTGTTTGTATATATGCACATCCATCCACATTTTTTTTTTTTTTTGCAGGCACACGTTAAAATAAACAATTACAGAAAAGAAAATACCACACTGTAGGCTGGTTTGCAAAGTAGCCATGCAGAAGGAAAGTAACACTGGCAGACTGTAATAAAAAGACAAACCGCAGAAATAATGCCACAGCCACTCTTCAAGCACCTGCATACCTTTGCGCATGGAAATTAAAGTGTGAAGCTCTTTCTGGAGCTTCTACTACTTCTTCACGTGCTGACCAGTGAAAGCACGGCTGCATTTGGACAGCACTGCAAGTACCTCGGTTAGCAGACTTCCTTTTGATGGAAGGTTTGTTATATTGATCACTCCAAAAGACCACCAAGATCTGTCTTTCTTGAAGGTCCTCCCACAGACTACCTGGGAGCTTTGGTTAGCAGAGTAGCTGTCTCCCCTGTTCAGAGGTGTTTCACACAGGGAGCATATTATACTCATATATTCATCCAGAGACAATACAATGTTCCCAAATTATTTCCAGGTATGATTCAAGGAGGTTGACAACCTTAAAACAAACACATCATGGACCAAAGCCTAAGCATCTCAAGACAGGCCCTCATTATGTCTTAGCTACTCAGCAGCAGAAATCAGCTAAACAATATCAGTCAACAGATGTCTTTCTCTAAGGGCACTGCCCTGATATCATTCCACAGCTTGCTGACCTCCAGGACAAGCTGAAATACCTCTCTCAGAACTGCTAGCTGCAAAGGATTTATCTGCTTTATATACATTTGTCAACCCATAGTGCAGGAAATTTAATCAGAAGCAACACAGCAAATTACTGATAATATTTAAAATATATTCACTTATTCTGAAAACTCAGCTGCAAAGCAGCTCTTCTCCTCTGCCTCACCAGCACTTTACCAATGTATTGATTCACATTCTTTGCCTCAATAGGCATCTGCCAGACAGGGGATGTCCGTACTTGCAGCAAACGTTTCCAGGTGGAGATTCAAAAATCACAAAGCTTAGCGGAAATTGTCAAACAGGCAAAAGGAGTGCTGGACATTCGCTGAAAGCCCAGCATTTAATTCAGAAAGTCTCTACCAGTGTCTTACACACTTCAAATAAACGATGGACAATGGAAGAGTGGGGAAGGCATCCGCTGTGTTGTAGAAACTTTGATTTATTTTTCAAATGGAGCCTGGCTACCTGGCTGCCTTCTTGCAACCTTAAAGGGGGAAGAAATAGCTTAAGCCTACTAACTCTGTATTGGCCTTGACAAAATAAGAACCTACTTTCTGAGCAAGTTCCACCACCACTGGAGGTGTTACTGGTGACTGCGATTTTTGTCAGTGCACATAGGCCCAGATGGAATCAGCTCACCTTTTTTACCTGAGCAACTGCCAGGCACCTACACAGCTGATTCCTATTGCGGGAGTTACTCCATGTACCAACGAGCAAGGAGCACCATCAGTTACACCAAGCAAGTCACTTAGCAGAGTGTGGAACACTTAGCTACATTACTATCACTTTAAGCTCTAAAAACATGCATTCTTGTAGCCAGCTGGGAACAGGAAAACTCAATTAAATTACATTCACTTCTCTTACAGACAGTTTCACTTTTGAATTGCTAGTCTGGGAAACAAATGTTTTGCTTGAACATCTGCATAAAGGCACCACTTCAATTTTATGGTATCAGGAGGTTAAAATATTTTCAAAAACATTTCACATTAGAATAACTACGTAACAGATGAAATGGGAGGGATCCATTTTGAGCATCTCTGTTCTGCAGTTGATCCTGCTCATCTTTAGTTCAAAATGCACACAATTGTTCTGGCAGAATATTCTGGGGCTGCTTTTGGAAAAGAAAAAAAAAAGAACCTTTCCCATTTCCCTCCTAATCAAGTTTCACATCCAAAACCCCTCAACTCAGATGCTGCCAGGGTCTCACCTCAGGTTAGCTGGCTGAAAGATACAACCAAACCAAACTGACAACTGTTTATGTAGTCCTTGAAATCCTTCTGGTTTTACAAAAGCCCACTGAATTTCCTGCTGCGCAAACTTGATACAAATATTTAAATAAGTTTCCTTTCTCATCCTGAAACTATCATTCCTTTTGTTCCTCTCCCGCAAACACAGTTTTTGTTTTGTGTGAAGTTTTCATTGGACGGCATCTTTTTGTTGCTTAAGATACTCTGAAATATTCGAAAACCCGTGAGGAGCCAATGCGTCGCATTTTGCTGTGGGCTTTCAGTTTACTTTGGTAGGGCAACTGAGGGAGTTGAGATGATATTTCCAACTCCTAATTCTACTATCTGAGCAACTTCCAACCAAAACAAACACCAATCCTTTAATCCCTTGTCAAAATCCACGAGCACGGATTCCTGTACTTGCATGGAGTCTCACGGAGGGCAACAAGGCGCCGAACAAACGCACGGGTCTACACGAGCGAATCTCAAAATAGGATCTTTATCTGGGGATGTAACATCCAACTACCCCAGCCAAAACACAGCCCCAGGGAACTCACATAGAAATATTTGTTGCTGCTTTTCGCCAGCACCTAACACGCATAACAAAAGCCTGAAAACCACTAACTAAAACTTCCTGAACTCCACCAGTCACATACAAGCAACAATCACCCCGCTATTTAAAAACAAACAAACAAAAAATTGAAGTACCAGCCACCGACATATACTCTTCTTACAGGCCTGCAGAAGAGAAACTACTTTCTCCTTTAGAGATGCTCTGCCACCAAAGTTTCAGAGTAACTGATTGCGTAAGTGATTTACAGCAACCCTGTGCACTCTGGACTTAAAAAAAATTAACCAGCACCTTGAATCTGTAGTAAAGTGGTATATTCTGCATCCAGACTGAGCCACCTTGCTAAACTCACCTGTTAACACACTCACTGAAAGTCTCGTGCGATTTTCAAGCACAGCACACTATGCTGGGTCACACAAAGGAAAGCTCTGCAAGGCAGCACCTACTTCAGAAAGGGTCATGGGAGAAAGATAAAAGCAACATCACAACTACGACGTTATCATCGGCATCAGTAACTAGCTGATGCTATCTAGACTGGAAACTATCCAGACTGCAAAAACTCTGTTTAAAAGATGCACACATATCCCCATCAAAAACAAATATTGACAACAGCGGTCCATTTCTGGGGATACGTCCTTCTTCTCTTCCATTTTAACTGAGCCTGCACTTCATGCTCCAGCATAACAAGCAGTTAAGCTAGCATAAGCCAACTCTGTAGGCAAAAGCAATCCTGTCCCTTGCCTTGCTTCTACTCCCCGCACTCCTGGACCCCTTTATTTGGGGGACAAGGAAGCTGTTCATACAATGTGCCGTGAATCAGACTGGAGAACGGATCCATCTGATAGTGGTCAGTTCTATCTTCAGTGGAACGAAAAAGTTAAGCTAGCAAACCCCACTGATATTAACTATGATCATTCCTCCAGCCCAGTTCATTACACAACTGCAGAAACACTAGCATGGCCCCACGGGGTAGCGTGCAAGCAGCTGAAGCTGGGACGGCTTCTTTCAGCGACAGTGCTGCCATTAGACGTGGTGTTCCACTATTACCTCCATCGAATTCAGGTGTGGGTGTTTCACTATTACCTCTGTCAAATTATCCTTATTCACTTCTTTGCCGGAGAGCTGTAGTTAAATAACTTATTGCGTCTTCCATCTGTTGAAGATGGGGTCAGCATTACACAGGTAGTGAGTGAACTGGAGGTGAAAAAAGACTCTGGCAACTATACCCCTCACTCTTCTCTTCATGCCTACAAACAGAGAGCACTCATTAATTAACACCTTTTCAATCTCTCCTACAAGGAGGGGTCGAACTTGCAGACAGAACATCTCGTGCCCCTCCAGCTCACTCCAAAATAAAGCAACAAATGTTCACAAGCTAACAGAAGACCAGCTTGCCAAAACGCAATAGAAGCAGCAAATGCTTTGACCCTACCCATGGGCCAGGCTGGCAAACCAGCTACAGGCACTGGGGCCTTGGCTCTGCTGATACAGACTGAAATTTTTACAGCAGCCTCCTATGAGTTAGAACAACAGTTCTGAAAATAACTGAAAGTAAGTCCAAAATGAGCGAAACAGCACTGCAGTCCAGCAGCTGCTAGGCTTGATGCTTGACATCACATGCCTGTGTTCTCAGAGCTGCAGCCTGTCTGTGTGGGCAAAAAGCAAGTAAAAAGAAGGTAACTTCGGCAAGTAAGAGCTGGGTACCTGGGCCCAAAAGGAAATGGACTTGCACCTATAGGACAAGCACATTTTCCACATTTCTTGTGGAAACATTAGCATTTTGACCATATGGATATTCTGAACTATCATCTCTGGAGTTGACACACTGAGACAAATGGGGGCACATCATCTTTCTAACACCCTGACAGCGCGTCAGGCGCCTTTAACCACGGTTTTATCCCTCCGAGCGACAACATAACACAAGGTTAATTTCTTGAGCACAAGTCTCTAGCAAGAAGTGCGTTTAGAAGCTCTGATTTACAGAATGCACAGAGGCAAAAACACATAGTGTAGCATCCCCAGCGCCTGAAACCAAACAAGATGCAGGGCCACACATGACTGGAAATTTTTATCATTACTTCCTATAATGCTCCTCCCCCAGCGGTGGCCACCGACTGGACAGCGAATGCAGTCTGTTTTTCCTCTGACCGTACACAGTTACCTACAGAGCTGTAATGTTACAAGACATGAGCGTGGCCCAGTAACACTCCAGCAAAATATGCTCCTATCTGTCCTGATAAAAGACCATATTTGTTTCACTTCATGGCGAAACCAGTGCAGTAAACTTGGTTTCACAGAGAACTGCGATGCCTGGGGTATGCTCCGGCCAGGATCTAGAGTGCAAGCAATCCTGAACAGGCCTCAGAGCCTGGGACACGTCCTCCAAGATCCTGAGCAAGGCCCTTCATTTCTTCCTATTCTCCCTGGTCACCCGTTCATCTGACCGGTAACGTGCGCTAACAAAGAGAAGGCAAATGAAGGATGCCACAATGCAAAATAAACAGCAGAGTGTCACCAGCTACGGACTACTGATTTCAGAGCTACATTAGAAGGGATACAGAGAACCACGCTCACCTGTTTAAAAAGCTGAAAGTTGGTTAATGAACCTGTGATGTTTACATTGTCCACTCTATAGAGAAAAATGTAATACAAAAATAATGAAAAGTAAAAGCAACAATGGAAAAAGCTTTTTTTAAAACAAACAAACAAACAAAAAAACCACATAAGTTACCCATTTTTTAGCTGAGATATTCTTCCAAGCACTCTACTTTCTCTCAACCAACCTGGCTTCCCCCTGTGAGATGCTTGGCAACTGTAAAAAATATATTTTTAAATTTTTTGTTTTGTTTTTCCTACCTGTAACTTTATTTCCACACATTACATGATTTGTGTCATTACTTCACGCATATCACATGATTCTAGATCCGCAGTCACAATTAAAAGGCTGTAAAGTCTCTTTCTGGCATTATTCAACCCATCTGAAAGTTGTGAAAGTACCTGAGCGCCTCTGTCGTAAGTCATTCGGAGTGAACTTTACCTTCATCGCCTGTCCTTTACGGCTACATTTGTCACATTTATCTACGCTTTTCAGTGAAAGAAAAACAAGTTTACACACTGTAAACTTTTATTGACCACAGTCCTTTGCTGCAGCGAGACCCATCATTTCCTGAAGGCGCTCTGTCACGACACGAGCAGGAGCCGAAGCATCTCGGCGGGGAGCACAAGGCGGCGGCCGCTCGCTCCTCGGGTGGTGCCTGGCTCCCGGAGCCAGCTCCAGCGACCCCAGCGCCCACGCCACGCGAGGCTGGCACTCACCTCCTGCGCCCGCCAGGTCACGGGGCTGCCCGGGCGGCACGGCAGCCTACCCACCATGCCGGCTGCCCTTCCGCTACGCCGCAGGATCCCCGCGATGCCGCCTGCCTGGCCTGGCGGCCACCCGTAAGGGCCAGCTCTCCAGACTCGGGGAAATCTCGCTCTCCTTCATGGGAGGAGTAGCCGTGTTCGGAGGAAAGCGAGCAGCAGGAAGCTGACCTCAGCAGCGCCGACGGGGCGGAGCGGAGCCCAGGCTGGCTGCTCCGAGCTCCCTCCTGGCAGCACGGCCGAGCCCCGCTGGAAGCCAGCCCCGCTGGAAGCCAGCCCCGGCACTGCCAGCCTCTTGTATGGCAGCTGTGGGCTCCTGGGGAGCCGAGCGGGATGCGAGGCCTCCCCACGGCACCCCACAGACCCAGCTGGGGACGGCGGAGAAAGCGGAACGTCAAAGCTGAGCCAACAGGATGCACGGCGAGGCAGGCGGACTTCGGTGGGAGCCTTCAGCCGCTGTTTCCAAAGAAGAATTAAAACCCCTAAGGGCAAACGGGGTGCCAGCGGGTCTTCCTAACACACAGGCAGAACCTGGGCTATGCCCAGAAGGGAAAAGCAGATGATCCCCGTTTGTTTACACTTTTTCCTAAGTGAGACGAGATCAGCAGGGGGAGTATTCCCACCCAACACTTGCTGTTTTCAGCTCCGAACGCTCTCCCCTCACTAGCTTGGCACCGCAAGACCTACAGGTACTTTGTACTGCGGAGAGAAAACGAAAATAAACAAGAAACCAAGACAGCAAATCACTAAGAGTCCTCGCAGTATTTAAAACCCTGTCTGACACCCTCTACGCTGGTACTGACAGGAAAAGTGAAAAGAGAAGCAGGACAGCCGAGCAATTTGCGCTTTACCATTTCTTTCAGTTACTTCCTCTTGCCTGCTCAATATAGGAGCCAGTGGCATGTCCTTAATGCGCATCTGGGAGATCCCACTCCAGAGGATTATGAAACCCAGCAACTTTAAAGAAAGTATTTAATGACTGTTTTAAAATCCACTGTGTTTTTTTCACTTTCTTGACCACTACTTTGAAGTATTTCCTATACTCGGTCTGCAGACAAATCCAGCAGTTTTTTTCCTGTAAGCAGGCAGAGCTAGCTTGTACCTTGCCACTACATGAAAGCAGATTTAACTGATCATCAGCTAGCACTTGACATTGGTTTTCAGCCATCATCCTGCCACCTCGTTCTTTCCTTTTATTTGTGCAGCCTGAGTAAGGACAGTGCAGAGGCCATACGAAAGGACAGACAGAATTTCCTCAAGGAGCTCCTCAGCGCTGTTTCAGATAAAACCGCAGGGAACAGAGCAGAGATTCCCACAGCACAGAGACATAATCACAGCTCTCCTCGCCTCTCTGCAGAGCCTGACCCTCTTCACTTCAAGAGTGGCCAGACAGGACTTGTGCCTTCGTTTGCAGCCTCCACGGCTCACAGCCTGCTTTTGGCAACTGCAGTTAATTTAATTCATCGGGCTGTAAATTGCAGGTTACCTATGCAGATGTACATCCCTAGCTACAGCTCCTCTGATGAAGTACTCAGCTCTGACAGCAGTGGATGCAAAGCCTCATTGCAGCAGCATCTTCAGGTGCAGCAGCAGCAGCGTCAGCAGAGCCACAAGGAGACTGAAGGCAACCTACATCTCAGCATGCAGACTAGGCCAGGCAGGGTGTGAGCAGCAACACGCCAGGTCCTATCCACCTGAACCTCAACACATGCAGTTCAGCGGCTTTATCCATTTTTCTGCACATACTGAAACACTCTGGTTTCACTTCCAGGAGAACTTACCTGTTAGTTTTGGGAAACTATTAGCACTGGAGTGATATACAGCTTCTTCCTCGCTAAGATGTACTTTGAAGCCAAAACTATATTGAAACTGGGAATGTAATTTATACACTCATCTGAACAGATTTAGCAAGAAGCAAAACCAAGAGTCCACAAAAACTGCATGGGGTGCTGTTCTGGTGGTGGCATGTGGACAAAAGAGCAGGCAAGGCTAAAATACAGGTTAAGAGCATGACTTGAGAGAGAAGCAGCAAAGACACTCACAAACCTTTTCTGATATAATAACTGTTACACAAAACCCTGTGCAGAAAGCCTTCAAATCAGAAACCAACACCTATGCAGCATCATTCATCACAGCTTCGGGAGTCTACCAGAAACAAAAGAGCTCCCAAGCCCACATCCCATCCCAGGCTTATCCTATGTATTTCAGAGAAACTGTTTTCTACCTCTGCTTTGCACAAGAGAGATTCTACAGCACAGAGCAATGCTTCTTCCCTACTATTCAAGCTGAGATAAACTTTTGAAAGCACACTGTTCAGTTGCCACAAATACTGGCCAGGTATGCTGTTGGTAGTGTACTAGCAGCCTCCTTTCCTCATTTCACGTACACATGTACACCAGACAGAGTACTTCAAGAGATACACAAGACTAATCTCTGACACTCTTGACACAACAGTCAAAGACAATTTATTCCAGCTACCCAGAACACGAGAAGCACTTCAAAAAAATGTATCCTTAGTAACTAAAAATCATTAGACAATTTATGAGCTAACAAATCACTTACGACATTACTGAGGTTAAAAATATGCTCTAAGTTTATCCTGACTGTAACAAACTAAAACGCTCTCATACACATCTGTAAGTAACTGTTGCTATTTACTTTGTAAACCATTTATTGTTAGTGTTCTGGAAGACTGTCCTCTATCAGTTATACATCAGTCTCTTAACTACTGAATGGACTTGATCCCTAAGATGACAGGTCATACACCGACAAAGCTGGGGAAACACTGCCTGAAGTATTATGATGTTTTCAGTACAAAAAGCTCCATCTCTTTAACTCTGTCATTTTACGTAAGAAACTTCCTTGAGAAGCTAGAGTAACATCTGCTTGTAGTTCCAAATAATTATTCTCTGCATCTTTGCCCCTCCCAAGCTGCGTTGGCTGAGGTCATCAAAATAACAAATACATTTTGAATTAAAGTTCACCATTTCAGGAGCCGGACTGTACAAGTCTTCTCAAAGTGAAACATTTTGTGCTTAACACTACCAACCAGTTAGGCTTCTGTCACTATCTTTGCTGCCTAGCATTATTACCCTGTCCAGAGGTCTCTGGCTTCGGTGTAGATACAGCATTAGATCAGCAGTTTTTACACTGTGGTTGCTATTTCCTGGGGGGGCTGCAAAAGTGACTAAGAAGTTTAGTCAGTTGTTGGTAAGCTTAAATAAGTTTATTTCAGGTATCCATACACTTACTGGACACCTTTTTTTCTTTTCCCCAATGTTTTCAAAGTAACAAAAGAAGCTGAAAACTTATTATCTTAAGTTGCATCAACTTTTTCCTTGCAGGGAAAACACGAATTTTTGAAAGATGTAAATGAAAAAGGCATCAAAAAGGATCAACTAACATATAAGCATCCTGTCACTACTAGACAGGGTAAAAACCTACCTCAGAAAGAAGGCAAATAGGAAATAGCAAGCACCTGCAAGCATATGCATGCCTGTGCATTAAAAACTCACATACTATTAGAAATTCATGAACTTCCAATAAAGTAGTTCTGTACAGTTTCACTATTAACGTGAATTTTTTTTTTTTTTTTTTGCTAAAACCACAGCTGTCAAAATTTGTTTATATTTGGTAATTTCTGATCCCTCATCCCCCATGTTAGAGACAGGTAGAGAGACTAAACACCAAACTGTCTCTGTTAAAAACAAAAAAAACCAACAAAAAACACACCACAAACAAAGCAAAATAGGAGGTATATTGGTCACAAATTTGCTTGGGCCATCACTACACTTGTCTTCTGAGCTGAAAGGATGACTTCTCTTAGCCTGTTACTCTGCTACTTTACGAACATTAAGATTACTTAGATACCAAGATGAGGAAGACCTGATGAAAGAAGGTACAAAAACAAAAAAATAACACTGATGAATCTTGCATGGTTGAAAGTTTTCTCCTGCTAACCAGCAAGGAAATATAACAGCAAAGGGGAGCAAACAAACATTTTGAGTATATCTAAAACACTCAGAAATGTAACTTGGAAGTGACTGTCCATTAAGACACACAAACAATTCTCCCATCAATCAAGTTTGCAATACTAGTTAATCTTGGGTCCTATAAAATTCATATGAGAATGGTGCTCACATGCATACAGAGTTTGCAGCAATACCAATAAATTATGATCTCCACTAAGCTCTGTATTTTATTCCAATCCCACGAACAAATACAGTATTTATCACTAATTTGAAGCTAAGTCAATACTCAACTCAAAACGGATACAATCTCCCAATCCACCCCTTGCATTGTTCTGCAATACCACACAGGTCAAATAAGACTAAACAGATAAATGAACTCATCCACATTAATAAAACATTCCAAAAAACACCATCGACAACTCGTGTGTTCAGAAATAGCAGAATCTCCAGTTTGCTTGGAAGTTTTATCAAATATTTTCATATATGCACACATACACACAACAGCATCCTAGGCTCTGTAGCATGCTAACAGCATACATGCAACGGCAGATCTGCATCACCTGGATGCCACTTCCCCATTACGTGCTACACACAAAGTGTCAGAACAACTTCAGGTGCAAGCATCGCTCAACACATAATGTGGAAAATATCAAAGCCAAAAATCCGACTGCCAGCAGCATGCTCTCCCTTCTCCTCCTTCCCCCACATCGTTCTCTCAAGAAGTTAATTCCCTGCTCCCCTCTGCTTTACAGAAGGTACCCCAATACTTTGCACAACACAATACAATCCTAACACAGTTGCTCCCTTTTTAGCTTTATTATTACAAAAGTAAGTTTAGAGATGCTCAAGTTCACTTCTCGCACTGTAAGAGCACGTATTACCTGCAGCAGAAACAAAAAACACCAACCTGTTCTCCCTGAGATCAAAATGCAAAACGGACTTTTTGAAAAGAAAACTGCATTGGTATAAGCCTCTATTTTTGAGTTCTCCAATCAGAAACAATTAAGAAGACGTACTTCTACTTTACTTGAAAAATAATTTTAAAAAATCTACTTTTCTTCCTAGATGTACTGCTGCAATTCCATAAGCATATTCTTAAAAGACATACAAAGGTTCAAAGAGCAGTTAGAAAGCAAGCTATTTCGCTCTGCTAATTTGCATTAAGTTTTATGGTTCCTATCTTCCCTCCTAAATGGAAAACTAACTGTAATAAAACATCAAGCCCAATTAGAAACAGCCACTACACACAACTATTTACTTGAATGATTTCCTTTAGAGTTTTCACAGAATCCTTTAGTGGTTGGGCCAAATCTTGTCATCTTCAGAAAAACTTCCTCCAGCTTCACACCTCATCCACCGAGTGCTTCATTGAATTCAAATCTTGAAACATTTAAAAATAAATCTTTCAAATTTAAGTTACTTTAATGAAGTGCTGGAAAACCACTGTCACAGCCTGAGTTCTGTATACAGGACACACACACACTGTGGTTGTTTTTTCATGTTACAGTATTAGCTTGCACATCAGAAAGCCTGAGTTTGGCACATAGTTGAATGTTAATAATTAAGACGGTGATCAAGTGCAATGTGAGACGTCCCTTCCAAAGCCAGAGTACTGCAAAATCAGATTTTCTGGAGCTTGGTCCCACTGGTATCCCATCCGCCGAAATCCTGAAACCTAATTTCATTCTGGGCTGTCATCAATGACAATAGATCCTCTCCAATCTGAAAAAACCTGACTGACTTGCAGCCCCATCACGGCTAAACTCCTGTAGTGACAGTCGTGACCATGGCCAAGGACCAGCCACCATGGTGGACCGAGGAGACGAGCATCACCCAGCCTTCAGCTGCTCATTTGTTTCACCAACCACGACTTCCTCCCAGTGATCACGAACTAACTGAACTCCAGGTGCTCCTGCTAAGCCATTAATTAGCCTTAGCTAATAGCAAGCTGGCTTTAAAAACAACACATCATTTCATCTTCGGTAATAAACGTTGCTTATGGTTTCATGCACCGGAGCACGCGCTTGCTTTAATATCTCTCACAATAATGTCCACTTGCATCCAAAGACCTGCCTCTGAATCCTGACTTGTGAATCAGTGGCTATCACCCGTTATTCTCCAGCTACGAGCTTCTCTGTGTTTTGCCAGCACACTATCTAAAACTAAATGAGTCATTTTTCTCATTCAATCAAAAAAGCATGCATTTTCTTTTCTGGTCTGTGGTTTTTCTCCCCAGTGTTTGTGTGGGAATCTAAAGTTAAAAAAAAAAAAGTTTCTATTACGCAACATTTAACTTTACTACAAAAACACAAAACAGATCACCAACACTGTAAACTGACATTTCAAACAAGCAAAAAAGCCCCCACAAAGCATTTGAAAACATCCGCAGCAACGTTTCTAGGTTCAGCCATCAAAAGTGAAAAAGTCCTATGAAAAGTACTAATTGGTGCACGCCCAAATACAGCAAACCTCTTCATCAAGGAAAATCATACAGGTTTCTTGCATTCAAGTTTAAAACATCTGTGGGACACCACAGATGAGGGGTGGGGCTCCTCCTGCCACTCCAGCCTGAACACAAGGAACGCAGATACCAGTCTGCATGTTAGCTACCTGCCTGGATAAATTTAGCAGAGTAATAGCATCCATGTATTGCGAATTGGGGAAAGGCCAAAGGTTATTTTGGTTTTGATTTGCAGGAAGAAAAATCACTGGTTTAAGCCAGGCCTCCCATTACCAAAGGATGTAATGCTTTACAGATCCAAACTACATCCCTGATCTATGCAGGAAAGCAACACACACTCCAGTTGTTAGGGTAAAACACTGGCTTGCCAGTGACAAGTTCTCCCATGCCTGCATCCGTCCTGCACTCCTGAAGTGTAAGGCGGGTTAACAAGAACTGCTGTTTACACGAAGACCCCACACCGTGAAACACAGCAGCCAGAGGGTACGCACCGTCACTACTGCTATCCACACATTTTAACTTGTCCCAGAGAAGCACGATAGCCCATGGGAGATGGAAAAGCCTCTGGCTGCTGTGGTTAAGCCCCTGCCTCAATCCCCAGACGCTCCCTGGACCCACCAGTACAGCACAGGAGCAGGCCAGGGGTGGGGGCAGCTGCCGGCTGCGGTGCTGAGTTTAAGTGAGAAATGGAAAAGACTGCTGTAACAAGCAGCTCAGAGGAGTTCAATGCCTTCCCCAGTGCTCAGTTTGTTGTCAAAGCGATCCTGCTATTATAACGTGATCTCTTGACTTGTGTGTAGGTGCGGGTTGCAAACTTAATGGCGTCACTTGTAGACCACTGTGGTGTACAAACCACACGGACACTACAATTTCCCAACTACAGACACTTACTTAGTACACTAAATGCTGTAGTGATTTATTTATTTGTTTAAATCTTACATTTCTGCAAAATTCTGGCGGGAGAAGAATGCTATACACAGCCTTGAAGGCTTACACTGCTGCAGGAACACAAGGCCTGGCCCAATAACTGGAGCACTTACTAGTTTAGTCACCACATTTACAGCTTCTTGTCACGTGGACGTACCTGACTTCCTTCAAGTCACTAGAAGACCAGCTTGATCTGTTTAAGCAGGTGGCAACACCACCTCCTAGACCCTACACTGATTGGCACTCTGCTGCTGACAGTTGAGATAAATGCAGGTAGCTCAGCTGCAGCGTTGACCGGCTTCTGTATTTCACATGCTTTCTTAAGGATTTTTGTTTCCAGTTGTGGAAAAGGTGGAAGAATAGAGTAAAAATCCTAGCTTGAGCACCAAAGGAAATGCACTGGTCCTCCCCTGCCACCCCCACTCCTATAAAACCCAGAAACAAGCCCTCTGATCAACCGAGTTCATCCCCAACGAGTTTGCTCTTTCAATAACCACAACAAATCTTAATATCAAAATAAATACCAAGTTAATTGAATAATAATTTCCCAAGAGAAAGTACTGTTTTCAACACCCAGTGTTATAAAAGAAATCCATAAACAGGATTTGCAACTTGCTAGGGTAGGAAAAGCTGTTTACGCAGCCCAACCAGACCTTGCATCCTAAAGGGGCGTCCACGACGTGCCCTCCTTGCATATGGCACCAAGCACCAGGGACTGGCACCAATGACTCCGGGTGGTTTCAGCAGCCCCATGCTCCTAGACATAGAAACTGGATTTAAATAAACTAAGCCAGTACAAGGAGCAGCAGTTGTAGCATCCCAGCACTCTGCGTGAGCTAATTTACCCTTACTCACTGCAAGTTAAATTAGCGGGCGCAGAGCTCCGTGCTATCACTGCCAAACCACTTCTGATGCTTGTTCTACCTTATTTAAAGCACACTCAGGTAAACTACACAACACAGCAGTCTGCAATGTAGACGTACCCTTAGGGTTTGACATTATGCCAGGTTGGACTTGAACATGCTACATTTAAAGGAGGTGCTTCTAAAAAGTTGGTAGTACACAGTCTTTTGACTTTTTGGAAAGACCCTGGGTACTGCACGGCCAACTGCCTAGATCTCAAAATTCCTCAAATCCAACTGCAAAACACACTTGGGAGGGACAGAGAAAACTCTTAGCCTTGTCAATAAACAGGCAGTATATCTGCCTGTTTGTCTGGCTGGACTCCTTAGTTGTGTTGGGCATTTAACACAGGCCAGCGATGCCCCGCATTCCCAAGGAGTTCATGGAGAAGAGAGAGCACTCAGCACCTCAGTAGGGGTTCTAGTGGATGGGATGACTTCAATTGTCCCCGAATTAACTAAAATCAACAGAATAGCTGAGACTTTAAAGACAGAGTTTGGCAGATATGGAAGGAAGACCCCGGGTTTCCTGGAAGAATATATTTACACTGGTGAGGCAGACGTCCTGTGTAGTCCTCTCCACCTCTCACTTCCGCTAATAACACTGTGATTAACTGGAGTTACACAGCAAGAGCAATCAATTGCCAAACCATTCTGTAATCTTTATCGGGCCACCCAGTTTATTCTAACAGTTAAGTACACCACCAAGAAGAAATCTCTTGTGATTTTTTTTAATTTTATTTTTTTTAAATCACAGTTGAGAACCACCCAATGTCTATTGTTCTCTGGGAAGCTACCATTCTGGCCACTAAGACATGCTGCTATATACTCTGGAGCCTTTTTCTGTATTCACTCTGATGAAATTAAAGTCGCTTTGTCTGTTGCCAGTATTGCCCCAGTCGCTGACTTTCTATGAACAAAGACCAGTAGGGCTCAAACTTCACCATGCCACAGAACTCTGAATATGCAGCAATACCATACGCCCTGCAAGCCCATCAAGGTCCAGAGGGTTGTGGTATACAGGAACAACATTTTAAAACCTTATAGAACACCAAATACCTTGATCAATTAAAGTTTAAAACTTCTTCCATCACATGTACATACAGGTATTTGGTGCTTTTTTTCCCCCCTGCGTATTTCAAGTCTGCGTAAGCAATTTGTTGCTTCTCACTGAGTTGTAATGGGAACAAAGCATCTCACTTGCAGGACTGAAAATTTCAGAAAGCATTAGTGACAAACGTAGCTATGTTTCTTTCAATAAGCAATAACTTCTTAATAATTCACAGCCGATGGTCATTCCACCGGAGTTCTAACAGAAAAACCAGTCCAATCCTACTGGCATGCAACTGTTTAAATTATACGCCTTTTCAACTGCGTATGACAGATTTCAGTAGTATGTTCATCAAATGCTGAATATTCACGTAATTATTTACATAAATATCCTAAAATAATGATTAGGAAATTAAGACCTGAAATTCTTTTCAAACTGCAAGGCAGGTGAAAAGAGCAACCACTGGAAATCACAACATTTTCACTTCAAAATAATAAATATCTGAATGCATTCACTAAAGTTATTTCCTGTTAGGACAGACCTGAATAATTTCCTACAATTCATGCATTCCTGCAAATAGGAGCATAAAAAGAAAGATTTCTGAAGCTCTTGTATTTGACAAGATAATAGTATATGCTACTTCTTTATGATAGTTGCTAAGAACATTCACCTCTACATCTCCTCCTGTGTCCCCCAGTCAGTAAACCAAGGTGTAGGTATTTTACTGGCCAATTTTACTACATCTTAGTGCAAAAAGTCTGTAAGTCACTCCAAAAGCTCTTAATTTGTTTCTAATATTGCTAGGAAAAAAAAAAAAAAAAAACCACCCCCCACCACAATTTCATAAGACAGGCATGGAAGAATTTTCACTCAATTTACCCCAAGTGGCTATTCCAGTATATCTATCACATACACTTAGATTTACTTTTTTCCTACAGCATAGCAACATGAAATTAACTGAGAAATAAGAAACTGAAGTTTCATATAAGAGTTGAGCTATTTCTACTCCAAATGTCTGTCTAATAGGTACCTTTCTTAAACATTCTCATTTTTGCCATAGCACTACTGAATTGCGTTCTGTCCACAGACATGGGATTGTCTAAATTCCCAAAGGTACCTACCTGGCCAATACAGAAAAATTGTCCTCTCATTCAAAAATAAAAATAGGACACTCACAGATTTAAAGAATATAAAATCTCAACACAAATCAAGAGATTGACAGGTCTCAAAACTAGTCTTGTCCAATGAATCAGGGCCAATTGCTTCATCTTAACTGTTTTGTTAACTGTTACTTCTGCCTACTGACAACATGGAAGTCCACTGATTACCTCCTAAGGCAGGCCAGAGAGATCCTACAATGGGAGACCTAGAACTCAGAGTGCAAGGTTAAGCTAGCGTAAGTACAGAACAACGGGGCTCTCAAATTACATCTTTGAGAAGACATACTTGACTAACCCCTTTCTTTTGTGGTGCTTCTCACAACCTGATCACAGAAGTGTTTCAAGAGAGAGCAGACCACCAGCAGGTAAATGGAAACAAAAGCAAGAACAGGTGAAACAAGAACTCCAGGGGACTGGGGCAGTGAAAAGACAGCGAATAGATCCCCTGCATTTCAGCCTGATGCACCATATACTAGCCTACAGTCTCACTAATTAGGATGAGCTATTTTCATGACTTCCAGTAATCCCCACACTTGGACATTTCCATGCTGGTTTGATTCTTCAGTTTCCGAGAGAAACATCTCTATGGCCTCATTAAAGCAGCAAAGGATTCCTTCACTCGCGCAGTCCTGCAGCCCCAGCTGCTGCGTCTGTCCTCGTGATCAACATCCTCATCATGTCAAGGGGAGTCTGCATGCTGGAGACGCTCACTGCCAATTTGTTAAACTGTGAACCTCGTATGCCAGCTTGCTGCTGCAGGCCCACTCTCCGTTTGCAGCAATGATGCACGTTACAAGCAAATAAGCAGCACCGAGTGAAAATGAAGGTCCTTTTTGTTGACATGGAAAGAATGCTTGAACTTTTTTTTTTTTTGAAGGAAAATTCTTGAGGATAGAATCTTATCCATTTGCCTAAATTATTCAGAAGTGCAAGCTGGGTTTCTGAAGTTTGGTCTAAATTGCTTATGATCCAAATGCATGCAATTGGCAAAATGGATTCATTACCTTGACTTTCCTTCAGACCACAGCTCTGGTGTAGAACAGTTAGCTCCTGCCACCTTGTGGGACTCCATGGATTTCCCTGAAAGCCTATTTCAGCGGCAAGCCAGTGAAAATAAATAAGCATTTAGGAATTACCTTCCCTGAGTTTCACCATGGTGAATATTAAAATGAGAGAGAAATATTTATGGAGAGGGCATGCTATTTTGAATATTTTCTGGTTCATTATTCCTAGCATTGTTTATATAGTTGTTTATATAGTTGAACTGCTGGATCTAGTAATCACATGGAGGGTGTTTTAAATATTTAAATAGCTGTCAAGAATCCTATGTTTTGGATAGGCTCTTTGCTGATGCATCCAAGTTTAAAATAACACTGATCAAATACTTGTCACCAACAGTAAATTTCAGATATTTGAAATAGATTCCACACAGAAATACGAATTTAGGCTGAAAATCCGTGTACTTCTTAACTGCCAGTTGGCCTTCTATTTAATGTTTTTCCCCTGTATTATTCCCCTCCATCCCCTTCCATATGTGGAGGACTTCATGAACTACTAAAGTTCTCCAGAGAAGAACAAGAACTGGAACAGGAGAACTTTTTCAATGCAGTAACAAGCGGGTGAAGATCCCTGGATCTCCGTCCTCACATCTTACACCTTGTCCACTGCCACTCAAGACAAGTGACCAGTCACACCTACTTCCTGGAGGTACAAAAGACAACAGCAGCTGCAAAGGACAGAGCAAAAGTGAGGTTCTCTATTTAAGCAAAACGTCTGCCGCTCCAGATCACAAAAATGAAAATGCAGAGAGAAGCACGGATGATGTGAATCCATGAACCCAATCAACAACCCCAATGAACCTGATCCTTTTTGTTCTCAGAGCTAAGAGAGTTGTCGCAGATGCATAGAAACGCAAGAGCAGTTGAGGAGCACTTCCACCACCCATGTGCCTCCCAAATATCTTCTCTGAACCTGGTGGAGATTTACCACACTGTATTCATGCCAACTGTAGAAAATTGAACTCCTCGGGACTTCCTTCTAGTAAGGGGAAAAACTGTCCGACTCAAAACAGGAACAGCTTTCTGACGTCATAAGCAAATTGTCTTCAGCAAAGGCCTCAATAGCTCATAAATAAACTGAAGAACAATAATTACAGACCCATAGCCAAAGGAAATGCAGCAGGAATGTCCCCTTTCATCCATAAACAGAATGCATTTTTCTTAAAGAGTGAAACAATGACAGATTGTCAGGCAATGAATCAAGTTGGCACAGCATACCTGAGGGACACAAATTGTGTGCTCTCAGATAAGAAGTTTTACAACCTCATGAGCTTCCCTGGTAACTTCAACAGCAGGGTTGTCTCTGATAGCTTTGATATTCCTCCCCCTTTATCTCCTCCTACATACTTTTAAAGTCCCAATAGCCTGACAATTAACTTACAAGTCCAAGTTTGGAAGTATCTGCAACAATCTCTGACAACACCTGGGCTGAGGATCCTTCTCAAACCGACTTGTGCCTGTGCTCTGACTGCACCTGGACGACACCACAATGTTCCTCACAGCTGTCCTTATGTATCCTACTCTCCACTCCAGGAAATCCAGATGGAACAGAGCTCTGTGAAAGATGAGGACTGCAGGACATACCATGTGCACCCCAAAGGTGAGATAGAGCCAACACCTTGCCAGGACAGCACAGGTACCTCTATCTTCTCCCCTCGCTCTGAGCATTAGGAATACTGACACCTCATCAGGAGTTATTCAAAGAAGCTCTTTCCCTGCTCTGGAGTACCATGCCACTGAACCAGTCTTGCTGTAACTGCAGACATGTATCTAAGGCACCTTCTGCCCTTGGCTACAGAGAAAAAGCAATGGCACTCTCTAGCACCAGAGGGGCTCATGTCCAACACTCACTGCTAGTCTCTCAACACCACCACAAAGCACTAGAGAGAAACAATGGGACTCTACAAGAAACTTCACTTTGATGCAAGTGAACGTTGGTGACTGCCTTATCCTCTCATCTTCATTTTATTTCTCTACTAGTCCTATATTCTGCAAGATTAGCAATGCAGTAGGAAGATCCCTACTTGCCTAGACACTCAAAGCAGTACCAGGGAGTTGAGCTACTACCTTATTCTACAGGATGGTTTGAAAACGGTGACAGCATAGACACTTCTCATGCCCTGACCAGAAGTCCTCATCTTGGCATTGACAACAGCAGCACGTGCAAACAGCAGCAGACTGAGAAGTCTCTGACTATTTTCAGCTCTCACTGTTGTCCACAGGATTCTGAACATCAGCAGTGACACCCAGCCAGCATTAACTCCGCGTAAACCTGTGAGATCTCTAAGGAGCCAGCAGCATCTGGGCCAGGTCAAGGAAGCATCATGGCATGGCTTCAGCCTGGTTCCTATCTGAAACACTTCTCCATATCTGCCAGACTAAGCTTTGTTGTGCTTTTTCTTGAAATATTTATTTTTCTGCAAAAACACAATACTTTTGTTGAGGAAACTTTCTAAGCAGTTAAATAAGTTACTTTATTCATGTAATAACTAGAAAAAGAAGTATTAAAAAATTCCTTGCCATTGAGCCACTTACCACTTATTTTTATCGATACCCTTATTTATCTCCTCTTATTGTCAACTGCTTAGCCTTAAATTTTAAGAAGAAGAAAGTTCTGAACGTAATCATTTCTATTTCTTGAGAAGCATCTCTAAAAAAAAATCACTCCGGTTACAGAATTTACAAGCCTCTGTACATAACAAATCTCACCAGATTTCCAAGAGGAACCTTGCTGCTTCCTCAAATGGAATCCACAATCAGATCCATCTTAACCAATTGTTTCACTGATGCCAAGACACAACAGCCTACCCAGAAGTGTACACATGCCCAAGAATTTGTGCCAAAGTGTCTTGGTGCAGGATCAGGTCCCTATACGATTAGCTGCAGCTAAGGCTTCAATCCGCCAACTGCTTAGGGGCACTGACAGAGGCACTGCCGGACTGGGCCCTAAAATAACCAAGCATACACAGATCTTAGTCTTCTCCACAAATGAAGAAGAATTCTTACGCACATATGCATACCACAAACAGAAAAAGAACAATGAAAAAGTGTTCTGTACTTGTGAAATAAAAATAATTTCTTTGGAAAGCAATCAGGACCAACAGTCTTCAGAACAATCTCCATAAGATCGATAGGTTGTTTCCTTATATTTATCTTTAAAGGTGTTTTGCCTTTTTTTTTTCTTGAAGATAAATATTTTTACAATAGTAATTCTCTCTCATCTCCCTCAGAAGAAAACCCTACATGACCCTTGTCTTAAGGATAAACCCAACAAAGGAAAAACTCAGTCTAAAAGATTCACGTTTGGAAGCAGCTAAAAAAACTTGACAATGCTGACTGTAACAGCAAGGATGGAGAAAACCTTTCTTAGGATCCACCAATTTTTACTGATTATTTTCTTTCTATTATTTTATTTCACAGTATAGCACACAGACAGCTGGATTTGAAATCAGGTGAACAAGGTACAAAGAGTTTTCTGTGAAATCGAGTTCCGGTATGCTCAAGACTGAGTGCCAACTAAAAAGCAGAACACACTTAAAACCCTAGGTCGGCACAAAAGTCCACAGCTCTGAACAATACTAGCCTAAGAAAAGAAAGCATGAGATACAATGATTCTCAGTCCAATCTGCTTTAAAAGACAGTCATTATGCTTGCTTGTTAGTGAACTGCTGCTAAGAACTAGGAATGCAAACCTGGGACTTGAGCAACAAAGTCTCCTACAGAGCCCCACAGTGCTGCCGTGCTTACTTCCTTCCGAACCAGTTATGCCCACCTTCAGAGCAGGAAGCTCAGGAGGAACAGCTGGACTGAACACGCTGAAATATTTAAGTACAGACCCAGCCTGGCCTAGTAACGTCCTCTGAGCAGTAGGATGTTTTATGCTGGTACCAGGCACGAGCTAAATACATTTCTATCACCTCCACACATCTCAGACCACAGAGCATGCTCATACATCCTTGCAAGGTCACTTTCAAAGAACTGGGAAGAACGGAGGGCAGTACTCATACAGCACTGAGTTCAGAAGAAACCCTGAGTTGGAAGAACAAAACATCAGGTCCAAAGGCTCTTGCCTACAAGGTTAAGTTTCTATCATACAGCACAAATTCTTGGATGTACAAGAACAGTTCTGAATACTGAAGCTGGATGCCGGCAGATTTGCCAAGAGTTTGCAAATTCTTAGCTAGTAAGCCTGAAATTTGACAGATAACACAATTCACTCCCCACCCCTACCCTCCCAACCCCCCCAGTCAGTGTGGAAAAATAACACTGTGTCCACATATAGGGCAGAGGTTTTAGTAACAAAGAGGTAGCTGGTGTTATAAATTTTACAGTGATGTCAAAAATGCCAGGAAGTTCAGACGTTTTGCCATCCCCTGGTCTTACCTGAACATCCCCGGGTCTACTCTGCGATCTGCAAAATGGGGGTGGTAACTCTGGTTCTGAAGTGTTTCTAAAATGCAGTTAGCTGACGCCTGTAAAAGTACACAAGTATGACAGCAAAGTGTTATTATCCCCTAATAATGTATTATTGTTTAGCAAAATAAGTAACATATATAAATGACAACATCATCTGTGTTCTACAGTACACTCTTCCATACTTTTCCATTTATATATCTGGTTAGAAAGTGAAGTGTTTTGACTCTCTGATAGGATGAAATGCTGAAAGTCAACCTGCAGTCCACCTCTCTATAGAGGAAGAAGCAAGCAAGCATCTTTTCTAGACTTTAAAAATCATCACAGATTTTAAACCAAACTAAGCCTCATTGTAAAGTTTTCCTCTAAGTATTAGAAAACAGCTCTATCAATACAATTGCTATTTCACCTTATTATGGAGCGAACATATGGTGAAAAATAAAAAAAAAATAAAGAGTCTAGACAATTCTTCTTTACTTTCTGTTCTGCTACTCAGTATCCAGTTTTTCTATCCATAGATAGCATCACACTTTACAAAAGACAAAGCCATCGCCATCCTGATTTGTAAACATAGAAACAGAAAGAAAGAAGTGATCTGCCTGAGATCATGAAGCAAGTTAATGGTAAAACTGCATAACTAGTCAGGTTTTTTTCCTTATTCTATTGGAACAATTTTCTCTCTTTGCTTGAATCCTAAAAGGAAGCGCTAACCTTTCATTTGCTTGCTAAAGTATGAATGCAGAAGCAGAAAACATTTTCACCCATCCCTCTGAAAATATTTGAACTTAAACAGTGAGTTGTATTAGATACAGTATTGCATATCCCCAGGTCATACTTCCAGTAAGTTCATTCAGTGCATGGTGCACATTTTACTAGAAACTCACTCCAAGATCATTCTTCTTCGCCCCAACGCTGTTTGAGTGTAATCCACACATTACACCAAGAATCTGTCTCCCTTAGAAGAAGGTCTTGCTTAAGCTATAGCAGGACCTGATCAGTACAACTACCACGGCACCAGGACGCTAGTGGGCACCTAGCAAGGGATTTATCTGCATGCATGCTTCACTTCTATATCAGTTGTTGTACCAGCATACCTTAACAGGCCAAAAAGCAAACTTACAGAAACGCAAGCCCACCCTTATAGAAGGGATTTTACAGCTTGTTTTGGTCTCTGAAGCTAAGAAAGTTATCACGGCATTTGGTACCTTCATTCCAAGTTTACTGTATCCCTGCTCGTACTTCTACCCGCAGCTGTGCTACAGTAAAAATCACACCAATAACTGGTATCGTTATACAGGTAAAGCACAGACGATCCCCAAATAATAAGTTCTTCAGTGAGATCCGTGAAGGCATTTGCTCCAAGTCCACATTTATGTCCACTGAAGTCAACAGCAGACTTCTCACTGAACTCGAAGCAAGTGATCAGACCTCCTGCAGCACGGCTCCTGTAAACAGCAAGCTTTGTCTGCAGTGATGGGACCAAACCCTCTCCCCCTCCAAAACAGAACCGCAGAGGAGTGAGGGTGTCTCGTTCTCCCAATCAAGCGTTACCCAAGTAGTTAAGCAACATTTTAAGCACGCAGTGCTCCCAGCTGGTTTTGCCAGAATCTCTGTGACAAACACAGCCCAGCTCTGCTCCAACAGCCTCGGTGCAATCGCACGAACTCTCATCGAATCAGAAATCAGACCAAGGTGAATGTTATACCCAGGTTTTTTAGCCTGACCAGTAGCCCATTTCAGTGCATGCCACCAGGAAAACACCACTGGGCACATGTGAGGAACGGGCTTCCCTGAGACATCTCTGGCAGAACACCCTCAAAGATACCAGCTCTCCTGAGGAAATCTTGGCTCAATACTTCTTTTCTGAAAGGGAAGAAAGCCTCAGCATTTCACATGTTTAAGGGGGGAGGAAAAGTGCAAGTCAGAACAAGACTAGTTCAATCCTAAGGAAATGCAATAACTATAAAATCAGCCACATTACTAAAGCGTTCTGTCTAAAACACTTATGCTAAACAAGAGCTAATTGTTTCAAGGCAGTTTCATAAAACATGAATGCTTCAGCAATAAACAGCTTCCACAAGAAAAGTTGCCTAAAATGCGTGACTACTTATTTCCTTACTGATCTTGAACCAAACGCAGGTGAGAATGAAAACGGTGACCCTTTCAGGATGAGTGATTCATCTGACTCTGGCATGCTCTCTAATGAAAAAGTGTAGGTAACATTCAATAATATTCCCATTTCATTTTTTTTTTTGTTGGCTGTTTTAAACATTTGTGACCTACAATTGCATTTTGACCTCTGCTTCAATTTTCTTCTGATTGCTATTCAGGTTTCCAACCTTACACATTAGCATTTAGTTACACAAGAACCCCAACACAACTGTTGATATTCGGAGTACCCCATGCACTGATGCAAAAGAATATGGAAAAACAGGACACAGAGACAAGATCACAAAACCTGTTTGCGCTGAGGAAGGACGGCCATAAAAAACATTTCTTGAAGTGTATAACTCCTCCTCCTGGTGGGGGGGAGCTAAATTACAATATACAAATAGCTTGTATAACTGTGCCACCAGGCCTCAGGTACACTCCACATTTCTGAGCACAACCCTTCTACTACCTGAGGCCTAATTCTGCATTCCTTAATAGTCACAAATACTGCTACGCACTTCCCCTGCTGCAGAAAAAAACACCGTGGAGCTGCAGAGTCAATACATGTTATCAAGCTCTTTGACTCCGTCAAGATGCTATTAATATTTCGGTAGGGTGGCGGTTGGAATTCTTTACCCATGCTATCCCACAGAGTTTCTGTGACATTTACTTTTCTTTTTTTAAATCACTTTCTTCATCTAATACATTAGAGAAGCTGAGCAAAATGGATTCAGCAACCAACTTGGTTTCACTTTTTGATTTCTGGACAGCAGTGGTGCTAGAATCATTCCTGGAAGTTATAAACTCCTCCTTTGACCATTAAAATCACAGTCTCATGCCACACAGTCTAGAAGACTGCCACAGCAATTTTAAAATAATCATTTCAGTTGTGTTTTTTTTTTTTTAATTTAATCATGTATCTGTGTAAACAGATGAATATCTGTTGATCTGTACCTGCTAGAAGCTAGTGGTGTCCAGCTCCCACAAACAAACAAACAAAAAAAAACAGTTAATACAGCCACGGTGTCACCTAGTGAGTTACTCTACATTCCTTAATGGGGGAAGATACATCTGTTATTACAAGCAGAAACTTTGGCTATTGGATACTGAAGTTGTCTTAGAAAACATACTCAACAGAAATGGATAACTTAAAATAAAATCCTTTCTGAACACAGAAATCGGACTCAAATTTAAATCAGATGTTACTGATGCTGATTGTATACGAATAAGGCATGCTTAATTGCAATTTATAACAAAACAATATTAAATTCTACTGTAATGTTCTATAACTTGATTCATAGTAAACTAAAATTATAGATGTTTGACTTCAAAGTTGTAGATAAAGTTCAAATTCTGAACAGGTAAGTAGTCTTCAAAGTACCAGGAACAAGAATTAGGTTTAGATCGAGGTTACCTGAAAGCAGCGACTACCCCTGCAGTTGCACAGAAAATGTCTTTGCTCCAGGTTAGTCATTTAAGGGAGTTTGGGGTAAAGTTGAAAAACTAACAGGGAACTGAAAAAAGCAAGAAAGCATGTTTTCCTTCTCATCTGAGAAAGCAAAACAGGCAGGGATTAGATTTCCTGGGTGTAAAAGCTTGGTTTGGTTACGTCAGAATCTGTTACCTTATCAGGGACAATACTTTGTTTAAAACATTACGTGCAAACACTATTTGCATTAACTTGTGCGTGTGTGCACGTGTGTGCTCGTGCATGTGTGTTACCTTAACAAACAGGACTCAAGGGCCACAATTTAAGAGAAGTATGATTTGTCACATCCTAAAGGAAAACTTTCTAACAGTTGCAAACTAAATAAATGCATGTAAGCCATGCAATCATTTAGAAAATGTGCGTGCATACGCTGCAGCCTCTGAACTAACAAAAAAGAAGTGCCAAATTTAGTGTAAAGGCTATATTTAGCAACGCATTTTAACGGTCGTCTACCAATAGAGATTGTCTCTGAGAAAACAAATACAAAAATACCAATGCAAAACGAGATTAAAAGCACCGATTTAAACCCAGCGCTTACTGACTACGGCCATGATTTAAATCAATTCAACAGAGAGAACTGGAATGCCAAGGCACCGCGTCGGCGAGGCTACGCGTGCACCCAGGGGCTCACAGAAGCCAGGAAGATTGGGTGCAAAAACCTCCCCGCTTTCACTCTGCCTGCCCTGAGCAGGGCTGAAGCAGAGCGTCAGTATCTGCAAAGTCTGACAGTGCTCCAAAAAACACCGCGATTTTCTGCAGGATCCTTGGCGGAGTGCAGGTACTGTCCTCGCTGGGAGACTGGAGCTGCGCGGGGACGTCTGCGACAACCACCTCACCTCCCCTGTGCCTTTCCTCGCTGTCCATCTCCCTTAACAAAGAGCGACAATAAACTCCGCAGGCAGCCCCGTGGGACCAGCCAGGGCCGCACGCAGGAACCACATCGCCGTGGCACAGAGAGTAGCAACACAGCCCTCGGACAAGACAAAGCCTGCCTGCTCTTCGCAGCAGCTCCAGCATCCTCGTGCCCCCGCGGGCTGGTGACACCGCCGGGAGTCCGCTGCCACGTGTGGATACATAACCAGTGTCCTCTGTACGTGTCTCTCCGAGGGGCAGGATCTGCCAATGCTGCTTACAAACCAGGAAGACCTGGCGGGTGTTTGGAGCTCCCACCTGAACGACTGGGCAGCCTGCAGGAGCGGCGATGCACGTGGAGATGGCAAAGTCCATGGCCGCATATCCAGGCTCCTCTGACAGCTTCCTCTGGATGAAACCAACCGTCCAAGCCCTGCGAGGGCTCTTGCAGCACCAGGTTTTGCCCAGAAAAGCTTTTAGCCGTCGAAATTATTCCATGCAAGCACCTGGTGCTCTGCAACAATGCAGAGGCGGGCACGTAGAGGTGCAAGGAAAATACTGAGTTAATGCCAAGGGGAACAGCCGAGGACAGTTTTCCTCTGACACACGTGCAGGCAGCTCTCTTTCGGGTTAACGGGAAAGGGACACATTCAACCAACAGTTCCACGTAGCCGTCCATGCTTTACTTCCCTTATTTAAGGTTTTCTATACCGATAAATAAAATTGAAAACTTCCTCCCCTTGCTCTGGTTCTGATGCTTGTGCAACTCTGGTTCTGATGCTAGTCCAACAGCCTTCAGCGAGGGGCACAGGAACTCCTGTTTACTCTGTAGGCACTGGAACACCTTTTCAATCAATGGAACGGAGGGTGCAAATCGTGAATAGTTACCTGCTTTAATGTATTTGCTACCAGCTTTGTCACTCTTCATTTTCCAGACACCAAATTTCCCCATATAAACACCTCTGTTTCTCCAAAAGCAGCTGGAAATTAATGATGCTATTTTTATTTTCTTATTAATTCCTATGCCATAGCTCTATAATCAGTGCCGGATCGTGCTGCAATTTTGCATACTTGTTTCAAAATGCATTACGAGCCCTTGATGACTGATGTTTAGCACAATGTATGGGAGAGCATCCCAAACAAATTAGAGGGAAGAAATACAAATAGAGACATGTTACTTAAAGTAAAAAAGACTTATCAGATGTCCAAACAAGAAGTAAGAGCTGCAACTCACAAGTTTGCGGCAGAGCGTTCACCGATTTCAAGAACTGAGCCAGGCGGGCAGTTGGTACTACAGAACGTGAAACCTGGGTACACAGAAACCTTTTGCAAAGAGAAAGAATAACACTACTTCTTTCCCGATCTATACTCCTCGGCCATTGATTTGCAATGCATCAAAACGCTTTCCTTGCTGAGCCACACAACAGAGTCTGGAAGCAAACACACTCGCACAGTAACTGCACACTTCCCAGAAGAGGTACATCTACCAAACGGTGCTCTCACACTCCAGGCTCTTCCACCCCTTTCTCACTTGCAGAACTCTGCTCATTTCAGCGCTGCCTCTCTTCCCAGCCCTTCCTCTGCTGCTCACCGCCAGGCAGGGACTGCCCGTAAGCTTGTGCACTGATTACCGAGTGCACCGGGTGCATGACCCTGGCAGGACAATCTGCACATCAATAATTAAGAATAATGCGAAATCTGCAGCTTTCCCGAGGAATTGCAGGCTACCAGCAACCTCGGGCAGATCTGTGAAGGGGTGCACGTTGCTGATACGGCTCTGCTTCTGGCTTTTTGTTCAGGAATCCAGTTGCACAGGTGTAGCTGCGGGACTAAGGACAAGACGCACAGACATCCCCATACTTTACCCCATGAGGAAAAAATAATGAAATAGCAGCATGATGCGGCTCACTATGGATCTGCTATAGCTCAAAGGAAACTTGTGGAAAACAAATCAAACATGACCAACTACAAAAGCTCCCTTTTCATCGGCCTGGCAAAGCAAACAACAAAACAACAAAAAAAAAGCAACTTCCTCTTAACTTTCACGGGTGGGTTTTGATGCAGAATATCCCAATGTTTCAGCTCTGCTGACTTCTGTGGAGTTATTTCACACTGAAAAAAATGAAAAGAGATAAATCAAATTTTCCCTCACTCCCTCCTTTCTCTACCAAGGTTTTCTTTATCAAACTTCACTTCCAAATCTCTCACGATGTCGTACTCTTAAATATTGCTTTGACGACCACAAGAAAACACATTTTGTCACACACTGAAACAAAAACCTAGGATAATTTGTTTCATAAAAGTCAGAAGACTTACTATACTACTGTAAAAGCCAATCCCAACTATTACCATGTGATGTGCCATGCCTCACCTGCTCCCAAGAGCTCTCGCTAGCGCTGTCAGATAATTCCTGTCTGTGTAGGACGTGGGTACAAATGGGGAAAAAAAGAAAGAAGAGGAAAAAAGAAGAAAGATGACTTCTGACAACGCACATGCTTAAAAATCCTTACATAACTGGCAGAAAAAGACATACTGGGGAAATAACTGAAAGGTATGGGTTCGAAGCCATCAGCCAAGCAGCAGTGAAGTACACTGAGCAGTCCCCCTCCTGCTAACAGGGCTGCTCAGCCCCACAGCGCAGTCACCAAGACATGGCCCAGCCCAACAGCGGCCCTGCAGCAGGTTTAAGCTTTCCTCACTTGAATCCTGCCATGGGCCAACTCATCTGTCATCAGCACTGACAAGGAAACAGCCTTCAACGTGTGTGCCTGGTCCTGGAAAAGTCCCTCCTGAGAACGCGGATGGCAGAAACCTTCCTGGTGCTACCCCGACATGGGGAGAAAGAAGAACAACTCCACGGCAGGGCAGAGGGTCAGCACGGTTGCACAGTGTCTCAGAGCAGGCTCCCCAGCAGTTTGCTGTGTATGTACTGCCTTCAGAAAAAAAAAGACAAAAAGCAGACATAGGGATGAAGCACCTTGCCACTTCCCCTCAACCAGCACGGGAAGGTGAAGACAGGATTTGTTACGCTTCTTGTCAAGAGAGCTTCCACGTGAATTAAGTCCTGTGGATCCCGTGTTGCAGAAGTCCGCTGAATCTCTTTCGGTTTTGCTGAAGAAGACCCTCAGTACCAAGAAGGGTCAGTAAAATGCCGTTTCTTACTTGCAGCGATTTCCGTGTTTTCTAAAATCTCTTACATTGAAACACCCGGGTGGAAGACTGACGATAAAAATTCCACGCTTCCTAAGCAAGTGATTTCCTTAGTGTAGTTTCATCAAATCCAGTTAGCTCTCTTTCCCCTCGCTAAAAATTAAAATTTTGTTGTACTAGCTTTCTTTGTACACAGAGATGCCTGAAGCTAGT
Source organism: Anser anser (assembly GCF_964211835.1). Lineage (NCBI taxonomy): Eukaryota > Metazoa > Chordata > Aves > Anseriformes > Anatidae > Anser > Anser anser. The sequence continues at coordinate 92,328,059 of NC_139720.1, forward strand.
TTATTTTCACATGCTGAATTGTCCATGCTTATAAGGACTTGCTATTACATTATGCATTTGTGTCCTACAAAGGAAAAGGCAGGAACACTGGAGAGTGTCAAAACCATGCTTTTCCTCTTTGTTGATCCATCTTTTATGCAATCACATCTATAAATACTAAAAATAATAAAATGCTGCTACCACTGTGAGAATACTACAATTAGGTCTATACTTGTGCACCAAGTGAAGTTTGCTTTCCTCCTCAAATAAGAGCTCTATTTTAAAATCAAAGCCAACTCACATTCACAGTAGTGAAACACTTGTTTTCAGCAAATCTTAAAATCTTACAGCACAAAATGTGTTTACTGGGTTTAGAAATAAGAGTTTAAATTGGTAGCTTATCCCATTTATCAAAATATGGCCAGAGTGCCAGAGCAGCCTCTTCTGTCAATTGCATGTTCCATAAAAAAGTTAATTGTGACTCAGCATTAGATTATGAATATTGATCTAATTATAAAGAACCATTCAGACCAACGCATATTTAAAGAAATTTACCCATGAAAAACAATACCTTATATTACAAAGTTAACACAGAGAAGTTAGCATTAAATAGTGTAATATACACAATGGCTTAAATACCACATTAAGTGGCAAAAACGCTAAGTAAGCTTTCTTCCTACTTTACTCTCTTTCTACTTTAGGCCTTCCTGTCAACAAATATAACTGAATTAAAAGTTAGCAACTTCATACTACTCTGATTTTTTCTTTTTTTAAAGTAGCATTATGAAGGAAGTTGAATTAATAAGAGATGCCCAACTGGCAGAGAATCCAGTGACACTACTCACTTGTCAAGACAAGCATTTACTAGGAAAGGTTCAGAGGTAGCATGCACCAAGGGAAAGGACACAACTAAGGAGTCAGATGTGGATATTACTGCATTCCCTGCTCACGCTAACCTGCTAAGTGACTGTAGGCAAGCCTCTGCTGCTTCACTGTTTGGTATCTCGGATGCCTAAAACAGGGATAAAAGTGATTGTTCCTTGTTTTGGGGTGTATGATTGCAGTATGGCTTATGCGCTTTGCCAGACAGGACACAAGCACATGAACAAGGCAATGCCTACGACTGCCAGTTATTAACAATATCGTTCAGAGATGAATGCCTGATTTATTTATTTATTTTAAAGCAGTGCAGTTAAACACCAGGCCATCAATCCATTCCTAAAACCCGAGTAACCTTTACGCTGGTTCAGGTCTTGCCCCTTCTGAAATCTGTCAAGAAGAGTGACAGCTGTGGGAGTCTTTTGTGAAATTCACATGCAGCCACTAGTACCAGGCTCAGCACACTGCTCTCAGATAGAAACAGGGCATTATCACCAATCTTAAAAAAAAAAAAAGTAAAAATTAGCAGTAGTAGTAAAAAAAACAGAAGTCAGTTCTAATGATCTTTTGAAGTAAATCAGAACAAAAAAACTTTTGACAATGACACCGCTAGAATGAAGGGGGAAAAGGAATGAAGATAATACCACAGAAGAAAGTTGACTTTTTAACTGTTTTTTTCTCAAGAAGCATTTTGAAATACATGTGACTATTACGTCAAGCCAGCTTTACAGACTCCTAAGTAATAAAGAAAGCATAAATTGTTACAGCAAGGCAAAGCACTATCCATACTGCTTTAAAACAAACCTAATTCACTCAGGTAAACTGTTCCCATATATGGGCACCATATGATTTAATGATACAGGGAAGTATCATCAGTCTCCATTTGCAGGTGGAGAAGGGACATATGGCTGAGTTTCCAAGAGTAAACTCTGACCCTGGAAGCCTCCAGCTGCCCTCGGCAGTGCCGCTGGCTCCACCAGCAGCTGCAGCAGGCCACCCTCGTGCAAGGTACAGGAGCTGAGCTGGGTCCAAAATTTGGAAGGCAGCCTCTGGTTTTAACTAAATCACTTGCCAGAGGTGACAAGAGACAGTCTGTGGCAGTCCAAAATTAAGACTAGCGTTTCAGTTCGGTTCCAGCTTTTATCTGTAGCATCTTCCTCCATCTGGGAGCCACCAGACTCACATAAACTTGAAGTCCTGAGCAGCATACGTGCACCGTACTGTCCAAAGAGAGGCAGCAAGTCACCCCACAGCTGCCTGAATGTCACCGCAGGTGTGTTTACAGCCTTCACACTACAGCAGAGCCTCCGTGCGAGCATGCAAACACCTCACCCACCTCACCTGCTTGCTCCCCACTGCCACCTGTGATGGAAGAGTACCTATCCCCAATCCACTTGCTCAAAGTTTCCTTCCTGCATAACACTCTGCTACAAGCCCCGTGCCAGGACGTCGCATATCCTCAGCCCACAGACCACGAGCAACAGCAGCCTGGAGTTAACTTTCAGTTCTGAATGGGAGCAATCGTATTAGTGAATTTAACAAGATGTGCCATGTGTTTCAATACGTTCACATGCTTATGGGATCTCAAGCCATGGACCCGCTAATTTATGAACAAAGTGCATTACAGTCGTTCTGGATGAAACAGAAATGTAAATGCATAGTTACGTCCGATATTTTATGTGGAGAATGTGACATTCAATATCTCTAATTATACATACAACAACTATGAAAGAGAAAGGTTTTTCTCCCTTGAATGGGAAAATAAACATGGACAAATTCCTCTCACCATCACTTCTACACTCCTTTCCTAAAGGAAACTCCTGCTGAAACCAAGAGAAGTCCTGCAGGTGCTGGATTTACAGTGAGCAGTCCCCAAAAACTCAAAAGCATCCAGGGCAAGTTTCTTAAGTGTTTGAAGCTACCCCAACACTAAAACCTACATAAGAGTTCCCTGAATTGTGTGTCTGCTTTGAAACAGTTATCAGCTTGCTATGCTGGGAGGAAGGGTACCGTGCAACAAACTTTTGAGGCCGTGGCCAATTTTTGAACTGTTCACATGGCCCCTTCCTAAGGGAATCTCCCCCTTTCAGGCTGCAACACACCTGGTGCCTGTTACCCAAGACCAGAATCCAGCCGTCTCGTGCACATCAAGGCTGACTTACTAAACTCCCTTCACGAATAGCTACTTTACTGCGAACTGTGTAATAAAACGAGTCTTCGCTTTTCCCAAAATAAGAGCTCCCTACAGTAAATGGAAGTTTCTAGTTGTGGACAAATCTAATGAAAACTCTGCTCGCCCCTTAAATAGCCACGTTATTTTTATTACGTTTAAGCTATGAGGAAATGTACTACTCAGCTTCCTCTAAAGCTTCTGTTGTGACTTTTTCTTCAAAAAGATACTCTACCCTTCTCTTCTTTGCCATTTGTTCATAACGGCTCAATATTAGGCATGAGCTACATTTAGCACTGTGCACAAAACTGAGGTCCGCTCCTCTTAGAAGCTGTAGGGAGATTATGACCACTGCTTCATTTCTAGGATTAAAGTCCCATGCATCCAAAAGGCTCCATCACACAAAGGCTGAAGCCACTACATGGCGGAATGACTGAAGAGACTACCTGAAGCAAGGTCCACAAGGTGTTCTTGCTCGGTACCTTTTGCTACTACTCCAAATAAAGACAGAAATCCTTGACACTTACAGCCCTCTAATCTAACTCTTACCGGAAAACACAGAAAATTACATCCAAAAATCAGCGCATTCGAATTCAGCTCTGAACAACAGTTTGAAGCCTATCAGCCAGTTTTTGAATTTCCCAATGTGTTCCTACTTTGTAAAAATTGTTGCATCAATTACTCTAGCCTGAACATGATCCTTGTCAGCAATGCTATAAACCAGAAAGCAATATTCTCCTATGCAACCAGTCTGTCATAAAGAATTTCAGTAATTTAATTTGCTGTTTATAGCCTCAGACCTACACATACCAACCTCGCTGCCCATAAAATCTGGAAAATTGAAATTTGGGTGCAATTCTCCAGGAGATGGAGAACAGGCAGAACCCTCCCTTTGAGCCACCTCTGCACAGCGGTTATCCCAGCCTTAGGAATAGGCTTGCGGCCACAATATTGCAGAAGAACAGCTGCTCCCAATGGGCCCCTTCGAGCCAGCGTGTTTGGGACCATCACTTATCCTATGTCTCCTACACACAGACTGGAAAAGGTCAGGAGAACGTTATTAATCATTCACATTTATGAGGGCTAAGCTTACTCCAAATACACGTCTTGTCTTGTTTTCAACTACGTATACCAAACTACCAGGAAAAAAAATTTAGATATATTTATTGCCTCCCACTTCCCCATTTTGGGCCTAAAGCAGTTCAGTGCCACCACGGGTGCCTGTAGGAAAAGCGCTTCACGTGGCACTCACTTTATGCCATCAATAAATGCAACCCCTCAAAATTACAGTCTCCCGTTTAGATTACCAGGTCCACTTCGGTTTAGAAAGTGCCAAACTCTTCAGAAGGCATCAAAAGTTTTCCACAGCATACAGACAGAAGCAGCAGCTGTGCACTGGAAAGCTTAGGAGAACTGGTAAGTCAGTCACTAGGATTTGTCTTTCAGACTGATAGGTACCTGCATTAATCAATGCCAAAAGAAAAAACGGTAATGCAGAAAGAGTACGGATGGAATTCTAATTAACTCTGTTTACGTGTGAAAACTGAACCAACTCCTGTTGTAGTCGTACTGCGTTGACGTTGAACTTCTCACTGATTCTCGACCTCTAGAGATTTCTCATGATCTGTTCTAATTGTTGATTTCTCCCGTGTTTTCTCCCCACCAGTGAATTTGAAGAGGACTTCACATTCTCAGCGAGTTTCTGACCTCCGCATCTCACTTTGCATATTTTAACGTTACTTTGGCTTGAAACTTTAGCCCCAAGTCAATTAACTGATCATCTTTACAAAGCGAGGTCTAAAGAAAGAGGAGGAGAGAAAGAAGAGAGAAGAAGCGAGGGGAGATCCGAGTAGGTACAGCCCGTTCATCCTGGGGTGACCCAGACCAACTTTGCAGCCTAGCAACTGCTCTGAGTGCCCTGAGCAGAGGCGCTTATTGAGGTGGCCGGACCCAAAGGAGCATCCCGCAGGCGTAACGCGGTGGCGAGAGGAGCCCCGTCTTACCGAGCAGAGCCGAGTACTCACCCAAGAAGGCAAATGGAAATTACAGCCAGACGAAGATGAAGCTGTCTCAACGCCTTCGTCATGTGATAGTGACCTATAAAGTACCAAACAGAGGCACACCGTCAGCACGCCGCGGCTCCGCAGCATCGCAGCCCAGCGCGGGGCGAGACCCCGCCGCCCGGGGCCAGCCCTCGCCGAGCCCCCACGCCACCCGAGCCCCCCTGGAAGACCCCGGGGGAGGGCTGTGCGTGAGGGGAGGCGGACAAAAGGGGTGTGCGTGAGGGGGGACACACGGGGGGCGCGAACAAAAGAGGCGCCGCTGCCGCGGGTGGGCCCGGCGCCGCCGCGGCCGCGGGTTCGAGTCCCGGCGAGGGCCCCGCGGCCCGGCGGGGGGGCACCGGCAGGGCGCTGGGCCCCAGGCCGCCGCCGCCGCCGCCCGTGCGAAGTGCAGGGCCACCGGCATCCGGGCTGCGGGGTGGGGAGGGAAGGAAAGGTATTAAACATGGAGAGAGCCCGCCGCTCCCGGCAGGGTCTCTCTCTGTCTCTCTCTCACACACACACACACACACGCACACGCACACACACGCACGCCCCTCGGCGGCGGCGGCGCCCCCAGCCCGCTGCCGGTCAGCATCAAGTTTGCGCCTTAGTTGCAAAATGTCGATCCCGGCGGCTGACAAGACCCGGGGAGGAGAGGGGGAGAGCAAGAGAGTGCGGGAGGCAGAGGAGAGGCGAGAGAGAGTCCATCTTGCTTTCAGGGGGGAGGCGAGGAGCAGCGAGGCGCCGCACCAACCTCACCCTCCCGGGGGGGAAACTCTGCCGGGGGCGGCCGGGCGGGGACGGGCCGCGGGGGGCTCCCCCCGGACCCCCGCCGCCGCCCTCCCGGGGGGCTCCGGCCGGCGGCCGCCTCCCTCCCCGCTGCTCCCCTCCTCCTCCCCGCGGGCCCGGGCCATCATCCCGCTGCCACCGGCGAGGAGGAGGAGGAGGAGGAGGAGGAGGAGGCGGCGGTGCCGGGGGAGCCACACGGGTGCCGGGGGAGCCGCACGGGCGCCGGGCCCCCCCGCTCTCCCCTCCGCGGGACCGGGACGTGTCACCGGCAGGACGGGCAATGGTTTCGGCGCCCCAGGCCCGAGTGACCACCGCCGGCCTGGCGGCCTCCCCTCCCGCACGCACTCGCTCACCTCCGAAAACAGAAAAACAACAAAAAAACCACGCCAAAAACAACAACTTTTACAACGCCGGGGCCTCCCTCGGCGTAACAATAAATAATAAAAAAAAGTGGCGAATCCGCCCCCGGCGCGGTTAAACCCCCGCGGCCCTTCCCCTGGCAGCCCGCCGGTGCCCCTCGCATCGCTGCGTTTTTACCTCCCTGCCTGCCTGCCTGCCTCCCCCGGCGGCGGGCTGCTGCCGATATTTCCAACGCAAACCTGCTGCCGCACGGCGCCCGGGATTAACGCGGCTCCCTCCCTCCCTCCCTTCCTCCTCCTCCTCCTCCTCCTCCTCCTCGCAAGCCTACCCCGGATCGGCTCTCCCCACGGCCATGCAAGTTTCATACATTGCAAATAAACCCGAGAGGAGGAAGAGCGAAGCGGCTGGCGGGGGTGGGGGGAGGAGGAGGAGGAGGAGAAGCAGCAGCAGGAGGAGGAGGAGGAGGGCTGCTGCTTTCTGTAATTTACCAGCGACCCGATCTCGCAGCAGCGAATAACAGCCGCGCACCCATCCGGCTCCCGGCGGCGCCCGGAGCCCCCCCCCGAGGCGGCGGCCCCCTCCCCGGGGGGGCCCCCGCCAAGTTTTCTGTCATCGCGACCACCCAATGTCACAACTTACCTCCGCTGCGACGACTTGACGCGGCCGAGGCCTGCCTCCCACCCTCCTCCTCCTCCTCCTCCTCCTCCCTCCCGGAGGCAGGCAGGCAGCCGGGCGGCTCTCCGCCCCGAACTTACCGACACCCCCCGGCCCCCCGGGGCCGCCCCCCGGGGGCTCCGCCGCTGCCTACCGGAAAACGCGGAGCCCAACTCCCGGCCGAGCCCGGCCGCTCTCCTTGTCCGGGTGGGCGCCGGGATCGCCCCCCCGACCGCGTCCCCCTCCCGGCGGCCGGATCGCGCCCCCCCCCCCGGTCTCCCCCCGGCTCCGTTTCGGGGGTCTCCGCCCCCGTTGCCCCCCGCCCCGGCAGCCCGTACCGCTGGGCGCAGCCGCTCGCCCCTCGGGATGAAGTTTCGGTTCTGCCCGCCCGCCGCGATGTCCCCGGCAGGTCCCCCCGCGGCCGGGCACCGAGCGGCCGCCGATGGCTGGCCTTCCTCCTCCTCCTCCTCCTCCTCCTTCCCCTTCCTCCCCGCCGCTCTTGCCTCTCGGCGGCGGCGAGAGGTGCCTGCTTCCCAGCGCAGCCTGGCACTGGCTGGCCTACCCCTGCCTCCTCGCTGCGCTTCCCCCCTCGCTCTATTATGACTATTATTATTACTATTACTGCTGTTTTTTAACGCGATGCACCGCGCTGCGACTCGCCCCCCCCCCACTCCGCGGCGCCCCTGCCCTCCCTGCCGGGCAGCCGCGCACCCACCCGTCCTCCCCTGCCCAAACTTTCCAACGCGGGCAGGGCTGAGGAGGGACGGGGGCAGGCAGCAGGACCGACCGCCGCCCGCCGCCGCCGAGCCCCCCCGGCGCCCCCCGGCCCGGGGCTCACCTGGTCGGGGCTCGGGGCGCCCCCCGGCCCGGCGCACGGCGCGGCCCCCCCGGCTCGCAGCGCGGCTCCGCGCGGAGCCATGCAAGCCGGGCAGCGCCACAACACCCCCCTGCCATGTAAGGCGGCCCGCCATTGGCCGCCGCGCTGACGGACGGGCCCGGCAGCCATACAGCGGCGCCGTTACACCCGCGGCGCCCCGCCGGGGAGCCGCTGGCACACACACACACACACACACACTCACACTCACACACACTCGCGGTGCACACGCCGTGCACACAGTGCTCGCCTCGCACGCCCGCTCACGGTCCCTCGCACAAAGCTCGGCTCGGGTCTCTGTCCGTCCGGCTGTCCGTCCGTCCCGCAGCCGGAGCGTGAGGGCAGCCCGGGCGGGGAGAGCTCCCCTCGGGCTGCAGGAGCCGGGCACGACGCGAGCACGCCCCGCACCGCCACCGGCGTGCCCGTGAAGTTCACCGGGCTCCGGGCACAGGCATCACGAAACCGCCACTTCGCGAGGCAGAAAACACGCCGCGTCCCCTCTCGCGGCGTGTGTGGAAGCGCCGCCGTCTGCGCCGCTGCCTCCGGGTGGGACTCGGACCTGAGGCTGCAGTTGGCATGACAGCAAGGGGCAGAAATACCGCTGAAACACAACTCGGTTCCTTCCACAATAAAGAGAAATCTCTCTCCCCCTTCGCATATCCAACACTCCGAGGGTATTGCGGAGCTTATTCCACATATTCCCCGTCCTGAGCACTCTCCATTGGGCACGGCTGACTTCAGCATCTTCCCATTGTTTACCTCTACTTCTTTTTCTCTTTACAGCAGAGCTATTTTAAATAACGTGGAATAATATTTCTAATGTCTGAATAAAGTGGTGGAGTAATGGTTTTACAGCACAAAATTGTATCCGCGTTTCTAACTTGGCCCGCGCAGTTTTTGTGAAGATGTGAGAAATTATCCTGAACTCCCTACCACCTTGCTTGTAGTAAGGAGGGGTGGAATAACCAGTGCCCAAATAACATAAAAATATCACGATAAACACAGTCTGTAATTAATACTTTCTACCTTATGTTTTTAATTTCCAGCGTTAGCTGAGCATCCATCCTCTGGAAGTCAGGTGCACGTCAGGTGTCAGGCTGGGACACCGGCAAGCCAAGACCCACAAAATTCATTGGTCACGTTTGAAAAGGTGGCCTCATTTGTAGGCAGATTTTCCTCATCATTCACAGATTGTGAAGTGCTTTGCAACTGTAGGTAAGCAGCATCTTGTCAGTATGCATAAGCACTTGCCAGTCAGAGGCCTAAGCCAGACAGATAAAACATACATAGTATATATAGTTTCTTCTTCCTTCTCGGTATAAGTGCCTCGTTTCTTGAATTCTTTTACTCATTTTAATGAAAGTACACCACGGAGCCTCTCGCACCTCTTCACTGCTACAGTCCTGCCAGTGTAGGTAACCACTGGGCAATATACGTGATTTAGATGCTTGTTAGCGTACGAGAAGTTCATTTTAAAGGATGCTTCCATTTTTGCTTTATCAGGACTCTCTGTTACGTTTGATGCCCTTACAGCCCATGTCAGAGGAGAGGTCAAGCTAGGGACACCTTGCAGGCAATGTAGTTGTTCACAGCTACACGAAATGGATATACAGTGCTACTAATTAGAAGAATCTTGTTCCGTGTCCACTTTGCACAGTTACAAATGGCTTCATGAGTCGCAAGGCAGCCAGCCACCTATTCGGCCCGTAGAAGCACAAGTATTTTGTCACCGTTTAAGAGAGATGAGTAAGCTAAGGTACACTGGTATAGTCAGAAAATAAAATGCTCGACTTTCCGCTGCCTTTGATTTATTGCGTCAGTAGTGAAAGAGAGGGCTGTATTTTCTTGGGCTATCAATCCAGGACATTCTGCAAACGCCGAGAGGGAGAGGATGGGAGAGTAGTAAATATTTCTGTTACTCCATTTCTCTACATGTGATTTAAGCAAATTAATCTCTTTGCATGCCCACTCGGAGATATTTCTGGCATTAGTCAGTCACCGCTATCAAGAGTTACAAGGTGGTAGCCAGAGTCTCGGAGGAATTTTTCGGGGGACAGCCAGCGTGTGCTGAACTTTTTGAAAACGCTTGCTGGTTATTGGTTGGCTTCAAACTTTGCATAAGCTGCATTTCCAGATTTTCCTGCAGAAACTTGTGTCGTTAAATGGCGCTTTGCTGACACTTCTGTGTAATTGGTATTGGTGTTTAAAAGCACGAGGCCTCGCCCCTGCGCTGTGCTCTGTTCACACGTACTCCCGTGTGCAGCCAGAGCTCTGCTGAAGTTGGTGTGGTTCAGTGCAGACAAAGCAGATGCCCATGCAGCTAGATCCGGGGCTTCGAAGTTGCACATTTGTGGCATTTGCTCGAGTTCCTTTGGACTCGCCTGTTTTGCACACACGTGACAGACGAGCATCCTCCCCCTGCCCGCACACGCGTGCTCCCTCTTAATTAATCCGTGGCACAACATAAAAAAAGAAAGTGTCCACGTGTCTATGCTCTGTCAAAAGGAGGAAACATATTCCCCTTCGCTTCACTGTTATTTAATAACACCGGGGAAAAGGATAGCATTGATATAAATGAGAGTAATCAGGATTTGTTCTGTTCCCTTCCCCTGGGGCCTGCCGAGGAGCTCACTGGCAGCGGGGGGCCTGCATTTGACCCTCAGTTAACACTTTCTCTCCTCCTCCTGCCCCCGGCAGAAGCTACCTGCTGTCTGCGGAGCGGAGCCGACCACTGGTGGCTGAGGTGGATGTGTGCTTCCACGGCCGGCTTGAATGCACTCAGATACTAGCGAGGGAGCTCGGAGTAGCCAGCTGCAGCCTGAGCCTGCAGGCCCTGGATCCCTTTGAGCTGCTACCATGGCTGACTACAAGTGACGGTTGTCATGTGAGCAGGGGAGGAAGGCCATAAGGCAACTCTGGGAGCATATGCTTCATCTGCGTTAAGCCTTGCGCGCCGCCTGGGGAGAAGCACGGGGAAGAAAGGGTGAGGCAGATGCAGCCTTACGGAGCCTGTCCCATCTCAGTGTTTTTTTTTCCCTGTGGCTTGTGCCCACCCGCGACCCATGGAGGAGCGTGGCATCCTTCTGGTTAAAAAACACTGGGGCAGGACAATGCATCAGTGGGCCGATTTTCCTCCCCAATGCACTTGTATAACACGGTAACATTATTAGCGATTTATGTGCAAGCACCGAAGGGAGGAGGCTTTTCGTCTGAGCTAAAGCTGGAGAAAGACTTCAGACTCACCCACTTTAGACTAGGAGCGGAGCCACGGGACCAGTGCAGAATAGCCATCCTTCAAGGACCACGCTTTCAGGAAGTTGCTGTTCCCACCTCAGCCCCTTTTAGGAACACTTTCAGTTTCTCAAGAACTCAACAGAAGCCAGAGAAAGGGCCAACAACTTCTGCTGGTTTCTCTGTAGGGGACTGCAATTCTCTGCTCCTGTTCCTTACTCCTGTTATTTCACAACATTAAAATCGTCAGGATATTTTCTCCTGTGTAATTTCTAGGTGCTGTTTCTAAACGTTCTCTAGCTGTGCGCCCGTTTCCCACTGTCTCCTATTAAGCTTTTTCCTTGTTTTTATGCCTCTTTTTACTAGTCGAGCAGTAACAACTGCAACCCTCTGACAAAACCAGGTACCGCGAGGTTGGCTTCTACAAGCAATGTCTGGCCTGAGCTGCCAGCAGTTTATTTAACAGATTGGACAGGAGGGAAGGAAGGGAACAGACAGGTGAATTGACTTGCCAGGAATCTCGCAGTATGGCAGCAGCAAAGTCAGGAATCAAATCTGGGCTTCTAACTTTCAGTGCATCGCTTTATATATTTCTTTCTCTGATGCTCTGATATGTCTCTTTCATAGTGCTCCCTTTTTCAGTGAAATAGTACTGCACCTGTATGAGCTACTACCATTTTTCCTGGTTCAGAAGAAGTAATAGGTTAGCCAGAGCATCCAGACCTGTTTGAGCCTATCACTTCAGTAAAGATTGCTTCTGATTCCGCAAGACATTTAGGTGTGCGTTAAGTGAGTATATGTTAACTACTTAACACACCGGCGCGTGTGAAATATGCGATGTCTGTGATGATAAAGCAACTGCCAGCTCAGCTCTAAACTCAGGAGATTTTCCTTGTCATTATACAAGTGCACTGCATTACAAAATACATGTAAATCAGGGCAGACCTGCTCACCTGAGTTTATGTAGCCCACTGAGTTAGTCTAGTGCGAGTAAACTGGTTTCCAAAGCCGGCAACATGCAAGAGAGCCGTGGGTCTATCACTCACACACCCCCCGTAAGGTGGGATTCCTTCAGACTTACTGACAAAGTCCCTGTGAAGAGCTGAGCCAAAGGACTGCAGCCTTCCCTCAGCCCCATGCTCCTGAACCTTACAGTTCCTACTCTAACTCTCATGCAAACTGCAATATTATTTAACTGCTTTAAGCATAAAATGTAATTGGAAGTCTTCTTTCAGTTTTAGGTTGCAAGCCCCTTATTACATTTCAGTGCTACTGAGTAGCTTTCTCCTTCCACCACCCAAAGGCCTCTTTTTCCTACCTCTGTTTTCGGAATTATTCAAACATTAATTTGTTTATTTGCTTGTTTTCCCTTTTCTGTAAATGTTCAGGGTGCTTTAAAGAAACGACAGCTCTGTTGTAGCATCCTCCTCCAACCTCCAGTACACTGCCAGCGACTCCAGAACTACCTCACGATTATAAATTTCCTTCTCTCTAGAAGAACAAGGACAACCAAGCAGCAAAACATTTATATTCTGATAAGTCCACTGCTTAACTGAAGAGGATGTCATTGAGCCCGTGCTTGACAAGTGCCAACTCCCTGCAGCTACTCGAACGGAAGAGCAGCACCTATGAGGTGTGAGCCCGAACGCTCACAGCTTTTGGGCTTTGCAGACGCACGTCTCGTCGCCCCGCTGCCATGCCTGCAGTTCCTTCGGCTTTGAGACCGCAGCACGCTTCTTTGGCAGCACAGTGATGCTACCATTTGTAAAGTAAACAATGCAAGTGACCATTTGACCCTAAATAACAAGAGCATGCATTAGTCACTGAGACACTCAAAGGCACGGTATTTGACTCTTAACTCGTTATATCTAGGCAAGTACGGAGCACTGCGGACTTACTGTTGGTGATCTCGTCCATCTCTACAAGGGAAGGCCTCAGAGGCAGGGATCAGTGGTTTATTCCTTCAGGTGGTAGTCGTGGGGGGATGCAGCGAAGGAGCCCTGGCTCAGCTCCTGGCAAAGAGGGAAGAAGCATCCCGTCCAGTGGACATCCCCTCGAGACAGGGGACTTTATCTAGCCTTCCCGTTTTGAGGAACTGCTTTCAGAAGGAAAATTACCAGCTTTGAAGAATGACGTAGGGAGGGAAAAAAAACTGGATGGATTTTGAGGCCTTCCAGGAAATGAATAAAAAAGAAAAAAGAGGAAGAAGGAAACGGTTCATGTCTTGGGCTTTGTAAAATTGGTGGTTTGCATAGCCCTACCTGCATTCTTTTTCAAATGGAAGTTGTAGGAAGACACGCAGAAATCTTAGGTGAGATTTATTGTCTGTGCTGGGTGTCCATAAAGAAACCTTAAGTATTTGACTGTGTTGAAGTTCTACTGAGATGAATTCACGTGCATTCAGTGCAGAGCTTAGATTAAGTTAATAATCATTTCCCCTTCATTCTTAAATTTCCAGGCTGACTTGTTGCTTCCACTCCACTTTTCTCATCTCTACAAAAGCATTTTTAGAAAGTATCAGAGTGCCTTATATCCAAACCAAAGTCCTGGTCAATGGGAGGTTTATATACACATCTCCTCAACTTTGAGGGAGCTGTTCATGCATATACAGTTAAGCCTTGGCATGATCTTGGCTCTTCCAGACAATCTGCCTAGAAACAAGTGTCGGTGTGTCTTCAAAGGTCTGTCCTTCCTTGTCTTCTTTGTGAAGCTGGAGCCTTGTGCTCAGGCACGTTTCTCGCTCCAAAACTTAACAATCAGTGAGGGAAATCTTGACAGTGTGAATAGCAATGACAGAGCTCTTGTTGACTAGAGGGGGATATTTTCCTGCTGTCACCAGTTTGTAAGTACTTGTCAGGATCTCTTATTTTGGAGTACAGATGGCAACAGCTAGACTGGAGACCAGGTCTCAGATTTTGCAGTTAACCAGGGCTGCACCCTAATTTTATGATACTGGACAGAACTGAGGGAATTGGTTGGTACATTTGCTTGTGTAGCTTTCACGTTTCTGATTATTTTTATTTACTCATTTTTCCGCTGTGCTTCTGAGTGGATATGCGAAGTACTGAAAGCCAAACAAAAATTGCCCCTCGCTGACCCATCTGCGTGAAAGCCTGTCGCCACATACTTCAGTTACAAGAACATACTTCTGGTATTCATGCTTCAGGGGTACAAAGCCATTTTTATCTGAGGATGAAACACTGTGTATGATGTTTGCTGGTGTGGGTGGAGCTAGTATTCCCTTAGGGGCAAAGCCACCCCATCGCTGCTGACAGATAACTTCACAAGGCAGAGTATTGACACTGGCCACAAAGCGGAGCGGTGTGGGAAGGTCACTCAGCAGATCAGGTCCGGAGCAGGGGAACCCACCAGCGGGTCGCTCACTCACCGCATGTTCCCTGCCTGCTGCCGCACAAGATGCCTGTTGCTTTGGCTTTAGCGGGGCGTGAGGGAACCTAAAGGTCTCAACAAGCCCTTGCAGGCATGAGTCACTAAGACAGAGAGAAGAGGAGGCTCTACCTAAGGCTTTACCAAAGCCTCACTCCGTTCCAGTAGCAATGGAGGTTCAGTCTCAGCGTCCAGTCCCATACCCATTTTTCCCACCCACGGTGCCTACCTGTGGATTACTGCACTGTCTCCAAACTGTAGTCATCGTATGTTCACTGCTGTTCCAACTTGTGAGAAAGTAGGTATCATTATGCCTCTTTTACAGGTAGAAAAGTGAAGCACAAGGAGGAACAACAGCTCTTTCCAAGCTGTGCTGAGAGATGGTGCTCAAACATGAGATCAAACTGAGTTTTCCCCAGCCTTGTTGTAGAGAAAACCCCAAAACATCTCTGTCTTCTGTGGGCACCCTGTGAACTGGATCAGGAATCCCCCAAAGCTGGTGCTCGTGACAGAATGAGTTCAGTGTTTACAATGCTTTCAGTTTTCTGTTTTCACTTTTACCAAACTGTGCTCAAACTGGCATTCAGCCTTGCTTGTTCGTGCTCTTGGTTCAGTCCTGCACCGGTGCAATTCCTCAGTCAACTGCAAACAACTTTTTAAAATGTGCATTTAAAACACTCTGTGCATGCATAGTCTCTTGAAAACTCATGAGATAAGATGCTGAGTTATAAAAAAAAAAAAAAAAAGGCGAAGCATTCCCTGTCTACCCTCACACAACGATGCACAAAGTTAGCAGTGCTGTGTGACCTGGTCCTGTACCAAACCCTGCTGAAATTACTGGAAGGGACCACAGCATTGTCAGTCAGCATGGGGTTGTTCCCAAAGCTCTACTGTTTGGATGAGATTTGTATAGTTTAGAGCTCAGCATCTTCGCTTCCACACATGCAGGTGTAACAGGCACGCATAGATGAGTGGAGGAGAAACTGTGACCATGCACCCTCTTCTGTTTCCTTTGCTTACCATGTAGAGTGTTAACTGATGTGGGAGGTGTTATTTCCTTAAGGACAAATCCTCCTAGTCTTTCACATTATGGCTGACAGGAATCCCTTCACCTTCCAATTTCAAATGAATACATTTCATTAGAAATTTTTCATATTTCTTGGGCAACATATACCAAGCAGCACCTTTATCTTCACTGAAGTGTTAGCATTTACTATCAAAATAAATTAAAATAAAAGTTTAAATGGAAGCGACATTCCCGCATGGACATTCTCATAAAATCAAACAAACAAAATCAAACCAAACCAAAATCCAACCAGCTTCCTGGCAAGAGGAAAACTGTATGTGTAAAAATATCAGCTTTGCTTAATTCCACATGCAGCTCTCCTTTTCAGGGAAATGGCAATGCTTCATTGCAGGGCCTCTAACCACACACAGGCAGAACCTGATTGTGTAAGGGTAGATTGTGGAGCTGTAATACATGTTGGCAAGCACTTTCTCTGCAGGTACAATGATCTAAGTTAATGCTCACCAACACAAAACAGGTTTCCACAGTCCCACCTGCCTGTTAAGATACTTACAGAGTGAATACTGGACTGAGCTTCATTATACAAATTATACAAGTTTATAAGCAGAAAGAGCTAAATACATGGAGATGGGGTAAGCATGGATGTCTGAACACAGGTTATAGCCAGGGGTAAGTTACAGAAAATGTATGCTCACACGGTTTGTTTGTGAGGTTCTTCCCATGCACACAGGGATGAACATACCCTAAATACAGCAGTTTTTCCTAAATTATTGTTCAGCATAAGAAACAGCACAAGTATTACAACATCTATCCCTTATAGATTTGAACATTTAATTGGAGAGCCCCTTTCGGGAATGTTTTATCTTGTTTCCAAAATAGGGCAGGGAAGACAATCAAACACACCATTAAAATACGCAACATACAAACATAGAATGTGGACTGATCTACTGGATATCAGTTGTGACTGGAAAAAAGATACTGCTAAGATAAAGCTGTGACAAGAATCATTTTAGCTATCTGCTAGTTTCAGTAACTCCAGATGTTTTACAATTATTAATTCTCTGATGGAAGTGTTGCTGCCAATCCAAAGGAACTGGCAGCAGTGGCCTCGAAATGGTGCGAGGTGGGCCAGCCTTGTTTCACTTGTGGCTGGCTGAACTGCTTTGAACATCAGTGCCTCTAAATCATTCAACAGTTAGACACAGCATGTGCCTGGGAGGCTATGAACCTGCACAGCTCCTAATAGCAGAATGGCTAGGGAGTGAGCACCTCGCCTTTGAAGTTCAGGTTAGGACCAATCTGTCCAGAGTCCTATAGGAAAATAACTTCTAGGAAAATGAGAGTGCAGGAACGACATCGTGCACTGAAGCTCTGCTACTGAAGTAAGTGGTTGTAAGCTAGGGATTTTTGTTTGTACTTCTTTTGTCATTGTTGCCTTTATAGTAACTTGTTTTGATTTCTGATTATAAACATGGCCCACAGGAGAAAAAGTCTTGGTGACCACTTTTATGTTTTGTTTTCTGCTGAGTTGCTCTGCCATCTCCTGAAAGGCTGGAATACCCCTTATCCTCCAAGGCACAGCCAGATAGGAATGTGGGACACTTTGGTTATTTTTTTCTTCACCACCTTTGCTTCCCTCTTTATCTTTTCTCTGTATTGGTTTTTCACTCTGCTCACACTCTGATGGTTGTTGCTCCCATTGTTTTTCCCGTTAGATTATTTTATTACTTATCTTGTTTCAGAAATTCTCCTTATGCTGAACACAACCTCAGTAGCACTTTTATACACAGGAAAAAATAATTAATTCACATCCATACTCCTTTATGGTTTAAGTCCAGTAATAGGTATAGAATCCTTCCCCAGAAGCAGTTTTTTATGTAATTGACTGCAGTGGTTTAATGAAATGACCCAGATACTTTGGGGCATTCTCCCATTACTGTGAATAATAATGCACTTTCTCCAAGGGTATTGTTGCATTTCGGCTCATCTGTGACACCAACAAAATTGTGTGGTTGCTACCTTCCCCGTTAAGACCATTCAGCATCTTCCCAAGACAAGACCCAGCTG
The DNA here is from genome assembly GCF_964211835.1 of Anser anser. Taxonomy (NCBI): domain Eukaryota; kingdom Metazoa; phylum Chordata; class Aves; order Anseriformes; family Anatidae; genus Anser; species Anser anser. The sequence continues at coordinate 92,345,518 of NC_139720.1, forward strand.
GTGAAACCTCAGTGCTGCTTTTGTTAGCATACCAATGCTTATTTAAAATGCTTTGATCTCTTTTATTCTCCAGCTTTACTCAGAGCTTTTACAGTGACACAAAAGTAAGTACAGGGTGTGATTTTGTCAGGCTGTCATCCCCACACTGGGGTCTGTAGGGATTGTCTGCTTTCGATCTTATGGCAGGAGCTGAGCACATATGTTGCCACTGGAACTCATTTCTTTATGCTACAAAACTTCTGTGATATTGGAGAAATTTAGTAAATGTATAGCTAGCCAATTTTCATTCTGAACAGGTGTGTGTGTATGTGTGAAACACAGAGGAGAATAATAATCTGCAACTTTCAAGTGTTTCAATATCATGATGTCTCATTATCAATAGGTGTGCCAATTGTCCTAGTCCACTTTATGTATGGTGAAGTCATATTTTAGCATAATAATAAGGTAAAGGTCAAATTCCTCAGGTGAATTACCTTCTAGAAGCCCTCATTTTCTCACTGTCTGTGGATGCTGAGATAACACGACAAGGATGCTAGTACTGTCTCAGCATTTACCCTTTCTCAGCACATGGAGCTCGATATTCACATCCAGTTGATCTTCGTCTTCTGTGTTAAGCTCGGTGAAAGGCTATTAGGAAGCAATTGTGATGTTGGGGGATGATGAAGCCACAGGATCCTGCTACACTGGTGTTTCAACCAAAGATTTTGTGAAAATATTAAAGGGTTATTTCTTATCTCTGACTAAATCCAAGGTTTCATTTCCCAGCACCATCAAACTAACGCCTTTCTTTAGTAATGCATACATGCCTTTAAAATACTTTGAAAACATGCATCCGTCATGTGTTGTAATAGAAAACTAACCATTTAGAAGCAGACTTCCTTGCGTATTCTCCAAGGGTGGAATTCAATTATGCGGAGGAACAAAACAAGGTTTATGCACCATCCAAGTCTCTCATAGTCCTATTCATGCTGAATCTTTACACGGGGATAAACTCTGCCACAAAGGAACAATTTTGGGGTGATGTCTGAGTGCCACAATCAATTAGATTTTGTCTGTAGGACCCCTGTCAGTATTGTGTGTGGAAGATGGAAGAGATGCCAAGTGGAGTTTTATGCCCGGTGGGCCTGGCTCGTACCCAGCTGAAGTCAGTGGAACTTTTGCCACTCCTTCCAAAATCAACAGGATGGCTCCTCCACTCACTCTCTATTTCTCTTGCTAAACCACAGTTTTCTGATATTTTCAGGCACTCGTGCTCATCAGCTTGGAATCCACACAAGGTTGGGTTTCATAACAACAAGCAGCCCAGATTCTTTCAAATTTGAGTAGACAGAAGAGAACAAGGTGAGTCATTTTTTTTTTTTTTTGCCTTGCTAATCTTGACTGAACGCTTCAGGTTTGCCAAAGATTACTGGAGTTTTCCCTAACTAAGGTGTGAGTGAAGACTGAAGCAGTTTGAATCAAATGGGGGGTGTTGGTTTCACTGGTTTTCTTCATCGTTCACTTGAAAAGTCAAAATACATGTTAAACACTATTCTAGTGCCACTGCCTCTGCTGTTTGCATTGTAGCAGTGAGCGTTGCCTAATTAAAAATACCTTGTATTACCGTAATTAAACTCTCTCTCCTAGTCCAAACCAATCTCTTGTTCCAGAAGGGTTCCTGCCTCCTCCTGGAGAGGTCACAACACCTTGCAGGACTGGTGTAGAGCCGTTGAACTAAATGGAAAGTCTCTTAATGACCTCAAGGGTTCAGATAGTGAGCCCTGTGGACTGTAGAAGACAAGTAACACCATCAAAAGCACCTAATAACTACTGACTGTCAATGGGCCTTAGTCTCCAAATCATTAAATGACTCTGAAAATATTTATCCCAAGGCTGGCTATGGATTCTCAGCAGTACAGAGCACATGAATGGTATTCAATAAAGAATATAAAAATTATTCTAAGTACAAAAATCTCTCTGTTCAGGAAAATGATAATTTTATGCTTTGCTATTTCTTTTGTGTCAATCTCTTTGTAAGCATCCCTTTGGCTATAGTATTTGCTTAAAGTACGAATGTGTACTATGTGTCAAAATAAAATATTTATTAAATACATTTACTTTGTGTCTGTTGAGTTATGAGCTGATTCTGAAATGCTTCTTCCCAGCACCTGTTGGGGCCGTTTTACATTCTCTCTTGGCTGGAGACAATGAAAGCTTGATGCCTCACAGCTTTGAAAAAGCAAATGGTTGAAGAGAACTTAAATTAAAATTTAGCTCAAATATTGCTTTTTGCTGGCACTCTGGGACCAAGCACAGGACTGCTTAAAATTTCAGGATGGGGATAGTCATCTCTACCAGAGCCAGTCTGAGCCTCCTGAGCTGTAGGTGGGCTAAGACTACATGGTAGAACAGACTTGTCCAAGGGTGCTTGCAGTGAGCTATGGCCTGCCTGCTGTCCCTGGATGAGGTAAATCTCAAGACGTGCTTCTTTTCCACTCTCTTTCTTAGAAGAATCCAAGGAGAAGAAGCGTGAGCCAGTGGAGGACTGAGTCTCCCACACTGTGGCTTGTGTCACCCAGACACCAGAACGGGGTACCACCCACAGTGGTGGGGTACCATTGTGACGTCTGAGAAGAAAAGGGTAATGTACCTTTCCTTGCCTCCTGAGAGTCTGCATGATAGCTAAGAAATTGAAGGGATTGCTGCACTAGCAGAAGTTCAATAAACAGCCTTGGATCTAGACCGTTGATCCTTGTCAGAGAATTTTACTCCTAGCTGGAGGAGAAGGAGGGTATTGAGATACTGAGCAAGACAACTACTCAAACTGGGTTACCTGTTGGAAAGTGATACAGCTGATGACAGCTCCTCAGGAAACAGGAGGGCGTCTTCTCAGAACCGTATTGTTCAGGTAAACATCATGGAGGTGGAGACGCGCACTGGAAGCTCAGGCCTTAACTTTCTGTTAAACTCCCCCTTGAGCCACCAGGCACTGCAAACACTGCCCTCTTCTGTAGTTGCTTCACAAAGTTTTCTGTGGCCCTCACTCCATTTCCCCGAGCCTCTGTTAGAAGAGACAGCCTTGAGGCATCTTAAGCCTGTTGCAAGAGATGAAGGACAAACAAAACCAGTGTTATCCAGTTATTATCCAGTTATGTGCTTTAGTTCAGAGACAAAAGCAAAACTTTGTGCGTGTTTTTCAGGGCCTCTAACTATCAAAGACAAACAGCCTCCTCTTGGACCCAGAATCATTCTGGATTTCTTCTGGTGGTTGCTCAGCTCCCCTCACTGATTATAAGCAGCCTCTGAAGAGATCGTCTTATGGCAAAAGTACCTAGGTGCCTGAAGTTATGTGGTGTCACAATTACCCTTAGCTTTTCTGTATGAAGATTTACAACAAAGAACCTAAAAAATGCCATTTTCCTATCCACAGGATTTAAATTAAGCATCACAGGATCTCTACTTCAGATAATCTCAAGTTTGTACACACTCGAACACATTCTTCAGCCCAAGGTAAAGACCAAATTCAATAGCTATTTTATTTTTATTTTAATTCAATAACTATTTTATTTCTTCTACAATCATTACAACTATCGGTCTGATGACATTATTTCTTCCCCAACACAGGAAACCAATTATTTTTACTGATTAACTCTTGACCTTCACTGGGACATTGTCTGCTAGAGAATGGGAAGAGAAGGCCTAACAAACAGAAAAGACTGAATAATGACTGCAAATGATGATTCTAATTTCTTAAAAAGCAAAGAAATCTCACCCCCTTCTTTTATCTTTGTCTTGTTTCATACAGAAAGAGGTCTTAATAGCCCCTGAAAGCAACTCTGAATGTCCCAAATGTGCTTAAAGAACTGCAGACAACATAAAGAGTCTTTAAAAACGAATCTGCAGCTGTGGCTAGATCCACTGGGATCAAATGAGGTGATGTCTTTAACTATACCTTCACCTAAAAGCTATGCACATGCAGAATGTTTCCAGGGCTTGGCTGTACCTTGAGAGCTGTTTGTCAAGACAACCCTTGCACGTGTAGAAAATAGGATTTCGCCAAGTTACAGGAGCTTCATGGTTGCCTGTATGATCAGAACCAAAGACTGTGATTTTGAAAAGACCAAGCATATGTGCTTCTTCTACAGGCAGAGATCTGTCCTGTTGAAATAAGTGCACCTCTGTGAAAAGCTAAGCATGTCCAGGCACTTTTGTGTGATGGATGTGAGTTTGTGAAAATGTACTGTGTAGTACCTCCTCAGTTTGCTTCAATAAGAAGCGATTGTATCTGTACTGCTATAGACTTACACCGCTAGCTGTATTAAAAATAACATTTTCTTACAAAAAAAAAAAATCTGGTTGTTTTAGAAGATTTTGTTCCTTGACAGAAAATGTATTGATCTGATCCTGGGAAAGTGACTGTAGCGCTCAACAGAACAGTTTCTGCCATATAATTTTGATGTTCATAAGGTTGTGTAATATTTCATATGAAAAGCCTCTGTCAACTTCCACTGACTGTTGAATCTTAAAATGATTCATCCACACAAATGTATTTTTCAGGAAAGCTTCTGAAGCAGGAGGCTGACCTCATTGCAAAATACAATTTAATTGAACATATGTTGATTTTAAAAGTATATATCTATCTATATATGTTTATTTTCTCCTTTCAGATTTTTAATTGTGACTCACATGGAAATCCAAAAATCCATATATACATATGAAAAAGGAAATTCATTAAATGTAATAGATTTTGAAGAACAAAGTTGCAAAAGCATCTATTTCTATTTTGTACCTTTTGACGTTTACGTATGTGAAAAATTAATAAAAGTTAATGTGAAATATTAAAGATTTTCAATATTTCTCAGTTCTGAATTAAGCAAACTTTAGATTGCCAATAATCTGAATCCAAGTTTGTATCTTCAGATTTGCCTCTTATTATACCTGAATGTTGGTGCCAGTCAGATTTCCATGCTGTCAATACAAAATCTGATTTCTCTTCATGCCTTCCACAACTACTTATCCTCTTAATTTCTGAAGTTAGGGGTTTCAATCTCAAGATATAATGACAAGTAAGGATGGACTCACTGAAGTCACTGGTTAAGCCATTGGCTTCCAAAGGGACACATTTCATCCTCAAATGTTTGATTTCAGTAATGTTTTAAAATATTTTTGTGACTAGATGTACAAACACACACAGATTCCTCTCACTCATGTTTCATATGGGAAAAACCAGGATAGGCTCAAAATGCTCAAAACTTTTTTTTTTTAATACAGAAATAACTTGCAATTAATTTTTGAAATTTTCCTTATTTATTTATTTATTTATTTATTTTTATTGCTCTCACTCAGATATAAAGAAATTCTTTCCCATGAAAGAAAGAGTTTTATCAACCTGTCCCCAAGTGTGTTGTCAGGACCACTGCCTCACTCATGTGTGATGTTTTTGTGATTTTTTTTTTCTCCATTAAACTTTTATTAGGAACTAAACATGGAAACTAAATCATTTCTTGGTCCTACAACAGTCAGTATTTAACAAACCTAGGATCAAGTTTTGTAGTAAATCTTACAAAGATCGCTGTGGTGCATAAAGCCACAATTTCTCAAGCATGAGTGTATTACTATTTAACTTTAAGCAAAGCTTACAATTTTGTGACCTGTTGCATGTTCACATGTTGCAGTATCCAGCTTGAAAGGCGAGCTGACTGGAGTTGAGAGCAATGTAAATATGGCAATCCAAGCACGACCACTTTGGAAAACTGCATCTAAAAAATCAAAACATAAGTAGTTTTTGATATCTAATCCAAAAGAACAAAAGAAGGCTCAATTCAAGTATTGCTAATCACCAAAATCTTACTCTAAAAGTGATTGAATTGACTTAAATATGATGTAGAGGCCTTGGGGTGATATGACTGACTCCACATTTGCTGACTCTGGGGATTGTGCTACGGATCTTCAAAGTGAAACACAATAAACCTCTGCATACCATGAAGACCTGAGAATTTTAACAGACATTTTCCATGAAATGGTTGTGGATGGAGACATGAAAAACAGCCTGATACTGATCAAAACTTTACTGATATACAGTTCAAATAACACCTCTGCAGTAACTGAATGAAACCAATACTCCTACAACAACCTCTGGTCAAAATCTGATATGGATTCTAAGCAATAATCAGATGGAGAAAAGAAATGTATCCCAATGCTTACTGACTCCTTCACTATATAATTTTCATTGCCATTTAGAGCCTGTAAGAAAAAAATTTTACTTAACAGATGCAGAATCCTTTCAAGAGAATGATGCTAGAAATTAGAGACCTCAGAAGCACTGAGCTAAATAAACGCTACTCCTTCCCTAAATGTAACTTTTGAGGTTTCTTTCTGATTTAAGGCTACTTCCCCTTCTCCCCATTCTAATTAGTGCCAAGGAAAAGTGCTGAGCTGCCCAAGAGGAAGGCTGTAGCTTTTTGCTGAGCCCAGTTGTTCCACTCAATAGCAGTTTTTGGACATCTACTGGTCTGTTTAAGTAGTTGTACATTGTCTCCATAGAGTTATTGGGTCATTGATGCTGTTTTACTGTTTTTTTTTTACTATCAATTGCTAAATCACTTAAAAAAAAAGACATAATACCACCCTAAGATGACTATTCCAAGTGAGCAATTGCTGTAGTTGCCATAGGGATCCTGAATGAATGCAGATAAGGTAGGAGACATCCAGAAGGCTCTATGAGCACACATTTCTCTTCAGCAGCCCGGTGTGACCAAGAGAAGGGACGCGGCTGCACCTCCGTACGCCAGGCTGCAGCTGCCGCATAGACTGCACTGAAATGGCTGCCTGGCTGCCTGTGAGCTGGTTCAGCTGGAGCCTCAGCACCTCGCTCGTTGTGGAAAGTGGAACTTGGGCTCTTAGGTGATTTTGAAAATGTTACCACAAGTTCCCTCGGCGCAATACTTCGAAACAACCACTTACCGTGAAGGCTAAAATACCACTAATACTTTATTTGTGATAAACACACCAAGGAAAACTGTGGAAGTTACATATGAATGAGACCTAGTGGTGTACTGGGGGACCTACAATGTCTAATTAAAATCAACTAATATTTGGAGAGGAATAGCTTCTCCACAGAGGAAGGAGCAGTCTGTTTTATTATATAGAAGGTTTATTATAATAACAGAAGCAGTCATTCCACTGAAGAGGGCTGATAAGTGAGTTTTCTCTCAGCAATAGTTTGGTTCCAGTATTATTTAACTTACCGATGACATGGGAGTGAAAGTGGTCAACCACACAGAAAATGATGGTCATTTTTAGGTTGTCTTTGTGCTTGCAACTTTTCCAAACAGCACTAATTCTAAGCTCTATTAATTATAGATACAACCCTGTGAATGCAGTGACAAAATTGCCTTAATGTCCTCAGAAAATATGAACGAACCTAAATGATAACCTGGCAATGCACACCAGCGGTCACAAGTTTTACCTTTGGAGCACCATTTACTCCTAACCCACTCGTGGAAAGAGATGGATCTTGTAGCCTAGAGGTCTTCAGATTTGTGCTTTCCACTGGGAGACTGGTACATCTATGACAAGAAGAATCAAACCTACCCTCAAGTACTTATTCACAGTTGTACACAAGGACTGGATTCGGCCCTAAATTCTTTGGTTTTAAATACGCAGACAAGTACAGGTTCAGACTGCACTTTTCTTGACACTGACACAGCTTTTAATTATTATGGTAGGGCTAGAGCCTCAGCTATTATAGACCGATGTATTTCAGTTATCTTCAGACAAATTACAGAGATTTACTCCATATCTCTTAGAACACCAGGCCAGGCTTTCAGAACTAACAGTGCAACCTCTTGACACCTGTGCTGGAAGAATAGCCATGCTAGTTGGGAGCAGGTTGCAAATCTAATGCTCTTGTTAGGCAAGGTGATATGATTCCAAGCACCGTGTATTGAAAATATTAACAGTATAAGGTATTTAAAGAACTGACTTTGGAGGATATACCCAAGTTTGAGACAGGCTAATTCATTTGAAATAGTGAGAGATGTGAATGGGATTTCATAAGAGCAGATGCAAACATTCCCCAACTGACTGGAATGAAATAAAAGCCAAGGTGGAATTAGAAGACACATAGTTTACTGATAAATAAAAGCACAAACTTTAGCTTATCTTGGTCAAGAGTGGATTAGATGGCTCAGTAGGTTCTCTGTTCTCAGTCATAAACATAGAGTCTGTCCTTTCTATTCATGTCATCTTTTAGTTAAAGCTCAGCATTTTCTTTTAAGAAGACCTCCCCACTCCTCATTTTTGGGTTACTCAGGTATTATTAACATTATGCATTATTACCATTCTAAGTTGTCTGTCTGATGGAGGTTAATGAATCCCTTTTAAGCCACTCAAGACTTAATTGAAATAAACAAACATTATCATATCCATCTTCCAGCTGAAGGAGATGAATCACAGAAAAGTTAAGTTGCTTCTAAAGTCATGAAACAAGTCAGTACGCAAATCAGGAATAGCAGCCTTGGACTTCTAGACTCCTACCATAATCATTACATTAGCCTGACTTCCTAGAACCAGTATGTCTGAATGAGATAGTTTTATACAAAAGAGTTCTCAATTATGCTCACATTTTAGGCTTGTTTCTACTATTACAGTAGCCAGTAGGAAGAGTGTCATTTTCAGTGAAAGAAAAGACAACTGCAAGACAGTGTGGGTGAAATAATTTTCCTAATGGGGTATTTTTTTTTAATGTTAGCAGGTGTCAGTATTATAAACTTGCAAGAAAGGCCAGGTGCTGTGTTCCGGTATGATCTCACCTTCCTTTGTAAATGAGCATTTAATAAGTCTCTAATTTCCTTGGTCAGGCACACCTCTTCCCGCCTACTCTTCTGGACTATTCAGCCTTACCATACCCACAGACGGTGATGACGGCAGGATCGCAGGGGTGATACCTCAGGCGTAATTTTCCTGTCAGGAGGGTCACTTGACCAGCCGTTGCCTTCCTCTACTACAGTGGACCTTCCTCTGCTTTCCAGTACTTGATAATAGAGCGTATGAAGATGGGAGGAAGAAGGGCACGGAGGAGGACAGCTGTTTCAGCAAGGGCAGTGATGCAGCCCATGCCTGCTGGTTGTGTTATTTGTAGGGACTACAGCACTACAGTTGCTATAGGGGGGAAGACCTCTGAAACGCAGTTGTTTTTGAAAGTACATCCTACCACCGGGAAGAGGGTGATGCTGCAGTTTCTTTGGGGACGGTGACTTCTGCAGATTTATGCAGAAACACTTAGCCTCAGGCCGGCCCTGTCACACCCAGGGGCCCCACAAAGTATAGAAATAGGAAGGGCAGCAGCTTTCTGAGCAGTTCTGGACATCCTCCCCAACAGCCTGAGGAACAAAATCATACTGGGGCAGGTCTACCAGGCCTTCCTCCTGCTCACTCCCTGAGGCAATAGGATAACCATCTGTATACCGCTCTGATAAGTCAGCGCCAAACACCCAGCTTGCACATTGCACACTGTATCTGTCACTCTGTGCACAGCCTATGGACACGAGACAGAGGTAGCAGGACCTCAGTGATTTTCCTGATTTCCTAGGCAGCACAGTAACTGAACCAACAGTGGTAGGAGAAACAGCCCAATTCAATTTCCACTTGAAAAATATCAGTGATGAAAAGGCCTCACGCTAAACTTCTGCAGTGGTATGCTTTTCACCCTGTTGGGAGTAGTTTAAATCACACAATTGAATAATCCTTACTATTAGAGCAGATTTAAAATATCTTAATCAATGCAATCACACACACAAAAATGTACGTGTAGCTGTAAACCTCATTAGCACATGACACCATGCTCAATTTCGCATGCAATTACCTGGATAGACCATGTAATTATGCCACATAATTACTCATGCATTTTACGAATGAAGTTGCTTATCTGCAGCTCAAGATGATGTAGCCCTTTCATGTCAACCAAAGTCCTCTGACACATTCTCCACCATACACACCTTCTCTTTTTCTAAAAGGAAGGGACAGAAGTTGAAACAAGCTTGCTGGGAGCACAAGAAATGTTAAATATTGTGGTTTAGGCAGTGAGTTTTGTTCTAGGACATGAAGAACAATTGATGGAATTTATGGCTGTTAGCCTGTTATTGCTGATACCTAATAAGACTCTGAATATGCTCTGGGCTGTCTCTGAGGGCAAGAAGTAACAAATAGGAAATTCGTAAACAGGAAATAATTGTAGGCCATGTTCTCTGCTGTACTTAAATCAACTTACTGCAGTGAATAGGAGAAATTACACGGATGTCAGTTACAATTCCCAAGTACTCCGTGATAATCTGTTTCAACCTCAGCATAGATTTAGCCATATAGACTTTATCCCGATTTACGATACGGAAAAGCAAGACTGCCTCTAGGGGACAGCTGTGTCACCTCTGGCTGCTGGACTCCTGACGAAATTGTATATACGGTGCACAGGTATGACGCTTAAACACAAAAGGCCTGATACGCCACTGCCTTGTATCTCACTTTGCCCTTTAATTGTACTTGTTCAAACAGAAGCGGATACAAAATGCCACAGGTTGATATTATCAAGCTGCAGGACTGTGCAGGGAGTGTGAGAGGTCTTATGACTGACCACTGCTGGGTTTGTTTGTCATTCAAAACATAAAATAATAATAATAAAAAAAAATCTAATCAGAAAGAATTATATTAAAACTATATTTCATATGAGATCACTCAAAACATTTTATTCTGGTTTTGAGAGTTTCTTTTGTCATGTTATTGTTTCATTAATAAAAAGAAAGCAGCTTAAAATAAAATTATTTTGTTAAAGAAAAGAAAATAATAACTTATTTTCTAGGAAAAAAGTAAAGAAGTCATTCAGTAATTCATTGAAACAATGTCAAACACACTCTAGGTTTTGCTTGTTCCAAATCTGTAGGTATGTGCCAAAATAAATTTTGGTGATTACTATGCCAACCATTAGTGCCAGGCCAGCTTTATTTTTAGTAACATAGCCATCGCATTCCTGCAAAATAAGGCCCTTTGCAGTGAGAGCAATCTAAGCCCGAAACACATGGGAAAACAGGCAAGGTAAACGGTTAGGTAAGCCAGATAAAGAGCAATAATCCGGAGCCCTAACATAGCCTTTGCAAAATTAGACAGTTTTAATGGGTTTATTTTCCCTGGGAAGTGTGATCAGCCCATTTGTTCCTTGTTTGAGAATATCCTAATGCTGACGGTCTGCTACGTCTTGCTCTCTGACTCGGGAGAGGGTACTGGGACACGAATCAGAGAGAAAATTTACAAAGGAAATGGCCAGAGATAGAAATTACAGTATACAGCGTGGCAGTTAATGTCAGGCCAGAACTCTTGACATGTGGCTTAGTGTTCACGTACGTGCTCTAGGCAGCCCATTATATATAAAAATGAAGTGCTGAGAACTGCCATCATGAATTTTCTTGTGGGCGAGCTTCTTTTACTCAGAGGACACTGGGGGGTCTTAACACTAGTGCTGGTGAGGATATCCTCAAAACTGTTTGCTGCAACTTTGTAGTGACCTAAAAATCAAAGACAGGCTATTCTGCCACTTTTGGTGAATATCTATTTGCACTTAAACTTGAGAATTCCTGAGCAATTCCACTCTAATTTAGATTGCCATCTCACTTTTTTTTTCTTTTTGAGATTGCTGAGGCTGATATTTAAAAAAGGTGCTTTAAGTGTTTAATGCTTAAATACTTTTAAAAAGCATACCCCAGGTACTGCTGTCCATGTAGAAATAAGCATGCACAGTATCATAGTGGATAAAGTTTACAATGAAGTCTCCTGTCATTATATTTGTGGCAAAGTAATATCTATCTTATGCAGTAAGTTAAACGTGTAGGTCTCAAAGCCCTTGAGGAAAGGGGTTGTAATCATCAACACTAACGATCACTGCTGATGGGGAACTTCAGGAACCAGGAGATAAAGGGATTCAGCGAAGGTCGTCCAGCATACTAAGACCAGAACTGAACCCTGCTCTCCTTGGAGCTAGGCCAGTACTCTATTCCATGGGTTGTATTTCCACTTTCATAGGTTGTTTCGATCTTTTTTCATTCTTTCTTTTTTTTTTTTTGTTTGTTTCTTTGTTTTTGCTTCAGATGGTTTAGAGCTAAGAGTGAAGCATTCATTCAGAGTGTGTGCACGTTGTCCCTCACACCCATCTTTTCCTCTTCTCTCGTGTTTAAATGTCTTAACTATTTTTTTTACAAGGATTTGTTGGAAGCACTGCTAGGTAATGAGAAAGTACTCTGAAGGCTATAGCAAACAAAACTGATCATTTGGGCTTAACTGATGTATTCATCACTTATCTTTGTGTAAAAATCTATGCCCAACTCTCTTTTATCAGAGGCAAACAGGTCATACAATCCATTTTATTAATGTATCACTTCACCGGATAGATTTCCTTCCCTCACCTTCCCCCTGGAGGTTGCTCCAAATCCTCTCTGAAGCATCAGGAAGAAACTGTTTGTTGCCAACTTATTCATAGCTACTTTTTGGACTATCTGTTTACATACCAGCATTGTTCTTTAGCTTAAACGCCCTTTATGTATTTTTGACTATACCCCCCAAAAGCCTACTTTTGCCATACTAAGTAAGCAAAACTATATAATTAATTAACCAAAGGAACAGAGAGAAAAGTGAACTTCCTTTTACTTCCCTTATCTGTATCAAAATAATACTTACTAGGCCTAAGTAAGATTGACACTATGTAGTGACACTTGGCAAATTTTAATTTCATTCAAATTTGTTTCACATTTATAAAAAATGCTCCTGGCTAGGCCTGTTCAAATATTTTATTAAAAAATATTTGCGTTAGAGATATGGATTTTTTTGAAGAAACAGATGTTCAGTTAGAAAACTTTGTCTTTTCACATTTTGTTGTAAAAAGTGCATTTTGGAACCACCTTCTGTTTTAAAAAAATGGAGCAAATAGTATTGAAATTTGACTGACACCTTCCCTTTCACCTAGTAACATTCTCTCCCTAGGAAATTTTGTTTTTGCAGAAAAATTCAAGTTCCTTTGATTTCATGTTGGTTTGTAATGAATACTCCTTAAGATCTTGACTATTTTCGTGGAAAAAAAAAATCTGTTCCTTTCTAGTTTTACTCCTGATTCTTTCCCTCATTCAAGTGTAAATTTACTGTAGTGAATGAAACTACAACTATGTTTAAAGATATGATTTAGTCTCTGTTAATTATTTTAGTTTTACTAAAAGGCTTTAACCTGTGTTCATTATTGGCAGTGTTATCATTTACTATTGGCAGTACTATTACAAGTAGGAGTGGGAAGGGGGGAGAAGCCCATGGAGAAGTGACTTCACAACAGAACTTCAAACAAGACTTAGGACAATGCATAGCACATTAGATAAGAAGAAAAGAAGGTAGAAAAATGAGAAATGCAAGACCTTGCACTCTTAGACTACAGTAACAGGTTTTTGCTGGGTGCCCTGGAAACAGGACCAAGAGTTCCGTCATGCTGTGCATGGACTGCTAGACATCCATGGGGAGATGGCAAAAGGGTGACACGGTAGGAGTTCAGATTTACAATGACTGTCTTCCTGCTCTCTGGTCATAATCTCTCAGGCTGAGTTGGTGTCCTTCCTCAACCACCATAACACAAAAATGGATCGGCTGTTTCTGTCTGCCCTAGGCTTCCCTTTCTATGTCCTCATAATGTTTAAATGCCACATTTCCCTCTGCGTGCTTGACAGAGGGCTTCTGTGGCTAACCCAGTAATCCTACTGCCACAAGAGACACTGCCTGAATATTTCCATCACCTCTTTCTCTGAATAGCCTAAGAAAGTGTTGATCTCTCTCATATGACATTTATTATATATCCAGTCTATTTAACATGTAGCCTTTTCTCCAATAAATTTGCTTTTGAAGGTATTCAATCTTTGTTTACATCTTTGGTGGATTTCTGGCTTTCACTGTCATGTCTTGAGATAGAGGTAACTTTTGCATCAGCTATCTGTACCCTTACTCTGTGGATTTTTTCTGACCAAATCTCATTCAAATAGATAAATGTATCTCCCTTATTTCTTCTTCCTCTGCACATTTCCTTGGCATTACAATGTCAAGGACTTGACTTACTTCTTTTATTCCTTCTGCTCTCTAGTAGCATGACTGAGCTGCAAAAGATTCTCCAGTCTTTTGGTACAAGTGGCTATTAACCTCATCACTATCAACCAATCGCTAGTGGGGTTCTGCAGGGCTCCTTTTTAGGGCCAGTTCTCTTAAAAGTTTTCATATATTATTTGGATGCAGGATTTGAAGGAATACTAAGTAAGTTTGTGGACAATACTAAATTGGGAGGAGCTGTTGACTCTCTTGAGCATAGAGAGACCTTGCACAGAGATCTTGACAAATTAGAGGACCGGGCAACCACCAACCACTTGAAGTTCAACGAAAGCAAGTGCCAGATTCTGCACCTGGGATGGGGCAGCCCTGGCTATACGTACAGACTGGGGGACAAGAGGCTGGAGAGCAGCCCCACAGAAAGGGATCTGGGGGTTCTGGCTGACAGCAAGTTGATTGAACATGAGCCAGCAGCGTGCCCTGGCAGCCAGGAGGGCCAGCCCTACCCTGAGGTGCCTCAGGCACAGCACTGCTGGTTGAGGGAAGGGACTGTCCCGCTCTATTCTGTACTGGTGTGGCCTCACCTCGAGCACTGTGTGTAGTTTTGGGAGCCACAATATTGAAAGGACATAAAACTATTAGCATCCAAAGGAAGGCTACAAGGACAGCGAAGGGTCTAGAGGGCAAGACATATGAGGAGCAGGTGAGGCGCCTTGGTTTGTGCAGCCCAGAGCAGAGCAGGCTGAGGGGAGGCCTCATGGCGGCCTGCAGCTCCCTCACGAGGGGAGTGGAGGGGCAGGGGCTGAGCTCTGCTCTCTGGGGACAGCGACAGGACCCGAGGGAACAGCATGGGGCTGGGACAGGGGAGGGTCAGGCTGGGTGTTAGGGAAAGGTTCTGCACCCAGAGGGTGGTCGGGCACTGGGACAAGCTCCCCAGGGCAGTGGTCATGACACCGAGCCTGCTGGAGTTCAGTGTTTGGACAATGCTCTCATACACAGGGGCTGATTTTGGGTGGTCCTATGTGAAGCCAGGAATTGGACTCAATGATCCTTGTGGGTCCCTTCCAACTCGGGATATTATATGATTCATCATATTGCTGAGCTATCTTCTCATATTCTTTGAAGGCTCTTTGGGCTCCATCATCAACACAGTTTAGATATTGTGAAATATAATATTGAACTTTGATGCCTTTATGTCCATGAGTATAAAAACTTTGCTCCAACAGTTATGAGGTTACAGATATAGAAAAAAAGTGCTGCATTAAGATGTGTCTCTAAGCAAGAAGAGAAGATGGAAAACTGTAAGAAAACAGGGATAGACTTGCCCTCTTGTTCTTGCAAGGCTAGGAATTATTAAAGAACAATTGTAGTTTATAACAGAAAATCAACACTCCAGCACAAATTTCTTGTATCTAACATAGACACCCAAGCCAGCATCTCTCTGACTTTATCTGAGGGTTTTTCATCAGATTCTTAGTAGAAGATGAAGATTTCCTTTTGCTCTCTCTTTTCAATTCAGTGTTTATTATCAGCAGCACTCCTAAGACAAAGAATGAAGAAGGTGAAAAGGAAAGGCATATCTAAGAAGCAAGCACGCCAATAAATAAATAAAAATCAAAAGACACAGTAATTTCACGTTTAACAATGAAGAATATTTGGGGGTGAAGAAGAGTCTGAATACCAATGAAAGCCAAATTCAAAGGAGTTAATGCCTTCACCAGACAGTAAGTGTTAGGTTTCTGGAAAGCTAAGCTGCTGTTCCAGTGAGGTTTTCAATCAAAGGTAGGATTCATCTGATATTATGTAGATATCTATGGTGTAGGTATCTAGACTGCAGATACCCGCAGATGAACAAGTCACTCCAGGCTCCCTTTGAGTCCACGGAAGGAAAAATAGGCCCGTCTAGGCTGTGATTCATTCCATCTAAAGTAGGTCTAAAATAGGTCATATGAATCACATCCTATAAGTGCTTGTTTCCCTTCACTGACTGTAAAGAGAAACTCGCCTAGATGTAGATATCTATGCCTTGTAGGCCTCTGAAGTTACAGGAGATGAATCTCACTTCAGACTGATACTCTGGCACAAGGAAATTCAGACAAATTCTGGGGGGAAGAAAAGCAATGAAATGTAGGAAAGAGAGGTGGTAGGCCAGGTGACCAAAGACGTTATCAAGTTGGTCAGAAATTAATCAGAAAAAAATATATAAGTTCCAAATTATTAGAACTTGTACCATCTGACTGCACAAAGTGAATGCCATTGATATAGTGAAGAGATGGAAGAGCAGAGTTAGTAACAGATGACAAAGCAGGCATCTCTCTGATTTTATCAATGTCTATGTAATCACCTGTACCTGAACCATACCATGGTTTTGGCAAGAATTAATCTTTTGGATCATTTTTTTTTCCCAGTTCCATTGAATTCACGTTGTGTCTACAGCTGATCCAATGGTAGGCAAACAACCCCAGATCTAGATGAATGTAAAATAAGAGCTTGTCCCTGTGGCAGTGGAAGTACAATTTTGTCCTATGTAAATGCTCCGTAGTCAGTTTTTGTCTGGTCATTGGTTCTCTTGCCATTTATTCTAGAGAAATTGTTCTGCTTCTTCTAGGGTGGCAACACCAGAGAACTACCTCTGTAAAGGAGACCAAAGTGAAGCTGTTGGTGTGCACATTAAATGATCCAAAAATTCACCACTGAATTTGGCCCAGAGCCCACAAAAAGAAATAGGTAATTTACTAGAGAACTGTCCTTCAGCTTCCTGTCTCATAGAAAATAACCTTATCAGGATTTTGAAAATATTAAAGCAAATTATCAAATTGCTTTTTAAATGCCTTCAGATAATCTGCACAGATGTTATGTAACACACATGTGCAGGGGAGCTTGACTTTGTCTCAAGAGATTTGCTTGGTTTTGCCCAAGAGTTAAATGTACTCATAATAGATTTTCTATCAGAAAATAATTAACTCAGTCTTAACTTGCATTACTGTTTCGATTTATGGTTGTGTTTACTATGTGTTCTCTTCTGCAAAACCACTTGCGGAATTTCATATTTCCAGAACAGCATTTTATTGAGACCCATTTGCTCGGAGTACTCTTTTCTTCATGATTTAGCTAATGTTTTAGATCATTTATTTTTATTGACAGTGAGACTAGTCCGTTTGGTTGACTTTCTCAAACATTAATTCCTACAGCTTTCATTTAGACTGCCAAGGTTTCCTCATTTACACTTGAAATCATCCCATTCACCTCTCTAGGAAAAGGGAAGTCAGACCTCGCATTTCTTGCTCACAGAGAGAAAGAAGAGAAATGGTAGTACCATCCCATTGGCCTTGCTTTTCTGATTTACATCTGTCACTGTTGAGGACTCTGGGAAGATAGATGAGGGCAGCCACCCTCCATGTTACCTTCCAAAAGTTTCTTACAAAACATGATGCTGTACCCTTCAATCAAAAAATATTTCTTACTGATTCTCTCTCTGATTCGCCACTGAACTATAGCAGAATTCTGTCAGACTCAGTGCTTATCCTAGAGCATTTGTGAATCAAAGATTTCCAGTGGTAAGTTGAAAAAGCCAGCCTTACAGAGGAGGTGGAATAGGCAGGCAGTGACAACAACCAGATAAGGCTGCCTGTGATTGCACTCAATGGGGTTTGGTGTCCAAAGTGGTTCTCTATTCTCTGCTCCCCAGCCTCAAATCTTTGGCAAAAAGCCAGAAAATTGTCTCCTTGGGAAGAAGGAAGTGATTTTATCTTAATTTGATAAACCTAGCTAGTTTTGTAAGCTAACATAACATAACTGTAAGTTCTTATTGGGCACATACCAATGGCCACAGGACAGTTAATTGAGAGTATCAGAAAGTTCACTTCATCTCATTTTATGACCACTCTGATCACTTCACATAGCCTTCTCCAGGGGAAAGGCTGTAAATCATTACAACTGAATGAAACAGTTGAATTATGAGGTTTTGTCACTAGGAATTATACTGCCTTCTTTCTAGGATGCATTTGTCTCTAGTTAAAAGTTCCTAAAATAATAATTGGTTTTGTATTGTTCAGAGATTTCTATCAAGAGAATAATTTCTTGCAGATAAGGTATCAATTACTTGATGACTTCAGCCCCTTTCAAATCATCAGCTGATAAGCACAATTAGGTGCTGAATCAGAAAGACCCTTAAATATACGATCTAAATCCTATGTACCCGTGCCTGACACAAACTGGGAAAATAAAAAATAATCCCAAGGAATCTGTAGACACCATTAGAAATAAGATCTCTGTAACCTTGACTAACATTTAGTATGTGGAACTAGATCTCCAGTGTTATCTCTTGTGCTTTCCACACTTAATTTCTACTCTCTGTCTGAGAAGAAACCACTGGAGATGCAAGGCCAGACTTACATTTGATATAAATTAACATAGTTCCACTGAAGTCAACAGAGGTATAATGTTCTAAAACTGCTACAGATCTTTTCCTACATCTTTTTTTAGAATGGATATAATATATTTATTTATATTAAAGTGCAGAGTTCATCTCAGCAGTAATCTCTAAGACACAGGCTTGCTTATCTTTTATGATAAAGGAATTACATTTCTTCTAGCTGAGGTGATAAAAATCTACTATTTCTTGGAAGGTGACTTGCTGGAAAGTAGGTAAATTGAGCGCACCCTACTCTATGCTAGGAGTTGAAGAGATATGATTGCTGACCTTATTAGTGAAGGAGGGCTCTGGTGTTAATGCAGTTAAGCTAAAAAGATTGTGTTGGTGTCATTCAGGGGTGGATTGTGTTGTGTGTTTGGTTTTTTTTACTGATTAAAAAAATAAATAAATACAAGTTTGTTACTCTTATTGTGGCCAGACAAAATACCTTGGTCAAGTACAAGTGAATTGTCACAATATAAGTATATTCTAAAAAATGTAATATTTTCCAGTAGGCCAAGTTCAGCCTTGTCACAAGCTGTAATCCTGTCCACTGCTTGTTTCTTGTTTTTCTTGAAGCCTGTTAGATGTGGAAAGGAGCAAATAATGTTCCCAGCACTAACAAAATGCACATGACCAAAACAGAGATGTCCCCTTATTCTTGTGGTGACTGTGGATGGGTATCAAGTCGTGTGATGGAGCTGCATGACATATTCCTTGGGTGTCAGGAAAGCATGAGATCAGAAACATAAGACACAAATTTCTGCTTCTTTGATGGATGAGGAAGGTACGGCCTGTTACAATCAAAAGGCTGGACAAAGTTGGTGCAAAGAAGTGCTTTGCAGCCAGTGGCTTACAGACAGCATCATGATCTAAAACTGGGGCTAAGAGCAAAGTATAAATTGCCTGCAGCACATCACCTACTCAGCAGTGTTGCTTGTGGCTCAGCCAAGTCATGGTTGTTGGTTTAACCAGTAAATATTCAGCCTCTCTTGAAGAGACTGTTATTCAATTATCAGTTTTCAAATAAATATTTATTTTTTGGACTCCCTGAGTGCATTTTCTCTTTTTTTTTGATGTTACTTCACATGACTGAAGGCTAGAAATATCTCCCTTTGTAATTATGCAACGGAACATTTATTTGTAGTTTCTGTTTGGGTTTTATGGTCTGGATAACATTTAGTCATAGTGAATGTCTGCCATTTTTATTCATTATTTATTGTTTGTATTTCAACAGGATGGTGTGAGAACTGGACAGTTAATGCATCATACAATTTTGCCAAAAGTGCAGCTGCAGAATGTTGCTGAGGACTTCTCCAAGTCAACACCAGCAGGAATAAAGCCCAGATGCCTGCGTGCATGGTGCATGAACTGCTGTGGGCAGAGCAACACGGCTGGACAGAGGTGACAGCACCGAAATCTGGGTGGCTGTTTGGCTGCTACCATGTGGCATGATCCAGCAGACAAAACATCACCTGTGTGCTCACAAGGGGGAGGAAGAATGGGTCTAAAACAGTTTAGGACTTTCTATCTAAACCATACTTTGAGAAGCAGAGAGTCAGAAACATTGCTTTGCCCCGTGGGACAATTCTAAGAGAGAGCCATAGAGAATGGGCTCAGAAAATGCAGTGCTGGCAAAATGGTTTTCCGGGTATGAACTTTGTTATTTGGCACTAAATCTAGGAATAAAACATAGCCCTCCAGGTTCCCAGCTCAGCGCGGTGACTAGTCAATGACAGTGTGTCCTATTTGTTCAGCTTTACAAAATGGCTGCTCTTGCATCACCATCTCCCAACCCCCTGTGAAGTAGCAAGCCACCTACGATTTTTTTCTGCCCTAGTTTCTTAAAAAAAAAAATCGCAACACCGCCAACCACTTTTTGCATGGCAGTCTCGGTCGTCTTTCACTACACTGGTCCATCCAGCCTGTTATTTAAGTTCCTACTGAAAAAAAAAAAAAAAAAAAGGAAAATGAAAAAAAAAGAAAAACAACAAAAAAAACTTTCTTCCACAGTGCCCACACAAAGTGAGTCAATGTTCTTTTCCATTCATCTCAGAGAGACCAGGATTGCATCCAACATGTTTTCTTAAAAAAAAAATGAAACAGAAAAATAGAGGAAGAAGCATGGGTAAAAACACCAGGACATTCATACAAATCAGCTGAATAGTTGCACGACTGTGTTTCTACAACCCTTAATCTTCCTCACTCACGCCTTCCCTACTATCAAACATACCATGTGGGCCTAACTGGTTAGCTATTAACTTACTTTGTGCATAACAGAATATTTAAAAATCCTATTTAGTAGCAACCTTTTTACATGTGATCATACTTTTTTTTTTCTTTTTTTCCCCCTGAGATGGATTATCCAGTTAGATATTTTATATAAGAAGGTCCTCCCTCCACCTATGAAAATCTAAGTCCTGGGTGGTGGCTTCAACTTGGCAAAGTTTTGGCTCTTCAGTTGTCTCACTACAGGCCTCATGTACTCAGAGAACAACACAATTGCTCCATTTCTTTGGCACTGATCTTGCTTGCTTCTGTATTGTTCTTAGCATTCACCCTTGCTGTCTGTAAGGCTTGTGTCACTCGGTCGTGATATCCATCAGTGCTCAGTGTGAGTAACAGTGTGGAACATCAACCCTGCCTTATCTACCAATGTTTGGTGCCATCACTGGTTTGGGGCAAAGTCTAATGGATGAGGAGTGACAAACTGCCAGCAGGTTCAAAAGGTAGTATTAGATACCCTTAAGATTTTTTTTTTTTCTGGAGTTTTCCCCGGATTTCACTTGGCATTCATATGGAGAGCTTCATTTCCTAGTGCTGAGGTCAGTGAGGGCAGGTTAGCCTGCCAGGGCAGAAGGACCCTGCTGGGGTGCTCAGAAAACAGCCAGTCACCCAGCTACAGGCTGCCTGATCACCTTCACCCACCTTGCGGCAGCGGCTTGGGAGCGCAGTGTGCTGGCCTTGGGTGCGGTGAGCAGCTTTGGTGCTGGGGGCAGCTTGTAGCAGTAGAGCAGCAAGAGCAGAGCTGTGATACATGGACTTCTGCTGCCTGAGGAAAAAGCCCCAGCGCTTGCTGAGCTTTTCAGCTGGGCATTACTTATCTGTTAATTTAATGGATAGGTTTGATTAACACTGATTAGTACTGATGAAATAATGCAGTGTCTTTAGATGTGAAGGATTCTCCACACACTGCTTCACCATGCTTTTAAAACGATGAATGTGTTGGGGCCACGAACTATCTTAGGATGTCGATTTTAATGTTGTGCTGGTAACTAACAAAGTGTGCCAGCGCAGGCAGATGTGCAAGGTAAGGTGCAGAAGCAGTGTGTTATTCCCAGTTTACAGACCAGACATCAGGATGATAACAGGCCACATCCTCTGCACTTTCTCGCCCAGGAATCCTGAAGAAAAGCTGTAACCAAACCCCGATCTCCGAAACCAGGCTGAGAGGGGGCTCCTGGCACCTCAGCTGAGCGTGCCCTGGCTCTGGAGGCCCCGAGGGGTTGGGCCTCCCTGCTCCACCTGGGGCTGAGACCAGTGAGGCCTTAGGGGGCGGCGGCAGGCCTGGGGTGGGTTTGCATCCACCTGCTCAGGACCCAGCTCAGTGGCTCTGAAACGTGAGCAGCAAACCCAAAGCAAAGCCAGAAATTTATTCTAAGTGTGCAAACAGAATGGTAGGAACCTGTCTCGTTTCTCTAGGTACGTTTGGATAAAGCGAATGGTGATTTACCTGTAGAGACCTAACAGTAGCACATTTCCCATCAAGGTTTTTCAGAAACCTTACATTCAGTTAAATTGTGTAAAACCCAGATGTGAAGCTTTTTGTAGAAAGCCTCTGCAAAGGTAGCACATCTAGTTTCTGAGTAATTGTGATTCATAATAAATGCTTGGCTTCCCTGATATCAAATAAGATTGTACAATTGATTTCAATGATCAAGATTTCATTCATTGTCTCTAAGGCATTATTCTTGGTTTTGACAGACTTAACTTTCCTGATATTCCAAGAACCATGCAATTGTTGAAGGTTTTCATAATTCAGAAAAATATAATGTTAATTGCATTCCAAAACCAAAAAGGAAGTTACAAACTGAAAAAAATGATATTTTTTAAACACAGTCACTGGTTTGTCCCTGTACTAAATCACAGCTCTTAAATACATTATTAAATTATTAAAAAATAAAATACAATAAGTAAGAATTAAAAATGAAAAAGTATTAAATAAATGTGAACCATTCTAGGTCTTCAGCTTCCAGCAATTAAAGCAACTGTATCTGAGTATGGTTAAAGTTATACCAGGGTACAAGACACACATGCAAAAACAGTCAGGGCTCCTGAATGCAAAAATATTTTGTTAACAATTTCTGAAGTAAGAAGAACAGATTTCAGAGATGAGATGTGTGTGCACTAAAGGAATTAATGTGATACCATTCTGTAAAATTCACCTTTGCGTTGAGGGCCCTATGTGACACTTTTAAAGAGCATTTTGAGGATAAAGCTTTGCAGATGTCTTCTATTAAGCTGGAGGGAGGACTTCACCCCCTCCAAGCAGAGACTTTAGGAGTGATCACCAACAGAAGAGTGAGAATGCTCCCTAGCTCCCTAGCAAGCCAAGAAAGACAAGGTTTGATCTTAAAAGTAAACCAGTCAGAATTCTAGTTCCTCTGAACTGCCAGCTGGTTTCACTGGGTAACCCACCAGAGCCTTGCATCTGTGTCTAAGTTTTCCTCTGATTCTGTACACTGGTTTAACACTGAAGTGTCACTGAATCACTGGGAAATGATAGGTCACAACTTAAAAAATGGAAGGAAGGACTCCTGCCAGACAGGAATAATCGGCTTCAGACGTGAGCTTTCCCCAGCCTCCACACCATTCATTTCTGCAGAATGGCTTTACAAAAGCATCAACATAAATTTGACACTCTTATGGGAAGCCACCTCTAGGTGGAAGTATTGACCCTGCAGATAGAGATGAGATCATAAATACCTATGTGGCAGAAGTGATGGCAACATTTTTTAAAGATACTTCCTCCTATATTTTGCTCTTGAAACTGTAATTACATGAGGTGCCTTGAGATTTATATATCCGAAAGCAGGTTGCAAAGCTCACTTGAGACAGGAATTTGTTTCTCTCTTGGCCCAGAGGTTTATGGTTCAAAAAAGCACTTCAAACGTGCCGGACATTCACCTTCAGTGAACAGAGCAGTGAAGGGAGCATTCTGGTTTTAAACATGTACTTAAGTGCTGCCCCAGACTACCTTGACCACATTTTGATCAACATCAAGGCCTGCACATAGGGCTTACTCAGTGTAATGGAAAGTTTTCATTTCAATTGGATGAAACAAGAACATTGCTGCTACTTCCATTTCCCTCTTCTGAGAACAAATCGTGAACTCCTGACTCCATATCTGAGTAGGTCATTCAAAGGATTACTCCTGTACTTTGTAAAGTACTTTGAGTGCTACAGATTGTAAGTGATATGTAAGACTAGGCACTGTCATTATTCCTGCTTTGTAGAGTAAAGGTGTTATTCACAAGGGATCCCAAACCAGCCTTCTCAAGACTAATTTCTGCGGAGGTGCCAAAGTAAGACGGACCATTTAGTTCACTTATCCAGATGATCGTGACACTTTTTTTCTCACAGTCTAGGCTCTTAGTTACAAATTATGAGGGAAAATTTCAAAAGGCACCGAAATGCTGAGTTTCCACTGAAAATCACCACAAATTAGATGCCCCACCTGCATTTTGCACTCTAAAACTAAATAATAATTCATTATGCTCTTGGAGGGGGTTCTTTTTCTTTATTTACATTTTTGTTTTGTTTCTGTTATATACTGTAACCTGACGAGGAGTTCTGTTTGGTTAGGCGTACAGTTTTCATAAATGGCTAAGTGATGCAGGGGTAAAGCTGAGCATTATTTTTTTTTTCCTTTAGGTAGGTTTTATTTACCATCAAAAACATTGTTCACATTGACTGAACGTCTTTCACCAACCATTTGTTGTGCAGGGAAGAGGCTGGGAGGGAGGTGGGACAGTTGCTGGCACATCTCACACTCTGGTCATAGCTCATACATGCTTACAGGGATCATGGCTCAACTCCTCTTCATACCTGAGCGCATTTGCTCACGTCTCCCACCTCACCATCTCTGACGAATGCCATAAATGTGATGCTGCAGGGTACCCTCAGGTGCAGCCTTGTCGATAATTACTGGTAGCCCTGTTCCTCGCTGCCTGCAATACCGTTCTGAATTAGAGAGCAAAGTCAAGCTGAAAGCAGAATACTGATAGAATAACTTTGGATCTGAATTCATGGCCAGGTAGCAAAGCTTGTGCCTAACGTTTTGTGTATCTGGGAAGTCTCTAGGAAGGGCTCTGCCATTTGTGCGGCACCGAGGGAATGTTTCCATCAGTGTGGTTACTCCTCACTAGCTTCGTGACCAGAGAGCTGACATCACTCTCAGGTCACGTCTTAATATGCGTTTCCTCTCTGCCACTGAACATTGAACTGCATCCTGGAAAGGTGCGTGCGTGTGAGCAGCCAAGTCAACGAGAGAATTGGTTTCCACCCCCAACTGGCACTCATTAAGTCAGACAGGCACAGTGGTGTTAGCTGTTTGTTCTTTGGAGGGAGGTGGCCAGGAGAGGAGCAGAGAGACGGTGAGCCCTGCAAGCAGAGACCAGCAAAGAGTGGTCAGATCTGCAAAGAGACACCGGAAGCCTTGGACACAGTGTGTATCTTTCACTATATGTCTCTATAGATAGATTTACACATACATAAGCTAGTTTTCCTAGTCCAGACAAGCTCAGACGCATTACGCAGACAGCCATATCATGAACACCTTTTGACTTACCATCACGGTGCACCCCGCAGTGCTGTTGTGTGGACTGGAGCAGCAGTCTGAGAAGGGCAGGGAGATGGTATCACTCAGCTGCGTTCGACTCTCTCTGCCAGGAGACAGCAGGGATGCAGGCTGTTCAGTGGGCTCAAACGTTGGCTTTTCCCAGAGCACTTCTCACTGAGGCTGACCATTGGCCCTGTGAGAGACAAATGTGGGCACCTTGCGTGAGGCAGGAGATAGGAAATAACTCCTATCACTCACACCAGATGCACAACCAACACAGAGTATTCTAGGTGCTCTTATTTTTAACTGAAGAACTAGACACCAGAAGAAAAATTAAGTTCTTATTAATAAAGTGCTGTGAATGTAACGTCTCCTCCAAGATACAGTTGCACAAGCCTATGTACTACGTTTTATACAAAACAAAACATTTTCTCAAAATCTCTTAAAATATCAAGTATGATGATACAGCTTTTTTTTTGTTCACAGGTAGCTCACTGATTCATTACATGTTCATACAGGGGTCAAAGTCTGATCTTATTTGTACCACTGTAAATTAGATGATTTGCTACATTCTTTATAGAGGAATATTACTTTAATGTTAATATATGTTACCATTAAAATATTTGGACTAGCGACTGCTGACTGCTTGGAGTTAGTCTAGAAACCAGAACCTTGCCTTCTGCCCTTTCTATCTGGTTATCTGAAAGACCAAGAAAGAAGCTCAAAGATGCTGTTGCACACTTGAGTTTGTGCTTTGGATTCTGGCATCTTTCTTGCACCCGTTCTTTAATAGGGAGAAAAAATCTAAATGGCAGAGCATATATCCTCCAAGCATTTCACTCCACCCACACAGTTCTCTTTCTTTAAAACAGTGGCTTATTCCCAACTGGAAAGGCAGCAGTCTAGCTAGAAGACAGGTTATATTCAAGAGAGAAAGGAAGGAGGTGGCTGAATCATAGCAATTTAACTCTGGCTGGGTGGATGTAAATCCAGCCACTGGTTGCTGCTATCACAAGCTTGGTATGATTTCGGATACAGGGAACAGCATATTGTTCTGGGTAATGAGGGCTAGAGGTCAGAGCAGGCTATGCATTTGCCTTTATTGCTTGCACTCCAGCAGGTGCAATATTCATTGCCTCTGCTAGGAGCACAGCCATCTCTAGCATTACTAATGAAATGTCAAATCATATTTTTATTTACTTCCTTTCTTCCACACCTGCAAATAACCACATTGATAAACCCCAAACTGATCATTTGGGGGTTTCTAAGAATGCCCTGAGTAAAAGCCAGCCGTCAGTAAAGAGCACCGCTTTTTGGAAGTAAACTAAAAAGGTTCATTTGGGGCTTTTCATAAAACAAATCTTGCAACAAAATTAATTTGTCCGGCATTAGTCATCATCCTTTCTGCATGTTAAGGCTGTTTCATCTGAATAAACTCGATTCTCCCACTTTCCCCCCAGATATCCTTGTTATACTCAGTATTCACAAAGGGCAGAAAAGACACACAGCTGAGTGTGTCATATTAACATGCTTCACTGCCCGCTGTGGCCAAGTCATGCAGGATAGCTCTGGTCACAGATCAGTTGTTAGCATTTTCCCATGAGTAGCCTCCTATACCTGCTGTCTTGTCAAAATCTTTGCTACAACCGGTGGGAGGATGGTTCTTTTTTTTTTTTTTTAATTATTATTATTATTATTATTTATTTGGCTTGCCTCTGACCTAGGCAGATTCTGAGGAATATCAACATTTGGCCAGACTGTACCTTTGCACCAAAAACCTTCCAAGAGAGGCAGTACTCGTTGAGTTTCATTTCCTGAGTAAGTGTCTCCTGTGATGCACTCTGTGCTAACGTAGGTACCGAAATAAGCTTGTGAAGGAATCTCCTCTAAACCCATCCCCTCAGCCTCTTTCCTTTCATTCCTTCCTACTAGATTTTGGTTTTCTGCTATTAGTGTTGAGAGGTTTTTAGGGAGAGAAACTGTTTTTGAGTCAAGAGCTCTTGGTTGCTCCTGGGGAGCACCAGGCTGGTGCTGCCCACAGATGGCAGGGAACTCACCAGGATTCATCTCCAATAGCCCAGGGATGGATCTTTTCTCTGTACTTGGATTAGGCTATCCAGGTGGCTGCCCAGATGTGAGGCTCTGTCTAGTCACAGCTGGAAACAGAGAAAGGGGTGGGAGTTAGGGCTCTTGGGTGGGACACGTCACTACCTTTCCCATCATTTAGCCCCTGAATGTAAATTTTCTAACAGAACGATGACAAAGGCAGGGTGCGTTTTGGGGTTTGTTTCATTTGCAGATACTGGATGTGAGAAAGGAAATGTTTTCTCCAAGGAGGCGAGCAATCTGCCTGTACCTACAGGTCTCTCTTTGATTACAGTTAATTAATCAGTAGTACATGTTAGAAATGTGCCGAGCACTCTCTGATCAGAGAGGCTCCCAGTCAAAGGACAAACATGTAGAGATAATTTAGAGGAAAGCCAGACAACGTGATGTCCTTTGTGGAGTAGCTGCTGCAAGAGCAAATGCATAGCATTTTGATATTTTGGGGAGGAATATTTTAGGAAGCCAACAGAGAACATCCACTAGCATTAGAGAAAGACACTTCATAGGTTCTGATGAAGAGAATGCTTGGCCTCCCAGCTTTTTCTTCAATAAGTTTTGCTTTTTCAAGCCTGTGACAATCCAACTTCTAATCAGAATTAATGCAGTAGGTGAGAGAGAAGCGACAACTTTCTGTCAAGGTGTGCTGAGGATAATTCACCTGAGTTACATTTCAAAATGTCTCAGGCTTTTGACTCAAGTACCAGTTTCTGAGGGGGTTTCGACCTGTCTATGACATTTTTGTTCTGCCTGAGAATTTGCAGAAGATAAAAGATGCTGAACACTTACATTCATCTGGTCTTTCCATTTCTCTGTCCTAGAAACAGCCTTTTATTAGGTGGACACTTGAGGAAGGGGAACAAAAAGCTTTGATGGTGACCCGCTCCATTGTGACTGGCTGGAAAGAGATGACTTGAGGCTTGCCTACAGCTTCTGCTCAGAACCAGTGTATTCTCTTCTTCAAGGGGAAAGCGTTAGCCTGATATTAGATCACTTCAAATTTGATCCTGTGAGGGCTTTAAAGATTTATGTAGATTATTTGTATGTACTTTTGGGTGCAGAATTTCATAATCATTGACCCAAACCACCTTTGCAATCACTGTGCTGTTCCTCAGCATTACAGGGACATTTTATCTGCTCTGTCGTGTCCTCTGATTGTTATCGCAGTTTTACTTTGCATGAGACTTAACTACAGTGGAGACTTCAGTACTCAGGCCTAACTCCTAACCACTAGCCATAGCCTCCGAGTACCTGTCCTGTTAAGGTTGTTTACAGTAACAAAATTCTTCACAAACTTCATGGGATTCTTGTTTCTGAATGTGGGAACTCTTCTTAGAAGGATTGTGTTTGGAAAAGATCTTGGTGGGCTTTTGAGAAGAAAGGGATGTTAATATTGGATACTCAGCAAATGGAAATTTCTATGAAAATGTGACATCTAGAGCAACTTCCATGGTGCTTTAAGACACTCTTCTTCCAATGATTTTAGTCTTCATTAGACAACTCAGTGATTTTCAGGTTCTGGGTCCTAGCACGTTGTTGAATTAGCTTTATTAAGGAGGAACCTAACAAAAAATGGTAATGTAAATGTCAAATTGTTATTTACTGTGGAAGCTTCTGCGTATGCGTGCTCAGACACATTCAAGATGAGGTTCCTCTTCGCATGGACCTCAAGGCCTGCTTATATTTTATTAATTGACTGCAGCTCACCTGTTAACTTACAACGACAATCAGCATCAGTGACTCCAATGTGCTTGCTCCCCTTTGAGAGATGTCTTGCCTAAAGCTCAATAAATTGAACTCGTGACCTAAAATGACCCTAATTTCTCCAAATTAGAAGTTTCATGTCCTGCATGTCCCACAGATGGAAAATGAAGTAGAATGATAAATTATTAGACTAATGACCTTTTTGTGACAGAAATATTAAATTTTAAAGTTGTTTTTCTTCTTTTTTTTTCCCCTATAATCTGAGGACCAGAATGAATTTCAAATTCTCAGCTTAAAAGGAACTTCAGTGTTTGAAACCAGACTTAACAAAAAAGCTGACCTTTTGATTATCTCAGAAAGAAAGATCAAAGATTAAATTTGCTTTTCCTCCGAGTGCTTGCGTGCAGCTGTTTCTATATGGATGAGTATACCAAACTTCAACAGCCTAGCATCATGAGAACGTGGGAAACAATTGTGTCAGTCATTCACCCTGATCCATATATCTGTATTATCTCAGACTGCATTCCTCCGGTGACCACATTTTGGTGCCTTGGAGGATTTCTCGTTGTGTGGGAGAGATCATGAAAAGCAGTATTTCATTTATAGTTCAATACTTTGATACTAAGAACTCCCCCATCACAGAGTGTGTCTCTCTCATGAAAGAAAAAAAAAGGCAAAAAAAAAAAAAAGCAAGCTTTTATTTTTTCCTTTCCCTCAGGAGAGTCAGTTTGGTGGGAACAGATGCTGAAATTGTTAAATTGTTAATCCACCAACTGACCAATCCTATGACTTCACAGAGAACTGCTATTCTTCATATGCAATGTGTTCTTGCTTGCTTTCTTCGTGCTCTGGGTTATGCCCATCTGACATCAGTACCGCAACTGTATTATCCTGATTGCTTTTTATTCCGAGGCCTCACTTCTAATTACTGAAGAAGAAAAGAGATCTCTGCCACACATGCTGGAGAGGGTGAAAGGCTGCAGTCCTACACCAGCTCCACAGAGGTTATACAACAACTCACCTTGCGTTGAGGCTCCTTGTGCGCTGCTTAACAGCAGATGGCTCACGTTAGACAGTCTGTTTTGTTGCCTTAATATCCAACCTTTTATTCCTATTCTTGAGCCTTTCCACAGCGTAGCCATGAAAGGACACATCAACCTTCCAGCTGCTTGTCTTGGATGGACCTGAGATGTTCATCTCTTCAGCAGCTTAAGAGACAAAGAGCCCATAGCAATGGCCAGGGTAAAGTGCTGTGGATGTGCGGTGGTTGCAGATGGCGGTTATTCTTCCTTGACCATCATGAAGTGCACTTAACCATGGTTCTGTCAGGATGTGTGAGTCAGACAAGGTATCGGCACACTAACCACTGAAGAAGAGGGACAAGGCTCTCCAGAGCACTGGAGGGAAATGGGAGCACATTGCATTGACAGTGCAGCCTGGCATGAGGATTTTGGTACTTCTGGATAGCACTTCTAGGAAATTTCAGAAGTGGCTTTGGTCTGTGCTAAGGTACAGATCCATATAGTACAGGAAGGAGGAGTACTGATATTTGCTAGAACCACTTCTATTCTGGTCCTTCCAGGGGTCATTAATCTTCTGTCTTAGCATGCGTGACTGAGGAGGTCAGGCATGCAGAGCTTGTCCCCACAGTATAATACTGACCACCTGATGGGTTGAACTGTGAGGAGATGTCCACCGTTTCCTCCGAAGCACGCTGCAGGGGCCACTGCCTACGATGCGCACTGGGCGGGATGCACCACTGGTCTGTTCTGCACGGGTGGTTGTGGTGTGCCTCTGAAAGGCTGCGTGCTCTGCACCCGTGTGCTGCCATTTGATAGCCCTTCCTCCTGTCCGCCGGCAGCAGCTCCCCAGTCTGTCACACGAGTGACCAAGGGAAAACCAGATGAATCACTAAAAAGACCTCTGACTTCTTGAAAAAGACGTGGGTTTTAAAAACGTAGAGCCATTGAGCATCCAACCTTGTGCATTCAAAGCAGGGTTCAACCATTAACAATTCAAGATACCCCTGCAAGGCAAACACACCGCTATTTCCTCCTTGCTTCACAAGGAAGGAAACTGCAGTGTAAGTGGCATAGCTGAAGTTTCAAGCTAGGTAAGTATCAGAGAGGGAATTAGTATTCATGCTCCTTAACTACCAAAACTGGTGTTTGCTCTTCCAGGCAACAATGCCTCCAAGGTCTTGTGCTGAAGATTGAACAAAACTAATGCAACTTTAATAACACATATACATATTTTATGTCTCTGCCATAAGGACATGGATTCCTTAGGCTATATGATTTTGACATAGTTGAGAGCAGTGCAGACGTAATGCAAAGAGATGGTCATGTTGTGAAATCTGTAACGGGAGAGTTTCTCCTTCACTGTGAGCTTGATTCCTCTCCCAGGCATGAAGTCTCTGGTTTTAATGCAGGAATGTGAGTTTTTCTGTTACCTGGATTCAAGTTCTTTGAGCCAAAACAAACATTGATTATGCTGCCGTGCTGTTTTGCTCCCATTTTTACATCAGAGGTCCTGACTCCTGACCAGCTGGCATTTTTTTTTGTCTGAAATGTGCCAGTTCTTCCTGCTCTCTTCTCTCGCTGTATGTTTACAATGGGCTGTTTTCTCCTACTCTGATTGGGGCATGAAGAGGAGCTCACATCTCTTCTTCTTATTTTCACAGATTAATGTAGCAGGAGAATACTTTTTGTGTCTGCATGTATATTTTTTTCCTCTTTCATGCAAGAAGGGCATTAGGATCATAGAATCATAAAGGCTGAGAAAGACCCCCAAGATCATCTGGTCCAACCGTCCCCTACATTAGGTACCTACGAGTACGTGTACATACACACAGAGAGAATGCAGCCTGCTCTCTGTTGCGCAGCGTGTCAGATCTGCTTAAAGCTGCATAAAGTCCTGCGCAGTGACTAAAGGAACAGCAATGTGTGGGTGAAATATCCGCGTGCTATAAAACCTTGCTTTTAAGTGCAGAATACGAGTTTCCCAACACAATTTCCTGGAAAACAAAACAAAACAAAACAAAACACACTCAGGATTGGCACCGCTTCGTCGGCAGACAGCCGTAGGTGGATCGACACGTACCGTAGGGTCGGGGGTCGGGAGGCAGAGGATGGGTTTCCAGCCCGCCGCCCTCGGTGGTGCCCCCAGGGCTGGCAGCGAGCGCGTTTCCCCGCGGTGGGCTGGATCCTGCAGCGCCAGGGCTCGCTGGGTGCAGCTGAGCGATGCGCGGAGAAGAAATCTTCCCTACCCATGGGTGGGGATCCAGGCCATCTAGTGGGGAGAAGAGTTAACAGCCAAGGGAAGCTCCCGTTTCTGAGACACGGCCTCCGTGCCTGCCGACAGCATGAGAACTGCAGGTAAATAATTCGCCTCGCATTCAGGACGGCACAGGAGAAGGCCAGTCGGTGTACAACACCCAGCTGTACTAACGGCGCCGGCACTTAGACTGCACTGCTATCAGGAGGCCTTTGCAGAAATAACCTGGTTTTGTTCCTCCTCTTCAAACAAATTGCCCTGCCGATGTGAAAAGGAAGCCAGGCTGTTATGTGTACCCTTTCCTCACCGTCTGTGTCACGTTAATTCCACGAACTCTTCAATTGCACTTAGTCCGTGCACTATAGAGAAGCTTAGCTTACTAGGGCTGCTCCATACGTTCACACGGCTGGGTTTACGCTGAGCTGTCTTCACTGGCCACGGGGAGCTGCCAAACATCACACTGAGGTTAGCTTTTGTCCTTATCGAAGCCCGATTCCTAACTTGTATCTCTTGTTTTTAAATCCGAAGGTGCCTATAGGACCGCTCTACGCTAAATATCATGAGTTCAGTTTCGGTTCCTAAAATAGCTCCTCCCCACCCCCCCGCAATTTGATGAGTGCTCTTATAATAAACTCATTGAAACGTTGTTTCAAAAGGCAGAGCTTTCACAGGAACAGCACTCAATCCAACGTAACAAAGATCTATATTAAGATCCATAGATTGAACCTAGATAAAATGCAGTCACCGCCGCCGGCGGCAGCAAGAAGATCCCCCCTGCGCTGCTGGGCCGCGACACCCGCTGCAGGTGGATCTGCCACCCAACTGCATCGCCCCGAGAGCAGCCCTGCGGGGGAAATGCTGCTGCTGGGAGGGAGGGGAGACCGCTGTTTTTGGGTTGTAAGGAAAGAAAAAAAAATCAACCCCTCCCAAACCCACAAATATTATTTGCCTGAATAATTGTTCTGACTCTCTTCTCTCCAGTTGCTGTCATTACTGAGGAGCCCCACTGGACTTCATGGTGGGCTCCTGCTGTTGAAGGACAGGACTGGCTTTGGCCACCGGCTGCTCCAAGCACAGCAGGCAACTCTAAGTTGGTAATGCCAAATGACCAGAGGGGACGCATCATCCAGAGAAGGCAAAACCTTGGAAATCTGGGTTTGGGGCCTGCTTGGGCCCAGGAGGATCCTTCCTTGCACTGCAAGGAGGGCAGTGCCACTAGCACAGGGTGGGGGGAGACATCAGAGGAGGTGTCATCACCCCCGTGAAGGGCAAGATCAGTTCTGTTGGTGCTGCTGATGCTCTCCTAGGATGTATGGGCTTGCCGTGTGATAGGGCAGCCTCCTGGAGCAGGTCTGGCCCTCCAGCCAGTGACGGATGTGCCCTGTAGCAGGACAGGGACCATTCACATGGGTGAAACAGAGAGAGGAGGATGGAAGAGGATGCTTACTGACAGCTGATTGCACGAATGCATTTAAGCTGCGATCCCATTTCTAATAAAAGGTTTCTCCCTACTCTGTTTTTCAACAAAAACTGTTAGTCCCACCACTGTCCAGGTGGACAGTTTGGGGAAGAGGCTTGATCAAGCATACCTAGCCAGCCCCAACGCAACTAACTGCAAATATTACTTAATGATCACAAAGCTCTCCTCCCACAATATTTGATTCCTAGGTTAATTAATGCTGGTGGTTACGTTACAATTGCACGATTTAAATATATGTTTCCTTGTCCGATTTACTGTTTGTGAGGGGGGTGGAATATAGTGAAAACCAGGGAAGCTGCATTTGCTGCTCTGTTGTTATTGCAGTCTTTCACAGTTTTGAAGACAGTCTTAGACCGTTTAGATCAGTGAGCTCAGCTGTGTGGGAATTTCCCCATGAACTGGTTCCCTCACAGGCTGTTTTACATTTGTGGATTACCACGATCCTAGAGAATATAAGGCCTGGCTAACACGGTCATATATTCAGGAAATTTCCAAGAGAATTTCTGGAAACTATGTGATAGATGTGCGATTCTCGCCTGTGCAGTAGAATTGACCCTATTGCTCATTTCTGACTTCACAATATATAAAGAAAATCAAACTATGCAAAGCGCTGGAAATAAAAGCAAACTACCATCCCTGGTTACACAAATTCCTTAAGCACCTGCATAATTCAAAATGTGTGTGTCATCCTGCTGGCTGCAATGCATTTGCCTGGATTTAGTTCATTTTGCTTCACTGTGTGTTTCTGGAAGCCAGGCATCCCACTAAGTATCTGACAGAGTGATTTTCTGCTACGGTGAGACTCCTGCCGTACTGACCACGCAGGCTTTAAATGCATCACTTGCTTTGCTGCTGCCACCAAGAGAATCGCACCTCTGAAGGACTAACATCATTTCTGGAAGCTGAACCACATGTCTGAGTTATTCACGCTGGAGCTCCTGTGAAAAATGAACACCTTTTCCCCCCCGAGTGCATCGAGGATTTCTATGATTCGGCAAGCTGCGCATCATTTGTTACTGCCCCACACCTCCCTCCCCTGCCAACACTTGTCAGAGCTGCCCTGGGTCTCCCCGCCGGTGATCAGGGGCTGGCTGTGGGGCCGTGTGGCAGGGATGCCCTCCTGGCTCTCATCCCGTGGGACAGCTGTCTGGGAGCACAGCCAGCCACGAGCAGCGTGCAGGCACATCTCCTCCTTTGGGAGCTCCAGCTCACGCACACACTGCTGGGCCCTCAGGAAGCTTCTGACAAAATTTCCTTCAAAACAGCAGAAAGGAGGCAGAATACGCTCCTTCACCTTCTCTGGCTGTTCCCAAAACATCTCTGTGTAATAAAGCTATAGATAGTGCAGCATTGCCTCCCAAGACGGAGACAGAAAGACAGTTGCACAGCCACGGTGCCAACAATAACTAATAAAACCTGTAGGCAGCGTAGGTGTCTCGTTGCAGGGTGGAGGCGGGGGAAGCGCTTGCTCTGCACCTGCTGGTAGAGGTGCCCTCTGAGAAATCCTCGCTGAGGACAGCCTCACGAGCGCAGGCTGAGTGGAGCCGAGACATCTGCACATCTGTGATGCTGAACGGGGGTGGTAGCGGACGGCTTGGAGGTCTGATGAGGCTTGGCGGAGGGTTTCCAATGCTGGGCATGCCCTGCTTCCCACCAAGGGCCTGAGGTCATGGCTTCTGGCTGAGAGTGCGCTGCTGGCCTCATTTCTGGCACAGCTCAAGCATCGTCATGCTGCTGCTGCTCTGGTCCAGCCAGGAGAGCCCAGGCTACTTTACAGCTCTGAGGAACATACAGCAAAATAAAGGAGTTTGTGGTGTATGTTGGTTAGAGGTGCACATATATATTGTCCTATGGGGCAAGGTTTTGGTAGCAGGGTGGCTGCAGTGAAGGCCTCTGTGAGCAGAGCCCAGCAGCTGCCCCATGTCAGATCAGAGCCAGCTCCAGCTGGCTCCAAAAAGAAAATGTCACTGGCCGGAGCTGATCCAGTGAGCAATGCTGGTTGTGCCTCTGTGAGAGCAAGAAAAGGTAAAAAACACTGCCCAACAGCAGCTGGGAGAGAGGAGTGAGAAGCAGCCCTGCAACCCCCAGGTCAGTGCAGCAGGAGGTGGTGCTCCAGGCAGGCAGCAGCAGTTCCCCTGTGGCCTGTGGAGAGGCCCCTGGTGGAGCAGGCTGTCCCCCTGCAGCCCATGGGTCCCACACGGAGCAGATCTCCACGCTGCAGCCCGTGGAGGAGCCCCCGGTGGAGCAGGTGGATGTGGCCTGGAGGAGGCTGCGGCCCATGGAGAGCCCCCGCAGGAGCAGGCCCCGGGCCGGAGCTGCAGCCCGTGGAGAGGAGCCCATGCAGAGAGCAGGGGGTCTGGGGGGAGCTGCTGCCCGTTGGGGACCCGTGCTGGAGCAGTTTGCTCCTGGGGGATGGACCCCGTGGTACGGAGCTGTGTGGGAGCAGTTCTTGGAGAGCTGCAAAGCCTCTTACTTACTCTATTATTAACTGACAAGAAATTGAATTAATCTTTCCCAGTCCAAGTCTGTTTTGTCCATGAAGGTAACTGGTGAAGGATCTCCCTGTCCTTATCTCAACCCGCAAGCTATTTCATCATATTTTCTCCCCGAGTCCTGCGGAGAAAGTAGAGTGGGAGAGCAGCATGGTGGGCACCGGAGGTCCCACCAAGGTCAACCCACCACAGCGTAGCACCACCAGCCTCCGCTGATCTGGATGACCGGGCAGCTGGGGTAGCTCGCAGCTTTTGGCTGAGGCTGGCCTGGCACCAGTCCCTTCTGATGCAATACGCTGCTTTAGTGGGTCGATGACCTTTGGGAAGGTGTCTGTGGGAAGTAGCTGGGGCTCTTCAGGGCAGGAACCAGGCCTAGGCAGCAGCACTGACCAGGCAGGGCAGGTCTGGCCACCCTTCAAGATTTGTCTTTCCGTCTGCCTTCCCAAAATGCCCTGCCGTCTGGTGGGACCCTTGCAGCCCCTGCCTCAGAGGTGCACCCGTGTGCTAGCCACCGGAGTGCCCGGCCATGGCTCTGTTGCTTCATTGCCTCGTCTCTTTGACAGGCTTGAATATGATGATGGTTTCCACAGTGCAAAGGCATTCATTTAATAAGGAAGGCCTGGTGTAAGCTTAGATTTTTTAACTCCAGTTGCTTTTTTTTTTTGAGTATTCATTATAATGCTCAGAGGGGTAGGAAAACCATCTTTGGGATTTACATAAAAACCAGCACACCCTTCTCTGGATTTGTTAAATATTTTTTTCTTTTCAGTCAGTCGGCCTGCATGCTCTAGCCAGTGCAAAAGTGAAATTGTCATTGTTTTTATCAAGCTTCTGAAATGCCATGCTAAAATACCAGCCCAGTAAACTCGTGGGGTGATCCTAATTGTGCTGGCACAAGCATAATTTAATTCAGATTGCTATAACAACAAACAGTGTCCATGCTCGCTGTAATCACGTTAAGGCCTATACACGAAATAATTAGCATCTTTCTATTTGGTAAATAGAGGTCCGCTGCAGGTCAGCCTCAATGAGGACACTGCGTTGTTAGAAGATGAGGCCTTTAAAGCTTCTGCAGAACGGGTATTTGGAAAAAGAACTGCTCTAAAAACACAAAAGGAAGACTTCATTATCAAGGAAGCACCCCCACTTGCCTCTTACTTAGTTTTTGTTCCGTTTGCTAAAGAAAAATAATAATTCATTTATTCAAGCTCAGGGAATCAAAGGAAACACCATACAATAGAAGCAGCATTTGCTCAATTTCGTTGTATGTCCAAGCGTCACCTGACAGACTTCCCAAAAGCCGAGGATGTCTTCTTGCAGTCCCAAAGCTGACAAAATGCAAGCAGTTTGTTTATTTATTAGCCATTTCTGTGGGCACAGTTTCTGAGGCAGACTTGCCAGGTATTTAAGCTCCATGAGAAGACTGACGTAGTTCAGGGAAGTAGGAGCACACTTCAAAAGCCAGTCAGTAACTTACAGGCCTTTTCTCTGTAGTCTCTAAGTCATTCCTGCAAAGGTCTTTGTTACTTATATCCAAAAAAGTAGCATCCGCATACTTTAAAGCTTGCAGATTTTTATTTTCATTTATTTATTTTCTTAACATACCTTTGAATAAAGGTATGGATGCTACCCACTGCTGTGGAGAAGGTGAAGGAATGTCTTCTATTTATTCAGAGGCAATTGGTGCTTTCCAGCGAAAAATGACCCTGCTTCATAATTGCAGACTTTTTGCACACACACACAAGTCATTGCATTTGACATTTTCAGCATTTTGTAGCGGTGCCAGACAGATGATTATCCCTGCAGATTTGTTCTAAAATTGAGAGAGCATCTGAAGCATTTTTACCTTGCATTTACGATAAGCAGAAAATGTTGGTTAGTGATTTTAACAAAGTGTCATCAATTAAATGGCTTGAAATTTTCTGGAAACTCTTACAGAAACCTACATTTAGGCTCACTAGGCACAAACAATGACATTTCAGCTGTTTCTCGTCAGCCTACTACGCATATCTGCTTCAGTGCGACAAGGTGGGTCTGATCCAGCAGATTAAAGAGTCAGCTCATGCAGTTACAGGGAATTGTATACATTAGCAGCAGCAACCTGTAGACCAGCCTGGCAGAGTCCAGAGGTCAGGACAGTTCAAACAGCATTTACGACATGTTTTTTCTTGACCATGGAGGAAGCTCTTCTCCTTTAGGATGGACACGTTCATGGGCAAGGGGAGGCCCTGGGGGTCACAGCACCCTCAGGCAGGAGCTATTGCCGGCAAATGCCACCAAAGCAGTGGTGGCCAGGCAAGGAGCTGCAGGGCACGGCAGGGGACAAGCCTGGCGAGGGCTGCAAAGGGTCGTGTGGGCAGCAGGAGCCCCAGCAAGAGCTGGTGCCAGCTGACTTTCCCAGGGGAGAAAATGGCCAAATGTTCATTACCATGATCCAGGTTAGAATTTGCTCAAATATTTAATAAAGGTAGTCATTTTAAGCTGCTGGGGACAAAACCCAGATGAGGGACTCTGGGTTTGCTTACACTTCTCCTCCTGGAGGTCATGTCCCTCACCAGCACAGTGCTCCTGAAGCACCCAAATTTCATAGGAAATTTCAGGCACGTTTCCCTTATCCTTCACTCTTCATACCCTTCTTTTTCTTCAAAATTCACAGAAAAATTATTTGATCTTTTTTTTTCTATTTTTTTAAGGAAAAAAAAAAAAGGTATTCAAGCTGTCCATTTACCCAACTGCTTTACTGCTTTAAAATGTTATTTTTGCCTACACTCACACCGATCCTGGCTGATGTGTTTCTTTTTCTGGTCTTTTAACGCCGATTAACAGAATTCCAGTAATTCCCGTGTGCTGCCACCAGAGGTCAGATCATCCGCAGTGTGCGTGAGTTAGAGGGGAAACACCGTACTAGCTGTTTTGGCAGGATTAGGCCTTTAAACACACCAGGCAGAAAATTCCCTTCGTGAATTATCTCAAGCTCCAAGACCTATGCGTGATCGGGACTTTCTCAGCTCTTGCTCAGAAGTGGACATGTTGGAACAGCAGCCAGAATGTTATGGGATTGCTGAATAAAACCCTCAAATAAAAAGCACGGGGCTGGCTGGAGTGGGTTACGTGATGGGGTGTTCCCATAACCACAGCAGTCAGGCTTTGAATTCTGGGCTGTATGAGAAGATCTTCGAGTTTTCTGCCTCTCTGAAGGAAAAGGTCTCAAGGTGTACAAGTAGTTAGGACATATTTATCAGCAACAAGTCATGCAATTAACACTTTTTTCCTCCATGGCATTTGTGGTCAGAGTAATTCTGCACCCTCTACCCTGAGAAACTAAAAAGAAGACAGTCTTTTTTTTCCCCTGTATTTGAGTCTCTCTGCTGCTTGTGTGACATCCTCTCCCCGACCTCTTGCTCCTCAGAGCTGCCCCTGAGCCCTTGGGGGTGCTGACAGCCAGCAGGGTGAGTGACAAGAGAGCTGTGCCAAGACCTTGTGGTCCTTCAGTTCTGTTGCATGCCGGTAGGGATGTGCAGATCAAACGGGCTTGGAAGAGCTGGGAGGGAGGTCAGGCCTGGAAGGATGACATTCACCCCTGCCCAAACCCGTTGCTCACTGCTTTCTTCAAAAATCCTGTTCTGCATATTTGGTGATTTACGTGCTTTGTCCGGAGGTCTGAAGTGAGCCAGGTCTGAAAAGCAGATGTTGTGGAAGAGACATCTCCCAGGGCAGTTGCTGTAAGGCTTCCTATAGACGCTGCGCTGCAGTTTTTCAGGAATACAGTCAAATCTCCTTGTCAGGCATTCTCTGGCGTGGTCAGGACTTCTGTTATTCACTTGTACACTGTAGCTGTCCTTTCCCCTGCCTGTCGCACAGTGATCAGACGTGCCGTTGTCCTAATCATTTGTACTGTACACTGCCTGAATGCAACAACCCAGCTCAGGGTCACAGCGAGCTAGGACACTTTTGGAGAAATGAAAACATCTCATGCTTTGCATGTTTATCGAAGCCCAAGCCTTCTGTCAGTACAACGTGTTGTGGTGTCACCCGAGCTCCGTCGGGAAGGGGTGAGGGCTCCCTGGACAGGACCACCCAGGAGAAGAGGAGGGAGCGTGAGAGACGGCACCCAGCATTTCAGCCGGGAAGCAGAGGTGTTTGTTCTGAAAACAACCATGCTGGAAAAAGCCCGCTTCACAAATAAACGCTCGGGAGGCTTGGTTGGACTCCAGGTGAGAAGGCGAGTAGGTCCAGAGAGCCGTCTGCCCCCAGTGCCCTCCAGGACCTGCTGCACACGCTGCGGTGCAGAGGGAGAGCAACCTGAGGAGGCAGGGCAGGAGGGTGGGAGAACACCATTAGTATTCCCGCTGAGTACCGGCTGGCTCTCTCCGCAGCAAAATGACAAGATTTCTGCAACTGAGCAGCGTGTTGCTATGAAAAACTGTTTGCAGCTCTACTCAAACAAAAAATTGGGATGAAGTCCATGGGAAGATCCCCTTCCTCTTTCAGCAGGCAAAAAAAAAAAGTGTAATTCTCCCTTCATGTAACTTCAAAACTGCGTGCAGCAGTGACTGAAGTAGTTCATCACAGCTCTCCTGCAAGAGGCAGGAATGCAAATTACACATACACGTCTTACCAGAAAGCAGTCCAACAGCCTGGCTTATACTTCAGTGAAAGCGTTTTGTATCGTTCATCAATGATCTGCTTTCAGAAGCGTCTGAAATAGTGCTATTGTCATACTGGCTCTTACTGCCCTTCTATTAGGGCTGTTTTTTTTTTTTTTTCCCCAAGAGTAACTAAAAGAAGCATTTCTTTAAAAAGGTGGCAAAAATCTATTGTGGAGATTTTTTACCTGTTTAAGTTGCCTTTTGAAGAAGTTTCTTTTCAATTACTGAAAGTTACTGGCACATATATGACCTAGATGGGAATTTGCCTCTTTTTATGTATATATATATATATTTTTTTCTTTTCTTGCATAGCAAGAGGTTTCTAAAGCATTACTGACACAGGATTTCATCCTCTTTCCTGCTCTCTTTATGGTCCAAGGGCTACTCAAGAAAAATCAGGAAAGCAAACTTGGTTAGGTTCATTTAATGGATGTCCTCTTGTTTTTTTTCTGTGACAAGAATTAAAGAAAAAAACCTGTTTCCTTTCCTCCTAATCATTCACAGTTTTCCACAGCTGTCATCCTTCCTCTACCCCAGTCCTGCTGCCGCCCTGATCTCTGTGCAGGAAATTCATTCCCCATCCTCATTTTCAGGGCCTTTTTAACTCCACCCATAGGAATCAGCCTCCGAGGCACGGAGCCTCCTCGAGGGTGCCCTAGGCGGTGGTGGAGGCTGCTGGGAAGGCAGAGCTGTGTTTCAGAGCCATCGTTCCTCCACTTGTCTCTCCCGTGCTCCCACAGGTAGACCTTGCCCTTCCTAAGGTGAGAGAGAATTGTTTAATCCTGGAGAAATCATGCGTGAAGACACACGGCGGACGCATGTGTTGTCCAACCTCCCCTGCTCCATCACCTGCCCCAGTCTGGGGTTGTCTTCTCCTCTGTAATTAGGTTAAGTAGCTCTTGGAAAATGAGCTGAGCTACAGAGCTGGAGCAGGGAGACACCTGAGGTCAGGTAAGGTGATTAGGCTCCAGCGGCATTGCTGCAGGAGGAATGCTTCCCGCGCATTTTCACCCTTTTAGCAAATCCTTGTGGGAGAGGGCTTGGCTTTAAAGACAGAAAACTTTGTGTTAGAAGAGAAGGAGCGAGGAAGCTGCCTTCAGCAGACAGCAGACGCTCTTTCTTACTCAAATGAGAGACCCGTGTTTCCCTGAAGGTCTCTGTGCTGACTCTCCTGCTTAATATAGCTCCTTGCTTTTAATTTATGTGTTGGCAAATGTGCCTTACTGCAGTTTCAAAACAAAATCTCCTCATGATGCGCATACGTGTGTATGTGCACATACACACGTGCAATTTAGTAACTCATTGCTTGCTTCTAGTTCGCAACAGCTCTGAAAGACAGGTATTCCTCTCTGGAAAAGAGCTTTGGAAGCTTATTTTGG
The DNA here is from genome assembly GCF_964211835.1 of Anser anser. Classification (NCBI taxonomy): domain Eukaryota; kingdom Metazoa; phylum Chordata; class Aves; order Anseriformes; family Anatidae; genus Anser; species Anser anser. Next base: position 92,387,950 of record NC_139720.1, read on the forward strand.
TGGGTATCGCTCTCAGTTTTTACCTGAGGAGACAGCAGGGAGCTCTGAGCAGACATTGCTGCCAACGTGGCAGCCAGCGATGTGTCTCTAAGTGGCTTTCCTTGGCTGCAGGACGCTTTTTGGCAGCCGGAGAGGGAAGCTCTAGGGTGACGGCTGTGGGAGACCAGGCTCCAGAACCAAGCTCCCTTCCACATGCAGGGAGACAAACATTTCACCTTTCCTACAGCAGCCCTCCTCAGGCTCTGGCACACACACCTGAGTGAGAAGGTGATTCCTGTGTTCGTGGTTCCCAGCAGCACCCAGGGCAGGGTGAGAGGAGGCGTCGTGGAATTGTGCAACCAGAATAAAATGACATCCAACGGTTTCAACCCAGTCTCCGTCCCACAGCCTGCTTCCAAGCAGGGCATTCACACAGAGGCTTGCAGCTGTCTGAAGAGGGGGGCTGTTTGCTTTGGGTGGAAATGTATTTCCAAGAACTCAGCATGGTGAAGGAGTTTCCCGCCAGCTGTTAATCTGACATTTTACTCAGATACTAGTAACAGTAGCCATAGGGCCTGACAGTAAGGCCAGTGAATAGCTCCCATCCCAGCTTCTGTACTGGGCGCACAGTCTTTGCTAGACCTGAACATCAGGGGCTCAGCGAGGGCACAATCTTGGGATAGAAAAGGCTGGCAAGCCTTAGGGACACCTCATAAAATACACCAATGCTTCCTACAGCTAAACAATACCATCATACCATGACCTGAGAATTTCCATGCCGGCACCTCTGCCCTCCCATTCTGACCACTAAATGAGATTAAAAGTTCACCCATGAATTTCAATGGTGAAGCTAACGACCTTGTTTTGAGGAGGTTGCAGAGAATTTGATTAGCAGAGGAACAAGGTAATATGAAAAGGGAGGCTTTCAGTCAATTAAGTGAGCGTATCCATAAGCTCTCTGCATGCCTTAGAAATCAACATATGATGAGAAACCTCTACACAATTGAAATTAAAACTCATAAGGGTGAAAACACATAGGATAGGAGGATAAACAGGAAGCAGGAGGATAAACAAAAAGAAGTGGGCAATGGAAGAGAAAAAGAAAAGGGATAGACAAAAGGATAAAAGACACGTCAAGTGCTGGAGCTGGTTCCATAAAAAAAACTTCATTTTCTGGAATAACAAACTTATCCTCAGATCTTTGCACCTTAGGAGCTTCTGTTTTTCTTTGTTTGGAAACATTTATATAGCTGTGGCATAGTCATGAAAATGTTTATAAATCCAAAGCTTCATGAAACTGCAGGAGATGTAAATCATTTGTCATCTGCTATTTGCTACTCTCCTATAAAAATGCCAATCATCCAAGCAGGGTTTGGCTAGGGTAGCCAAATTCAAAAGAAAATACTGAATAAGGGCTAAATCAGGAACTGACAGCCAAGACAATCTGCTTTCCCTGAACACATGGTTTTCCTTAAGAGAGGCCAAGGTGACCTAATGTCTGGGCATTATAGATCTCAACGGTATGGGCAAGAAGCCTCCCTTCACTTAAGTCAGCTTTACCATACCTTGCAGTCTGTCTGGCGCTGATGCCTTGGCTCTTTGCTGCTTCTACTTCTCCCCCTTTCCTTGAAGTGTACCTGGGCAGCGGTGAAACATTCTTCAGAGAGAAAAAGACAAAATAGCAGTTCCTTAATCTCATGAGTGAAAATAGGATAATGCGACAAGTGTCCACCCCCCACCCTCATCTCTTATATGATTTTTGCCGCAATTTTTGGAAAAGAATATTGAAAAACCTTGTTGGTGTGTTTGAGGCGGCGATAAAGCCAGGGCACCCCTCTGCTTGGAGCACGTGGAGCTCTGCAGTCCCATCCCAGCACGTGGCTGGGGTGCATGGCACCAGCCTGGCACCTCTGCCAGGGGGCTCAGCCGTCCCTTGGGTTTATGCTTGTCACCCAGGGCCTGCGTGCACTGCAGTCACACACTGCACTGCAGCGTGACAGGTCTGGCTGGAGAGTGCTTGTTCACAACCCACATCCCTCGGGCCCTCGCTGTCCCCAGAGGCTGTCAGGGTGGGAGGGAGAAAACACTGAATCTTGAGCTGAAATAGCACCAGAGACACATTTGCTTCAGAGCTGTGCTGGGCTTTGTTAGCCTGCAAACAGCCTAAACTGCTAGGAAAATGTGGGTTGTGTGGTAAATGGCAGCCCTAGAACTGGTGCTTGAAGAGGGAGATGAAGGTATCTGGATGTGACGTGCTGTTAAGAGAAACTGCACAGCCACAGCAGTAGTGGAAAGGGAAGCTTTTTGGGAGGTCCAGCTGCTAATATGGGTGGCAAGGGTCAGTGTGAGGAGAGGTGGAAAGAAGCCCTATTTACTTTCTTAAGAGGAAGAAAGATGGTATGAAACGGGAGGTCAGCACGGCAGTTGCTGGACTCCAGCACTTTCCACTTTACCAATGAGACCTTTCTGACAAAAAGGCTGGTGCTGCTTACAATGGTCCTGCCACCATTTGGCAGCAGGAATTCAGTTTTTGACAGATTCAGTTATATGCTGTGGTTTATCTGTTTTTTACAATACTGGGCATAGCTGGAAGATAAGGTGGCAGGTCTCAGGAGCCCCTTTACTTCACTATAGACAAAGTGTAGGATCTTACTTTCACAGCTTAATGTGGATTCCCACAGCAATACTTCCAATTCAGACCCCTGCATCGTGATGCAGTCAAGCTAAATGTACATTAAAATATTATGCCATGGAAGTATATTAGCAGTAATTGCTGTTAAATGAGGCAGGAACATTAAAAGAAAACTATTTTTGTGAGAAAAAGAAAAACAACAATAAAAACCCCGAGTGGTTTAAGAATTTATACAGCACAGAAAAATGCTCTCAATTAGATGACAGGTTCATCTGTGACAGAACTATCCTCAGTTCCCCTGTCACAACCCCCCTGGGTACGTAGGGCTCTCAGGAGCAGCATCAGTTACCAATGGCTGCCTGATGCTCTCTGTGCAAGGATACACCGCTAATACACTCACATGAAGTATTGCAATAAAAATAAGGCAGATCAGAAAAAAAAAACAAAAAACACCAAACCAAACCCAAAAACCATATTGAAGCCTTCCTATCCTCCCAGATCCTAAAGAGGATATTTATGAGAATTTTTGCTGAAAGGAAAACTGCAAACAGTTGTGTATTTTTGTTGTTGTTCCCTTTTTTTTTTAATTGCACTTTTTTTTTTTCCTCTCTGCTTATTTGAAAACAAGATGCAACAAGTTCTTTTTCTTTAAGGATCATGATTAGTTGTTCTAGCAAAAGAATTACACTCATATGCCAGGACCCCAGCATGCTAGGTCTGGAGTGACCTCACTCCAACTGTACGGTCCAAGCAACGAAGACCAACAGAAAATGCCAGAAGGGAACGGATGGTAAGAGTGTTTTAGGAGTTAATTCTTTTCAACCCTACTGACTTAGTGGAAAACTCCAGAATATTCTGGCTGGGCAACATGAGAAGAATGCAAACTGACATTCTTCTTTTGGACAGACAATTTACACTTCTAGTCAGTAGGAAAGACCAAAAAAAAAAAAACAACAAACCAACCCACAAACAAACTAAACAACCAAAAAACAACCAACAAATCAACCAAAAAAAAAGAGAAGTTGCTCCCCCCCCCCCCCCCCCCCCCCAAATTGTCTTTGGACTTCTGTCTGAATTATCCTAATTTTGCAAAGTCCTGCTTGCACTGCAGGAAGCACTCAGCCCCGTGGTGTCTGTGTTTCTGCTGACTGAGCAATGAGCTAAGATGGACACCAATTTTCCTGAGAGATTGCTTTGTTGTAGTGCTGTTTAAAAAGCACCCCTGAATTTGTCTTGTATAAGATATGATGAAATAAAGGTGGTATTATTTGAAAACTAATTTTTGAAGGAGTTTCTTCATAATAAAAGTGAATGATTCACTTGTGGGTGTTTATAAACATGAGGGTGGCCATTTTTGAGTGATCAGATCTGTGGTAACTGGCACATTGCATACACAGCAGGCTATGCAATACAGTCATAGGAATTAGGATGACTGCCTATTCTTCTACCTCACCCCAGTAACAATATAATTCCTGGCTGATAGTTCGCTCACTGACCCTTAAAATCCCTGAAGGTGAGACTCCATGGCTGCTTCAGGCAGCCATTCCAAACGCTGTGTTATCCCTCTAGCTACTTCACCAGTCAGAGAGGAGAGGAATGGTTTTCTAGTGCCACAAACGTGGAGGTGGGGTGGGCTGGCCCCAGCCAGCAGCCAAGCACACACCCAGCCACTTGCTTGTCCTTGCCAGTGGGAAGGGCGAGAAAAGGAAAAAACAAAAACCAAGGAAACTGTTGGGTTGAAATAAAGACCAGCAGAACACTTACTGTTGCCTGCAAAGAGTGCTGCAGGCAAAACAGACTAAACTTGGGGGATTAACTTAATTTACTGCCAATTAACATGAAATTTAATTACTCATTCAGGGAAACGAAGAAAAACACTTAAACACTTAGGGAAAATACCTTTCTCAGGCTTGGCTTCACTGCAGATACCTCTCCTCTCCTCTTCGTGGTTTCCACTCCTCTTGTTATTGCTGCAGGTTACACTCGTTCACTTCAGTGAGGTGACAGGGGCCACAGAAGGTTGTGGTGCAATGTTTTCTTTCTGCCACTACTTGTTTCTCATTCCTTTCTTCTGCTGCTCCTTCCCCCCTCACTCTTTTCCTAAGCTCCAGCATGGGCTCTCCACAGGCTGCAGTCTCTCTGAGGGATACCTGCTCCGGTTTGGGCTTTCCATGGGCCACAAGCCCTTCATGGGGTGTTACCAGTTCCACCACACAGTACCTCCTACTCTTTTGGCCTTGTTCTCTCTCTCTCTCAGCTTTTGCCAAACTTTTTAAAATCTGTTTTCACAAAGGCATCACAGACTCCTCTGGTCGGTTCCGAGCACCACCACCTGGCTGTGGGGCCTGGCTGTGCCCTGTGGTGGGGTCGTTGGAGCCACCTGGAAACAGCTGTGGCTGCCACAGGCCGCTCCGGCCTTGCCTCACGCGGCAGCCCCACAGGCCCCTGCTACCAACACCTTGCCATGCATGCCCTAAATAGGAGGTATTAATCATTTACCACTCTGTTCCAGAGTGATAAACTTTAGTGCTTTTTCAACTAAGAAATCAGAAATTGAGACTTCATTCACCCCCAAGCGGTGAAGATGAGGCTTGTCAGTGTCACAGAGCAGAGATGTTCTTTGTGTCTCAGTTCGAAAAGAGTGTCTTAACCTGTGAACTCCCTAAACTTGGATTTTGGGGAGGGGGGAAAGATGGAGGAGACAGGACTGGTTTTCTTCTTTCGACTGGGGGTCACTCACCACTGTCAAAAAAAACCCTCCACCTCCACCACTGAAGGACAGGGCAGGTGAGGTCCATCATGAAGCAAAGGGACTGTCTGTTCAATCTTAGGATCGGCCTACAAGCAACACAGGTGACAGCAATCATTTTGTTAAGGCTCCTCAGGGTTGTTGAATGATTTTGATTTGCATTTCTTTCCTGGAAGGGTGAAGAAAAATCCTTACCACATGAAAGCACATTCCTTGTAACATATTCCACTCAAGGTCTTTTTGCCAGTTTTAAAGATGCGTGTTCTGATCTTTACCTAGTGTAAACTGTTGTAGGTCCACTACAGCCAGCGTATCTCCATGGAAAGATGAATTTTGGACCTATGTGTAAGGTAAAGAGCAGGAATAATACTAAAATACAATTGTTTCAGTAGCTCTGATTCTCATCTAAATCCGTATGGATTTTGTTTGACATAACTACCCTGATTTCACTGGAGCTGCTACTGTAAGGAGACCTCAGAATCCAGCATCTTGTACTAGCAGGGAGAAGTGGCAGTAGATTGCACACATTGTAATGATGGATGTTGGAAACACACACCCATATAGCTTTCAGTCCCAAAGGTAATAAATTTCTCTTGGGAAAGCAATGGAACATGAGGAAAGTATGATTTTTATAAGCCAATAATTACATTTTTACACAGTTATATTTCCCCAGGGTTGAATTCACATTTATTGGATTACCAAAGTAATCCGGAGCAATGTCACACTGTTATGTGATATATTCCAGGTGGCCAAGGATACTGCAGCAGAGTAAACTGTTTGATCATCTTCTTTCCTTGAATCCCTGGGAATTCTAGAAGACTCCAAAGTCAAAGTACCAACTTTTCTATTTACCTCTGTTTGAGTGTTTCCTCATTGTGATACTGTAAACAGACTGTACAAAAAGTTTGCCATTTCATGAAAGGAAATCTCCAAAGTGCCAGAAGTTTGACAGAGTCCTCTACGACTTAAAAATCCTCACAGTTTTATCACAAAATTCTAGGAAGTATGGGATCGGTATTTTTACCTTCTCCCTTTATTTGTTCTGAGGCTTGTGTGAATTGGTTTCAACTTCTGATGCACTCTGTATTGTTTTTCTTACTTCAAATCTCTTTCTTATCTAGGTATGTGGTTTAACCATCAATTTAGAGAATTAAATCCAAGGGAAACATTTTAAAAACTCACAAAATGTCAAATCACTACAATATTCCGGTATCTATGAAATAGCATCTTTACCTTAGGAGGTGGAAAGCTGAATCACTCAGCAGCACACTCTGTGATACTCAGGGTGCTGTAAAGAAATAAACCTACATCTCTGGAGTGCATAAACCACAACTCTACCCTTACTGCCGTACATTCCCTTGAAATTTAAGTTGCAGTCTTCCACAGAATACCACACTCATTCAAATTAATTTCTGCATAGATCAGTGGTGGGACTGGAGAAAGGATGGTCTAAAATTGCAAGCAAGACCAAGACTGTGGGCTAATGGAGGAGGAACGTGTGCTCACGTCTGACTGCTTGCCAATTTTTACTCCATGTTACTCAGTCTAAAAAAAGATCTATTTACACACAATGGAATTTACATACATCTACATACAATCCTCGTCTTGTTGTAAAAGATCTGTGCTCTGGTACTCCCCAATGTCCTCTGAAGATCAGAGCCTGCACTGATATACTCAGAGTCGCACAGCAAATCCACAGCACGGTGCCTGGCCACTTTTACTGCATCCATATGTTCATGCAGTACCACACAAGCACTCCCCTGACACATTTCTTCACCTCAGCTGAGCTTGGTCCCACGAGTCTGCAGTGGAAGTTGTGCTGACTTAAGGCTAAAGGTGACTTTCAGGTGACAAACTTCTCTTTACAGAGTCATCACTTTTGTATTTCTATCTGAAAACTCAGTTTGATCTCAGACAATTAGTTTGATCTCACAGCTGTCCATTCAGATGTGATTTTAATATAAGGGCATAAGCGTGGTGTAAAGAAAAAGATGATGCACTGATTCTTAACAGCTTGCTTGTTATAAATACTAATAATACACAGAAATAAAGCCAGTGTACCTGTAAATTTTGTAATCATGCTACTATACTATTCATAAGCAGCGCATACCGTTTGTTCTCTTTTGGGGCTTTGAAGGGATAAGTAACTACACTAAATATATGTGAGGAGACAATCAAATCCTCCATAGCAAGAGGAGAGCCTTTTCTCCGTTTTCATTTCTCTGATCAATTGGGATTTCAGATCTTCCAAGGAAAAACAGTTGTTTTAGCAGTCATACGGTAATATCAGCATCAGGAAGGACCTTTCAATTAAAAAAAAAATAAAAATTTGTTTAAGTATTTATAATATTATTCTCTCTTATACTATTATCTGTCATTCCAAGTTATGTATGGTGGCAATGAAGGCAGATTAGCTCTGAAAAGGAAAAGTCGAAGACTAGTGAACACCACAGATTTAAAGACATTTTGTCCAGCAGAAAGTTATTTCAGGACTCAAGCCAACAACAGGGATGTGAGGGGAAGGGAGGCAAGAAAAGGCAAGTGAAGGGAAAGTAAAGGAAGGAGCAGCAGTCGTTTGCCATCATGCAAATACTACAGATGTGGATTTGCACCTTGTGTGTGAGCCTATGTCAAGAGAGGCGATGGAAGCACAGAACTGTGCAGGTGAGACTGGGCCAGCCACTCTTTAGACAGAACTGCTGAGGGTGGAGATGCCATGGGGATCCACCTACCACTGAGGGCTTAAAAGTACCAAGAGCCCATGCAAATCCGTAGTGAAACCAGGAGTAACATAACTTGCAGTCTGTATGTGTAACAGCATATGTGTAACAGCTGGTGATAAGTCATATGGTGTTGGATTTGTGTAAATATTAGTGCCCTATCATGTGCTAGGATGCTGGGAGAATATCAGCTTGCTTCTTTTGCTGCCTATGCAGTTGTTAGATATTTGGGAATGATGAGAAGCTGACCCAGTAAACATCATCGGTCTGTACTTGCCCACAGGATGAAACTTGAATGATCAGCATTGTCCTCCAGAAGGCCCTTTCAGTGTTGTATGACCTTTGTTTTCTGCATAGACGAGTCTAAAGGATGGCTATTGGTTTCATCTGACAGCCCAAATGAGTGCATTGTACCAGAGACAGGAACAAAGTGAAGGGTGGTCTTCAGATATTCTTCCTGCTTCTGTTTGCCACTGTCCCTAAAACTCAAATGAGATTGAGTTGTGTATCACAGAAGTTCAAGTTTGCACAAGTCTAGTATAAATGAAATGAATGATAGCAGGAAGACAAATTTCTCTGCCACAGTCAGAAATGTATGCCATAAAACATGCATGGTAGTTAAGAGATATTTTATATTATTTCCTGTGTTCTACAAACTGTAAGTGGCCAAAATTACAAACATTATTTTGATTTATTTTTAAGAAGAAAGGTATTGCATTAGATTGTTGGGCTGAAGACCAAAATGGCCTTTTCCAGACATTTGGTAGGCCACTAATTGAGAACACACAAAAATTATATTTGAGGGACACTGGGTGGATCCTGAACATATGAAGCAAACCCACAAGCTGTGGGCTCTGATTTGGGTGGGACAGGGGGGCTTTCTATTTGAAAAAGGTCTTTTCCAGTGGTATTTTTAGGAAGGCTGTGCTACAAGAGCAGCGTATCGTGGAACCATTATCATTCTTCTGGAAAAGCAGGAACTTTTTGAACCGTATAAAGAAACTGTAATTTAAAAGGGCTAAAAGAAACTGCTGAAGTTCCCAGCTTGCAGGGGAAAAAAATCTGTTGAGAAAGAGCACCGCTAGTTCATCTACTTCTAAAAGAGTTGTAAGCATACCTGCTCCCCCATCCCACACAGATATAACACCAGTAACTCTGCTGCAATTACCTTTTAGAGCACAGCTTCTAGACCCTGGCTACCACCTAGGACAGCCTTGGCATCGGGAGGCCGAGAGCTGCCTCTGGGCTGATGCCAAGTCCCACCCGTATCCGATTGTGGCTGAGCAGTGAAGGGCTTTCCTGCACTGGTTTCCCTGGCTGGTACCAGGCTTCCTGGGGGAGAAGTCTGGCCTCAGTTACTGCCTGGCCACCTGGCTGGGTTCACAGCTGAAGACTCATCTTGCTGTCCACAGCAGGCTGCCCCCTTGTCTCCTGCCTCTGCTGTTGAGGAGCCTGTGCTGAGGAGCCGAGAGGTGGACTTTGGGCTGACCCGTGCCACAGGGAAGACTGACAACATTTTGGCACTGCTGTCCTAGCATACCTGCGTGATTCTTTTCCCCTGATGCCTCTAGGGACATGGATAAAGTGTCCTGCAGAGTACCTCATGTCCCCATGTGTACAGACAGCGCTGGCCAGCAGAGCAGAGCGTTTCTGTCATCGGGAAAGTGGCTCCGGTGCTTGATGCAGTTCAGCACACAAATTGAGATGCCTCGTGGAGCCTGCAGATTGAAATAAAAAGGAAGCAGCTGAGAAAGCTGGAAGGACAGACTGTTTTGTTTTGTTTTCTTTTTTTTTTTTCTTTCTTAATTGATGTTATTAACTTGCTTCTTCAAGAAATCACAGCAAGGATGAGTCATCAGCACAGGGAAACGGTGTGGTAGAGAAATGTGCCTTTCCTTTGCCTGTGACAGCATGGAACAAGCCATGGGGACTGTCAGATGGGAGTGAGTGGGGCTGGAGGAGCGAAGGATGCAGGGACTATGGGATGACAGACGAGGAAGACACTGTCTTTCCAGCAGAGTATTACAGCAGAGGCTAAATGATGAGAAGTAACGTTCACAGGTTATGGGGCTTTCCCCAGAAAAGGAGTGCAGAGCAAAGGGGTGGATTTAAAGCAGCCTCCAGCCCACAGTGAAAGGCAGGGAATGTGCATGTGGTGATGGCAGCATGAAGAGAAAGCGTAGGGGTACCAGACTGTGATAACCCCTCGTGGCACAGCATCCATGTAGCTGAACATGAGCGTGCTAAATGACGTTGTAAGTTTCTGCACATTTCTGCTCCATAAGAAGGAGAAAAAACCCAACCTGTTATATCAAAATTCTCCACAGTGTATCAAGCACAAGGACATTAAGCAGTAAGCACGATTTGACCTTGAAACTGCTACCAGATCCTCTGACTACAGCATACTCCTGGTGGTTAGCTGAAGTGGGACATGAAGGTCAGCTGAAGTGGGAACTACGTCTTACGGATGCTGCAGATACATAACATGCTGATAAGGTGCATCTTATTATCACCGAAGGGCCAATAATAGATGCATATGCTCCTGGTGCCTCAACGATGCTCTGCTGCATTTCTCATCGCTCGTTTAAATGACTGCAGTTGCATTCTAAGCTGCAAAGCTGGTGTCAGGTTGTAAAAAGTCAGCTGCCTTTGGGGTAAAGGAGAGTGACAGTCTGCATTACTGTCATTATTAGAGCAAGGATACGGGCAGAACTGCAGCCTGAAAGTTAAGCCCTCCCCCATTGCAGTGGTAAATGGCCTTGGAGAAAGATAAAACAAATCTTATAAAAGGTTCCTGTAAGTCAGTGCCTGTACACAACAGAAGAGGAAAACTGATATAAATCCAGCCTCGTGTGTCGCACCACGACATCCCCATGAAGGAGTGACCTCAGAATCTCCACATCAGTTGGTGCAGATCTGCGTGTGAGGTGCTCTGTAACATAAACTATCGTTACGTTTTGTGAGACCTTCTCTTTTGAGCCAGCGAAGTCAAAGCTGAATGAATCATGAACAAAACCTGGAAATTCCCCAAGTATATGCATCATCACCAGGCCCAGTCAGAAACCATCTGGATACTGTTGATGATTAACTGTCTCTGGTCAGGAAGCGCTGTCCTCGAGTCAGCTGCAGGTGCACCTTTGATAAGCCCTTCTGGCTCTGAAACAGATAATCTTAGGAAAGATGGAGCCAAAACTTTGTTTATGGCTATTGCTTCAGGGTAGAACAATGATATGTGTTTTACAGGTATGAAGGGGGATGGAAGGAGTTGACCACTTTGAAAGGGAACTTGGAGAGCGAGTATGATTGCTGTCTGTAACACACAGAGCAAGGAGAAAGGAGAAGAACCATTTAAGCCGGAGTGCAGTGCTGGCATGAGGACAAATAGGCGTCTGTCCTCCATAGCTATGCCTAGACCAGGAACTGGAAGATACCAAACTTTCTGCTCCCTCCACTGCCAGCTACTGTGAAGATAATAATCTGATGCTCTGGGCAGGGCATTACGCGGTTTGCTGCCCATAACCGCAAGGGGCTGTGCTGCACATCTTGGGCCCTTTGCTGATAATTCTTGGTGGCATGTCAGAACATTGCAGAGCCTACATTTAAAAAGCTGGTGATTGAAAAAACAGCACAGAATTCTCAGCTCCTCCGAGAACATTGGGGCTTTCTGAGGTATGGTATGGCCAGTTATATGACAGAAAAGCAAGCTGGTGTGAAAAGGAGAGAAGCGCTAGTTTGGAGCACTGTATTTGCATCATTTTGTCCGTGTGCAGCTGAGGTATTACGACTAGAACAGTTACCTGCTGTTCCTGGGGATCTACAGTTAGAGAAATGGGAACAAGGCTGAGGAAAGTCGAAGAAGGTGTCAGAGAGTGACACCCCGAGGCACGGGCAGCATATTGGTTTGCATAACCTCTCATGGGCCAGTTGGACAAATGCCCATCCTCTCAGACAGACCGTAGCTGCTGGGCCTTGCTCCTATGTCTGCTTTGAGCAGGGAGAAAGCCTCCAGCTCCAAATGCCTGGTTAGCGGGTAAAGGGCAACCAGTGAATTTAAACCTGGGAAACTTGAGAAAAATAGTTTCTGAGCTAAAATTCTGACTGAAAATGAGAGGTGTTTTCAGCTTTTTTTTCTTTGTCTGAAAGAGTCTGGGGTGGTGTTTCCAGTATTATAGGGAGACTACGAAAACACCCTGGCAGCAAACTGTGCCCATTTTAGGGGAAAGCATTTTTATGAGACAAGACTGGACAATTTTGTGCTGGGAACTCTTGCTGACTGATGAGCAGCAAGTGTGCAGCAACAGACACCAGTACCGCGACCACAAACTTCTTCCCCGTTGTCTCCTGCTGACACACCAAGCTATAAATGTCACCCCTGTGCCTGCTTGCCGTCCTCACCAGCCCATGTGAGAAACAGGCCCCCAACTAACATCACTGTTCACTTAGGCACAGGGTCACAAGGAAAACGCTGGCTTGCCTGCCCATCAGTGTCATTGCCCATCCTCATCACCCTTGCCTAATAACCACATGGATGCAGCAAGTGAGGCAGATTAGCTGCGGCGCCTCACCAGAGTCAGCTGGCAGGCTCAGGCGGCTTCAGAAGCAGCGTGTTCTCACAGGAAACTCTATTTTGCTTTCCACAGGCTGTCTGGACAAAAATAGAATCAACTTATGGCCTCTGATTTTTTTTTCCCACAGCTAGGAGAAGCAGCAGTAGGCTTCCTAGAGGAGCTAGCTGTTTGCATGTGTAGTCTCCAAATGTCACAACTCCTAGCATGAATCAGGGAGGCTGCTTTTGTGGTTCTTTCCTCTCTTGCCATATGTCTTTATTAATATTAAGAGGAGACACATTCAGCACATTAGTCTGGAAAAGAGGAGTTCCTAAACTGGATTGCACTGATGTGTGGAGATTCTTTTTAAAAGCTTATATAGGCATAGAGTTTGATTCAAAGAACACTGCTGACTTTGAAGACCACTAAATGGGGACCATAAAAGAAGATTTATACAAATTTTTCAAATAAAAATATCCAGTTGTCATCTTTGACTCTTAGATAACATCTAAGTGCTTTCCCTCCCTTTTGTCTCCTCAGTCCATCTAATAAATCTGCCCCAAAAAGGTTTGTGAATTGGTGTGCAAAAAGCAAAAGCAACTTCCTGGTGACATAAATCCAAATGCAAATGGATGACAACATTATAGCTGTAAAAATTTAACAGAGAATATTTATAAAAGCCCAAAAGATGGGAAAATGTAACCACATACCTAAATCCTTCCATCAGCAGAGGAACACAAGCTGGATGCACACTTTGGAGGATGAAAGCTGGGAACTACCTTCAAGCCTTGATATGAGCAATGCTGGTTAAGATGCAGAGCCTGGGGGCTGGAAGACAGTGCTAGGAGGTGCACGTGTCCATGCTGATGTGAGTAAGGCATGTGGTGAAGCTGGAGAGCTGCAGAAACATCTCAAATAATGTGGAGAAACCCAGGAGCTCCTACCTTCCACTGCAGCAAAGCAGTAGGTCTCCATGCAAGTTACACCAATAGCAGTTGCGATGGTGCAGCGTTAATAGCACAGAAGACAGTTGCCTTTCCAAAGGTTGTGGTCCTGTACTGGTTTTGCCAGGGGCAGAGCTATTTTTCTTCACAGCAGCTGATATGGTCCCATGTTTTGGATTGGTGATGAAAGCAGTGTTGATAACACACCAATGTTTTAGTTGTTGCTGAACAATGCTTGCACAGCATCAAGGACTTTAGTATTTATCAGACTGCCCTGCCAGTGAGGAGGAGGCTGGGGGTGCACAAGGAGCTGGAGGAGACACAGCCAGGACAGCTGGCCCAGGCTGGTCAGAGGGACGTCCCATGCCATGTGGCGTCATGCTCAGCCGTAAATGCTGGCAGAAAAGAAGGAGGAGGGAAGGATGTTCAGAGCGATGCTGTTTGACTTCCCAAGTGACCCTTACTAGTAATGAACCCTGCTTTCCTGTAAGTGGCCAGCACCTGCCTGCTGATGGGACGTAGCGAATGAATGCCTTGTTTTGCTTTGCTTGCGTGGGCAGCTTCTGCTTTACCTAGCAAACTGTCCTCATCTCAGCCCACGAGTTCCCACAGTCCTACCCATCCCACTGCGGGGGAGCGAGTGAGCAGCTGGGTGGCACTGAGCTGCCTGCCAGGGTGAAACCACAGCAGGTCCATACGCGACATCTCCCATGGTACCAGTAAAGGAAAGATGTGCTCGTAGACTCCCTGTAGGGAATCAAGGTACCTGTGAGCCCAAAAGGCTGTTTCCAGTTTTAAGAGTTAATCTAATAGAGCTTATTACCTCTCCCTAACAACCTTGTCTTTTATATCCTCAGACTTGTATCACAGCTAGGAATCATTAGTTACCTCTAAGCAACATAGGCCTATAATGGTTTAGGTTCTCTCTGTAAAGCTTGTTCCTTTTTGGTGCTATCAGTAACACACACAATTCAGCACAACTTAATTTGCCTTCTCAGTCATCCACTCAGGAAATAAGAACAATAGCTAGTGATGTATACGATAAATATGAATTTCCATGTCCTTGAAATAAATGATGTGTAAAAGTATAATAAATGGGTAATTATTCTCTGTCAATATTGAAGTCTGGAAAGGGCCCAGGTAGCGCCATCCACTCTTGTCCATATTTCTTTAAACTTTCCCTCAAATTCCCTGCATATTCTTTTCTTAAATGAAGACACGTAAGATAATGGGACATGCCTGTGAATATTCCAGTTTACAAATCCCAAAAAAGAAAGATTCTGCCTCGCCTCAAACAAACAAACAAAAATCAAAACTTCATTCCATTTTCCTTCCCGTATTTCCTCTGTTGAAGAGAATTTTCAAAAGTAGAAAGTGTTGAAAGAGAAATTGTTGTTGTAAATCCTTGCTAGAAACAAACATTAGAGGTTTTTGAAACTGAGCCACACGCAGGTAACCACCGACAAGAGAAGGCAGCATTGGAGGTATTTGCAGAGTGGAAATAGAGGCTCGCTAATAGAGATACGGGCTATGCTTTCATGGAAAGCATATTGCAGAAGTTAAGAAAAGAGCTGATTTATAATGAATGCCTGAAGACCTTTATTAACGTGGTCTCTACTGACCAGCTGATCCCAGCAGCAAGCAGCCAGAGCGCGGGTACCTCGGTGAAGGGGGGATGCTCCAGCTTCCGAAGGCGAGGGGACCGCCGACAGCCCTAAAATCACGCACGCACGGAGGGGCTTCCCCAGGTGCGGTGAGGAGGAAACGTCCCAGAAAGCCGCAGCTGGAAATATCCCGCATTACGAACATTTCCAGCGGCAGCCTCCTTCTTAACGCACAGCCCCAGAAAGCCTGCGTGAAAGAGAGAGCACAGCGAGGCGGGGAGCGAGGAGGAGGCTCCCCCATCCCCATCCCCATCCCCCCCTCGCAGCACCGCTGCAGGCTCCGCTGCCTGCTGGCCGCCCTGGGGGAGCGGGGGGCTGCTCGGGGCGCACCGAGCCGGGGCTGCCGGAGCCCTGCCGGGTTTGCCGGAGCCGCCTCAGCCGCCCCCCGCTTCCCCCCCGGCGGCGCAGGGCGGAGGATGCTCGGGAGGGCATTTTTGGAGCGCTCTTGCCCCCTACTGTCAGCCCGCCGGCACACGGCTCGGCGGCCCCCGGCAGCCCGGGGGGAGAGGGGAGCCCCCGAAAGGTCGGCCCCGACCAAAAAAAGCAGCAAAATCAGCCTGTGGGCGACGGGCCCGAGCATCCGCAGGCAGTCTGCTCGAGCCCAAACCTCTAAGAAGGGGATTAACTGACAAGAAGCAGCTGGCCAAAATGGATGTGCGTGCTGCTTGCTGGTATACACAGCCTGTCGTAAAATGCCACGCAATGCTCTTAGAGATCTGAGGTCTTCATGGCAGGTAACGACTGCCTTCTACAAATAAAAAAAAAAGTTTCCCAATGTAATGCCACGCCAGGAACTGGCGTGCAGCATGAGGATCATGACTCGCATTTTAGAAGATGTGTACATTTGTAAACACCTTGTAAAGGCAATAATTAGGCTCATCTCACCTGTCAAAAAAAACTGAAGTCAGGGAAAGTAAACCAAAAATCTGCTGACATCTTTATTTCCTTATTAAAAATGGAAACATATTTGTACCTTGGATAACAGATGTTCAGAAGCAACTCAGTGCTTCACCCACCTTCGTCTTTGCTAACGCGGTTGGCACTTTGTGCGCGTGTTGGCCTGCTTTCCACCAGCACCCTGCAGGGCTCCCGCAGGCTGAGGGCACAGGCAGCTCCCCACGGGGACCAGCACTATTGCAGCTGCACAACACAGTGCTGAGGCCCCGGCATCCCAGGCATTTCTTGGAATCTAAACTGGGGACAGCATATTGCAGGGCTTTGCTTTTCTGCTTTTCTAGCTGCATTTTGATTTTCACTTAGGTGGTTCTGCATGGCTGATATTTTTCCTTACAAACATCTCCCAGAGCAAAACTTCGGTTTCTCCGGACTGCACACCAGATTGCTCTTTCAAGCTTTGTATTTGTCTGTCCTTGATGGGAGGTTAACTTCAGATTTCCAGAAAAAAAAATCTGGTCATTAGGAGATTCAGGCTCCTTGTTTCTCTTCCACTCAACTTTCCAGTCCTCATCAAGCTGATAATAAACTACTCACCTTGAACTTTAAACACATTTCATCCTTCTCCTCAGGTGGTTTGGGCTGCTCTATTAAAATTGCCTGTCCCTGCAAACTTTGCCCCTTTTGCACCTTGCATCAGTGCTTTGTACAGCCTCACCTTGCTAACGTGTTATCCTTTAGCATGAATTTGTCCCCTTCCTACAAACATCCTGTGGTGCCCTTCAGCAGCACAGGCAGGGGCACCTGCATTTACTTCAGAAGGGTTTTATGACTTCCTTTTTAAAGCAAAGCAGAACTTATGTGCTGCTCACTTTACAACAAGCCTGCTCTTTCCCCTTATGCTCCTGTCCTCTCTGAGGCTGTGCAAGGGCTTTGTGCTAACCCAAAATGAGCTAAACCTTGGCCAGCAGAGATGGCTTTTGCTGACAGGGAAGCACAGAGAATGAATGCCTGGGGCAATG
Organism: Anser anser; assembly: GCF_964211835.1. Taxonomy (NCBI): domain Eukaryota; kingdom Metazoa; phylum Chordata; class Aves; order Anseriformes; family Anatidae; genus Anser; species Anser anser. The sequence continues at coordinate 92,405,101 of NC_139720.1, forward strand.
AGGACTGGAGCTACAGTGAGCTGTGTTGGTGACCTAGGTGGAGAATTCACAAACATCAGAGCCAGGAACAGGGGAAGGAAGCAAAAAGGAAATGGGGAGTGGTTAGCTGATGTGCTAAGGTCATTGAACTGTGCATCTTCTGCACAGTATATGGGGTGTTGGTGCAGAGGCACTCCCAAGCCTGTGGTGATAGTGCTTCGGTGCTTTCCAAGCTCATCACTGTGTTCCTCTGCAAATCACCTGATTACCCTGCCCTAATCTTTCCGTACTGATAAATGAGGTGGGTATTGTATGGAAATGATCACTGGAAAGAAAGAACATATACAGAGTTATCTGTCTAGAATAGAGCAAGTGTGTGGAAAAATAGCCTTACAGATGTGAGGTAGGATTGCCTGCCTCATTGGGAGCTGAAAGGGGTTCAGTGGCACAGCAGACAAGTACTGTCCCCGGTGTCCGTACACTTGTCATTTGATTTTTAAAAGTGCAGATTTAATTTTTCTTTTTTTTAAAGGACGGGTAGGAGAGCAAATGGGAGAGCATCACACTCAACTGAAACAATGCTGAACTTCAGTTGTTCTGAAAAAGAATTTAGGGTAAAACCAGAGAAAGTGAACATTTGTTACTGACTTGTAATGCAGCTTTACTGTAAGGCTGAAGAAAAATTGTTCTGTAGCACTCTGGCTTTACAGTTTTTCTTGTAACTACAGAAGTTTCACCAGCTTTGGCCATTTCTCTCCCCCATTCTACAATGGATCTGTGTGGACACTGATAACTGAACCTGTTAAGTGTTAAAAAGAGTTTAGAGTTTAAATCTGGTTTAGAGTCCATGGTCAGAGCTTTTGGAAAACTGGTATAAGTGCTAAGAAAAACATAAAATTGTGCTGAATCTCCCCTGAGCAAGCTGAGCTTGTCATGTTTCCCTGAAGCTTAGTGAGTCCCTAATGACGGATGCCTTGCTTACCCTGTGGCCTGGAAACACACATCACTCCTGGGATCCCCCACCTCCCCGAGTTGTACAGGTAACATGGGGTCTCTGGTTGGTTTGACTGCACTGCAAAAAGCATGAAGACCTCAGAGAAGATCAAAGGAAGGCAGGGACAGGTGTGTACATGGAGCTGGGGAGCAGTCACCTGGAGTGATGGACATACCACAGAGACGCATGGAAGGACTGGATAGGCAGAAAATTACATTTTCAAGAAATGAAAGCAGCAGCAACAGAAACACTGGTGTCAGAAAATTAAAATATGCACAAAGCCTCTTTCACTTGCAATATCTGTTCATTGATATGATCCCCAAATACGAGTAAAAAAGGTAGTTCTACCAGAGTGTAATTAGATCAGATGGACCCTATTAAAGTGGAAATCCCATGGGAAAAATACAGCACCAGTCCTTCAATGCACTGCTAAACAAGGCAAACATGGAAGGGGGAAAAGCCACAAGTGTTTATTAAAAAAAAGGACTCATTTATTTGGACATTTTGTTTCACCTCCTCCAAACCTGTGACAGTCTTTAGTACTGCAGAGAAGCTAGAATACGCAGAGAGCAAAGACATGACCAGATCAGCTGAGAACAAGCAGTAACAATGAGACTTGGTTGCTCTGGAAACTAAGATAAATTGGAAACATGGATGGAGGAACCCAAATGATTCCAATGCTACCAGAGACAAATAGATGAGCCAAGGCAGCAGCTCTGATGCATCAGGTGGTTTCCTATCAAAAGGAAGCATGGGATGGATGCAGTGAGAGCAGGATGCACCAGCTCACCACAGGCACCGACAGCTGCAGGGAACTAGTAGCTAATGGGCAGGGTTGAAAGGTGAGATTTGAAAAGTGAGATTTAAGTTTTTGATATATGCAAATATTTCTGGATAAATAAAAGCTCTGTGTGGAAAAAATATGTTGCTCAGGTGTATTCATTAGTTGTTCTTGATTTATTTTCCCTGCCTCGATGCATCAAACACTTCCCTGGCTTGAAACATTAATCCTTTGTGTCTCATACCCTGTTTCTGACAGTGGTCAATACCAGCTAAAAGTGAAAGTAGACCTTGAGAGGACAATAGTGCGAGGATATTACTTCTAAAGGTAAGAAATGGGACTTAGCTACAGAATGTATCAACACATCTGAAAAAAGTGCCACGGCATCAAAAACTTGCATCAGCAAATAATTGCAGAGTCTGTTCTGGATCTTCAGGTACAGAGACAGAGTGGAAGGTCTTCCTTTCCTCCTTCCTTAAATTGCTTGTTCTCCCCTGAGTCCGCCTGTCCGGATACATGACAGACTGATCACTTCAAACCACTGTTAGCAAAGAGACTAAAATAAGCGTGAGTGAAAATCAGAGCTCAAAAACTTAACACTTGAAAAGGTTAATGGACTAGATACATATTTTTCATATAAAGAAGCAGTTTTGCTTCCAACATGCCTCTTCCCAAAACAACAAGAAAAAAACCCAAACATTCTGTCTACAAATATTGAGATACTTCTTGTGATTATTGAAAGAGGTCTTGACAGACCTGAGTAAAACAAACCAGTCATTCACATCTGTCGACAAATAGCCAGCTTAAAAGAAGTGTGAACTGCCTGGTACCTTATGAAGAACTACTCTCTGGGAGAACAAATAACTGGCAAGAGATGCTATAGTGCTTACTGGGAGCTGCTGCATGTATCCTGAAGGAGTCTTTGCTCATTTTCTAGTGGCATTATTTCCTTGAGGAGAAAAATATTTCTTGTGACTTGCATTCATTGCCCTAGGTGCCACTGTGTGTTTTGTCTCTGCCTGCAAGCCCTGGGGCATGCTGCTCCTTCCCCAGAAGGCAGCTGTGGTGTTGCTGGCTGCAAGCTGGGTCCCCACAGTGCAGTCACTCAGGTGCTCTCACAGGGGAGAATCAAATCTTTGTGCCTGGCCCTATCTGCTCAATGAAACAGGACAAACACCTAGAGGACCTGTTAAGGAAGGATCATCCAGCAGCCCCCGAATGTTCACCGTATCAGCCAAAGAGTCCCATGGAGATTTGAGCTTTGGGATGGCTCAGCTCTGGAAGGTCCAGTGTCATGGTGGTGAGATGCCAGATGGCCATAATGTGCTGCTTTCTCAAGAGACGGGTAGAAGGGACCCTTTCTATGGGTACATCTGAAAGTTTGGAAGACTTCTCTTCCCATAAAGCAATAAATCTGTAAGAGGGCAATATAGGCAGTGATTTTTAAGTCAAAAAAAAATCAAAATCCAAAAGTAATAAATGAGATCAAGATTTTGTAAACTTACAATTCCCTTATTCCTGGTTTTTCTTCTCCTCTCCCACCCTTCTAGAAAACACTCCCACATCAGATAACACATGCTAGTTCTTGGTGCTGTGCCTCTTCAAAGGAGAAAGGAAAAGAAGAAATTAAGGAGATGGACTGAAGACCACACAAATTTGGAAACCAATTGCTGCCTCAGCTGTGACACAGCTAATCAGCCATAACACGTCACTACTGCTAACTCATGCAATGTGCTTCATTTGTAAGATTCATATGAGGTACCTTATTTACAACTGACATCAGCTCTGGAGATATGTTTCTTCAGCATCTCTTTCTCAAAAAAGATTAAAGATATTTTTCCTTGCTTTTTTGTAGGAATCTCCCATAGCTTGGCAGAACAGCTCCTCAACTTTCCACCTTGAAGTACAAAACAGAAAGAGCCCATATCATAATACCCATAAACAAAGGAATGCAAGTCCAGCCTAAGCTTTTCAGCATACCTTGCCTTTTCACACAATCTCTCTAGTTTGCAAATCACCCCATTTAAAATGGGCAATCGATAGGGAAACAGTCTGGAGCTACAGCCTCTCCAGAGCAGGGGGCTCTGACTAAGCAGTTATTCTTTCATTTTATGCCCACTTTTCATTAAGTGGAACAATACTTTTAATTTTATTGGGATAGCTTAAACATTACATGTACTTTCATGCAAATATTTAACATTTCTAGGTGTAAAATGTCAAGTAGAAACTTGTGTTCTCATCATTCCCTTCAGTGAATGTTTTTGATAAAGGGCATATTGCTCTCACTGGAAGCAGAACCACTAAAGAACAACCCCCCTCTATCTTCTTCAATATCTGAACTCCTTTGTCCTACTTTTACTGGCTAAGGGACCTCCTCTGAGGGATCCTTGAGCCAGCTGAAGCCATTAAGTCAGTTCTGCACTAAAGCCATTAATTCAGATCAGATGTTTGTGATGGCCTCAAAGGTCACAGCAGGTTATCTTGATACAGCACAAGCCATTGGCACAGGCAAGCAACTTTCTTTATATACTGCAACAGCTTTCTTGTGCTGGTATAAGAAGTCATAGGACTTCTGGTCAGAGGGGAAAAAAAGCCTTTTCATTCTTCCTTAAGATGCCATTGCGTGCATCAGAAGGGACCAACCATATACCTTTAAGGATGTAGAAGAGTCTCAGAGGGTAACATTATAGTAGAATTAGGGTAGCTCAGTCTTTAGTGATGTGTAAAGTAAAAAAAGGGAGTCTTAATTGCTCTTTAAACCAAAACCACTATCTATAAGAAGTTTTTTTTTTTTTATTCCACAGAGAGGAGCTGGTGGTGTGCAATGAGTCAGACAAGCTGGAGGCTTCAGATTGACTGGTAGAGGGGCCAGGTAAACTACAGGAAGAAAGGAAATCCATAGGTTGAGGAACCCAGAGGTAGTGCTCCCTTGTGAGCCATACTACAACTTTTGAAGCAGCAAAGAGTTCTCAAGCTCAGAACAGCGACTGCAATCAGGCAGCTTCTTCCCCATCCCCAGCTAGTCCAGTGTGTTGCTATTTTGCTTACCTGGAATCTCAGACCTCTTCTCTGTTTAAGGATTGCTTCCCTCAAATTTTCCATTACTTCTGCTCTCAAGCACTAATCCATTCTAAAAAGCAAGCCTGCCCCTATTCACTCCTTTTATACCAGCTTCCTTTTTATTGTAGTCACCTGGGACAATCCAGTTGGGCTTCTGCCTTGATAGGGTGGTGTGACTGCATGTTTAACTCATTTCCCTGTCAAGCTTGATAGGCGAGGCCCTCCCCTGGAACCTCTTCCTTGATAAATCAGACTGTTAAAGAAAAAAAAATATTAAAATAAGATCTTTAAAATAGTTCTGTTTAAAAGGTTAGCATAGGATTTTGGGGCTGTAAAGTCACAGGCAGCTGGACTGACATGGGACTCACTCACTCCCTTTCAAGAAGCATCTGTGAAAACAGCGATGAAAGAAGATGCTTGGGTCCAGGCTTTACGGGACTAAACCCAAGAGGGTCTGTGATGTTTCACTCTGTTGACACTTGTGTGACCAAGGCTCCAGAAATGGCTTATGCATTTATTTTAAATTTGTGCTGTAAACTACAGACACTGTTTTAGGAGCAAAACTAGGAAGTCAGTCTACTCCCTGCTCATCTGAGTAGGTTCATTCTATCTGCTAGGTTGGAAAGTCACATTTACCTGTGTGCTTTTGTGCTGTGATTTTTTTTTTCTTCTTCTTTTTTTTCTTTTCTTTTTCTTTCTGTCTCCAACCAGGATGCTCTAGGGTACAGACAGGATCCTATTTAACATCACAGTGAAGCAACAAGCTATTTCACATCATTTGTGCATCAGCATAATAACCAGAAAAAGACTACTGTGAGTTCTAAAGAACCTTAAAAGCCTGATTTTTTTAAAAGGTACCTTAACATCTGATGATACAGATCAGAGCCACTTAGCTACATGTTTTAATACCTCAATGAGTTTTGCCACACTATCCAACATGCAATAGGGAAAAAAAAAGATGCAGTGGAAAAGCCAAAGGCTAGATGCATGCTGCATTTGATATTTTTTTTTTTTTTATTTGATAGGTTTCTGCCCTGCAAGGATATTGTCTGTATGTGCTCAGTGATGTATGCAGTTATCTGTTAAGGCTGCCTAGCTCTGTAAGGGCCAGTGTTATGGCTATCTTTGTGGCAGTACTTGCAGATAGTGGGTCTGGCCTTGAAGACACATCCTTCAAGGCTCAGTAGAGGCTGTATCACAGCTAGCTACGTCAGTGTTTCAGGCCACCTGGGTGCCTAATGGGCTGGGTGCATGTCTCCTATGGATCTCTTCAGATTTATGCACAGGAATGGTTTTGAATACATGCAGCTACAAAGGTCCACAGCAAGCAACGAGGTGAAGTAGAAGAAAGGGATACAGGTGTGTCTGACATGGTCTCCTGGCTTGTAATTCATTAAAATAGAATGGCTCAGAGCAAAAAAATGTCTCTGCAAAATCTAGCCTTTATGAGTTTGCCCCACCAGAGGGCCTAACTAGCATGCTGTTTAGATCCATAGAGATATGCTGTCATTTACATCAGTAAGAAGCTGCTGATTTCTAAAATTTCTGATCCTCAAAGGCTGCCAACTACATCTACATATTGTCCTGGCACCCAGAAAAAGCTTTTCAAAAAGCAGCAGAATTTCTTCCTCTCAATATCCTCAATTTAAGGGGTCTTGTCACACCGACCAACCTCTATCACCCGTTAGTGCTACTTGCCAGCTGCTAATTGCCATCAAGGCATGGGAGGGGAGAGAAGAGGAGGTAAGGGCAGAGGCAAGGGCAAGGGCAGCCACCTGCAAGACCCCTCAGAGCACAGGGATGTATGTGGCTGGCTCCTCACCAACACTGCTCTGCTGGAACTGCTTCGCCATCATGTCCTGATTCACACTTGTGTGCGGTGAAGAGGATGATGATGAGTCTCAGCTAGGTATACACGGTGATGGTTGATGGGGCAGGGGAGTTAATTCACCTCCACACATAGGAAACATCTTCATCCTTCCCCCTGTGGCGAATCAGCGCCCCACAAGCATGACAGTGGATGCCGATCCTCTGCCGGGTGGTTTAGGAAAGATTCTGTGCTTGGAGACAGAAAGCTCATCCCCACCTGGAGAGACGTGAAAGCCTTCTGAAGGGGTGGCGATGGGTGCTGCCTGGGATCTGTGGCTCAGTACCACAGGGCTTGCTTTTAACCAAGCCAAAGTTGCCTTCAAGAGCGTGGTGTAAAAACAAACATAAATTGGGTGACTGTTGGAACTGATGAGCCAGCTTGGCGCTTGGATCACAGATGTGGTCGTTCCCTGGGCTCTGGTCCCCTCTCCTCGCCCTGAATGGTGCTGTTGTCTGCGGACAGTCCCACTGCTGTGGTAGGGCGAAGGGGCACGTGATGAACTGGTCCTTCCTACGAGTGTCTTGTGCTGTCCCTGAGTGGGGATCTGAGGCCAGCCGAATTACACGGAGTCAGAATCTCAGTTTTAACATCCCTTACGGATGCCTACATTTGCAAGTACCAAGCTGATGTAACACATCAGAAGTTAGTTTCTCCAAACAGCTGAACTGTGTGGCCATGACTCACACCTCTGGTAAACACAGGATGTGCATGTAAAATATCTGCATACCTCTAGCTTTGAAAATTCATGCATCTGTCTTTAAAAGCATTTACAGGAGCTGACTGTCTCAAAGTGCATTTGTAATTGCCTTTTTTTTGGTACAGATTCTTTTCAACCTCTGTACCCTGAAAACAGAGCAGCACAAGTGGTTTCTGGGACTGTTATTTTTCCTTGATGGTCCCCAGGGTATGTGTAAGAACCTGTGTGTTATTTTTCCACAAGCTAGTGGCAGACATTAGAAAATTGAATTTAATGTTCAAATGTGCCAGGCATAAATATACTTTGCATATCTCAGAGCAAACCTAAATGAAAGGAAGTTCTAAGAAGGCAGATAGCCATTTTTCAATTATATGTGACAAATGTGCCATTTCTGATAGCCTTGTCAGTAAAAAGTAAGAGCTGGAAATGCCAAGCTCTTTAGCGAAGCAGGATCACCATTCCCGATACTGCATGGGATCACTAGTAGCTTCCACATCTTCCAAAACAATCAGCCTTTATCATTCCTCTGGATGCATTCCTCCAAACTTCATCCTACTAATTGCTTGACACATGTAAATAATAAAGAGGACTGTAAGCATGGAGACTGTGAAGAGAATGTCCAGTTGCCTTCATGTTGTGATATTGTTTGTGGAAAAGCTGTTTACAGAATATACAAGCTACAAATCAAAGGAACATGATGTGCTCTTACTTTATCCAGGCAACTTAGAGTGGAAAAGACAAAATGATGTTTGTGAACTTTATTATTCAAGGTGTTGAGACAACTTGTGGGTGATGGTGAATCTTCTAGAGAGAATTTATAGTATCTGTGAAACATAGAGGTTTTCAGAGGTCTAAGAGTTGTGTTCCTCCTTCAAAAATTTACACACATCTGGACCTGAAATAAAAGCAGAGGTTGTCTGTTGCAGATGTGTTAGGATGCATAAAGAAAGACACTGTGCACACAGAATTTTCTTCCCATATTTAACTTTCCTTTCAGTGATTTAACATTGCAAATAAAGTCAGTTAAAGATCTTCCACAAGCTCAGTCAGTGTTCTCGTATAAAAGAACTGAGTGAGAACCAATGCTATAACAAAGTGGTGTCTCCTAAGAATTAAACAGCAAGAATACTCAGTGAATGCTTTAAAAGTAACTGATCATTAAAGATTCTTGTTTGCATTTACTTAATTTAACAGCTGGGAAGCTCCATAATCTACAGAAGATGTATACTAAATTCTTCAAAAAAGCATGTGTCAAACTTAGCATCCAGAACTGGAGGCATAAAAAGGGACTAAGCACATTTTAAACTGTGTCTTCAAGCCATGCCAGAGAGCTTGTATTTTATTTTCATTGGGAAGTGAAGGAGTTTCTTAAATCATGATTGTTCTTTACTTAGCAGTGCAATCAATATGATAAAGAAATGATAAGAACAATGATAAGAATGATGAATTTGTATTTCTGTCTCAGATTTCTCACCATCTCGGAGCAGTCATTGGGCTGAAGATTCATTACTGTGGGAGGTTCCAGGATCCTTCTGGGGGACCAGGGTCTGCTCCTGAGCTCTGGAGATCTCTCCGCCCAGCTGTGATTGGACTTGATCCTAGGCCAGTGGCATCTCTGCTGAAAAGGAAAGTCCAAGAGTATCTTTGCTAGTGTCTTCTTTCTCTCTCTTGCCAAATGCTTCCTGTTTCTTTGTGTGGAGGTGTGATGGTTTTACTCGGGTGGGCGGCCGAGCTCCACCACAACCGCTCTCTCACTCCCCCTCCTCAAAGAGGAACGGGGAGAAAATAAGATGAAAAGGGCTCAAGGGTTGAGATAAGCACGAGGAAATCGCGCAGTAATTATCGTGACGGGCAAAACAGACTCAGCATAGGGAGACAGTAAGATTTATTGCCTATTACTAACAAGCTAGAGAAGTGAGAAACAAAGGAAAGAAACCAAAAGCACCTTCCCCCCCATCCACCCTCTTCCACCTCCTCCCCCCGAGTGGCGCAGGGGAACGGGGAAATGGGGGTTATGGTCAGTCTGTAGCGCTGCTTCTCCACCGCTCCTTCTCGGTCACTCTCGTCCCCTGTGCTGTGAGGTCCCTCCCACGGGATGCAGTCCTTGGTGAACTGATCCGGCGTGGGCTGCCCACAGGCAGCAGCTCTTCAAGAACTGCTCCAGATATGGGTCCGTACCACAGGGTCCATCCCTCAGGAGCAAACTGCGCCAACCTGGGTCCCCCACGGGCAGCAGCTCCTGCCAGGTCACCTGCTCCTGCGTGGGCTCCTCTCCACGAGCTGCAGGTCCTGCCCGGAATCTGCTCTCACAGGGGTCTTCCACAGGCCGCAGCCTCCCTCGGTGCAGGTCCACCTGCTCCACCGTGGTCTCCTCCACAGGCTGCAGCGTGGAACCCTGCTCCACCGTGGTACTCCACGGGCTGCAGGGGGACAGCCTGCTTCACCATGGTCCTCACCACTGGCTGCAGGGGACTTCTGCTCTGGCACCTGGAGCACCTCTCCCCCTCCTTCTTCACTGACCTTGGTGCCTGCAAGGCTGTTCCTCACTCCCCTCACTCTCCCAGCTGCTGTGTTGCACCGCGTTTTTTTTTTTTTTTCTTCCCTGTCTTAAATATGCTCTCACAGAGGCTCAAAACAGCATCACGTATTGGCTCAGCTCTGGTCAGCAGTGGGGCCCTTACCAAACATGGGGCAGCTTCTAGATCCTTCTCACAGAAGCCACCCCTATGGCCCCCTGCTACCAAAACCTTGCCACGTAAACCCACTACAGAAGGTATAGAATGCTACCTCAACACCTTTGTTTCTTGCTGGCTCTCTAATCTGTAGATGAAAAAGAGAAGAAGACTTTGCTGCAACTGAATACAATTATAAAGATGAATGGTCTTGCATCTGGGAGAGACAGGGCACACCTCCATTAGCATCTACATTAACAAAATACAGCTATTTCCTAACTTACCAGCCACAAACTGTGCATTGTACTTACACTGACTTGCAAAGACTCCCAGCAGATTAGTTCTGCTGAAAGTCCCTACTCCAAACATGCTTAACATGCACCATAGCACACCATCTGACTAGGGTGTTAGGAAGAGTAGTTTCGTGCATACAGTGTCTGTAATGATGGCTTCATTTAATTAAAAAAAAAAAAGTTCTTAGAGATATCTTTTAGGTTTTGAACAATAAAAAGTCTTGCTTCTGATGAGAGCCTTCACATACGGATCTCAAGTATCTTACAAATACCAAATTTCACAACCTTCTGTAGAACCTTTCTTTGTAGAAAGGAAGCGGAGAAGTGGGAAAGTTGTGTGGCAAGCTGGTAAGAGAAGGAAGAGCCAGGAGCCCTGGCAGTTCATTTGTATGCAGGACAACATGCTCATCATACCCAAAATTAATACTCTAAGTAAGAGCACCTTTCCCAGTGTCATTTTGCCGCTGAAATACATCACTTTGTACTAGACTCATTGGAAGCTGTAGTAAAGCTCCTGTTGACTTCTGCACATCACAGACAGGTCTTTGGAAAGTTTGTGGGGGGAACCTACACCTCATGAAGATGTGTCCTGCTGGTGAGCATACCCAACACTCCCCTGTGAACCCACCACTCTTTCCAGCCCAACTAACCTTTCTGATTCTCCTTGCAACCACTGAGATGGCTCTCCAGCCCCCTAGCTCCCTGCCAGCTCACTGAGCTCAGGTAGGCCCTGGCATGCCATGTGGATTAGTGGATGTAACAACACAGCCCTGAAAAATCATTGGGTTAACCTATAGAGGAGTGATTTTCCCCAATGATAAAGTTGATCTTCATAGGCTGTGCAAAAAATAAAGTCACAACTAAAATAAGCATTGCTTCGTATCAGCTTTATTTAGGGTAAGCTGCAATTACTTCATATCCATTCCTGGTATCTGAACAACAGCTAGAATCACTGGCTCTCCTCAACTTACTCCCACAGAAAATGTCAGCAGGATCTAATTATCTGAATGAAATGAACTTTCACTGATGCTCTCTTTCTTATCTGCACAATAGTTGAGCTAGGTGTTATTATTATTGTAGCTATGAGTTCGCAAATTTCATTTTTTCCTGGAAAAGGTGCTCAGATACAAGTACCCCACGTACAACTAAGCTGAAGCAAATCAAACCTTTGGCACTGGGTGAAGGATTTCTTGCAGTGCCTCATCTGGTTTTAAGGACTTCTCCTTCCTCTGAGATGTGACAGGTCCTGGTTCTGCAGCTCTTCAGCCTGGAACCCAATGATCCTTCAAGCTGCAGATGGTCTGCATTTCTACAAGGAACTGCTTACTTCTTTTCTCTCTGAAAGAAATATGTTTGCGTGACTGTGCTGCAAAGACTTGTGGGACTCAGGATACTACAAAAGCAAGAAATACAGTACATTGCCCCACCCTTGGGCAGTCTCAACTCTGTCAAAAAGGCCCAGAAGATAGGCAATAACCTGTAAATATTAATGACTCGTGTTGTCTGCTAATGCCAGTGCTGAGCAATAAGACAGATCAGTGACTGGGGAAAAGTTATTGCCTAAGAGTTTAAAGAAGTTGCTGAGGCAAAGCCAACCAGAGAACCAAAAGGTATACAAGAAAGAAAATGTCAGAAGAGCAGTAAGGGGTCAGGAGGGTCCCTTCATGCCTAAAACAATTGCAGCTGGATTGATCGGACACTCATTTCTAACAGGAGCTCTGGCAGCAGCATGGCCTGCATTGCAGAGCTGTCCTTCTGCTGTTTCTGCCAATGCTTACAGTGTTTTTAGTACTCAGAGATCTTAAACTGGGGGTGGGCATGTGTCACTGCAATAGTTTGTTCCTTATGTCAGACCAGAGAGCCTCCTTCTCCAAGCTGCTGCTGCTAGCCCCCAGGAGTGGCAGTGCTAATGAGCTCGGGTGTGCCTCTGTTGATCCAGAGTAGGGAGTGGGATGCAAAAGACTCCTTTTCACCATTTATCTGATACTCTCAGGCTTTTGGTTGAATGAGAAGTGACTCCCTTTTTCTAGCCCTTAGGTGAGAAAGCGTCCATAACCTCCTTCCTTGAGGCAGGCAGCTCTGTCTCTCAGGATGGGTAGGTACAGCAGCCCTGCACCCCTTGTGTTTGCTCGGTGATATCACAGGACGGGAGACTTGGCCTCTTGTCACCTACCCCAGTTTTTCGTTAGTGTCACTCGCTGCTCTCTGTGGGCCTTTTCCTGGCACAGGCTGCAGAATGGGACATGAATCCTCCAAACAAACACCCTCCTGCGTATTTAACCTCCTTTGGTTCACACGTGTATAACTGCCGAATATGAGGATCTGTGATCCGTCCGTACCTCAGCCCTAGATCAAAGTGAGGAATATTGAGGTTGGCTTAGTCCAAGAGATGCCCTGGAAAGATATATAAGATGAATATCAGTTGGAAAAGAGCAAACAAATGTATATAAATATCCTGACAATTCAGGTGTCTGTTTCTTCTGAATCTCTATGTGCCAAGAAAACGCACCTCGCTCTAACTACAGAATTTGATAAAAGCACAAATCTTGCAGGGCTTACTTAGATGAGGGCATTGTAGATCAGTCCCTTGTTTTTTAATGTTAACATCCATAGCACATGCGCAGAAGATTCCTCTGTTGAATATCCCGGCTTTACAGCGCAGATTCGCTTTGAGCAGACCATCAGTAGTGCGGTAAGTGCCTGGAATCTGGAAATTAGGCAGCGGCTGTACTGAGCGTAGTTACATCATTTTATCTGAGTATTTTCTCTAGTACTTCATTCAGTCCCAGCATTACCAGTTGATCCTTTCTACCTAGTGTTCTTTTGGACAGAAAGGATGCTTCTGAAAATCCAACAATTCCTCTAGTACTCCAAATATCAAAGATCAAGGACTTTTATCAAGGGATTAAATACTGCAGATGGGAGAGAAAGTTAAATATTAAATTTTCCCCTACTCATGGATTGCCCATGACCTCCCTCAGTTGGTATTACTCTTCAGATAGTCTGCAGTTGTTTCCCTAGCACCAGCGCCACTGTTTTATATCCGATATTAAACTGTTTAACATAATATACAGTCCTTGAGCTTTGATGCTTCTTCTGAGAAGTACCAGTGGATGTGCTAGTGATTTTGATGAGGTGAGATATATTACAGTCAGTCCCAGGAAGAATTGTTTGTTAAAGCAATTTTGGTGCACAGGGGTATAAGCCATATAACTGAGATGTAATGACTCGCCATGTACACTATTCTACCTATCAGCTTAAAGTAACCTCTTAATTTTTCTTCCAGCTGTAAAAATGTTGAGCAGTGTTGCATTGCTCTTCCTCCCCTGACAACTGGGAGATTATAAAATTGTCATTTGTTCCAGCTAGCAATTACTCCCTGTCATTTTAAAATTCCGATTGGAAACAGAAAATGTGTCAAACGCTCGTCTCATTTTTTCCTAAGTGTAGAAGATCCCAAGCAAAACTCCAGCTCCTGCTGTGGACAGTACAGGGAGCAATACAGCGTTTTTAGCCAGCTGAAGTTGGTGTGTCTAGTTCTGCTGGCCCAGATCCAGAGAGAGCACCTAAGCATTTGCTGAGCTTTCAGCACACACTGGTAGCACATTGAAGCCTTCCTCCCTTTCTTTACTCCTTTTACTTCCCCCATTTTTTTGTCCATGCCAGCTCCCTGTCCCCTGGTGGGCTCGGTGTGCTGTGGGACAGTCTGGAAGCCTCCAAAGGCCCCCTGGGCCTTGCAGGCTGGTGCTCCTGAGCAAGTTTCCAGCAAACGCCTCCCGGCCTCCACGGCTGGCTCTCAGTCCCAGCATCCTGAAGAACACCCAACACTGGGGTTGGTACCCATGTCCCCAGCGTGTGGCCACCACAGGGTGACCGCTCGGGACCGAGATGCCTGTCCATACTGCTTTAGAAACATTGGAGAAGGAAATTGGGCAAGCACTGCAGCTCGCCTCGCTGCAGCCAGCAGCCTGAGGGGTTTGCCTGGATCTGCTGCATTCCTCCTGGAGTCCAGCAGATGGTAACATCATCATACGTATGGGCTCGGCTCTTATTTAGCGAGCCTGAAACGAGAGAGCTCGGGCTTACTCGAATGCCCTGCACTGTCCTACACAGGGTTAAAAGAAAATTTCAAAGAAATTCTTCTGGCTTCTGGTACTGCGTAACTGCTCTGAATCCGCTCAGGACTGAGTTGTAAGTTGCATGCAGCAGATTTCTTTTGAATGTGCCATTTATTAGTTTATCAGGGGTTAAGGTATTAATCTAGTGCGAGTTATAGCTTTAGTTTTCAACCAGAGAGTCTGGCATTACGTAAGAATTGTGACCATTTGAAGCCATATGTGATTCTTTTTGCCACAAATGGCAACCAGAGAACTGAGCAGAACGGGAAATGGGCTTTGGGAGAAATGCTTACTTATTCCCTTACACCCTCATCCCCCTTAATTTTCTTCAAAATTTCTGAAATTGTCTTTTCATGTCTAACATTTTTATGCACGTATCTATTTACTAAAAGAAAGAAAAACAACAGGGTATTGTCAAGCATTTAGACTTTTCTAATGAGAATGAGTTCTTACTAGAATAAGACATTCTAGCAATCGTTACAAAACAAGTAGGGAAACATGTTGCTTTTCTTTTCTTCTCCCCCTTCTGCTCTTCCCCATCTCACCATGTTACAGCAGAGCTGAGAGAGCTCCTTGGGGACAGTACACCAACGTGGTAAGTGGGGGACCCACAGCTGTGCAGAACAGACTGTAGGCTTTGCCCCCAAATTGTTTTCTAAATGAAGATTTGTAGCAACAAAACGGTGCCCAGCCTCTGAGTCCTTCATTTCAAAGACAAATTCTGGGGCAAGTATAAAGGCACTTGCAAAAGTGAGCATGGACAAACCATCAAAGCAGCATTTGAGGCAGTGTAAAGCAAAGCAGAAGGGTGACCGAGTTATGCTGGGAAATCCAGGAAGCGCCTGGGCTAACAAGATGTAGACTCACAGGGCAGTGCCAGAGCTGGAGGCAGTGTCCCAGCAGACTCACAGGAGAGGGTCAAGGCTAATGGGGTGACCAGGAGTTGCCAAGATGTGGGAGGTACAGAGAGGCCACCTGAGTTGTAGACCAGGCTGACTCGAAGGCTCTTGAGCACCCATCTGGTTTTACCTGAAACAGTTAACCATTCAGAAATTGGGTATGTGACTTAAAAGCATTAGTAGCAGAACTGTAGGATGTATACGTGTTTTTAATATAAGGTTTATTCACTGGGCACTGAGCAAACTCTCAGTCAAAGCTGTTTTCTAGGGATTGCAAACCTGTGACTGAGACATGCATGTGTGCATGCCTCACATGCAAAGAATGGTGCAAAGTGATCCACCATTTTAGTTCTGGTACTGCTTGTACTATATACCAAGGAGATCATTTTGGTAAAATTGTCATTTTGTGCCTATAAGAAATCAATTAACACGTTTGACTATCTGTCCTTGATAAAATTTTAAACTGTACATATTAAATCCTGGGATTTAATGCTATTAGTATAACGTAACCCTCTTTTTTATTTTACTTTCTGTAGCTTATCTATCAGTGTAATTTACTTAATAAAGCTTGTAAGTTCAGCAGTAATATTAACTCTGTCTTTAGCTAAATAAGAAGGCATCCATTAGAAATATGAAGAATTGGATCTGATTCATGTTTAGCCTGCTTTTGCTGTTTCTTTTTGTCTTGTGCAAAGAAGTACCCCATAGTAGGGTGAGTTTCATTTTGTTTTCCAATGCCGTACATACTGCATCTTACACTCTGACGTTTAAGGGGAGAGCCATTTGGTTGGACAAGGTCATTTTAACTTTTGAACAGGAGTAGATGGTTGTTTAGTCCCTCAGGATTTCCTAAGCTATCACAAACAAGTCTGCAGTTGGCTGTGGATTGTGCTTTGCCCATGGATTCCCTTCCAAGTTCCTCAAGAAGTACTTCCTGAAGTTGCCACTGGCCTACAGACAGCAAAAGCTACTGGTTTTTGCACAATTTTCCAGCCAGAAAAGTTCAAAAAAGGTGAAGTAAATATCAGCGAATGCAACCATACAACACTTACATCTTGATAGCGATAATTTAAAGTGCTGGTAGCAAAGATGAAAGCAGACTCCATTCAGGTGTGTGAAAGGGCTTGAAGTGTTGATTGCTGGCATGAAGACTGCATTCCTATATAAATGTTTGATCTTTTGTAATGCTGTGAACAAATCTTTCTGATGAATGATGACTCAGAACAGAGCTTTTCACTTGGCATTTGATAATTCATTTCAATTGCAGCAGAAAATAATTGTTCTATTCAAGCATACAGGGATGTGCTTACTCTGTCCCTAATGAGTGCATTACAATAGGCAACTCATCCATGTCTGATGTTAGTACAGGCCACAAACTTTATGACTGGCTCATTATTTAGTCACCTCTGAGTCCTAAAGAATAAGTGTCCAATGAGTTTCGGTGGTTTAATAGCAGCGTTTTGCCTTTTTATAAATCACTCAGGTGTTCACTGGTTTGCTGGAAGAATCTGTGAATCTCTAGGAATTCTGTTGGTGATACTCACGTATTCCCTCTATTTTGCTCACAAGGTTTAGAAATGGAGCAATAAAAATTTGATTGTGGAACAGACTGACTAAAGAAGAATAAATGAGTTTTCATTTTGTCTACATTCAGGATATATCCTAAACAAATGGTTCAAATGTAGGCAGAGTTTTCAAAGAAAAGTGGATGACTCAGAAAAAAAAATGTCATACCAGTGCTTGGCTTGCCTACAAAATTACACTGCTTTTAAGGAGTCCTGAGTCACCAAAGATGTCAAAGGACACATATCATTTGGGCTAGAAATTGTTCTGCTTTTTAGGTGACCCTTGGGCCACTTGGGGACAGTACAAGTTCATTATGGCCCAGAATGTTCTTTTGTCTTGCTTTGACTAGGAAAGATGAAAATGGATCCTTCACATTACGTGGTTTGCTGGGGACATAAGGGTGTAATGAAGGTTCAGACCATCCCTTAGTAAAACAGTGAGGATTCAGAAAATGGTCTGGTCTCTTTCTAAATCCTGCAAAATAGCAGGGAAAAATTTGGTAGGTGTATTGTACAGCATGGAGCTTTTCTGTACTTAATTCTCACCGGGGCAGTCTTTCTGTCTTCAGGGAAAGTGAATGAACATACCGAAATATCTCTATAGTAATGAAAGAAATCTCATTGTGCCACTGGAGATTGAAGCTGCATGGCCCCGTGGGTAATAAATTGCTACTATTCAGACTCATGAGAGCATCAAGGAAAGCTGATGCAGAGTACTCTAATGACCATTATAACTGACTGCAGTGAAAAAGACTGTTATTTAAGTACATTTCAGAATGTACTGTAAATTGGGCAAAGGTACAGCTGTGCTTATGCTTTGAGACAGCCTCTGGTTTCATTCTGTCTGGCAGACTTTGCTCTTTGAATTTGGGTTTTATCTCTGTAGCTGAATGCTCTCGGTATTTATGGCTCCTGTTTGTAAGGGAAGATGCAAAACCAGGGAGAAGTGGTTGTTTTAATACAGGCTCCAGCTGGATAGCACAGGCTTTGGGGAGGGGGTGAAGGCAAGGCCAGGGGATGGAGGGTCCAGCCACCATTCAGCATCATACTGTCACCCTTCCCCAAAACACCTACTTGTACCTTGCACCAAACATGACCTAAGAGGCCAGTGCTTCTGACTGAACCTCTGAGAAGAATCTTTGAGGCCAAATGACAATACCTCGAGGGCAATTACATTGCCAAGGACTACTGTGATTATTGCTTACATGACCGTCTGGACCAGACAGCCCAGACTCTCCTCCCCGCTGTGCATAACCGAGGTCTGTTTGACTGATGTATACTCCTACCCCATTTTATAGGCTACTTAGTGTACAGAACCATTTGAGTGCTCATGTATACTTATTTGATAGAAAATAAGAAAGGGCAAGACAAAGTTTCCTTGCTGTGCCATATGGGCAGTGAAATTTATGGCACATTGTCAGTCAGGCAACATGATATGTCCTTGCCTTGGGATTTCCAGCTTGAGGTAGGTCAACAGCACTCATCTTATGCTTTTTTTTGGCTGGGTCCTTCATGGTTGGTTTTGTCTTTAGGCTCTCTGGGTCCTTTGGGTCTAGTTGGGTCTTTTTATTGAGGGTGATAGGTGGTATTCTATGGATTCAATTTTTTTTTCTGAAGAGACTCTTTGAGACATTGCGGAGCTATGTAATATGCCTATTTAAATCAGTTTATCACCTGGCAGGTACATTGTGATCAAGTAACTGAAACAAACAACTTGTGGTAAGCAGGCTGCCAGCAACATTTGGGCAGCCAACACTGCAACAAATCATTCGTATTAGCCGTGTGTTCAGCACATGGGGTCAGATCTGTGCTACCCAGGAACCATCTAATCCCAGTTTGTTTGAAGAATAGTAAATAAAGGTGGGCGTCTTAGCTAATGAATTAGCCACAGAGAGCATTAAGCACATGAAATACTGTCAACTGCTTATATTAGTGACTTTCCTAGAGAATAAATTGACTGAGTCAGAATTAAAGAATTTATCGTAACAATATCGCTGCTACCTGCCAAAACTCTCTGAGGGGACACTTCATTGGATTTGAGGCTGTATATTGCTGCAAAGATCAATGTCCTGGTTATTTCATGGGTGTTGCTGACATACTTTCATTGCTGAATAAATTTCCAATAATTGGTGGTAATCCGTCCCACCTTTGTCAGGCAAATTTTTTTTTTTTTTTTTGAGCAAAGCCCACAAAACTAACAGAAGGACAAGTGTTTTTCTGAGGAGGGGGCTCATGGTCTACACAGAGCTTGAGGACGTCGCCCAAATACTGGTTGTGTTTGGAACGTCACCAAGTAATTGTAAAGGGAAAGGAATGGGCTAAGCTTTCCCTCCCAATCACTACTCTGAGCTTCCAATACAATCTGATTATTGAGAAGCTGCACAGAAGTAGCTCATTAACTCTTAACCTCTTGCTTTTTCTGCTTCTTCATATCTGTGAATAATAAGATCACTTAAGTTACCAGTGAGATGACTAATTAAAGATGATTGGCATTTATTAATAGGTCAATTTCCTTATTAATGTTGAAGATGGTATAAACAACCCTACTAATTTTTTTTTTTTTTCACATTTCCAAACCTTCTTGGTTATTTGCGTTTCATGGTATTATCAACTCTGCATCACTCCTGAATTCAGAAGAAATTCAAGGAAGCAGCTGAAGTTATGCTGGACATACAGAGTGACAAAGAAAGGCCTGACCAAGCATTTCTCTTCCTTTATTAGGGTTCTGTTGCATTTGTTCGATTCTTTGTGTACTTATGAGCATTTCTGAAACTACTCCAAAGCACGAGAGCTTGAAGTAGCTGTAAGCAATTGTGTTTAGACATGATGTTAAAGATCAGAAGTTTTGGTGAGCGACAGCTGTAGAGGAAATAGGTGCTGAACACTGTCACCCTGCCCCGATGAGGCTCTTTCAGGCAGTTAGCTAGCTGGAGGTGTAGCACACCAGTATGAACAACTGCCCAGTGTTTGTAATGAACAAAACATCTTTTGTTCCTACTGATTTCCAGTTTACAAAAGCAAAATAAAGGGCTGCTGCCATTACAATTTAATAAAATCTCTGTCATTCTGAGCCTTTTACTTTATGTATTTGGAGTGTTTAGTCCACGTGTTATCTAACTTGTCAAATGGCCGTGGATTCTTCTGGAGTCTTTTATTGTCCCACGCTGCTCCAAATGTTTAGTGTTCCCACTTCCTCCATTAGTTTCAGGCAGGCTAAAATCCATTTGTGCTGTGTTTTAACGTTTTGATTTAAACCTGTCAGCTTGTGAACATGTCTAGTGACTATGTTGGTAGGGAAAAAGTATGATTAAGCAAAACAAAAGTCGTAAGTGAATGGAAGGATTAAATACTGTTAAAGGTAGTACCAATATTCCCTGTCATTAAGATTTCGGAGCTGTGGGGAGTTCATATCAATGCATAGTGTTTTACAAATTGTATCAGTTTAACATATCCTTTGACATGATTCTAAAGGAAATGTATTAATTAACTTCCTACTTGTTTGATAATGAATTTCAAAGAAATTAAAAAAAATACCTAAAAATGTCGAATTACAAATAACTGTTTCTGAAATATCTGATATTGGCTAAATACACAACTTCTAGCTAAATTTAATTACATACTTTTAAAAATATCGTCTTGTTTCAAGAATTAGCTCAGTTACTATAAATGCCTTGGCTCATTTAAACAGTTCTGAATATTGCAGTTATGAAAGCTCATATAATATTTATAATTTCACATATTTTTTCTTTTCAGTTAAATAAAACAATGTTGTGTGCCTCTAAAATGATAATTATGTAATAAACACTCTTGTTCATGGTTTCAACTCAGCCAGAGACTTGCAGTGGCCTGTAACATTAAGGCAGACAGGAGGTCTCATTGGCTTCAGTGTGATCTCCATTGGGCGTACAGGCTGTTGTGCATCCCTTCCTGCAAAAATGGGCACCTTTGAAGAGCTTTTTTTCCATTATGACTCTCAGATGCATGAATGACCCAGAATATTAGTCGTGTTTGTTTTAAGAAAGGAGCTCAACCTTTGCATTATAGAAGCTTGAATAATTCTGCTGAAACCAATGAGACTCCAAGGGTTTTAGCTTCCTGCTGCTGAAGTAACTGGAAATTGGATCTGGGTCTGAAGGATTAGAAACTCAGCCATCACTAGCATGGGGTGAAAGCTATAAAGCTCGTAGTGTGGAAATCTTGAAGGAGCATTTATACCATCTACCAAACAGTGCTTTGCACATTTCACTCTGATGCCCCATAGTGGAAGTGCACACCTCCTTTGTTTATGTAGATAACTGGGCCACCAACACATAGGTTAAATGTCTAACACACCTAATGTCAACGGCATTAATAACCCTCCCCTTCTTTTGCAAACCTCCAACCTTTTCCCTATTTGCCCTAGGAAAAGGAAGGCATGCAACTAGGGCAATGACAACTTGATATATAAGACACATGAACTGTCCAGGTCCCTAGGTAGGAGAAATAACTCAGTAATGCTCCCATTCACAGCTGGAGCCATCTGGACTGCCTGTGAAACCAGGTAGTCTCCCCAAACGTGCAGGAGTACATTGGCACAAGGCTGAATTCCAGGTCAGGGGCTGAGCATAGGGGCTGAAAACAACTACCACTGGCTTCAAAAGCTGGTGGGCTGAAAGGTGCAGAAGGTTAAGGTGACCATCGCCCATTGGTCCAGGCACTCAGTCCAGCCAGGGCCACTTGCAGTTGGTTCAAAGCAATTGAGTTATATACCAAGACTAATCATTTCTTTTTTTTTTTCCAAGCACAGACAGCAGGCATCAGCAAAAACTGCAAAAGTCTGAAAAATAACATACCAGTCAGCAGATGCTAGACATGAAAGTGAGACCCAGTTTGGGATGAGGTAGCATATTCCTGAAATTGTCACTGCTCATGATTTGACAGCGTTACAAAGGAAATCATTTGCCCAGTTTTGAAATATGCATTTGAACGTCTGTTCCATTAAACACACTTCAGTATGTTGCCACCTGTTCCAGTCATGCTTGATAAAGAACTGTATGCAGAGATAATACACCTGTCTGGCCTTGTAAATAATCTGCAGGGGAAAATCAAAATTAGGTAATGTAAGTCAAATTTGGATGGATAGTCCTGTTACAGTCAATGTTGAATCCTGTGCCCTTAATTACTTTGTTGTCTGAATGGGAAACCCTTCAAATAATGAGTTGGGGAGGGGGGAGGGAAATAAAGCTTCTTGACAGTTAATCACCAAAGAATATAATTTTGTTCCAAGATCCATCAGTTACCCACAGTTTAGAGCAAATCCTGACATATATCAATCAGAGGGACAGTAGAAAATGAAAGAATGAAAGTGGCATACATACTTTTTAAAGATATTAAAGGTATTAAAGATATATAAAGATATTTATCTTCTGACTAAAGATAAAGCAAGCAAGGCAGCATTAAGATCCCGCTGAAATCAGTAGGAGTCTTCAATTTACCTTGCAGGACTGTGGAGTAGGCCTTGATGTAGCTATTAAAAATTATGAAGGCAAAGACACCAATTAAGGCCAGGAAAGGGGTTAACTTTGAGTGTGTTCTAATGCCTTTGACCTATTTACTTAATTACTTTGAACATCAGCTTATTTTCTGGCTAAAAGCCGGGATTCTTCTAGCAGCTTCTAAAACCCTTTGACTGAGGGAATCTCCCTCTCATGTCCATGTGGAGCAAACATGGTCTTACAATGTGCTCTAAACTTTGGAGTGGAAATTTCTGCCTAAGAAGGTTTCCTGCCTACATATTTAAGAAGTTGAAGCTGTAGGTGTCTCTGCTAGAACAACTGTGAAGTGCTGTAAATCAGCAAGATATGAGAGGTTAATATGCACATCTCACACACTGATTTCTGATTTCTGCCTGTTGGGCTCTTATATGGTGTTGACTCTATGAGGAATATCTGCCAAATGAGTTTGCTCCAAACAGGCTCTTGGACTGTTATCCCACCACGCTATTCATTACCAATCATGTTAAAAGAGAGATGAATCATTGTAAGGGCTCATTGTGCTTCCAGATTTCCCATTTTATCAAGCTTTTATATGGCTCTCCTAGGTAAAAGCAATGCAAAACTCAGAAAAGCCTCTCCCCTCTTCCATTATTGTTCTTTTGAGAAGCAAGTACTTACAGCCATGCTGTCTGCAAGGCAGTTGGCTGTTGGTCCCTAATCTGCTTGCAATTACAAAGAGCCCCTGTCCATCACAAACCAGGTGCACGCTGAATAACAGGTAGATCAGATGGGATTTTTATCATGTTTATATGTCACATAACCCAAGCATATGAGAAATAGCAAGTGCAGGTGAATCAAGGCTGGGCAGAAAAAGTCCAGCTTTATAACTAGTTAATATTCCCCTTGTTCTCCCATGAGCAAACTGGTACTTGGCAGCGAGGCACTAAGATCATGCCTGTAGATGCCTCAGCTGGTAGCAGCCATGATCTGACCAGAAACTGGCTGCAAGCCACGTCACTGAAATCCAGCTACTGATGTAATTTTCTCTGAAGATCAAGGATCATCAGTTCTGGATTCAGGAAATTGTTGCTCATCAGTTGGAATGTTAAACATAGCATTGCAGACAAATACCAGGATAATTACTTAGGGAGGTTCCCATACCTTATAACTTAGGAGCTAATTTAGTCACTTAGGGAGTCTGTTAAGAAAGACTGATTCCCTCAAGGGATAATTCAAAACTCCAAAAGCAAATAACTAGAGGAGCTTAAAATAGCTGATCTGAACATACCAACGGCCCTTCATGGTTTGTAATTTCCCTTGTACTTTAACTGTCATGGCATTTCTCTCGGCCTTTTCATATGAAGCTGCTGTGTGATCTCGCAGAAGGCTGCTAGATTTCTATTGCACCCCACAGTATTGGAGACTGCTTTTGCCTCGTTACCACTGGGTCATCCTTTGGTAGCACAGGAACTCTACAAATGCATGTAATATGATATTTATGAAATAAAATTGCACACTTGTTTGCCACCAGGAGATATGGTACTGGGCTCATATAAACTGTCCCTGCTAGAAAGAACTGGAATTGTTGCATATTCCTGAGGTGCCTGACACATTATTCGTATGTTTTCTTATTAAAGACTGTAGTTTGTGAGGCCACTATTCTCAATCTGTGTACCACTCGTCATTCAACAGCGCAACAGTACCTCATGTGTTTAAGCAAGGCCTGACATGTATGAAGAAGAAAAAACATTCAGCAACATTGATTTGCACTCCCTGATTGGTACTCACTTCTTGAAAGGCCCCAATCCTTCTCTGAGAGATGCCAATGACAGAATTGCCATTAACGGCACTGTTGTGAGACAGGAGGCTTTCTATCACAGAAGCAGTCTTCATAAATATATGCATAGAAAAGAGAGCTTGAAGGCACCGTAAGATGTCAGCCACAGCAGGCCAGACAGCCCGATGGACTAAACTCTTCTTTAAGAAATCTACTGATGGTCTTCTTCCCCAAACACACTATTCCACAGCCTTACTGTCCTTAACTGAGCTACCCAATGTCTTGCCAGAATCTTTTTTCTTTCCTTTTTTTTTTCTGCACACAAAGCCTGCTGTTTTTTGTCTTATCCACCATAGATGCAGAAAACAAGGTGCTCCCTTTTTCTCTGCAGCAGCCTTTTATGTATTTGAAAACTATTACCATGTCTCTGCTTCATTTTCTCTTCCACAGATTGCACAGAACCAATTAGTTCAATCTTTCATTGCAGGTCATGTTTTCTAGTTCTCTGATCATTCTCACACTGAATAATAAGAACTGTGTGAAAGGAAAAAAAGCATCAAAATTATTGTACTGGTTATTATTATTATTAAAATTAATGATTCAATCACAATGCATTTTATTTGGGCTATTGCTAATCTAACTTTACCTTTAATGTTTAATAATGTGTACACAGATATATCCTTACAGATTGTGCTTCTGTGCTATGTTGGCTCACAGCCTCTGTGAGTTGTATTTCAGGAAATAAAAAAGCCTTGCAAGCTAAACAGATATGCTCCCAGGGCTGAGAAATATAGACACCCCTTTTTTCTTACTATATCACATGTTAACACTCAACTGATAAGAACAGATACTTGTCTGAAGCTGCGTATCTCCTACCTGTACACAAGTCCACAATAGTGGTGTAACTAGCTTTAGCTACGCTATTCTTCCTCGTCCTGTTGGCAGCAGCCTCAGTCTCTGGGTTCCTTCCAGCTTCTGCCTCAAATCCCCAGTAACTGAGCTACCCCCCCAGTCCCTGCTTATGCCCTCAGCCCCGTGGGTGACCGTGGACCCAGTGACCGAAAGGTAATAGATGGGAAGGTTGAGTTTAGATTTCACTGCCAGCCTTCACTTTCTGACGGAGCTGCCATCTGAATAGCCTTCCTCTGGGCATTGGCTGGAGGCTGGAGGTTTCATCTACAGCACATGATATGGAAGTCCAGGTTGGACAACACTTCTGAAGTGTTTCTGTACATGGAGCTGGCAGAAGTTTGCTTTGAGTAGAAGCTTAAGTGATAATCTCACATTGTTACCAACTGTAAAAACAAGGACAGTCCCAAGGGGCTGTTATCAGAAAGAAGCTTCAGTTATTGCGTCTTCTAGTTGAGCAGCACCTAAAACTACTGAAATTCTATATAATATCGAAAGAACTTTATTACATATGACCTATACTTAACAACTTAGTCCAATACATCCATGGATGTATCATTGTGAAGCCACTGTCTGCAATGAATGCAAGAAACTTCACTGTGTTTACTTAGGTGGTCCTAAGTAAAAGTAAACAGAATTTGTGATTCCTGTTACCACAAGTGCTACAGAGGGAAATGCTACCTGGCAATCAAAGAGTTAATCCAATTACAAAAATGAAAACTTTTCATGCAACCTCCTCCCTTAAGAGGTGCAGTCTCTTCTACTCAAAAACCATAAGAAAAAAAGACAGGGAGGATAAAAGCTGCTGGAAAGCTGTGCAATTTAGGGGAGAAAAGAGAGGAATAAAACCAGAGGGAGAAAAAAAAAAGGAGGCACAAAAGAAATTCACTCCAAAAAGGAGAGTGAAGCATATCCACTAAAGAGGAGAGAAAGGCTGGCATCAAAAGAGGTTTTCAGCTGCAGAAGCATCCAGCAGCCAGGCACTGCAGGTGATATCACCACCAAAAACTCTCTGTAGAGAGAGATACTCTTGCAGGACATGCTACCGGTGTAGGGGTTAGGAGACAAAGTGGGACTTTACAAGACTGAACTTCAGAGGGATTCTTTGAGAACCAGGATTCAAGCTGTTTTCCAGTTGCTGAATGAAGCTCAGTGGCCTGTTTTGCCTTTTGGGCTTCTCTTTCTCTCTCTCTTTTTTTTTTTTTCTTTTTTTTTTTTTTTGATTAACTTGTTATTTTTGGATTCATGCCTTAATAAGTTATAATAATTAAACAAGACCTTGCTGTTATTATTAGGTACAATGACTTTGGGTTTTGCACACAGGGAAAAACGTTTCCTGTGGAAAGCTGATACTTTTACATAAGAGCTTGTCTCCACTTGAACACCCTTTTAGGGGAGACACAACAAAAGAAGTGGGATGTGATCAGAGTTTTATGGACTGTTCTAGTTTCTTATTTCCCCATTAAAATAAATTATGCATTAATATCTTTGAGTTCCCTGGGTCATTCAACTCCTAATATCCCCCAAGGGGTGCTCAGCGTCTTAATGCGTCCAACGGTGATGTCACACCTGTGAGTCGCTGTCATCGGGATCAATTATTCATGGCCCATCATGCACACGCTTTCCTTTTCCGAGCTGCATCCTTGCCCCTGCAAGGACGCCTTGCTCGGGGGACCACTCGTTTCCTCCTGGGGCAGCTTGTGCCTTCGTTCCTGCAGCACCCCGAGGTACCCGACCTCCCCGCATCCCCCAGGCACTTGCACCGCTCCCAGGGCACAGTGCCCGCTAGGCAATGGCCTTAGGAAAGGAAAAGCAAAACCACAGCGCAAGGCCAGGGACGAGGAGGTCCTCGTTCTCCTAGGGCCGCTGACAGCAGAGGAGCTCCCCATTTCCAAGCACAATACGTCAGGCTACTTAAGGAGCTGCCGCTAGCTTTATGTGCTGGGATGTTAACGAAGCCAGAGAGCTCTACGAGCTGAAGAAGTAATGAAGCCGAGTTTCCAGTGGATTCCTTTCTGTTGCTTGAGTGACTTTTAAAGTGAACTACAAGACGGTAGTTCTCCTCCTGTTATTAATCCCTCCTTTAGCAGTAACTAACTCTGGGAGTTACAAAATCACCCTCCTCCGCCAGAGCACCCTGGTGGCAGCCTGCGGAGTGCTGGGCACGGTGTAGGAGTTAGCTGGGAGCCTCGGAAGTGAGCTGGGAAAACAACGTGACAGATGGGACCTGGTCCCGTGCTCCTGCCAGCGGCTATTTTGTGAAAAGGGAAATGGAAAATGGAATTATTTTGGAAACTTCCACCTCTCTCTCAGATTTGACTGAAATCTGCTGACTGGTTTGAAAACCATGGAGGGGAGGGGAATGGAAAAGTGGACAGACGGACATGCACAGACTGGATGATCATACGAGTTTTGTTTTTGCAAGAAAGCAAACTAGAAACGGTGCTTAAAGTATCTTCATGTACTGCACTGACCTTGAGCTCTCTCACTTCATTAATTTTTTGATTTTATCACTGCATTTTCCAATTAAAAAAATTCTCTTCCCCCTTCCTGTGCAAATTTTTTTTCCCCTCCCAATTCCACCCCTCACATATCTCCCTGTTTCTTTCAATTCTCATAATCCTTGGTGTGATAATAGGTAAGGAAACATTCCCAGACAAAAGTCTGATATTTTAATTTTGATAACCTCCCTGAACAGGGAGAGGTTTGTGTAGGATGGAGATTAATGAAAGAAATGAACAATGCGCCCATGTCGCCAGGTAAAGTTAAGAAGCAGATAACCCTCAGGGAAGGAAATGGTTCGAAAGGGGAATAAGTAATAACACATTTTAATTTTTCATGCATCTCTACCCACAGAATCCTCTGTTTAATGGAAGGACAACCCAAATGGTGAGCAAAGAGAAGACAAAAAAGAAACAGCTGCTTTATCCTTTGGCTGGGCACATGCAGGAGAGGGGGATCTGGGGCTGACCTGTGGCATGCTCCAGCCAAGGGTTTGCTTCTCTGTACATTTGTGTCACCCTTTTTAAGGGAGCCAGTAAGCTGCACAGCCCCCTAACCCCAATACCCACGTTGTGCCCGCAGTGCTGAGGCAGAGGGTATGGGACAAACAGTGGCCATGGCTACGTCGGTTGGGGCCAAACCCATGGCACAACCTGCTCCTTCTACTCAGACTTGCACAGCCAGAGCCCTCCTGAGGCACACAGATAAGTATATGTCTGCTGCTCTTTAGCACTGTGTTTCCGAGTAAAATATCCCATGGGAGCCCATCCCTGGCAAATTACACCCCAAGTACTTCTCCCCAGATAGGGCATGACAGGACAGGCGTAGGAAGGACTGATCCTGCTTGTTGAGGATGAGCACTGACACACATGGGTCATTCACATGGCCCCTTCACATGGGTCTCACAGGTGGACACTGCCAAGAGATGGTGTATATGTGGCTGCAGAGATGGAGATTTAGCTCCTTTCTAGTGCTTGAAAGCCTGATCTCTCTCTTCATAGCAGTTCTTGCCCCTATATTGTGATCACATGTGGAGATATCTATAATGCATTTTATTACTTGAATTATTTTTAACTCTTTAATAATAGCTGACGGCCTTTACTAATCACCTCCCGCCACCTGCCTCAGGTTGTATTACGATGAGAACTTAGTGACTGAAGGAGTCATGGATAAGTAGCTCACTCCTTGGCTTTTCATCTAGTGAAATAGGCTTCTCAAAATTGTTTCTGAAGTGCTTCCTGAGTGATAACAATGCTTTGTCAAATGGTTTGAGAACCTACTCTCAATACTTTCTGAATGAGTATGCAGCCCAAGAGAGCTGCTAGAATGAGGGGAAAAAAAAGTCTGCTTGGAAGCAGGGCGAATGATTAAAAACATGCAACTACAGTACATACACTACATAATGAGAATGCTAAACTGCAATAAAAAGGGAAAATGATGGCTTCACATGGGAGAACTTGAAGTTGTTACCCATTAGGATGCCTTCCTACCAGTCTTTGCATGAGGAATGTAAAGAATATAAGCACAGAAATCAAAACAATGTGGCCAAACTGCAGCCCCTGATTGCCATTGTGGCAGTCAGTGGATTCCTGAGACAGAGAACAGCGTTCAGATGATGATGGGGACCACCGCTAAATACAGCAATAGACAGGACTAAGAATGGTCATCGTTTGGGTAGGTCAGACAACCTGGGGATCGGTCCCAGTCACCCCTCATTATGAGTTCAAGTATAAGCCTTCCAGTTTCCAGGAAGTCCAGACAGCAGCCTGATTGTCAGCTGTGCCAACCTGGAAGTGTGT
The DNA here is from genome assembly GCF_964211835.1 of Anser anser. Taxonomy (NCBI): domain Eukaryota; kingdom Metazoa; phylum Chordata; class Aves; order Anseriformes; family Anatidae; genus Anser; species Anser anser. The sequence goes on from NC_139720.1 coordinate 92,434,490, forward strand.
TGCCTTCTTGACAGACCAGACCTGACTCCATGCACACAGCGACTGTTCCCCACCGGGGCTGCTCACCCCCTGGCAGGTGGCAGCTTTGTCCCAGAGAACTGCCACCTCCCAGCTCCCCGCCTGCAGTCTCACTCTGGTGGCAGTTCGGGCACATCTCGACGTCTCACGCTGTGCTTTCTTATTGGTAATGTACCTGTAGGTACACGCCGACCCCATTTGCCTGTCTAGTGTCTTCTCTATTTACCTCGTGTGTTTAATTTGCTTAAACCTGTGGCTGGGCTTGAGCAACAACAGACTAACCAGAAAGCTCAAGCACCTGCCTGTTTACACCCCCACACATAAACAATAACAGGCAAAAAATTATTCAACTCATTTCACATTCTAATAAACCAAAGCAACACCTATGCCACTGACCCATATTACATTTATGTCATTTTGCCACAAGCCTTTTTCAGCATCAGAGATTCAGTGGCAGAACAGACATTTCTGCTAGTAAGACTACATCGCATTTGGGAAATGCTGCCAAGTTCTGGGTTCCCCTTATGCATCCTGAAACTCCCCCTCATCTCTCAGACATGACATACCATCAAAGAACTTGTTGTGCAGCAGCAGATGCTTTCCTGACTGCCTGTTTTTGATGGAAACTTCTGCTCTACTCAGCTGTAATCCTTTGGTTGTAGCCAGGGTTGGGGATTCTTCTGTTTTGTAGCAACTTACGAGTTTGGAAAAGGTCTTGAGTGTAAGTGCTAAAAACGTGTCTGCTGTGACTACTGGCGACCATGCCATGTACTGTATAAACCAATTAATCTCCACCTTACATATTGCAAATTTTGCCCCTGGTCATCCTTTTGAAGGCTGTTCCCAAGCTTCTCTTTTGTGATGATTGTAAACCTTTTTCTGATCTTCAGTGTGGGTTTATTCAAAGGCAAGGAGTAGCTGCTTGTTTCCACCAGCTTTGTCCCTTGACTTACACGGTTCGCCTGTCTCCTGTTGCTCAATGACAGCGTGTGTTTACAGAGGGCAACAGGATCTCATCTGTCTTCATTTTGGTCCTCTTTCCTGCTCCTCTTTCCCCTGCCCTTTCAGTCTGCAGCCAACATCTGCTTCTCCTGTTTCAACACGTTCACCTTTGGTCAGGAAGGAGGCACCGCCAGCAGTGACTGAGGGCACAAGAATACATGTCTCTCTCCAAACCTTTGCCTGAAAGCAAACGAATAGCAAAATGCAGTCCAAGCAAACCTGTAATGTCTGCCCTGCAGGTAACAGAATCATCAGGTGTGAAGTGAGCTGGTGACAGCTTCAAAGCAGACAGCAGAGTCACGCTTTACGCCTGCAGCCTAAAGCCAAGGCTCAGGCAGCAGAATGGGAGTGAAGAAGGACAAGGTACAAAAAAAACAAGCAGAGGGCACCAGGGGTATGCCTCCAACTGGAGTACCTGTTCTCCTGACTTGCCCTGCTGCCCTCCCTCCGGCTGCTCCAGCCCCAAGGCCACCAGGTGTCCGTGCTGGACCCACCGGGAGGAGATGCCCGCCCTTCCTCCCCATGCCGGCGGCGAGGCAGCGAGGGCAGGGAGGCAGCTGCTTGCTCTGATGTGAGCCTTCTGGTGGGTGTTCATCTTATGGGGGCAGCACACCCAGCTCTGCCACTGCCTCATCTTGCCTGAATGGTGGGGGGGTTGTTAGTGTGTCCTGCTTTGCCTTGCCAGCTAGTGCTTTTGTAACTCAGGATCTTCGTTCCTTTTGTGTCTGCCTGGGGAGGAAGGCAATAGTGGAGATACAGGCACTGTCCCCAGGCGAGGATGCTCCCTGCATCCATCTTCCACCTCCACCTGGTGAAGGAGGACTTTGGCTTTAACACCTCCTGTACATGCAGTGGGGAAGGAAAAGCTTGTACCTGATACCAAATCCGAGGGGTGACTTCACGAGGAGAGTCGTAATGCAGCATCACACCTCCACCCTCATGGCACATCGAGGTGCTCCCCAATTTGAAGAATTACAGGAGTGATTCCACAGCCTGTGGTCACGGATCAGTGCCCAAGAACCTACATCTGGGGGTCCACAAAACATGGCTGATGCCAGCTAGCTGACTGCCAGCATGCTTCGATTTTATCCATCCATGCAGGTATGTGTGGCAAAATGCATAGGGCTCCCCAGACAGGAAAAAGACTGAGAGGAGCTTTCTTTAAGGCTTAACCCATACTGAAGATTGCTGCTTCTGGTTAGGCTGCAGTCAAATATCTAGGTTTGTCTAGAAATGTTTTGTCAGACAAATACCCTTTTCTTGTCTCCCGGTGGTATTGAAAAGGTATTTGCTTATATGTACAACTGCCTCTCAGGAATGGGAAAATCAACTGTGATTATAACTGCCCTATCATCACACATACCAGTCAAAGTCGGCACTATTCCTATAGGAAAACATGCTGTTAGAACAGCAGAGAGAGTACGCTTCTGAGCGAGACTGCAGCTTTAAGCCCCGGACTTACAAAACCTTGCTCTGTTAATGTCACGCGCCGCGAGCTGCCTGATGGAAGTTCAGCGGGGCCGCTTGTGCCGCACGAAGCTAAGCAGAGAGGCGAGGCTCCGGGGGAATCGGGGCTCACGCAGAACGCAATGGGCTATAGCTGTGCTCCCTCAAGGATGGACAGGGGAAAAACTAATAACTCTGCCTCTGCGATAAGGGTCTGTTTGTCTAACGATGTGTCTAGATGGTCTTCGGGGCTGACATTTTGTCTGTTCAGACTCTGAGAGCGCTGAAGGGCAGCTATCTCTCAGCCTCTGGGTACCTGCTTTAGCATGGCACTTGCCGCAGTGAATATATGCTGCCACACAGCCGTTTCATGCCATCAGTATGCCGCGCAGATTTGCCCTCAGAATTTCAGGAGAAATGCCACGGGAGGTCAGACCAGACCTTCACCTAACCCAGTGTCCCAGCCTTGCTGTTGTCCAATAGACAGTTCGCAGGGGAAGTGTGTAAAGAAAAGGAGCACTGTAAAATGACTCAAACCTGACAATGAGTATCTGACAATGTTCAGGCACTTTCTGACAAGACAAGACCATCATGATTAATAATAACTGAAAGTGAAAGAATGAGTCTAAATATTCGTGACCAAATATATACCGTTCATTTCTATATTCTGTGGCAGTGAGTTGTACAGTTTTTCTTAGCGACACAAGTCATACTTTGAGTGCTATTCTTTTGCTCCAGAAAGCTGGAAATTTATTGCTGGTTCCTTCTTGAAGCCTTCAGAGGAGCAGGAACTCATTTAATGCTGCCAGATTTTATGCACATGATTGAATATTCCTATGTTCATTCTTCCCTTTCTTTTCTTTTAAGTGACAGTCTTCCAGCTCTTAGGAAGAAGCCACCCACCACACATATGCCAACACCCATGACAACCCTATACAGAGGGGACTCACAGTTTTCTTTTATGGCTGTCACTGTTCAGATAGTTCGTGGTGCTGTTGAACTGATTGGATTGGAGTGGAAGAAATCAACTTCTACAGCAGTCTGAAGGCAGCATGACGCAGAAAAGGAACTTTCCTTCCTTCCTTCCTTCCTTCCTTCCTTCCTTCCTTCCTTCCTTCCTTCCTTCCTTCCTTCCTTCCTTCCTTCCTTTCCCTCCCTCCCTCTCTTCCTAGTATATTTCACTGTTCCTCACCTTGATGCAGATGAGCTCTAAAGGTGTTAAGTGACCCAGGCTACCATTTTTTTGTCAATATGAAGGGTGTTTATTTGTCTTCATGACAAATGTGCATCAGCAGCTTCATTATTAGAAAACAGGAAAGGTGTACTTGGCATTGCTGGGGCACCCACATTATATATAATTCACTTATTACTGTTGGCCTTAAAATGCCTCAGCATGACAAGATCAGAGCCAGTGTCATCCTTTTTTATTTAAATTTAATTTACACAAAATAATGTTCTTCTTGCTCCATTTCCTCCAATTCCCTTTCTTTTCCTCTCCTGTTCATTTTTCTCTATCACTTCAAAGTTAGTCCGTTTACCAATGTCACCCCCTTCCACAGTCCCACACTTCACCTTTGTGAAGTACAGAAAAAAGTAATCCATTCATTCTGCATATTTACACGTCGTTTGTAGCTATTTGTTTCAGACTGCAAATTGACTAGCACTGCCATTTAGCAGATGTCATTCAATGCTTTGCGGAGACAGGCTAAAGTTGTTGGTCTCCTCTATTGATCGATTTATTTCCTTTCAGCAGCACTGTTACCTCCCGTGGCGTTGTATCCTTCTAGCACAAATGTTTTGAGTACACATCGCACACTTTTCCCTGAGCTGCTTTTTGCTCTTCATAGCCATCACCACTCTTTCTTCAGCTGGCTCTCAGTGGCAAGTTTGTGACCCCGATAGGTAGAACTGTGATGTGTGGTTTAGCTCTTGTAGACCCATGTTCAAGCACCTGTCCGAATCTAGGTCTGTAACAATGAATGACTGGCGGGACTTGGAGCACTACGTCGAGTCAGACACGCTCCCAATGAGTAGCTGTGACCCTGCCTCAAGCCAGCTGAGCAGCTGCCTCTCTGGGCTTTTAATTTTTGCTCAACCATTACTGAAAACTAATTGTTTTAGCCTCCCCCAAAAAACACCAAGCCAAAAAAACAACAAACATTTTCTGACTCTTGTCAATGACCTTCCTTCCCACTCAAAGCTGCTCTTCTCTTCTTGGAGAGTAACACTACTCCCACAGGTGCAACAGGTACCCTCAGAAAAGATGTCCCAGCAAACTCTTCATCAGACTGTTCACCCTGAAGCAAAGCCTTATTCTTGGAGACCCTGAGCACGTGCAGCTAGAGATGGATGGGGACAGTGGTATTTTTAGGTGTCCTTAAAATCCTCTCAGTGGTGAGCATGCCAGCAGTTTGCCTTTTGCTAGCCAAATCAACGCGCTGTTTGAGGTACCATTTGGTCCTCTGAAAATCTCATTGTACAAAAATTATAGACTTCACAATAAAACCCATGGATTTCTGACAAAAACATCACCAGCTCCTATTATAGAAATAACATATACCCCAAGAATGTAATAGAAAGAAATCCACATCTTGGAGCTCAGGTAATGAGGCAGCCAAGCATGACTGTTGTCGGATGTAAAAAAGTTAGCGATGAAGCTCTGCAGCTAATATATTAATGCATACATGTATGGCCGATTATATATTATTACTACAATTAAGGAATATTGCCAGTGGAATACAATGTTATGACAGTGTAATGTTCTCTAAACTATCCTCTTGGCAGATATAAAAAATAAATGGAAAATCTGGAGAAAGAAAGGCCATGAATTGCACAACGGATGAATCTGGCCCACCTTCCTCTCTAGCAAAACACAGTTGGCTCTGGATTGCAATACTGGATCACTTGTTTGTATCACCATATCATCTATGTAATATCCAACCACAGACACAGCTACCATAGCTTACACTGTCACAGCCCAAAAAAGCAAAACCTAGAATTTGGACGCTGTTGAGGTTAACATGGATGCTTGCTTTTTATTTTATTTTTATTCTGCATCATCTTCTGGCTCCCTAAAACAGCAATTAAAAGCAAAAGAAACACCTCAGTGTGGGTTTTGCTGCAGCCCTCTTGAATCATCATGCTAAAAATGAATCGTGCATTAGTCATCTGCTGAACTGGGGCTCGAGTGGTGGGTTTAAATAACCAGTGCTCCAAAAGGCATTCAATATCAGGGCCACGTGGAACTCTCAGCATTACTCAGCAGAGCCCCTCAAGCGTCCAGGCTACACAGAAGTGTGAGAAGAGCCACTCCTGAGAGGCAGGGTTGAGTCTGTGCTACTAAAGGTAAGTAGGCACAGCTGGACAAGGTTGTTTGTTGTGCAAGTCTGTGCCCAGGTGTTCGAGGGGATGGCAGCTCTGGAGACACCGCAAGGAAAGGCGAAAGGAAGTAAGGAATTATTGCCTTGAGGACTTTCTAATCTCAGCATGTCATCATCTAGGGTAAAACAGTCACTGCTGGCAAAACTCTGTGGCACAGAGCTATGCTGATTTGCATCAGGCACAAATCTGGCTGCTGAAATCTTTGCGTTCTGAAAATTGCCTTCTCTTTACCAGCTCAATTTATGCAGACAGGTGCCTATATCAGGGTAGAGAGCGGCTGTAGGAGAGCAGCAATGAGCCCCTGCTGGCTTCTAACAACAGCATTATGTTAATAGCTATTGAATGAGGTGAAAACAAGCTAAGGGGAAGAAAGGGAGGGAAATTCAGGGGCAAGTGGCAGAGCTCAGTGAGCCATATCATTAAGATGTTGCAAGAGATAGCAAACATCTGCAAATCACAAACCCATTTTGCCAAACCCCCAACTGCAGAGAAGTTAGACAGTTTCCCTCCTCTCCTGTGCTCAGACACACAGGCAGAGCTCCTTTAAAATAAAAGCATAATAAAACCTTATGAGAAATTCAGTGCAAGCTAAAATCTACCCCAAGGCCTTGCTTAGCTAGAGCTATACCTTGTAGCAGCTTAATGACATAGCCTTCTAGTTTAATATTTTCTTTGTTTAAGGAAAACCTTTATGCTCAAGAGAAGCCTTAAAAAGGTGACAAGATCACATTTTCAGGATCTCCAAGAGCATAGATAACATGTATCTGCTTTTCCAGATCTGCTTTCCTCCCTCCTATTTGTTTTATCCCTAGCATACAGTTTTAGAAATCTCTAGTAGATAGCACAGCACAGCTGTAAGAGAGCATCACTACAGAAATCAGTGCTATTGCTGCCCAATGGATGAAGTCAGGGCAATACTTGTAGTCAGTGGTTGCAGTGGTGCACATTCAGACAACCTGGGGGCACCGGGTGTGAGTGAAGAGGACAGAGAAATGAGTCAGGTCTGCTGCCGTGGAAGGCTGCATCATGCAGTCACACAGCTCCGCTCTTGGGTTGTTTGGCAGTATTTTGCCAGGTGGCACATGCTACAGGTTACAAAGATCTTTGCACTGTTGGTCCACTCATGTTTGTCATGGCCACACATAGGCTTCTACGAGTCTCCCAAGCCTGTAGAAGGAAATCCTTTTACTGGCTGGCCAAATGTTGGTCTATAGCCTCCTTGCCTATAGATCTTAAAACTACAAAGCCAGCGTATTACATGCATAATCCAAATAATACGCAAAATTTGTTATCAAAAGCTTTCACCTTCCTTATAGGTTCTGCAGATTCTCTAGGATAATGGTTCAGATCTTGCTTTATGAGTGTGTGATTGCAGCAGCTCATCAAGATTTATGGGGTGGTCCCCGTCCACCTTTCCCACAGATCTCTCCTATGTCAGATCAATACATTCATAGAGGAAACTCTATTAACCTATTCTTGTTGGACAGTAACTTCGCCTCACTGATGAGGTCACTTGCAATACTGTCACTATCACACTAGTATTTGTACATTAAATACATACCAATGTCTCTTCTGCTTCAGTAGAAGAATCATGTCAAGAAGATAAAGACTTCTGTGACAGCCCCAGGGAGCTGGAGGGAGGCAGGCATGCAGCATGTACCCAACATGTACCCAAACAGCCTCACCTGGCTAGAGAAGCCATTTCATGTGTCTGCTGAAGCAGATATGGAAGAAGAGAGGCAGACTCTTCCTCTTACACCTCTTAAATAGCTCTTCTCATTCTTTCATGACGGATGGCAAACCTGAAAGTGCGACAAAGAAATCCTATGTTCTGACCACCCTGTTCTTAGCCCATACTGTTGGCTTTGAATAGAAAGGCAATGTGGCAACCCAACAAGCATCCCTTGTGCTAACACAAAGAAAGCAGAGAAGGCATACAAGGCTGTCACTCTGGCTGATTATGTGAGGGGAAAGCCCCACTCCAGGTACAACCAGTGTCCATTCTGCAGCTTCTGGAAGAACTGTGGTCTGGATGTGTCCACAGAAGAGGTCACATTCTCAAAAGATCACCAACTGTGGTGATCCTGCCGCCGGGGAAAGCTCGAAGCATATCCTGAAAGCTGTGTCTGCCTTTTTTTTTTTTTTTTTTAAACAGCCTCCAAAGACATCATTGAACACCAAGATTTTGCCTATATATTCATGCCAAGTTGGACTCAGTTTGTACAATCTCTTGTATGGGATCAAATTTACCAAATCAGACTCCAGACTCCTTGTGCATTACCATGATGGAAGTCTGTCTAGAGATCAGGGTATTTCTCCATCATTAAAACTCAGCTTCCCTTCCTCCTTTCTCTATCTGCAATTAGCTTGGAACAATCAGCCTTCCTGATTGCCCTTTAAAAACTGAAGCAATCAAAAATACTCAAACTGTTTGAAAAATTGCATGTCTTTAGGAACAAAAATAAGAAGTTCTACCACTTGCAGTCATCTGGTGTGAAAGCAGGTTATTTTAAAGGACTTTAATTGCAGCTCTCTATCAGAAATAAGTAAGAAATCTTGGAGTGATGGGAAAGGAGGTAGTCCAGTAAAAGAGGAGAAAGATGCTAAGCGAAAGTATTTTCACTCCTCACCTGTGAGAAACAGACTGACAACAACAATTTCAAAAATTCTAACAGGCAGGGAGAGTGTTTGTAAAGTGTTTTTAAACAACATCCTCTTCCATTTCCAGGATTGTTGTGGCTGGATTTTATCCAGGAGGGTGCAATGAAAGTGTTTTAAATAGCCCAGGAAAGCATTTAAATGCATACCAAACCTCAAGTCAGTATGAAGCCACATTGGACTCTACAGGGCACATCTATACTACTCAGCGACACAGAGACTTAAGCTTCCTGCTGAAAAGTTGTCAATATACTGTGAAAAAGCTAATTCAACTTTCTAAACCAGAACTATTACCTCTGCCTGGGACAGCTGTATGCTGTGCTTCAGGTAAATGGCAGCACAGAGATTGCGCATGTTATTTTACGGGCTTTTTGAAAGGTTTTGGGGAAGTGTCATCAGGATATAATGCACCGCAGGGTAGGCTGCCTACAGACCAAAGTGCTAACATGAGGAGGTTGACAATGCTTGAAGAGCTGCTTTACAAAACGATGGCAGGCAACACGTAGCACTACAAGTAAATGATTGCAAACATTCAAAATCTGGCTAGGTGAAACCAGTTATTTAACAAAGGCAGTGTTGGGCAGATAGCCATGGGAAACAGACATTTTCCTGGATCACATATTGTGTGTCAATAGCAACAACAACAAAAGGAGATTGTTGTAGCCAAGCACCTGCCACAGATTAAAAATATGGATTAATTTTCAATCATTTTCAGGAAATTAACATTCAAAATGAGGTAGTTGGACTACATGCCATTGAAAGCCCAAACGCAATTATGACCCAAATCAAAAAGTGTGTGACAATGAAAACAACATGGAGGGAGAGAAATCTGTCATGGTGGCATCTGTCAGAACCTCCTGGTGTTTTAATGATTGATCCGAATGGCTCTGGATAAAGGGATTAGTTGATTACTTTGATGTCCAAAGCTTTTAATGTATTTTGTATATTCTAAAATGAAAACATGATCATAGACCTTAATTGTGTGTTATAAATATGAACCAAAGTCTGCTAAAGCCTGTGAGAGCATTTCCTGGATTCCTAGACCATATGGATTAGTTTGGGGAGTGGGGTAAGAGAAGGAAGGATAGCTATTACTAGATGACAAAGAAGATTATTCCAATGCTCATCTTTCTTCTCATTGTGCTAGAGAGAAGAAAATGCAGAAGGTACACGTTCTGCTCCAAGTTCTTTATGTGACATTCCATGCTTAGTTTAGTAAAAAGACTTTTTGCAAGGGCCTCACTAATATTCCCTTTTTGGGTGGCTGGTGATATGAAATCCAGAACTGGCTAGGGAGAATCAGTGCACCGTGCAGCAGAGCTGAGACTGTTACCTAAGAAAAACATTAGCTTTCTCTTTTATGACCGAATTATTTACAGCTGAAGAGCTCATTTTACTTGTATTTTTTCTGTGAAGCAGATAATATTCAATCACCTGCTGAGTTATAGTCTAAAATACAGTAGGTCTTCATTATGCAGGGTGGTGAACTCAATTCTCTCATGTAAAGGAGTTGAACACCCATTGACTACAGCGAGCGCAGTTCAGACAATGCTGGAAAATGTTCTTTGTTTAACAAGAATTGAAAAGTGATTAAATACTTGACTATTATAATGCATTCACATGAGTTAATACCATGCTGCAGTCTCCCATTGCAACTGCTTGTTTTGTAAATTATCTCAACTGGAATAACACAGGAACAGCTCAGATATGGCATATGAGGTTAGCTTTTCATATTTATTTTCAAAATGCTTTAAACCAGCCTACTCATTTTACTTCAGAAATTACAGGTAGGATATGTTCTTTCTCAATACTCATTTCATAAAGACCTTTGCTCTCAGGGTTTCAGCGAATATTATTTTAGTGGGGAAAGGCAAGATATTAATGCAGCTCTCTGATACAGAAAGAATATGACATTTTTCCTTCACATAGAATCCATCTTTTACAGTGAGCCTTCATACCAGCTATATTGATGGATAATATTTAGATTTAGGAAAAATTAATATCTAAAAGACTTAGATCTGTTATTATGCATTATGTATCCTGTATTATGCAAGATGATGAGTTAAATCTTACATTTCAAAGTATTAGGTTAGCTCCTGGAAAGGTAGGATGTCTAGGGCAAGATTTTGCCCTATTCGGTATTGGTATGGCTGAGATACTTTATTTTGCTAAGCATCAGATCTTGTTCAGTGCTGACACGTCAGATATCAGCTCTAGGTTTCCCCCCCTGTCATTTGGATTGTTCTTCAGGAAAACTATTTCATTACAAATGAGAAGAAGTTTCAGGCACTGAGGTCTACTGAAGTTAGAAGATTTTCTGCTTCTTGTCCCTGAATCCTGATGATGTTTCTATACTTTCTTTTCCCATGTAAGCAGAGCTTCCTGCACCCAGAGCTGCACCTGTCCTACGTCTGAGAGTATCCCTGTAGCACAAAGAGGTACTCCTTGAGCCTGTACCACATTTGCAGAAGTCTCTACATCATCTTCTAAGGGAGTGTGCATGACAAACAAAGCCCATGAACACAAATGTAGAGGTTGTTGAGCAGCAAAAAGAAAGAATACACAGATTATCTGCATGTAGATTGTTGAAAACAACTGTGGAATGAAATGTTCATGTAATTTGAATAACTCTGGCCTGCAGAAATTCTGTCTGAACTGAGAAAACTTTAGAGGAAGGAGACTTTAATAGCTGGTCTGATTGGAAGGGCACAGATTAAATGAGCAGCTGGTCCTGGTGATTTTATTTGTAATTTCATGCATAGCATTAGCCAGAAAATGTCAGAGGAAGATGTGTATTATTTCATCTGTGTGTTTTGCCTTAGGCTCCATCTATGGAAGTGATCACCAGTGTATATGCAATTAATTTTTTGAAGGTTCAACAATTTGCAATAGCAGGGAAAAATTGTGCTCACACTGAGGCACCAGAATAGAAGAAAAATGACTGACAGAAAGAGAGTTCTTGTCCTGGTAGTGCAAATCCGCAGCCAGAGGTTGCTACCAGTCTCAGAACTACACAGGGAGTATTTTTTCAACAAAGTGTCAATGCAGTGTCTTCTGGCATAAAACCACATTATTCATGTGCACAAAAATCTCTTTTTTGTTAATATGGAAGCAGGGACAACGAAATCATAGCTCTGTAGGTTATCCTGCTCTGAAAGAGAAAACTTCAGACTGGAAATACCCCATCATGTATGAAATCATTAATTAAAAGAGGACAAAAATATTTGTACATTATCTTAGCTTTATCAGGCAGAAGAGGTGAAGCGAGGGTACATATGTGTGCACATGCTCTCTATACATTCAATAGAGACATAGATTAGTCTGACTTGCAGTCTTGGGTAGGATATTTCCTGGTGATCCAGATATGTCTGACTCCTATTTTCAAGAGTTACCTGGATATTTGAGCACTTCAATCCCTCTGAACTGTGGAGATGGAACCAGAGGTACCTGAGGGTACCTGGTTAACACAGGCCTTTCTCAGTTGGTATCACTGATGTTTGGGCTCTTGCTGAATTAGACTCGCACATAAACTACTGCTATTTTGAACTATGGTTTTCTTTAGCAATGTGTTCCTCCTGCTGTATGAGTAATAAATACTGTTTCAATAATTTTGGCTGTCCACTGTATACCACTGGTTGCTGATTCTCAAAGGGAAACCACCAAACTTGCCAAGGGGTAAGAGCAGTTGGCATACACAGAAAGTTGTAATTGGATCCTCATTTAAGAGGAAGAGAATTATGCAATTAGGCAATTAGGCATGGATAGTATAAATGCAAGGATATTCCTGAGAGTGTGCATGCAGAGACCAGAAAAAGGGTAACTAATCCTACAGCTGTGATATGGAGAGACATTAATTCCTGTAAGGGAGAAGGCACACTTCTGACGACTCAGTCATTCCCCTGACCCTCTCTTTCCATGTGATCCTGAAAAAAAACATGGTGTTTTCTGCATATTGTGCCTGAGTTTCGTAAGCAATTAGACTTGATGAAACACAAACATTTGGTCCACAGCTGCACTGAGCTAACGTCAACCCTCACTTCACGTTTGTGTTGCTAGAGGAGGCCACATGCTTGCTATGGGATCGGCAGCCACGGGTACCTTCCCACACCCTGCTCCATGCAGAGATCCCTGGTGATGGTACAACAGTGGCTGAGGCTCACGATGACACTGCTTCTACATGCTGGAGGTGATGAAGTGATCATAGAGAAAGCCATTTTGTCAGCGCTCAAGGTTTGGAAAAGTCTGATAAAGTCTGAAAAGTCAGATAAACAATAAAATAGTTAGAAATTGCCGCCTGAAAACTAGGGGTGAGGGAAAGGGGAAGGAGAAGAACATCAGTGTGATAGGGCTTGAAAGACTTTTTTCAAGTTAAGAAATAGAGTTTTCTTCTGGGACCCAGAAGGTGCGGACACAGGAGAAGCAGAGATATTTTTACTTCAGATTATGCAGGCACTAGGGATAATGGTAATTAGTTCATCTACTGCAGAAATGTAAAGTCTCCTAGCTGGATCTGAGGCATACTGTCACACAACTTAGGGGAGATTAAGTATTGTTTTAATTTGAAGCCCCACAGGGAAGCCAGGTGGACAGAATATAATTACTTATTTAGTCAGGACATCAAGGATAGCTATCTGCATCGAAAAAAAGAATCTGATGCTCTCTTTAATAGCTATGAGCAGACAGGATCCTGTTTTTTTCATCTGCAACTTGTATTTCAAATATATTCATAACTTTCTCTAGTGTGCTGTATACATTTGGAAAGGGCAATTTTGGGAATGAAGATTGAAATTTCAGGGACAGCTCTTGCTGTCATATAAAAAAGTAATTTCTAAACTGTGGATCATCCTTTAATATCTCGACAGGATCCCTCAAAACTTGATGCATAAATCATGCTCTTCGTTTATTTGAAGGGATCTATGCTGGATTGTCTTATGCATTCCTTCTCCATCAGTACAAGACTTAATTTTGTTATACTTAAATCATCCTTAGGAAAGTTTAGCACAAGGGTCCAGTCTGGTTTTCATGGCTGAAGACTTTTATTTGTTCTGATTTATTATCATAACTATCTTATTATATTATTTTTCTGTAGCAGAAAGTGGGATAACAGCAGAGTGAAAAAAATGGGCAGACAAGATCAGCTTATCAGGCACATTGATGGTTTGTTGGTCAGGTCATACAAGTCTGTCATCTTTCAATGAGTGTGATGGCAGTTCTTTGGGATCATGATTATGAGGTGAAAATGTTCATAGTATCCTTCTTGGCTTGGCACAATCACATGAAGTGAGGCACAGCCTAAAAGCAAACATTTTTCCCAAATTTCAAAATCTAAAAAGGACTTTAGTGACCACTTTGCAGTACTGGAAATAGTGCACACAGTTGAAAAGCATTGTCTAGCCAAGAGAACTGAACTTAAAAATTACTCAGATGACCATGTGCCTGTAGGCACACACACATGCTTTGGACAGTGAAGAAAATGGTGATACCTTTGACTGTGATGTCCACGAAAGAATAAGAGAAGAGAGGGGAGCAAGGAGGGCCTGAAAAGTCAAACTGTTCCAAAACTGGGGAAACAGTATTCCACCTCCACAAGTCTAAATACTGATTACTGATGGATCTGGTTAGCAAGAACTTGGTCACATCTCAGGATCAGAACAGGGCTCTGAAATCCAGTAAGTATTTAGCATTGTGAACTCAGCATTAAACTTGTTGATGGAAACAGGAATACTTAAGATGGAAAGTTGCTGTATGTCAGTTTGTGGAAAACTGGAACTGGATTTTAAAGTCATTGTTATTTTGTTTATGTACACCTGCCACTTGAAAATTTTCTTGTGAGAAAACTCCACCTATAATTTTAAAAGTGGGCAAAAAGCTTCCATGTCTGTGCTGATCCTTACAGAGGACCCCATTCCATGTGGCATTTAAGTATATCTTTAACTGTTTAGCTAGATAAGGGCTACAGCTTTTGTGTTCTTTGCAAATATCATATTCTATGCATAAGCTTACTTTTTGTGATTCATTCCCTCTGTAAAATAAATTACAAACCTTCAGATGGGATTTAGTCTGGATTTCAGAGATAAATGTGTGCACATTTTTATAGATTAGGTCTGTATATGTCTCTGCATATATATATATATATTTATGTTATTGATAAAACCCTGTTCTTTGTTGTCCATCAGCAGTCCCAGCCAAAACCAAGAGCTTGGTTTTGTCCAGATATCTTCTGATCACAAGTGATCCTATATGTGCCCTGACTGACCAAATGCATGACAGAAGAAATCCTCACTCAGCTTTGTGATCTCCCTATTGTTTATTGAAGGATAGGACACGAAATTATTTTCTTCAAAATCCTCAGAACTGTTTTGCATAAGTGATCTTCATTTTGCAAGGGTTTTCTTTCTCTGACTACAGAATTATCCTTTCATTTGTGGATAAAATGCATAAACCCTCTCAAGTTATTTTTATCCCTGCATCGGGAGCTATGGCATGAACTAATTTTGCTTCCTTTCCTGGACCAATGAGGTCAGCATCTTTCAATTTTAAGGGAATACCAGTAAATTGTGCTTACTTTAAGGTCACCATTGATGAGATGCAGTGATGTGGAGTCAAATGTATATACCCTGCAGGTTATCCTGCTGTTGTGCTATCTGCCCTGTTTAGCTCTTCTGGGTCAGGCAGTGACCCAGAGAAACAACTGCGTATCAGAAAGTCACAGGCCCTCCTTTGCTCTCCTTACTTTTGTGCTTATCCTGCTGTATGTGTGGAAGGAGACCACTGTATTCCCCGCTGTCATACAAAAGCTCGTTTCCCCTCAGTGGTGTGGGATTTAGGGCACGGGTTTCTGAGCAATGCACGAAACAACCCTGCTTGTTTATCCAGTGCTAATTGCCAGGCGCCAAGGGTCCTGCTTTCACCAAGCTCACGGACAGGAGCTGGTCCAGGGGCCAGCACAGCATCATTGCAGCAACCATGCCAGAGACCCTGCTCTCAGCCCTCCCAGCCCCTCTGCCAAAGGACCAGAGGCGGAGCTCATTCCTGGTTCACAGGCGTACTGACTGGGAAGCAGCCTGTGGCTCTCCCCTCCGCTCTGACACCCCTGATCCCAGCAGGCACGAAAGGAAAGGTGAGTGAGGCTGCCCACTCCAGGGAGGGCCCTTAAAATGGGCAAGGCAGTAAGCTGAAAATGAGCTGGAAGAGCTGCTGTTTCAGGCCTCTAAAAGCTACGTACATAGCTTAAGCTAGCTGTAAACATCACAATCAACAGACAATGCTATGGAGCATAATTCATCCTACCATTCCCTGACAGGTGCCTGAAAGAGACTTCCTAAAAACAAAGTGACACACCTCCCTCTCCACTGGCTACGGCAGAGCCCAGAACATGACTCTAGCTGGCAAGGGGAGATGGATGCACTCTGTCTGTAGCCTCAGAGCACCCGCCTAGTAGATAAGTAACATTTTCTGCTGCCCATTAAGGTACATTAAAGATTTTAAGAGGGAGCTGAAGGACATGAGTTGGCAAAGGTAGTTTTTTGACTGAAAAGAGTAAGGCAGGCAAGAGGTAACATTAAGATACCGATGCTGGGCATAGATAAGAAAGGTACTGAAGGTGGCAGAGCGATGTGGCTGCAGGGCAGGTACGGACTGACACAAACACACGTGGCACAGAGAAGTTGGGCAGTCATTATAGGCTGCTCCTCGATGACTGTGTTTGAAGAGTGAGAACCAATGCGGGCACAGGACAACATCTTCCCAGGAACAAATGCTAGGACAATCTTACCAGACTGTTAAGTGAACCTCAGGGACTCTGCGTTGTACTTGTGAAAGTCACAGGAGAAGGTGGCTGTGACGATCAAGGTGAGGGGCAGCAAGGGCTTGGACAAAATCATTGGTGGCACGTGAAAGGGGGACAGGTTAGGTACAGATAGAACCAGAAAGACCCAGACTCCACCTGGATATATAGATCAAAGGAGGGAGCTGGGTTAAAGATGAAACAGTAAAAGCTTGAATCAATCTTTTCAACATCTGCTAGGGCATGAAACCTAAGGTGTGACATATATAACAAACGGTTTAATTGAGAGAGGAGAGAGAACTGGCAACAAAGAAGTGAATGACATGCCCAAATCTGGGAGAGGTACATTCCTGTAGCTGGTGGGGCTTTCATAAATTAGAGGCCAGCC
Organism: Anser anser; assembly: GCF_964211835.1. Lineage (NCBI taxonomy): Eukaryota > Metazoa > Chordata > Aves > Anseriformes > Anatidae > Anser > Anser anser. The sequence goes on from NC_139720.1 coordinate 92,451,169, forward strand.
CTGGTGCTATTATTCCGGGCAAAGCCTTTTGATCTAGCAGAAGGCAAATCTTCCTCCAAGTTCAATGGGAGCAGGCTGAGGCCATATGTCGAGAGATAAAAACCCAACATGTGACTTGGTAGTCACATGTACCTGTAGTACGAGTATAGGACTAGTCTCATATGGTAATATTTCTCACCTGACTGCTACAAGCACAAATGTATAAACAGGCTCAAATGCTGAGTGGTGGAGAGTCCACGTCAGAGATTTCTGATACCAAGTGAAGTAGCTGTGCTACATCAATGTCCAACACAGCAAGAACTAGAGAGATGCTTAAAAAAAAATCCCCATCATTAAGTCTAAACAACACCTTCTTAGGATTAAACAGGCTTTTCTCATGCATTCACGGGCAGAAATTTTGCACACCTACCAACCCTTTTGCAGTGCAGTAGGCCGAAGCAGCATGCATACTTCTGCTGGTAAGATCAATCTTGCATTGGAAGGAAACAGTGCTGCAAAGTCACAGGACAAATTCTTATCTAAAAAAAAAAAATATATCCTGTGCTCTGAATTTAGTCAGGACACCAGCAAAGAGGAGTTAATCAAATATACAGTGTATGAAGCACCAGTTCAATTGCCAAGTGTAAAACTATGAGTAATGTCCTATCTGTTATCAGTTGATTCACTCAGGGAACTTTTTCACTTTGTTTAAAATCCACAGTGACTGTCCCAGCTGATATCAGAGCAATGGCATTTCTCCTGATGACCTCCGATTTGGTTTGATAAGCTCTTCCATCACAGACAGCAGCTGTGGAACAGCAGCCAAACTTGGGCACAGCTTTATGAAAAAGCAGCCATCAGCGTCAATATTCCTATCTTGTTTCACTTGCTCACCGTAGGATCCATAAATTGATGTTAATCACCTTTAACTGCAAAATACGTTTTGACTGTGGCTTGCGTTCAGCTTTGGAAGGTACTCAATTTCTGCCATTTTGGCATCTATCACTTAGACATCTTATCCTGCATTTTGATAGCAAAGCAAAGACCTCTGCTAAAGGAAAGACAGACAAATGATCCACATAAGTCTTAGCAGCAGCAACGAAAACTTCCTGGTATATGGCTTGTGTGTGTCGCATGGGCTGTGGGGGTAGGCCAGGGAGCTGTATGGTTGTCTGTATGCGTCTGCCTCAACTCAGACGCAAACTCTGCCTCACCAAAGATGGCTCTGTCTGGGGTGGCTCAAATTTGTCTGTGCTATTGCACAGAGCATACAGCCAGGCTGAAGAGAGTGAGTTGTCACTTACTGGTGTGTCAAAGGGCTCTCCTGCAAGATGAGGGCCAGGGCAAACCCCAGGACCTTTGGGGAGAGGCCGCACAGTGAGGATATTGGAGTAAATGTGAACCTTCTGGAAAATGACACGTAGGCCTGGAGGGGGTTGCCTGGATTTTGCAGGCAGGGAGCAGGGACAGCAGAAATGTGAGGAAAGCCCCGTGGCTGCAGGGCTGCAAAGAGATCTTAAAACAACCCTGAGTTACCCCACTCCTTCCCCAGCCTCCAGCTGTCAAAAGCATTTTTCCTGGTCTGTGTACTGGGCCTATGGTCAACATGAAGGAGATGTGCCATGTGGAGAAGAGACAGAAGTGCAACGTATTCAGAGGGGAACATTAAAGAAGAAGAGCAAGGAGGTTTGATGTTGATGCATCCAGGCAGGGGCAATAGATAATTTTGATGAGTGATTGTAACCACACAGCAAAACTAAACTGTGATCAGTAATTTGATGGTATGGTGAAATGTTCTGTCTGTAGAGGAGAGCTGGTGCCTGCAATCAATCATTCAATAAACAGAGACAAGACTAGAAACCGATCAGGACTTTTTGCAGATAGGCAGAGATGTAACCAAAAGCAAGGAAGGATCCTGGACTCATTCAGTGTGATTAAAAGCACATTTGTGTATTATCTGCTGCAAAGAGTATCTGTGACTGTGAAAGATCATTGGTGTGAGGCACACAAAATGTCAGCTGCTGCTTTCAGGGAGTTGAGCAAGATCTATTGCCTGGTGATAATTAACTATCCATCAATAAATGATAAGTACTCCAGGAAATCAACATGAGGAAGAAGTTGTTCAAAGGAGAAAAGCAAGTCATTAGAAGGAGCAAACGTACTGGAACATTTACAGGAAATAGATAGCACATCAAAAAGCACAGATCTAATACACATGAAGGTGGTGGAGGGTTGGTAGGAAGATGTCAGTGTTGCAAGCATCTGGCTAGAGGCTGCAAAATGAAAAAATGATGAAAAGAAAACTTCCAAAATAGGCCAAGTTCAGTGCACTGCACTGATGGAACTTGACACAAAATCTGTCCCTGACACACCGAGCTGACTGGCAGCAGGAATTTAAAGATATTTAAAGATTATATTTGCCAGCAGGAGAAAAAAAAAAAAAAAAAGAAAAAAGGAAAGCGAAAACCAAACCAGCCAACCAACAACAACAAAACAACACTTCATTTTTCCCAGATAAGTCAATCAGCTCCAGCAGCCCTAACCTCAACCCCTGCCAGGTACCCACCAGGCTTCTCCAGACAGGCAGGAGCATTTGCTAGCAGATACACCTCCTAGCCAAGGTGCTGCTCTTTCAAGAGCACTAAGCTTTCATTAGTTGTGGGGAAACTCAAGTGTTTCAGTAGTCTTCCTGCTTAAATCACTTTGAAATAGTCCTTGGCTGCTTCTTTTCTCCTATATGATTCCCTATGTATCTTTGGTGAATGTCTTCTGGGTCCAATTGCAGTGATTTATGGTGAATTACAATGCTGGGGCAGCCCACTAGGTAGTGAGAAAAGTGAAGAAAAGTACTAGTTTCACCTAAAACAGTGAGGTGGTGTGGGGAGAATGGTATCCTTTTCTGCAATGACTTTCTTAGTCAGTGCTGCTGAGTTTAAATTACATCATCTGAATTTTAGGCCTCAGTTCAGCAGTGGTAGAGCTGTTTGCAGGTGGAGTTGAACTTCCACAATGTGATAGCAAAGACATGAGAGCAGGAAGGAGAGAACACTTGGAATGCCAGGTGTGACAGGTCAGTTGCTTGAAAAAACAGAGCTTAAGTGCAGGATTTCTAAGTTTTGCAGTTATTTCCTGATCCTTTTCATACCGTAGTCCTTAGAAGCAAGTGGAAGCAAGTAGGAAGCCATTAGAAGTACAGGAACTGCAGCTCTGATGTTTGTTAAGGATATATTTCTTCATTCTGATGAGGATGAAGAAATGCCTGAAAGCAAAGACATAGACAGTCTGGCACAGAAGCTGAAATGGAGCCTCTTGTCCAGGTAGCATAGTGCCTGCTCTTGGCTGTCCAGCTAGCAAGTGATTACAGGCTTTCGTTGTGTGATGGCAATCATGTAAGAGACATGGCAGAACAAGAATTACTGATGGCAGCAAAAAGCTTAAGGGGAAATAAGACAAATCTTCAGAGAGCCAGGCTTTATTAATCCCACTGCTTGTGGAGGGACTCATTTCCTTTTTCAGACATTTAGATTTTTCTAAGATAATCCCTAGTTTTTGAAAGTTTTGAGATGAGTCCAGGCTATCTAGGCCTGGCAAAAGTGGGAAGCAGATCTCTGTATTATTGTTTTAGATACAAAGCATGGAAGAGCGCAGCAGATACTGTGAACATGTAGAAAGAGGGAAAGTCTTTAATATGATCTACGTTATGGCTCTTAAAACTGTAACACATCAGCAGAACCAGAGTTCTGATAATAGCATTTGTGCTAATGCCAACTACGCAGATTATGTTGTCAGAAATCACTGCCATTGTCATAATTCTCAAGTATCAAAAGCATAAGGCAAGCTAGTGCTTAAGGAAAAAAAAACATAATGCAAGTATTTCCTGTGAGTGATAGCTAGCCTAGGGCTTTCCCCAGGGCAGGATTAGATTAAATCTTTCGCCTTCCCCTTCCTTGGAAGATCGCTTGGTGGCTGAAAAAACAGAGTTTCAGTTGCAGAGCCTCTGTCCTGCTGGCTGTGTGGGTGAGACAGCAAGCCTCAGCTTTCCTGAGGGCCCACAACCCAGGGTCTACCACTGGTCCTGGTGTGCAGTTTTACACTCTTCTGGCCTTGTTCCTTCTCATGTAATTTTCTTGAAGTAGACCTGATAATGCTAATAATATTGCAAAACCTCATTCTTACCTTTCCTAGCATCCTCTGCCATGCAAGGCAATCTCACCCACCAGTCCTGGTGGTGCAGCCTGGTTGCTACAACTCTCCGGGAATTTCTAAGGCAAAAAAACCACCCTGACTAATGTCAACTGAAGCTTTAGGACAGCCTGTGCTTACAAAGGCCTCGGTATAGAAATGACCATCACCTATGTTTACCTTGTGGTAATACAAGGTCTTCTGAGGGATTTATTTGCTATCAGGTTTTAACTACACGAGGTGAGGACACTGTGCAGTTAATTTCTATTCCGTGTACAAAGAGCCAGCTGAGTTCATCTCACACATGTCGATGATAGATCAGCCTGAATCAAGTTTGTTTTAGCTGTTAAATCACATTTTTCAATTGTTTAAATAGTTCAGACAGAATTTGCACAGTAACATTTTAGCTTTTTATAGCTGTCAAGAAGTAATACAAATAATTACCATGTTCCCTAGTGGGTTTTATCTGATTAAAGTGACATGTCTGCTTATGCAAGATATTTGAATAGAGACATTCAATAAAGTCAGTAACATTTAATTTCCCCTCTCCTCCTCTTTTTCTTTTTTAAGCTACATTTGCTATTTATTTTAATGTCATGTTTTGAGGTTTGGTATATTTTTCTTAAAAGAGTTTACATAATGGAACAATTTAGCAGAATATTTTACGTGCTTGTAATGAAATATTTCTTCACAGTATAGTAAGGTATTAATGTACCTTGCTCATGCTAAGGACTATTGCACTTGTCTGAATGCTGTGGAAATACTGCTGGAGTTGTGGGGAGCCAAGGTGGAAGCCACAATTTTCTCCAGATTGCAAAAGGAACTGCACAAGAAAGTAGGAATTTATCTGGAAGCTGCCTGTGGTGTCAAGAACTTGGTGAACTTGAGCAGCAGAAGCCTTTTACAAGATGTTTTACTGGTACAAAATCCCCTAGGATTATATATTTCTGATTAGAACTTTTCACTGTTTCATCTGTTATCCAACTTCAAATACAGAGATATTTCTTGTAGAAGCCTTGATGCCTGTGCCAGCTTTCAGGGCTTGGTTCATTGGCATGTAGATGACAAAACCAAGGTGTTTAAATTTTAGTCATAGCTTCCACTCGTAACTCATATAGAAAATGAATTTTCAGGTTCTGTACTACAGGTTTTGCACCAGACTCTTGTAAGAAATGTTAACTCAACCATCTCTCTTAATTAGTCTCTTGGGCATGTGTTCAGATCAGGTAGCTACAATAGTTTTTTTTTGACTGCAAAATATGGGGATCTTTGAGGTCATGAACATCAGGAAGCGAAAATGGGCCTTTTAGAGTTCCGAGCAATATGCACCAGCTAAGAGCCCCAGACTTGCTACTAACCCTAGCTGGCGTTTATATGCATGGTTTAGCAAGTGCTGGCTAATATATCTTGTCTTAGATGAAAATGCAGATGGCAGGCTTTATATCTGCCCCAGGGAACCTGGTTGGACCAGCAAAATTGGACCAGCACCTGGACCAGCAGTTGGACCAGTGCTGGGGTCCCTGGTGCTCCCTCCCCCATGGCAGTTCCCAATGGGGCCCTTGCCCTTTAACGTGGCACTGCTTCTTTAAACTGATATAAAATACTGCCTAGTTCCCATCTTCCCTACCCAGCTATTAAAATATCCAGCAAATCCCCAGCTTCTTCTGAGCTTCTTTACTCCTTTTTATGGTTACGGTTTAGATGTGACATTTCCCTTGGTTTTGTGAGACTGCTAAAGATATTTTGCTCCATTTTAAAGCTGTCAATGGTCTGTGTTTAGATTTCTGTGCAGATTATATGAGACGAGTGAGGTTGCATGGTTTATAGTTTCTTTCTTTTCTAGCACTGTCCCGCTTTGTGAATCCTGTAAACCAACACATTGACATTTTGCCTATAAAAATGATTCTATGAAATGCAGTTTCTTATATTACTTTATCATTACTAACGTTCATTGATTTCTACTAAAAATCCTTCACATAAACTAAAACACTGTATGAAAAGATACAAATATCTACAGCAAAAATGAAGAACAGTATTTCTTTTTATCACCACTGTATTTCTTTGAATCTGATTCTCAGTTACACTGAGACCACCTTAAGCTGTTCCAGAGAACAATCTATCTATCTATCTATATGTGTATATATAAACACTCAGAAGTATATTAGATACAATTTACTCCTACTTTAAGGACTATTTTCCCTGTCATTGTAGTACAAAATAGTCTTGGTTTCAGTGAGAAACTTCCCCTAATCTTGCAGATACTCAGGATGGGAAAGGCAAACATTGATTTATTTGCCAGAGATTTTAACTCTGTACATCAAAATACAAAATACTTGTCATTGGCCTATCCTAATAATTCTACATAACCAAAGGGAGAACCTAGAAGGGCTTCAATACAGCACTATAATAAGCAATTGCAGAAACGTTTATCACTTCTGATGGCAAAGATTAAAAAAAAAAAAAACAACCCACACCATTTATTCCAAAGAGGTAAGTATGACACCTTAACAATTCCATCTTTTCCTTATTGCAGACATTTTCATTTCAAGCTCTGACAACATTAAAGAAGAAATTTATTGGAGTTCATCACACAGCCTGAGTCCTGTGGAGCCAAGGTATTAATAATGATGTAGAAGTGACAGTGTCAACAGTGATTTAAATCATTTAGTCACTATGATAAACGTTGTGTTGCCCTAAAATTTCAGGGATGGACTGAGAACATAAGTCACTCATAATAAAAAACAAAGTCAGTGGTAAATGGTTTGCATTTGCAAAACCCATCATGACCCAAAATAAAAGATTGAATGAGAGGAGCTAACAAGGAAGTCATAATATCCATGAGATAAATGCTCATGATATCTCATGAGTCCATGAGATAAAGACAGATGTCCTGTGTGAATGTAGTACCTACCTTTCTACCCAAAGAAGTCAGTACTGCATATATCAGCACAGAGCGAAAGTAGAACAGGGTAAAGTACAGACAGGATGTTTGATGTCTGCCAGACAGCAACTGTTCCAATCATTTTGGTTGATAAAGGTTTGATGTGGGTCAACTCTTGATTAATCTGTTAGATGTAGCCTGGGATAAATTAGAAAACAAGACGGAGAGATGGAGAAAAAAATCAATTTCCGTCCTAAACTTCTGTATTATACATACAGGTAGGAAGAGATGCAAGAGAATGAGGAAAGAGAGGAGACATCACTCACGATGCCTGAAAGAGAATAAGAGAATTGATTTAAGAGTAATCAGGGAAACAAACAATGAGGTAACAAAAATGTTAAAAAGAAATATTGTGATCTCAGGAACCTTGGAGATAGATCTAAATTCTAATTTTAAGTCTCTAGAGGCTTAAAGAGAAGAGACACTGGGAGGATAAAGCAGCTAGGTCTCCATCTAACTACGTAAGGTACCATGAGGTCCTTCTGTAGGACATCATGTTAGGAGCTGAGAAAACAGGGGAACAGCACAGAGGTGAAATGTCTTCAGAAGCCTTGCAGACATAATGGACATACTACGCTATGTTCAGTCTCCAGTCTCTCTCTTCTTCTCTTGCACCCAATACACCAAATTTCCTTCCCTCCTTACTTGCTAAGCTTTTCACTCAGCACCAGCTGATCTTTATCTCATCAAATCATGGTGCTCCTCAGGGCACATCTCACCTAATCAAAACACTCTCTGTCAAAACCTTCCTGCATTGAAAGTATTCACAAATATTATTTTTGTTTCTAATTTGTAGTTTTTACAAAATGTTGATTTTCATACATTCCTGAATTGGTCATTTCTGTTCACCTTTCAAAGATGATCAAAAAATTATTCATTCACTGAACAAGCTGTAGGAAATTTTGTTACCAAGACATTTGTCAGAAAATTTCTCATCCTCTTACAAGATCCTTCTGAGCTATTCAGGGCCAAAATGTCTTAAGTATTCCCTCCCTTTCATCAAATTAGGAATTAAACTCACTTTACCTTGGAAAGGTAATTTTCCATCAATTTTGTGTGCAGCTGCCCAAAGTGTGATAGAAAATGTCCTTCAGCAGTTTTTATACTTCAGCCAGTAAGCCGTGGTTCTGGAAAAAAAAAAAAAAAGAAGAAATTACAGGTGATAAGGGTGACATAAAAAGCATTTAGAAATGTACTTATAACATAGAGCTGGATGTTGTAAGACTGAAAATTATTAGTTATTTCCACCCAACTTTTTAGATTCAAAAAGAGCACTTAAAGGCAATTGAAAGATGCTGGTTGAATTTGGCATAGAGTCAGCATGGACAGAAACAACATAAGAACAACAAATGGCTGTGGGAAAGTTATTCTGAGTGCATTTTCATTATGCCTGAGTAGATATATGAGTGCTTGTGTAAATCTGCAGTCCATGTTCATTGTCAAAAGCATGTTTCTATGTAGTCTGGCTGCTGTGGTCTCAGCCCTCCTTGGAAGGATGACTGAGTCAGTGGCACAGAACAGTGGCTGAGAAGCTGCTTAGACGATTGTGCATCAGTCTTGGTGGCTCAACATAACAACTTTCTTCATCTTCCCCCAAATAAATAAAAACAAAATCAATTTATAGATTCTACCAAATTGGCATATTTGAGTATGGACAAACATACTAGCAGTGGTTCAGCTCATGAGCACTGCCCTGGGAACACTACAGAAGAGCCTTTTTGGTTTCGTATGGCCATAAACAGGAAATATGTCCTCAGCTTTAAGGGTGTAGTCCTTTAAAGACTTACCCTATAGGAACAGCTTTAGCAGAGAATAATTCCTTTAAGTGGACCTGTCTGCTGCAATGAGCAAAATAAATACCATCTAGGTTATTTTTTTTAGGTCAAAAGCATAGCTTTTGCCAAATTATTTTAATTATTAAGGAATTATTTTAATTATTAAAGAATTACTTGCTGCCTTGAGCAAATTTTGGTGGAAGATGATATAAGAGAGTTTGTTTTTTAAATAGTGAATTGTTCTATTTAAACGTCTCTCAGATGAAATGTTATGATTTTTGCCTTTCAATACACCGGTTCAAATGTCTAATGGAAGGTTTGCAAGGCGCAAAATTAAAATTCAGCTGTTGGCAAAAACTCTGGTGGAGACAGCATTGAATGACAAAAATGGACCAAACTCTTGAGCTTTTGTGTGCTACTTTGTGCCCTTCACTGGTACCTGAGAAGAGCGATCAGAAAAATCACGAAGTGAAGCGACGTCAGTTCCTCATGATTGACTTCACCCATCAGCAGGCTGTCAGACAAGCTGGGGGAGGCAGGCTCCCACTGTTACCTGGAGAAGCTCAGTTATTTACCGACCCCACAGAAGGGAAGCTCTTTGCTCTCTGGCCTGGGTAGTGCTAGGGCGTGCACATGCCTGTGAGACCTTTTCCTGTGCTTTTGGGCCTCCTCCTTGCCAACACTGCAGTATTTATTTGGGTTAATTTTTGTCTGCCACCTGATTAAATGGATTCAAGCTTTTTGCACAATCAGACCACCTTCTCTTTTTCTCCCTTGTGATTTCTGAAGGTATTTGGGCAACCACAGCCGAAGCTGGGAGTTGAAAGAAACATCCAAGCCTGCTGAGGCACAAGGGTTTTGGTGGGAATTGGCTGCTTATGGGCTCCTAAAGGGTTTCTCTGTGCTGTGTACCTCTGTTTTGGTTCCAGTGTTTAAAAATCTGACTCACGCAGCTTTATTTGTCAGGGCAGATGCAGAAGGACAGGAAAGAGATTAGTTTTAGAGCTGACTTATCCTGAGGTGATAGCTCTTTGAAATGTCAGCACTATTGATGATGGGCCTGCTTCACCCACGCAATTAAACACATCTACTGAAATGTCACTGCTGCCGCCCAATGATCTGATGAACAGCTCTGGCTGGGGGATGTTCTGACACAGCACAGTCAAACTGTTGGGATGCTGCGGTCTCTGTCAGACATCCGCTTGGTCCACAGGTGATGAAACACCACTGAAGGCAAGGAGGGTTAGTCAGCATTACATAAAATGGTTAGTCTCTGTGTATAATTGTCCTAACTTCACTAATATGTAGTGGATTCACATGACGCCTTCCCACAACTCCCAATGTCTGACCCATTTGACTGCCTAAAACTTGCGCTCTTAGTCTTGATTGAACAATGCCTGTGAACTCCTTTAAACAAATGACTGACAAAGTAGGCTGTCTCTTTGTTTTAATTTGGACTTTATTTATCTACTGAAGAAAACCTGCACACTGACACGGAGCAATCTTATTCCTCAAGGACTATGTTAGGATTTCTTTCTGAACCTGAGCTATACCTTGAGCTATACCTTGCCTTACTGTTCTGCCATAGGAAGGCTAACATAAACTGGTCCAAGGAGAACTCCCTGCTGAATATCAGAAAGCACGCAAAGCTCAATATTCACTTTGGGAAAATAGGTCATGAATCTCTCCTCCACTCACGTTGTGCATCTATTATTTAAAAAAAAAAAAAAAAGAAAAAGAAAAAGAAAAAGAGCTCTTAGGTTAGCCTGGCAAGAAATGTTCCAGGAAATGAAAATCTTATAACTGCTGCTGCTTGTCAAAGACCTCATGAGCAAGAAATGGAAGAAAGTCACCAAAGGAAACTTAAGATGAGTTGTGGGACCCACTGCTCATTTTCTTTTTCCTTTGCTCTTCAAGGGAATTGCTTTCACCAAGCAGTGCAAAATATCAGATAGCTGCAGACAGCTTTCTTCTGGAATTTGTGACAGACTGTTGTGGAGCAGTGTTAGATTCCACTATTATGTGCAAGATCTGTTTTTGGAGATAGTTTGTAACATTGTGGGCCTATATTGCAAAGAAAGAATGAGCCATTTCAGCTGTCGGTCTCACTAATTATTACACTTTCTAGTATTACTGTTATTTGTTGAGGCTAGTCCATTTTTCCTTAAGCTTTTATTTTTCAAAAATGCAATCCCCCTGCCCAGACCCACAAAACCCAGAATGAAATATGTGCAGATTTTTCTTCCCTCAGAAGAAATATACTATTTGAGTTTTGATCTCCTGTAGTTCTGGGATGAAATATCCTAACTTACATATCAGAAAACCCAGAGGTGTAAGAAGTGTTCCTCCCTATTTCTGCCGTTGGACAGCAATAGCTCTCAGAGGCTTCCTAGCCCAGATGAATGACCTATTGTGCTAGACATCATCAAACATATAATAGGAGACTGTGTCTACCATAAAGAGATTATTTTCTAGACAGCGAAGCTGCAAAAAGGGCAGCCAAAGGAAAGTGTTGGTAGCTATATTGCATAAATAAGGAAATGAGACACGAATGTTAAAGCCTAAAACTCCTCAGATGTATTGAAACCAGTGGGAATTTGGTGGGTTATTGCTTGAGTAAAGCAAAACAACCTATGTCACAGAGGAATTCTTTGGCAAAGAACTGAACATAGATATTGCAGAACCTGAGCCACCTGAGCTAGCCATCAAGTGCCTAGCTTTCTTTTTGAGGAAGAAAAGGTAAGAGGGAGTAAAAAGTTCTGTCCATGGGATAAATGGCTGGCACACATAAGCAAGCAATTAGAAGGATAAAATGTAAGATTTTTATTCTGGAAAGTTACTCTAAAAATGAGTTTTTCTGCCAATATTTGGGGAGGCACCTCACCAATTAGGCAGAAAATGATTTCCTTTGTTTGTCTGGGAGTCTTTTAAACTTGAACTGGACCTTACAAAATCATCACTGGCACTGAAGCGCAGTGTGGAAGAGCATTGGTAGGATTTCACAGAATCATAGAATATCCTGAGTTGGAAGGGACCCACAAGGATCATGGAGTCCAACTCCTTGGACCCCAAAGGACCACCCAAAGGACACACCCTGCATCTGAGAGCGTTGTCCAAATATCTTCTTGAACTCCCTCAGGCTTGGTGCTGTGGCCACTGCCCTGGGGAGCCTGTCCCAGTGCCCGACCACCCTCTGGGTGCAGAACCTTTCCCTAACACCCAGCCTGACCCTCCCCTGTCCCAGCTCCATGCCGTCCCCTCGGGTCCTGTCGCTGTCCCCAGAGAGCAGAGCTCAGCGCCTGCCCCTCCGCTCCCCTCGTGAGGGAGCTGCAGGCCGCCATGAGGCCTCCCCTCAGCCTGCTCTGCTCTGGGCTGAACAAAACAAGGGGCCTCACCTGCTCCTCAGGCATCATTCCCCTCTAGGCCCTTCACCATCTCTGTAGACCTCTTATGGATGCTCTGTAATAGTTTTATGTCCTTTTATTGTGGCTCCCAAAACTGCACACAGTACTTGAGGTGAGGCCTCACCAGCACAAAGCAGAGCAGGACAATCACTTCCATTGAGGAAGGAGAGCACTGAAGAGAACTGTCCCCAGAAGGGAGCTTTGGGGAAACCTGCTAGTGGCTAGCCACCAGCTTGATGTACCCCCAGTTACTATAACCCTTTCAGCCTGACTCATCGGCCAATTGTTCACCCACCTTATTATGTATTTGTTTAGCTGTATGATAGGTATTTTGTCCAGAAGAATACTGTGAGAAACAGTATCAAAAGCTTCTCTGAAATCCCAAAAGATCACATCTACTGGCTTCCCCTAGTCAAGTAGAGGGGTAATCTTGTTGTAAAAGGAAATAAAGTTAGTTAGCAGGACTTTCCCCTTGTGAAACTGTTGGCTATGACCAATGACTGCATTGTCTTTCAAGTGTTTTCCAGTAACTCTCAGAATAAGCTTCTCTATAATTTTATGAGGCACTAAAGTGAGACTGAGAGGCCTGTAATTACCAGGGTCTTTGTTCTTACCCTTTTAAAAAAACTGGGACAACACTTATCAGCTTCCAGTTAACTGGTACCTCTCCAGATTCCCAAGGCCATTGAAGAATAATTCAGAGAGGTCTTGCAGTAACATCAGCCATCTATTTCAGTACCCTGGGATGAACCCCATTGGGCCCCATAGATATTATGTGCATCCAGCTATAGCAGCAAATCCTGAACAAGTTCAGAATCAGATGTGAGTTTATCATTTCTCCAGTCACAATCCTTCAACTCAGGGCTTCAGGAGTCTCAGGGCCCATCATCAGTGTTAAAGACAGAGGTGAAGGAGGCATTAAACATCTCTGCTTTATCTACGTCCCTATTTGTGAGGTGACCAACCTCCTCAAGTAAGACAGAAGTCTGTCCCCTGATGCCTTGGTGTGCCTGGCCCTGATTTTCCTCCACTTCTGCTGGACTCCCTTTGCCATGGCTGTGTGAGCACAAACACAACTCTGCAGAGATATGATAGTGCCACTGCCTGGGGGAGGCAATGGGAAGTGAGCACCACCATCCTCTTGCCTTCAGTCTTGCCTTGTACTACATTTATAGGCCTAAACTGAAAACAAACAAACAAAAAGCAAACAACACCCCCCCAAAAAACAAACAAACAAGCCACACACACAAAAAAGCAACACAGCAAAAGCGTTTACAAAGACTGAAGAACTTCTGATTACTCCAGAAGTGACTCCATTTCAATTCCTGAAAGGTTTTCTTAGAGTTTCAGGAGCACGATAATATCTATGTCATCTGTACTCATCTACTGTGTGATACATTTATTTGCTCCCTTCCCATTCACTTGGCTTTATGTAAGCTATTTAAGCTATTTATTTGGGTAATAGGTTCTCGAGATATTATATTACATGGAGCTTATTTGGACACCTTCTTTCTGCTCATCTTTATATCACTTTAATTCCAAGTGGGAAGTGACTATCACCCCTGTGACAATTGCAATGATATTTATATAGAAAAATAAGAAATGTAAGGGTTTAGACAAAAAAGAATCCTTAATACTTAGCTTTCTGAAAACTACTCTAGCAATAGAATAAAAGGAGTCAAAACCCCAGGACCAGACAGTTTCCCTAGACCACCTGTATGTGCTAACATTGCCTTCAGAAAGATAAATAGCAAAGATTTGCAAGGCTGCTAAGTGCTAAGCTTAAGGAAGAATACAATATATGCGGTTTTATGAGTCCCTGCAGTGCGTAGACATTTAGATAAAGGAGAACGTATTTAGGGTAATTATTTCTCAAGAGGTGTAAGAAATAGAGTTTTAGACACCTAATAGGGAAGAGTGACTTGTAAGAGAAAGAAGGCAAGGGATCTTATGACAAGACAGCTGAAGGCATGAGGACTGGAAACTGGGGGACCTTACCACCTACTTTCTGGGCTTCAAAAGTTGCATTACTCCTTCTGAAACTAAAACTACAGAGGAGGGAGAGCTTGCTGTAGTGACCTAAGTTTGAAACTACAAGCACATCTGGACACTGAAGAAAATACTGATGTATTGACTGCCCTTTGACTTCCTCTGAAAGAAAACAGGAAATATCCATTCTTTCCAGTCAGAAGGCAACTCCTTGAGTGATTTTCTGTGACACCAGAGATCAGAAATCACTATTGGACTCCTTTGCTTTCAGCGTTTTATTTCTGTGTTTCAGGGGAGTTCAGCTAGCAATTTCTTTATCCGTGCCTTTATTTTACTTGTAGCTGGTGTTTTCTGTTGCCTGAAGTAAAGATCTTACCCATCAATTCATCTCTTTGTTATCATTTGTGAACATAAGAAAGAATAATTGATGGCATTGGTGTATAATCCTACATTTAACAATTTCCTGAGGGTTTAAAGCTTTTCTCTCTATTGCTTTAGAGATTTAAAAAAAAAAGAGAAAAAAGAAAAAAAAGTCCCATAGGCTCAGGTCATAATTGAAAACACACTACTTTCAATATAGATTAAAGAACACACAGGAATGAATGCCTTTAATTCATGTAAACCCAGCCCTGCAATGCCTTTTTTCACTGTTACCGTCCGTTAGCCACCAATTTGAAAACAGCAGAGAAATGATTTGATTTCATAATCAAACAGCTGAGCAGAAACCATTTCCTCCAGTGCAGCTTTCACATTTATATTTAAATGAACTGCCTGTGGCTGGGAAGTTCTGCCTCATTTAGAGACAGGAGTTAAAAAGACCTACTGTGCGATACAGGGCAACGTAGAATTAAGAGATCTGGGTGAATTTCAAGTGTCTCAGAGCAGGAAGAAAGCATACCACTTTTTCACATGTGCCGAGACTGAATCCAGAGACAGGTCAGCCCACGGTAAACCTGGTCTCTGTGTGGATCCTGGCCACTGCAGACTGCCCACAGTAGGACCAAGCCTGAAGTGCCTCCAGGAAGTGACCCTGCTTCGGTGTAACCTGGTGTGGTTTTGCTGCTGGAGTGATACCAGTTTACACTATCTCTGGCTGACACTGGCAAACAGAGTCACTGTTTGCCACTGGCCTGTGAAAAACTTTGGAGAATGATGGGAAGTAACTGAGAGTTCATCCAGCAGTTAAAGAAGTAATGAACTAGCATTGCGAGGTACTGGAGACCTGTTTCTTCTTTTTCCTTGGTAGAGCTACAGATAGGAAAGAGCTATAAGTTAAACAGCAATTTAGTAACAGCCTATTGCACTTGTTCCTCCCCCCAAAACTTGCTTCTTTATTAACTTCTTTACAAACAGGAGCTAATTAATCACACTTCTCTTCTTTACAGTCAGGGAAATTCAGGTATTGGAGTAATTGCTCAGAGCCTGTCAGGATACCAACATGATGGAAATGAGATGAGCTAGCAGTGACTGGTGATCCTATCCACCTGAGAACAGAAATGACCAACTCCCAGAGGGGATCTGCTGCCTAGCTTCATTCCTCTTTTTTTTTTTTTCTCTCTCTTCCGCTGTGGGGATGCTAGTAGTCTCACTACATGACGAGTCACTGTAACTTCACAGGAGTGAGAATGACAATATATGACTAAAGCATAAAACGGGAGGAAAAGGTCAATGTGCGGCAGAACCCTTCTGAGACGAGTCTTTCAATAACTCTCTCTTTCCCTTTGCACGTGCTCTATCTTCAGGTGTTAAAACAAGGAAGTTGCCACTCATACCTTGTATTTTCTCCTTGATTCAGGTCTCTGGTTCCCCACTCAAATATCCCAGTCAAGTGTTACTAAAAGTACCTAGCACTGAGGGCTCCTGCTGCAGACAAAGTGTTATTCTCCATCTACAGGCTGCAGGCTCATGCTGAGCTCTGCAGGGGAATAGGCTGCAGAGGCACTGAGAGGAACAGCAAAAGAAAATGCCAAGCAAAATTTACTTGAGTGGGGAAAATATTGTCTTCCTGGCTGCTTCTAAGAGTTTCCTTGCTGTATTTTGTTGCTGAAAAGGAGATAGCTGTAAAAATATAGAAGTTTGCAAGGAACTGTAACAAGATGTAGACAAAAACCAAGTGGTCACCAAGGTTTCTGCTACAAGTTGAAAGATGAGTGAGGCAAAGGAATAGAGTCCTCTGAAAGAAAATCTCTCTTGCTGCTAATGACTATGCTTTATAATGGAAAGAAAAGCTACTGCCCTGTGCAGCTGGCTGTCACAGAAGCAAAGGCTAGTGGCATCTAAGTGGGAGAGAAGGCAGGAGTGACAGAGTTTGTTGAGGGGGGTGCGTAATGGCCAGTGCATTTGTCAGCCCTCCAGGAAATCTTCTTACTGGTGTTTCGTACTTCTAAAAAATGTCTGCTAGTAGTTTTGGAAAACGGGATCTGGAGGTACTGTTCTCTCTTTTCCTTTATTCTCCTTTTGTCCAAAGACTTCTTTAAATATTAAAAACATATATAAATTTATATATATATATATAAGAAAAAGAAAGATAGGGAAAAGAAGAAAAAATCTGAATAATTTGACCAAAAATACAGTCCCCATATTCACTGTATTCTGAAAGATGCAATTCAGAATTCATAAAATACTGAGCTACTTCCTTCCTCCCCAGTTATTCTCCTCACTTCTTTTTTTCTGCTTTCTATCAATTTTTGCCCATCATCAGTGACTACTATTGGCACTGTTACTTGAATTACCTATCTCCAGGTACCTCAGGGCAACTTACATCTCTTTTTACACATCCTGATGTGATAAAACTTCAAAGAAATGCAATTACAACAGTTATGAACAGTTGAGCTGTAAAAGATCAGAGATAAATTTTCATTTTCTTCCATCAAAATGTCACTAAACTTTGTCATTTTCTGTGTAACACTCACCCTATGCAGGGTGTAAGCTGAGGGCCTGGACTCTGAAAGAGCTTTTCGCCTAGTCGGTAAGAGTAAGTATTATTAGGAGTAGGGGATATTTTTTCTAATGCCAGCTGGCAAATTTATTTTGGTGGAAGTTAACAACAGGAGCAATTGTTAAACAAAATGAATAAACAGCAAGGCCTTGACTCTTGGAAATGTATTTCAAACTTCAAACAAATCATTAGTCAAAGTATTTGAAGAAAATTTCTTTCATGTCCTAGTGCATCTATCCCCTTACTAATAGTTTGCAAACCCTTGGGAGCAAGCCTGAACAAGATTTCACTAGAAATCATGCATGTTATTATAACTATTCTTCTTCAGAATGAGCAACTGAAAAGGCAAAACAAAGTATATTCTGCAGACAGGGTATTTTGATGGAAGTATCGTGTATGCTCCACTCCATTCTTTCCTTAGCCTATCCTTGTTATGTCATAAATTTCTTCTACAAGAGAGACAAGGTGCAGAGAAGAAGGAGAGAAGGAGGAGGAAAAGGAAGAGGAAAAACATAAAATATATTTAGCTAGAAGTGTCCAAGCTAGAAGTGTCCAAGATGTAAATGTGGAGTTGTGTGGGTTGCTGAGGGTCAGAAGCAGAGTCACTAAAGGGCATGATACCTGGAGCACCTCTAACAATTCTGGGATGCTGCAGTCCCACTGACTATTTGCATCCTCCTTTTTTTTTACAGTCAGCTGGTTTTAGCCTCCTACTCAACAGGACTTCATCTATCCTATAGTCTCCACAAGTTTCTTTGCCTTTCAGAGTGTCATCGTGTTCCCTCCCCCGCTGATAATAATGCTTAAGGACTTTGTTTAAAATCAAGTCTAAAATCAAGTCTATTCTACCATAAGATCTCAAAGGCAGTAGTTTCTTCAAATTTATGTGGACTAAAAGACATGTCCCATAATAAAACAAGTGCCCAAGACGTATATATTTCAGTACATACTGAAGGAAAGATTAATGCCCTCACCACTTATTAGTCATCAGGGATTCAATTACTGGGAGAGAGACTGGAAATGGGACATCACTACTTCCAATCTAAGTAGCTGCTACTTAGTGCTGAGGATGCGCTGTGCTTTGAAGTGGGCAAAGCATATTTCTGCGGAAAGTTGCTTAAGTCTGGGATGTTAAAGCCAGCAATGTGTTTTTCAGATGGCATGTGGTGGCACAGTGTAATAGACTATGCTATTTGCTACATCATTGCTCATGAAATATTGTTAGCAGGGTGCAGATCATTCATCCATTAACACCCCATGAAGTCACCTTGAATCCCATGTTTCCAGAACAGTGGAAAAGACCTCTATTTCACAGCTGAAAAATACGCCATTTAGATGCTTTTAAAGTGCCTGGTAGAGAATCTAGTTATTTCAACAACACTCTCTTAGCTACTGCAATTTTTCAGCTTTGAGATCTCATCTGGAAGAGATGCAAATGCCACTTCAGATGATCTGAGCAAGTGATATGCCAGAAATTAATACGACCCTTTGTCTCTTTGATGGTAGTTCTCTAAGAAGATGTTTTTAAAGTAGGTACTATACATACATTATTATATATATTATAGCATATTCTCTACTCAATCGCACTGGGGTGTGGAAGAAAATGTTTAATTCTCATGATTTGTTGCAGCTACATCACAAACGTGAGATCAAAAGAAGCAAATCTTTGATATTAAACAGTTGCTAAAGTAATCCATTCAGAGGCTTTTCCTACCCGTCTAGTTTGGAAGCTGACGGCCAGGGGGACCAACAGCTTTGAACTCTGATATCTGCTGTGAAAGATCACAAAATAATGATGGTCCATTAGTCTAGGTTTGTATGCAATACTCCTCCCTCCTGCCCTCCTTTTCTCCACCCAGAGAAACTGCATGACGCTGTTAAGATGTACACACTTATCTGGAATTTCAACTTGTTCATTCCAGTGGTGGGCAGAGTGAAATGAGGGTTGTTCACACTTCTCTTTGAGCTACTGAATATGTCTGCTTTTCCTTGGATGCAGCAAAACTGTGCTGGTTCGCAGAGAGGTTTCTTCTGCAATTGAATGCTTCATTTTCAGCCTACGAAAAATTAAAGCTGTCAAAAACTGAAGGCCCTCTAGAGGTGAGTGCACTAGTAGTGAGTTGACAGTGATGTCTAATTTCAAGGAGAGAGAGAAGTAACCATGCAATAATTTTACTGCTGTAATGTTTCAGTAAGAACTAGATGCAGGGTCAGATAAAAAGAGCCAAATGCTGAGCAATGGAATAAAAAAGGAAGGGGTTTCTTTGAGTAGAGCCACAGGAAGCCTTGGAAACCTTCCTTTCCCACCAAAAAAGTTCACAGCTTTTGAAGTCCAAACAATGTCAAGAATGAAATCTGAACTTCGACATCAGCTATGAGACACGATGTGCAAAAGAAAGAATGTCCATTAGTGCAGATTTTTATGTAATTTGTACCTGCCTTTCATTTCTGGATTTTATTTATTTAATTATTTTTACAAATAGCAAATACCCTTTTTTCTTGATGGTAACTTCCATGTGAAACCCTTGGGACAGCTAGTATTAGCCATGCAGCTAACATTTGTCTGTTCTGATGCCACCCATACATTTGAAGGAGACCCTGGGGGCCAGGACCAGCCTCATATATTCCAAAAAGGATTTAGTAAGGAGTAAGAGATGAGACAGAAAAGTCAGGGCTCCTGCAGTTGGAGAGAGGCTAGATGAAACTAAGAGTTATCAGAAGTCCAGAAAACATGAACCAACAGGAAAAAAATAATTAAAAACAACAACAAAAACCCCACAACAATTTAAGAGATTACAACAGTGAGAAGATGTCACAATAAGTCATCAAATATTCCACAAGCTACTGCCATAAGGACTATGAAAAGAAACAATGGGGTTAAACTGCAGGAAAGGAGATTGATAAAAGAGAGAGAGACTGAATGTTAAGGATAGAGAGAAAATTGAATGAATTGCATGGGAAGACTGAGGAGTCTGCGTAAAAGATGTTTTTGGTGGACAGGTGATGCAGACATCTGCTGGAAATCTGGCCCTGGTGACGGGCTGTGGAACACACCAGATGACTGCTTTTAGCTGCGCTGTTCTGTGTTACTACATCTTTATTGCCCTTCGGTGTTATATCCCTCACTAGAATACCCATAACATATTTCCTGAAAGCTTGGCTAAGTTAGCCTACTCTTCCTCCTCTCTAGATGCTCTAGCTAGAGCACCATATGATGGAGCTCACCATTATCTTTTGTCTGTGCATTTTTCCATGGGGATGAGCTTGTTGCTTTCCCAGCCTCTCTTAGCATTACCAGTACAACAGCAGTCACAGACAGACATTTGAGGAGAGGCTCAGCAGGCTAAACCAGGGTGTTAGGCACTATTTTACACAGTGGATCTGTTTCTAGAGCACCCTGCCTGGCCTCTGGCTGCCCCTTGTAAGGGCTCGGGTCATACCCACATGCGGGTGTCTCAGACACCCGAGGGCACCCTACGCTTCAGCACCCGAATCCCACACGTGGCTTTTCAGTGGCAGACAAGCCATTGTTCATCCAGTGCAAAAGCTACTACTGTCCTGAATATGTTCTGAAGTGACTGGCTGTGCACACTGCATAACCACGGTCACAGTGTGCAGAGCAGATGTAAAGGAATAGCTGGTCGGATCGAAAAGGGAGCAAGCTGCGTGCACCTCTCCATAGGGGTAAATGACTCTGCAAGGTAAAACACTGTAGGAAAGAGGATCTAAACATATTTGTTATTCATATCCACTCCTCTGGCAGCATGCTCCTTTGTTTGCACATATTAGCTGATGATCTGATAAGTAATACTGCGGAAATCAATAAGATTATTATTATTAATTCATGTGGAGTCCTAATTACCATGACCAAGTTAGACACACAGACTTGAACAAGCACAGGGCAGAATCTCAATCTGCCTTTGCAGGAGAAGCTGTGCCAGGGGGATTTTGCAGTGGCAGGGCTGGTGTTGGCAGTCTGGAGTGAGTATGAGATGTGGAGCTTCCCTCTTCCATGGCTTCAGGATGGTATTCTTGGTAACATACTAAATTAGCTATTCATTTGCTTTACGTATTCTTGATGTGAGGTTCTATTTCTCTAACTATTCCAATTAAAATGAGTCACAAGTACCTGAATTTAAGTCTTCCTATTGTACTGTCTGCCAATTTGTGTCATTATTTAGTTATACAAGGAAAATAAATAATCTGTGGTGTGCGTACTCTGATCCTACAGCACTGAAGCGTTTTTGTCACTGCCTTCAACAGGAGCATGATTAAAATTCTTGTAAAGTGTTTAGTTAAAGCCTGAAATACCTGTGGAAGCCTGTGATAATTAGTTCAATTAAAACTGTATTCTGAAAAACCAAGTGCAGTAATGACAGTCTGGCATTCGGTGATTTTGTGTAGCAACTCCAAACTTCGCATAATTTGCATGCTAAAAGCAGAGGCTACAGGTCCCCTTCCTTGGAGATAATTGTCATGAATATAAGCTAATGAGCAATCACAGACACTAGCAGGCTCTGTGGCCTCCCTAAATAGCCTGATTTATGGGATGGGTCTGGTAGAGCCGGGGGAGCTGCGCCAGCCCCTCATCAGCTTTCTCGCCCAGCACTCTCCCAGGTGCTGCTGCCCTCCCAGCAGTCCCAAGCGAAGAGCTGAGCTGCACATGAAGCAGCTCCTGCACCGCCACAGCTTGCAGACAGCAGCATCGCCAAAACCCCGCTGGCTGTGCTGCGCTGATGCCCAGCTTAGCATCTGTCCCTCAGAAGAACTGAAGCAACTTGCTCAGCTCGAGAAGTGAGACTGGCTTAGGGCTCAAAGCCTTATCCCGCCTTGTTTGCCTGGCACTTTGGGCTCGGTAAACACTTAGGTGCTGTTACTGAGGTGGGAATTTTTGATGGGTGCCTGATCACGGAGACTTTTAGCAGGAGAGTAGAGATTTATCATCGTTGCCACACTCTGCTCTCCAAAAGGAGTGGGCTGAACAGAGCCCGAGCACAGATTTTCAGCTGCCAGAGACAGGGATTAACAACAGCAAGACTTTGCCTTAAAGGATGGCTCATTGCAAGCCAACCCCCGAAAAAAGGATTTTTCCAGTAATAAAGCAACTGTCAATAGAAGCTGTTATTCTCTCATTCGTTCCAATGGGGGTGGTACATTTTTTCTCCTTTTACTGTACTTTAGCTTTAACTGTAGTTTCTCTTTATTATTGATTTTAGTGGATGGGTGACTAGCTTCAGAAAAATTCAGTCTGTTTTTGTGGTCGCTTTTGTCCCCTAAAAAGAATTTTCAAGTTTGATGTGGAGACTCTGCAAAACTAAACATCTTGTGTTTGAATCAGGGAAACTCAGCTGAGCCTGCCAAGTTTTGCTATGCAAAATTGGATTATTCCGTACCTTACATGCAGTCAAAATTCACAGTTGGGAACACACAAAAGCATATCCAAAGCATGCAATAAAAAGAGCCGTGGGTCTTCTGTACGCTAAAATGAAATGATATTTTGGATTTTCTACTCTAACATCTGAATGTTTAGTGATTAATGTACACAGTGTTCTGTTTTATTCTCTCAACTCATTTGCAAGGCACATCATTTAGGGTTTTTTTCTTGGTTAGCTTAGACTTATGACTTAAAAATATCCTGGGTTTCTAGTTCATATTTCAGTCACTTTTCTTGTGGATCCTATAAACTATAAATCATACTTCTCAGAGATCTCCGAAAAATGCTGATGCCCTTAGCATTTTGAGAGGGTTGATAATTCACTTCCTTCTTACTCAGTCTATCTCATGTCCAGCTTTTTGCCAAAGCATAAAGAAAGCTCAAGTTTAGAGATGTACAACCTCAGAAAGAATGAGTCTTAAAAATTAGTTGAAAACATATGCTTTGGTGATTTTCAGTGTAGACAAAAGAGAATAATTTAGCATGCTGGGACTGGAAAAAAAAAATTTCCAAATTTGACAAAAAATATCTGAGAACAAACAGAACCAGAGTAAAAGTTGTTGGGATGGGAGAAAAGCAGGATGCAGCCAGTTATGAGGACTTCTCAGGTAATGTGTTACCATGCAGACGAATTTGAGGCTGAGAGGAAAAAGGAAAAGAAGTCACCAAGAAAATATAAAGGTAGAACATACACAAGAAGGCTGGGTGTAAAGAACAAACATCGAATTGTAAGTACAGATAAATTGCAATAAATCCAACGGGGGGCAACTTGAAGGGAGGATGTTCTATTATTATCTTTTGATTTTCTTTCTGTAATGTCTCATTTGCTGAAAGTTCTTCAGCAGCACTAACAGTAGTATCAGTCCATTAATAACTCCTACAGCACTGAAACACCTTTTTGCTGCTGTCTGTAAATGATGGAGAAGCAGTTCAGTACTGCATGCGTATAAGTGGCTCTCTAATATCAAACCCTTGGGTTGGGGGAATGAAATGAACTTCCTTACCATGTTTGACACTCATTGTTTGTCATTTAGTTTTTGTATTTTTGTTCCTCCTGATCTTTTAAAAATGATGATATATTCTGAGTTCTGCAAGATCAAAGCAGAAACCTCTCTTTAAAATGTTCTGCATTTTTCAACACCATCACCTTAATGTTTTCAAAAGTCAAAGCAAAAATTAAAGTTCAAACTTCCCACGGTGCCTTTTCAAAATACTTATTGCCCTTGTTTCTGCAGGAAATCTCTAGTAACCTGCTGCTGGTTGTTAGCCACAACTAGTTACTTTCGGGGCCTGCATATGTTATCTCTCTTCTGCCTGAGTACCTTCTTCCTCTTTGCTGTCTGTTTTCTGAGCGCCCACATAATAATTCAAAGCACACACAGGGCAAAGCCATGGAGCTTTAATCTTAGTCCAGACTTAGTCCTGGATCCATCACAACTGCCACTTGAGGTAATTTGACATTGAAAAAAGAGTTATCCTAGGCTCCATTGCTCGTAGCACTGCTGACGCTGAGCAGTAAATAATGAAGTGCACCATCTAATTGAATTAGGCATTAGTGCTCAAAGAGCACTTGTTGAGAATAAGCATATGAAACTAGCAGTGAACAGTGACAAACAACCTAGAATTGAGTTTCAAGCTGGATGACCTTGGTGTGTTAGCTGGACTCCTTAGGAAACGCTTGGTCTTCTTGTCGATCCTACTTGCTTTAGGAAGTGCTCAAACTTTTCTTAATTACTTCAGCTGACAGCTACTTAATATGTTTAATTACATAATCAACTAGACATATCCTGTTTGCCACTCACCGTGACTTAAAAAAAAAAAAATTAATAAAGGCAGCATAATTCAATAACTGTTATATAATCTTTTATATTGTGACTGCAACAGTACTTTTGTAAGCTACTAATCACAATTATGCAAATGTTAATTAAGGTTATTACTGCTCAGTTTCTATTGACTGATGAAAAAGTAATTCACAGGCACAATCAGTTGTATCACGTTGCCTCAAAAATCGTGGGTCTCTACACTTAGTGAAACAAGAAATCAAGGCTCTTATGGTGCATCATAGTCACTGCGCAGAAGGCAAACATTTTCTAGAGAATTAGCCTTCCATACCATTTCCCTTTCTTATTTATCTCCTTGCATTTTACTTCCTAGTGAAGAGTAGGATCTTCCCAAGTAATATTAATGCAGGAAATGGGGTAGGGAGGTTGAAAAGAGCAGAGGAGAAGTTTCCATCTAAGCTGTTAGCCAGGGTACCTTCAGCATTGCTTTAACAACTTCTGAACTTCAGGAGCCATTCAGGTGGCAGTAAGCTGAATAGCATGTTACCCTTCCACATTTCTGAGGGTGCCTCTCAAGTCATTCCCTTACACCAAACTGTTTCTCATTTTTGCTAGGTTTACTGCCCATTTTATGCTCCTAGGAAAGTGTAAAGAGGATGTGCATAGAAAGGAGTTATGTGTCCCAATGAGATCACAAAGAATAGGGAGTGAATAGTTCACCACATACCCTGCAATATCCACAGGTCAGAAAAGACGGCAAAAATGCTGATGCTTTGCAAACACTGGCATAGAAATATTTGTAAAAGTAGAAGAGAAAGAAGCTGGATTAATGCAAGTGGAATGAAAAAGGTACAAAAATGTCACCTATTTCCCTGCCTCACCGCTGCTGCAGTGGCACACACTACCACCACACTGGAGACCAGTGACTGATCAAGTTACCTAGTAAGTGGATATAAAAGGTCTAAAAATTTCCACTGCAGGTTGGAGAGGATAAAATGAACTGTTAAGGTCCTGGAAAGTGCACGCCCATGCTCATGCACAAGCACAAGTCATTTATCAGCGTTTCTGGCAGGGAGGCAGAAGCATCAAGCAAAGCTGCAATTAAAGGCAAAGTAAAACACCACAGCACAAGGCCCTCTTGAGATGCTGTAGCATCCTTTACTGTGCGCTCCTTGGCATCCTCAGCTCCTCTCACCACTGCTGCAGAAGCTTTCTCCATGGACTGCCTCCTGCTTGTGTCTAGGCACCCTCCAGTCTGAGAACAGGCACTGGCATCACATCTTTTGCAGACAGCAGATGCTACACAGACTGAGCTCAGCATGCGCCATTTGAACTTCAGCATCCTATTTGAGACCTTTTGGGTGTGCTGTTGGGCCAGTGACATCAAAAAACAGGCAGCAACTAAGGGAGGCTGAGCAGAGCAAGAGCCTGCTGTTGGTGGCTGTGCCAGCTGCCTGACCACGGGGAGTCGGGCTGAGCCAATGCGCCATGCCAAGAAGAGAGTCGTGTGCTGGGGTTGCCTCTCTCCTAACTATACATCTGCCAGCTGAGTAAATACTGAACTTGGTAGCATCCTTCATCACTCAGACAGCTCTTTTTTGCCTCCCAGGCTAAGCTCATCAGAGTCTACATGTATGAGAGCAATAGTTCCCCCTGTCTGGCACCAGAAAACTTGAGGCCAGCAACCCATGCCTCGCCCATTCATGTGCTTTTGGCTATGTCAGGTACAAAATGCCTGCTTCCCACGATCACAAAATGACCAACTTGACCTTGTTATAACTATCAGAAAATGTAGAATTAAGGGGCAAAAACAGATTCACAGTCTCTGTCTCCTGATATTGATTCATCCCCTGAATCAAGGGCCATGGCCAGAGCTGTATGCTGCCCTGATTTAGATCAGGTCTGCAGCCACCATTTGTTCTTTAGATTAGACTGCCCTGCAGAGGCTAGGACAAAATTCAGTCCTTGTCTCTGAGATCTGGCTACTCTTCCCTCTTATGTTACCATTGTTTTTTTTTTTTTTTTTTTTTTTTTTTGTGTGTGTGTGTGTTTCATTTGTTTGTTTGCAAGTAGCAATATCTATTGATGTCTCAGGGCTTTCAATTTGACTCATTTGTCCAAAACGAAATGCACATATCAACACACAGCTTGAGCTAAAGAACGTCCAGAAGAGTGTTGCGAGCAGACGAGTTTCCAGTGAGTAAACACTGTAATTTCTTTTGAAGAGTCTGTTGATATGAAATAATGAACCGGTAAGCTTTGGACTAAATTGACTATCCATTTTAGTCTCTCTGGTTAATGTTGCATCCTGTGATTATCTAGTCTCATCCTCTTATTTCAGCCAAAGAAGAGTATTTTTAGCACAAACTACAGCATCTCTTTTCATCAAAGGCCAGAGAGTTTAATTGTGGATGGTCAGTAGCAAGCACTTATTTTTGAGAAAGGAAAGACCAGCGCCATGTGTACTGCATCAGTGTTCTGCTTTGACAGATTAGCTGAAGTACAATTTTCACACTCAGTCCATTCATAGCGAAAATGAGCTTCTTAATCCTCTCTCCTGGCCCTTTTAGTCACTCTGCTCCCTGTAGCTCCTCAATTTACATAAACTACCCAGTGGGCAAGTGTTAGTCAGAGGCACACCTGCAATAATGCCATTGCAGACAGCAGAAAGAAGTACCTTTTTTTTCCCCCTGAATTGGGTGAGACACAAGTGAGAGATGTTAGAGTGACAGCTCTGGAACTGCAATCCATCTTTCTCCTACATATGCCAGGTACAGGGCTGAAAGGGAGTGCAAAACTCTTCTACAGAGCCACACTAATTTAACTCAGCAGCGAATTGCAAGGACGCCAGTAAAGGCAAAAGTACTGCTTATTTCTTGGGCTTGCTTAGTATTCAGAAGAACAAAAAGCTCATTCTCTACTACCTGTGGTCACTTCAGTCCAACTGCATCAGACACCTGAGCTGGGGAAAAAGAGCAAACTTTGCCTTCAGCTTTTTAAGATTAGCATATATACAGTCCTTTTTTCTTCAGAAAGCAAGAGAATTTGGTGGCATACCTAGATGATGACTTTCAGGGACTCACATGAGTTAACAACCTAGGTAAAAAAAAAAAAGTCATTTGTGTGTTTTAGAGTAATGGCATGACATGGCCTGTCTAGCAGCTTCCAAATCCTGGCATGAATCATGATCATTAAATTTACAGAGGTTGTTTAATGTAATCAATCAGCTAATGAATAAATTAAGAATTCTCTTTTATATTTTGAAGATAAACTTTAGTAACCTGTGATTTACTAATAATTAAAAGCAAACATTCCATTGTGGTGGCATCTAAAGAACTGTAACCTCCTAAATGCTTAGCATTTTACTGTATACATATTCAATAAATTAGACTTTGCTTGAAAAGAGTAGTACAAAAGATGAGATGCACGAACATGAAGATGAAATAACAGGGTATCAAATAAAAATAATAACAACTCAGACATGCAGATCCTTCTACAGCAGTAGGAATGATAAAAAAAAATATCTCCAAGTAACAATTATTGTATGAAAGTGCCTTTACAGAAGCTAAATCCCCACATTCCTTCCAAGAGATGCACTAAGGTTGCCCTGTGCTGCTTAAAGAAACAAACTCGAAGGACGGTTCTACAAAGTGACACCTATTTTAATCCACATAGTAAAAAATGGCAGGCTTGGCAGTTATCATCATGTTCACAATGTGCTGAGAAGAACTCCCTGACTCAACACAGGGCATAAAACCCAGCTTCTGAAGCAGGAGCTCAGGACTGTGTTTGCAGCTAGAAGCTGGCAGTATAGTTGTGATGACACATGACCGAAATGCATTTTCCAAACTGGCAAGTTAAAAAGAAAAAACACCCTGAGTGAGCAAATTCAATAGAGCAGGAAAGGAAAAGGCTGGATCTTTATAACCGGTCTCCCCAGCTCATATTACAAAGCCAATGAAAAGGCATTTTCCCAATGTAACTGCAACCTTGGGTCTTTTGTCTTTGATCAAGACGCAGCGCGCACTGGCTGCAAGCCTGACCTTGGGCTGGATCCAGCGGTGGGTGACGTTTAATGCTGCGCTGGAGCAGAGTGCTGGGTGAGCTGGTGGCGGGCCTCCCCCTGCTTCCTCCACCACCCGCTTCTCCATCTCTTACAGGCAGCGGGTGTATGGTCTCCCTAGCGGTCCCCCCAAAACACGCTGGGTGAAAGGCAGGAGGATTGTTGTGTGGTCACTTTTACCTACAGAAAACAAATCTCTGGCAGACATTCTTCCCTGCAAAGAGAAACCCCTAAGGGAGACAGAGAAGTTTTCCAGCTTCCAGTGAAGAAAACTCCAAGGTGAACTCTGCAGTGCTGGATGAATATTAGATTAGGGAAATGTGCAACTGGAGAGTGAATGTGACTGAGCCGGCTCTCTTGGGGTGCCTGTGGCAGGGTTTTGGGAGTTAGAGAGACCAACCGGAAAGGTGTGGTTTGGTTAAGGTTATGCAGGAGATCAGTGGCTGAGCCAGAAACAGGACTTAAGGCTGCCTTTGTCCTGCCCAAGGCTAATGTTCTTCCATCTAAATCACACTGCCCATTCTGCAAATAAATCCTGCCTTTCCCTCTGCCTTAGATGTACTCCTGCCTGTTCCTATTTAAAAAATCAAACCGGATGATCTAGAGGACCATGAAGAAGAGAAGGTAAATTAATGGCCCTCAAAGAACAAGAAGTGTGTGCACAGATCATTCATATGAGGGAGAGGAGCAGAGTAGTGTCGAATTTATAACAGAGGTTTCTACCTTGAATATTTGTGAGTGATGTCTATAAGAGCATGATGGTAAGATCCTCTATTGTTTCTTTTGTTTTGTTCCCCCCTTTTCACCTCCTGTCTTTCTTCAGCCTTTAACTTCTACCCAAACGCTTTTATATCACTACTTCCATTCAAGTACTAAGGGAAATGAATAAAACTCAAGCATTTTTCTGTAAGGATGTTTAGTGTCCTTCTTATTAAATGACTTATTAACAAAACCCCCCAGGTTCATATTCATCCTCATACCTCCTGCCTCACCTCTGACATCTTCCCCTTGCCATCCCATCAGGGCAGGCACAGGTTTCTGTCCTGTGTTTGTACAGCGAGTTGTGCAATGATGCCCTGCTTCAGAGCCGCGTTTCAGAGGCAGGACTGCAACGCCTACAGTCGCAATGGCACTTTCACAGCACACAGCACTTCCTTACCTACAACTCCCACTGGGGGCTGTCAGCTGCCAATGATCTTTCTGAAGGGAAGAGGAGCAGAGAAAAACCCGACTCTTAATCCGATAGCATATGGTGCTGAGAAGAACGAAGGGGCCACAGTGACATTTATCAGATGAAATGGTTAAGCAGGCTGGAACAGGCCTGACACTGATGGCAGAACTACAGCAGCAGCCCAACGGGCTCTGCTGTTTGCAAAACGTGCTGAAGTTTGGACGCTGCTTGCGTCAGTCGTGCGAGGGAAAACGAAAGGACAGCAGATGGCAGATTGGCTGTGGGAAGACAGATACAGGCTGGCTTGTCTTACTATTTTGCCATACCGAGATCAATACTTTATTCCCTCGTTCCCAGTCTGAAAGTGCTCTCGCTCATTTGGTGTATTATGAAAGAAGTTGCGTTAGAGATTTCAGCTGCTGCCCCACTAAGTGGCAGCAGCGCAGCTCAGGGCAGCCACATGCACTGCTCCCTCTAAACTTCATTCCTGGAGAAAGGAGTTGTCAGCGCCTGTGCACAGTTACGATTCTGTATAAGCACTGGAAATCTTTGCAATTTCAGTGGACACACCAGCAACAGGAAAGAAAATCAGTTTCTTTGGTTCAGTCTGACATTTTGGAAGACAAGTAGAGCATGCCGGCTACAGAAAGGACTTTGCTCCTCGGCAGGCCAGGCCAGCCATCGCTGGTTGGCAGAAGTTTCCTCGAGCTCTTTATTTTCACGCTCTTTGCCCTCACGCTTAGTCTTTCGACACCAATATATGACTTGATTTTAGGGAAGCAAAGTCTTCAGTCCAGCTATGCTCTGGGTCAACTCTCTTGCTGCAAATTAGCTCATAGTGCCCCTTTTCATATCTCTGTATTGACCTTCCTCAGTGTCACTCATATTGCTTAGATTTCGTCTTTATCGTCCTCTGGCAGCTCCACTGTGCTCATCTTTCAAAGACCACAGACCCCTCAGAGGGCCACTGACCTATCTGAGTACTGGGAGACCTTTCCTTAAAATTATCTTTTGGGTTCATTAAGGCTCGGCAGTTTGAAGAGTAGTTGAAGGTACCGTGCCAAGGGGCAGCAATGCAGTCATAGCTGCTGTGGCGAATTCAGACGTTTGCCTTTCATTCCTCTGCCTGGGCCCACTACAGTCAAAGTCAGAAGTGAAACTACCCTGAAAACCAAAAGCCGGTCAGAAGCAGAAGGCAGATTGCATCATGAAACAAAGCTGGTATGAAAAGACCAGTTTTCTCGGCATGAGAAAATTTCAGGATAAGGAAATTCAAGATATTTTCAGGTATAACAACAGTTATTAGAATGATGGCTTGAACGCAGAATAGATAAAAAACGATATTGCTATAATAAAAGACAAGAAAAATATACCCATATGAATAACGGTTTTGCTGCTTTTTCTGCTAACCTGAAAAATCTCACATTAATTTTGATTTGGCTTGACCTAAAACAGAAAAGATAACTGCTTTCTCAAACAACATGGAAAGAAACAACCAAACAACAACAACAAAAAAAAACAACCAACCAACAACCAATCAAAAAACAACCAACCAACCAAACAAAGCCTCCACAACCTGGAAATAGTCTCTTGGTTTGAATAAACATCTTGTTAGACTTCCAGCGTTGCTTGTTTGGGGCTTGTAATCTGTTTTACTGTTGTTGATACTTGTTCCTTTTATTTTGAACAAATTGATCCTTTACAAAACAAGAGCAATTTTTATTTTTTTTAACCTTCAACTTTTTTATTCCCCTTTCCCCCATGTTTCTGGCCAAAGCTCTTCTTTAACAGATTCAAATGAGTTTTGGTCTCCAGAAAATTGAATTTCCTGGTAAATTTTGAATCAAACCCCAGTCAAGTTCCTCCCAAATCTGATCAAAATCCCCAGCTAATGCTTGTTCTTGATAAAACAACAAGACATTGAGGACCTAAGGGGGATAGCAAAGAAACATTTTTGGATTTTGCACAATATATCTTTAAATCAAAGAGTAGGTCCATTTGTCTGTGTTTTTTTCCATTTACTTTGCTCATTTTGGGAGGGAAGCAGGGGAAATTTCTGACTCAGGATTCAAACCTTTGCAGCATTAGCTGTAAATTAAAACAGATGCTTTGCTGAAGATAGACCAATCAAATCAATATGGGGCCAAAGGAGCCCCTGACATGATGAAAGCTGGCTTTTAAAGTACTGTAAGGCTGTTTTACTGTTCAGTCCATCAATTTCCTCTTCCTGCTCAGCTCTGATGCGGGACAGGCTGAGGCCGCTGACCCTCTTGCAGAGCCCAGCACTGAAAGTGCCCCAGGAGACCAGCGACGTGCCTCGTGTAGGAGGAGGCTGCAGCGGTCTCAGCTCTGCCTCACATTGCTCTGTGTTGCAAACAGGGCTCAGATTCTCACGTTTGGAGGTGAGCACCAACACTTCCAGGGGGAGATCTGTGCTCACACATGCACTGACTGCTCCAGAAGTGCCTGCTCCACACCCCTCCAAGTGCTGGCAAAAGCCATAGGCTGCTTCTCTGCCAAGCCTTGCTTTTGCCATGCCCTGGTCGGAAGAAAATCCACCTGTGCGCTGGGGTAACACTGCAAATCAGCAATGTTTTGGCAGCCTGGGGCTTCCCTTGGGCTGGCGAACTGCAGGGACAACTGCTGGTGGAGATGAAGGGTTGCAGACTCCATCAGGGAGAAAGTTTCAGTTGCTCTTTAATTTTCAAGATTGCCAGTATTTGGCATAGTTTCTTAAACTCCCAGCTCGTGGAGTTATGAGACTACGGGATAACTTCTAATGCATCTTTTCTTCTTGAAGTAAGTTTCTGACCTCATGGCTGCAGAGAAACTCTGCAAGGTATCACTTCTAAAAGCCCAGGAACAAGATAACAACATAAAATAGTTAACTCTTTACAGCTAAAAAACCCACCCAATCTCACAACTTTTATGACAATTTCATAACTACAGCAATCCAGACAATATTGAAATTATAAGAGTGAAAATAGGTTCCTCTGCTTCAGCTTGCCTGTCTATTTTTATCTCTTCCTTGACTTAATTATTTTTTCTATTCCCCTTCCTCTAACCAGCTAAGAATTGAATTTTTTTCCCCTGGGTTTAGCTTGGCATTTACAGGCTGGCTAGCTCGGTACTAGACTGTGTAGGTTGGTTTTTTTTGACTTTTTAAGTACACTTTTTGATGTCTTTCATAAGTAAACAAATAAAAACCAAAAAAACAGCAACTCTGCTGCTGTTAAATGAAACAGCTTATTTACACGTATTCTGTATAATCTTGCTTTTTAGTGTAATTCATTTCCTTAGACCTTGAGAGTTTACACACCCAAGCAGAGATCCTTAATGCTGCTATAATTCATTGCATTTTCAATTTGTTGCTACGATTGCAGTGGGATGTTCTAGGATCTCTTTAAAAAATAGTCAATTTCTTAAGTGTATATTTTAATTTAAATTTAAAAAAATAATTATTTTTATTTCAGAAAAGTGTATAGAGCCACTGAGGTTTTTCTAGATTTTCCTTTTATGTTTATGAACAGATTCAGGTTTTAAAATTAAGATTTGAATTTTTAGAACAGCATTTCCAGAAAAAAAAAAAGTAATACTTCCTGTTCTCATCTTCAACTTTCTTGTCTTCCCATTCCATCCTTCTATCCTTCATTTAGTCAAAACTACATCCTAGTCTAAACAGTATGCAACTTACTTTATAACTGCAGTAATTAGTTAACTCAAAACCTTGACTAGCTTGCAGTGTGCTGTATTCAGAAAACTTAGTCCAGATATTATATATACAGCAGCTCATGCTGACACCCGTCTCCCTAGAGTAGCTCTCCATCTTGGCACCAAGTTGCATATCAACATATATACAACATAAGTCACCAGAGAAAAATACTTGTGAATGTGGCATTCTACAATGTAAACATAACTTGGTATGCCCAGGGCTGCTCTCTGTACAGAGCACACACAGAGCATGCCCTGTTGCTAGGTAATGTTTTAGAGGACTTTTTGTATAAGAAAAAACAGGGATAAAATAAAATAAAAAAATAAAACACCAGAATCACATCAGAAAGAAGGGTTGCCAAACGTGAATGCAACTTATGACACAGCTTTCTGGACACATATATGGGACTATTGTCCTGAATTTTAGTAAAGCTGGCCTTAACTCCATAATTTCCCGGCATAATAAAATATAAAGGCAATGCTTTACTTGGAATCTTGGCTGTATTATTGAATTTTCACTTTTTAAGTAAGACTAACTGGTAAGTTTTGATATTTCAAGCATGAATACGTCTTTGTTCCCAGGATACTGGAAACAGCAACAGGCTTGAAAGGAGGCTTTACAGAGCTCTAAAGGACAAAGAGTAGATCACATGTTTTGCCTGAAGCTAAAGAATCTACTCTGATGGCAAATAATAATTAAAAAAAAAAAAAACACGCAGAAAAGTGGAGCTACTTTAAAGATCTCAACAAATTAAAATATAGACAAAGCTGAAGGAAATGTGGAAAGAAATGTACAAAAGAGACAACATTCAAGGTGGGAATGGGTGGATCTTCATAAAAGTGTCCAAAGACACAACAATCTTTTTCTGATTATTATTATTCAAACTACTTACAAATTACACTAATTACCACTCCATACAATTGACGAAGTTCTAGGGCTTATTCCTCATAAGCTCCCATGCAGTTCCCAGCAGATTTCCTAGTAGAAATGGGTCTTTGGGAAGAATCAGAGAGAGGGAGAACATTTTCTGGTTTTGTTCCGGAAAGATGTTGCCATTTATGGCATACATTACGGAGACAGTGACAAAATGGTGGATGACGATAAATACCACTTGTCATCCAGACACCATCCCAAATAAGATAAAGGAGAGGGAAGTTGGTTAGACCAATACAGTACTTTGACAGTAAACATATGAAAGTTGAGTTTGAGGTTGCAGGCAAAGAGGATCTGTTGGTGAAATCTTTGCTTTTGATTCACACACATCTTTTTAACGGGCCATGCACAGACTATCCTTCAGATGAGAGAAACAAGATCAGGCTTGACACCCTCCCCAAAACAAAGAGTTATGTAGCCCTCACATCACTGTGACTCATGAAAATAAACTCCCCATCTGCCACACATTAGCCAGCAGTAACTTGTCCTTGAAATGAACTAAGTACAGGTTTCCATCTGGCCGGCGACCAATTAGTCAGCTTGCACGGTGACCTTTTGCCTTTTGATTGCTTTTAAATGAAGTCTCCAAAATCTGTATTGTTCTGGGTAGGAAACATCTGAAACCACTTTTCAAAGAGCACTTGGCACCTCCCTACCATTATACCATTGTGCAATTTAAAATACATCATCTCACTTATTGTTCAATCTAAGTATTTGATCTATAGCTCCGCTTTCTTGCTGCAGTCACTCTTCTGGAAACAAAGAGATCTTCCATTCCTTTCAAGATTGAATTAAAACTGCTGTCCCCAGGGGTACTTCTGCTAGATTCAAATATCCACCAATCTACGATGTTCTTAGACTGTCTGTCACCGCTACTGATAGGTGGGAAGAACCTTCAAAGTTAATTTTCTTTTCTTAATTTTGGACATATGAAGGCAGACCAGAGTATACCAATAACTTGAAGCTTGATCTGAAATGTCATAGGGGTAGCTTATAAATGGCTTAAAGGTTCAAGCGAAAAGAAGTTATATTAACAGCTTTTTTTTGCTAATGTATAGTAAAGTGCACATAAATTTTTGCAAATTCTTTCATTTATTAAGTGATTTTATTTTTTTTCAGCCCTACCCACTGATAAATAATGAGATGAATAGTTTCTATCAATGGCTGCTTTTGAAGAAATCAAAATGAATCAAGTCTGACATTAAAAAGAGCAACATTTTTTGAAGACGCTGCAATGTAGTATTTGCTCAGATACAATTAAGCAGCCTGTTAAGCAGTGATTGACTAAGTTTAGATGCATTTTATTTATTATGATGCCCCCTTATACTTCTCCCTTTAAAAAAAATGCATCTCAGTTCTTTGTAAAAATAATACATAATTCTAAAATAGTTATCACTCCCTTTCTATCAGAAAAATATCAACTATTTTCTTCTAAATATTGACTACCAAAACTATATTGTAATTTCCAACCTCTTATAGACTAGAAGTGTGGAGAAAAAAAAAAAGACAAACAACCAATATGATTTGTTATATACAGCTGATCTTCCTTTGTGGTCACAGGGTGGATGAGACGAATTTTTGCTCCCTTCTGAACTTTTCTGTGATGATGTAGAAGTGCAGGTAAGTGATCTATCTAGAACATGCCTGGCATAGGCCAATCAAAGGGGGCACCACCTTTCAGCACATCTAGCCAGGCAACACGTGCGGCACAGGATTACTCTCCTGATTGAGCTGTTAAACATCTTTTGCTACGAAGAAGTTAGATCTGAGTACAGCTGGAAAACTGACATCACTGAATGTATCTTTTCTAAGCTGTGGTTTACAGGCAATAATGAATTATGTAAGAAATATTGGGGGGAAACTTTTAGGAGTAACAACTTAGACACATTTTAGTGCATGGTATCACTCCATGGCAGAGAACATCTCAGTGTCTTTGAGCAAAGTTTGTGGAGGACTGTCTCAGGAGACATTCCCAAACAGCTCATGCTATGCTGACTGATCAGATAGTGTATGTCTTTGCCTTTTGGATTGGGTTCAGCTCTTGTGTCTTAGCATAGCTTATACTTGTAGTCAAAGTTGTCAGTAAGTCACACGTAATGCTTGCAAACTTCTGTGCTTGAGTCTTTCCTTCATGAAATATAAGCAGCCTACAGATTGCCCTAAACCATCACTTAAATTTCCATGGGTGTTCTAGCATCTACAGTCATACAACATTTCTACCCAACATGCTTAAGATAGAGGGGAATGGTATAGCAACCATTCTGCTATTTTATGACATAGAAGAATTGCCTCAGCATGACACGTTTTGTCATCTCTATGTCTTTTGTGTGATGAAGCTGTCCACCTTTACATAAAACGGCTGTTCACTGAGAACATGACCAAAGCTACAGCCACCTGGAATCCTACATTCAAATCCTAGTGACAACCTGGCAAATGCTATGCCCCCTTTTTTTGGCTTTCAGGCAGATGCTCACTCCTCCTGCACTCCCTCCAGCAGCTCTTAGCTACTTCATATTTAAATCAACCGTGTGTCCAGCAAGTTAATGTATTTGGA
Organism: Anser anser; assembly: GCF_964211835.1. Classification (NCBI taxonomy): domain Eukaryota; kingdom Metazoa; phylum Chordata; class Aves; order Anseriformes; family Anatidae; genus Anser; species Anser anser. Next base: position 92,488,025 of record NC_139720.1, read on the forward strand.
CTGAAGTTCAAACCAGGTACCAAAGGATTCTTTGGGTTTCAATAGGGCTAAAAGGGTTTGCATGTCTACAGAGTTTGGTGTACAACAGGTGATAGTCATGAGCAGTGCTGCTATCAAACATTATTAAGGAGAGAAACATGGGGATGAATGGAGAGGAAAGGACAGGAACGACTCAAAAAATGTAAGAGAAACAGGGACAATGCAGAGAACGGAGATGGAAGCAGGAAGCACGGTGGGATCCTATGCTGAAGGAAAACAGAATGACAGTATTGGTAGGAAGTAAACAACACGAGCAAGAGAAAAGCAAAATCAGTTGAGAAATTAATGAGGGAACAGAATAAGATGACAGGACCCAACAGAAAAGCCAGGAGTTACTGAAGCTAATGACAATCTGCATGAAACTCGCATGAGGGTTCCCCTCTGCTGAGCAACTGCATCCGTCTCAGGCTCCCCTGGTTAGCTCAGACTGCCTCCGTCTTCCCAGAGGTCCTTGCCCAGTCTTCTTACAAGGCTTGCTGTAATTTCTGCCTCCCCACATCTGCTGTTACTGCCCCAGGGAATTCTGTCAAGCATTTCTAGTCTCCATCTGACACTGTTCACTTCTGCCAAAACACTGTTTAGGAAAACTGATGTTTGTGGCTGTTCACGCAATATAGGTAAACATGCAAATCAGATCATTAAAGAGGCTGCAGAAAATGTCTGATAAGCAGCTGCACAAAGCTCACTGGCTACATGGTGGGGAGGGAGCAGTCTGCATCTTTCCTAAGGGCCATAGAGAGCACACTGTTCCCAAGCAGCTTTGGAAGGAGGCATGGTTGCTGTCTTATGAAAAGCTCCACAATGCCCCTGCACAACGCTGTGACTAAATCCAAACCTTTTCGCTTTGAAAGCTGACATACAACAAAAATAGATATCCATAAGAGACGTCTTCAGGGGTTACAAGGAACCAAGGGTCACTGCATTAGCACATTTTAATTAGGCTCTTTCTGGAGGAAGTGCTACGTTGTCAGGCATCCAGGTTTCAAAGTCTCAGCATCAAAGCAAAAGAACTTGCATTACCAGAATGACAGATAAATATCACTGAAGCATTCCCTAACAATAATGGAAGGGCTGATAGCTGAAAAAGATTGAGCCAAATTCACTTAGCTCGGAAGGCCTCAAGAAATTGGTGTAATTTCTTAGCTCATAGCTACATGAGTGGAAAACTAAACGTAATGCTTGATAGCAAGAGTTCTTGCCACACAGAAAACAACAGAAATCAAAAAAAGAATTGCTGGAGCCAGGACATATGAGTAAAGATTGGAGTTTTAGCTATATTCAAGAGTATCGGCTGAAAGGAAGAAAAAGTAAATAAGGATGTAGAAGATGTCCTGTTATACCAAACAGTTTCTACGGAATTCCAAAAAAAAAAAAAAAAAAAAAAGAAAAAAAAAAGAAAAGGAAGTTGGCATAGTCCATTATCTAGAAATAAAACACATTTTTAGTTCAAGTGCAGCCATTTTTCACAAGGTCAAAAAGACTCAACTCTACTAAGAAGAAAATATGAACAAAAAATAGACCAGCTAAAATTGCATTCTGAATTTATTCATCATTCGTTTGATCACATATGGCATATATTTCAGCAAAAATCTGATTATATGATAAATGCCTGGTTACTGGTATAGCAGCAGCAGATACTCTACACAAAGAAAGTGCACTTTTACTGTGTTATTACTGAAAGCTGAGATTTTATCTATGTGCAAAGGGTAACTTGTGTAGGACTACTGTCAGAATCAGTAACTTTAAAGGAAAACTTAAAAAGTTGCAGGTCCTGGCAGAATTATGTGAAAAGCAATTTTTAGTAAGTACTGAACTAGTGACGTAATTATATCTCGAAAAAGGATGGGACTGATGAGAGACTTCAGATGAGGTGTAAAAGTGATATCATGAATCCCTCTTGTTCTTAATTGTCCCATCAACCTTTTGGCTTGAATGGAGATTCCAGCCCAAAATCTTGACTCAAATGCCTCCTGAAACACATCGGGCAACCCAATATTAATTCCCTCTTCATTCATGTTACATTACGCCCCCTAACTGGCATCACTTTGAGGTCCTAGAGGAGCTGTGTTTCAGCACTGCATGAAGTCATTCCTAGAGAGGCAGGTCAAGTTTTATGAGGCACTCTGCAGTGAGGCATTTGAGAATGAAAGATGACATACGATTTTGCTGGTAGAGAGGCAGAGGCTCAGGGAGAAGTTCAACCAAAATAGTAATCGTCTGACCTGACCATCCTGTGCTCTTCTCCTGCTTATACTTTAAACGTATGTTCTGCTCATTGACCCCTATAACTGAGGGTGAGTGAAAACAAAAATTGGGTAAGACCAAATCAATTTGTTGAATTTCTCTCTTTAACTGGATCTATTGTTTATCCAAGAGAAACGAAGAGAGGAAGTAATGGGAAGATCAGTTGTTTTTAACCCTTTGATAGAGTTGATCTCAACTATGTTTCTAACCTAGCTGTTGTTTTTAAGAGATATGCCATCAGATGTGGACACAGCTCCTTTGTACCTGGAGGGGGAATGAGCTTAGCAGGATAGCAGGCCTCTGAAGTAATGCCCTCCTGGTCCCTCCATAAATCTATGTTGGGTATATACAGCAGCTACCCAGGTGCTTCTGGGAATGAAGTGCTCTGTGGCCGGCATTACAGCTGCTATTTCTGATGCCCAGGGCAACCATGGCATCACAGAGCTCTGGACCCACCTGAGAAACGAGACAGGTATTCAGGCATCTGGGCTATGCATCAGCCCATGTGTCCACTGCTTAATGGACATGAAAGCTGACTGAATCACATTAAAATTAGCTCTATAAAGCAGACGTGATACAGCCTATGAAACCAAGAGTATAAGCACAGGAATTCATGGTTGGAGTAACCCCAAGGCACTCAAAATTATGAAAACTGTAAGAATGGCTTTGGTTTTGCTTATTTGTGCTATTCTGAGCTATAGATTATGATTTATTTGGTGTAAATGACTCCCCCACTGCACCTCATTTTTTTTCTAATTGTTTTCACAAATAGGTTATATTCTCACCTCTGCCTTCTGAACTGTGCTCACACAGAGGTACATGTTAAAAAAAAAAGAAGGAAGAAAAAGAAAAAGCAAAGGTGGTTAAACAAATAGGTTTTAAGGAGAAATAATCAGGGAATCACATCAGCTCTCTTCACCCTTACACTCTATCTTTTTATGTGACACTGCAGTGTCATGTTATTCCTTAGGCCCGTAGAGGAAATAAGACCCATTATTATCAGGTTGCACTTCTAGCTGAAAGGAAGAATATGAAATGCTTCCACAATACAAAGATGTGGTCAAATCTTTTGGGTTACCTCCAGCAGCTGTCTCCTTGAATAAAGATGATAGATGCGATCACAGAGAATACCGGACGGATGGGGATAGCAGTGTATCATGCCTTGGCTGCTGGCCGCTGCTGTGCTCCTGTGAGTGGGTTGGAAAGGGGAAAGACGAAGAGAGCTATATTTGATTTTATGCTCTCTCATCAGTGCAGGAACCCCAGCTGGGAAGCTACAGGCAGCACAAAACAAAGCAGACCAGAGAACCTAGTCCTTATGCAAATATTTACATCTAGGCATGCTGTTACCATATGAAACAATACCCTGAGGTTGAGAAGTGGAGGAAAGTATTTTAAAGCTTGCTGTGAGCACTAAACAAAAGTAGGCTCTCATCTTGAAAAAACGGGATAGGTTCATGTTCTAGGTTCTTGGGTAACCCTTACAATGAAGAATTTTACTTCTCATCACCCTGCATGGCAAGCAATATTTAGATCTGAGGTACTTTTTCTTACCATAATAATACTTAAATATTACATAAATCTGTAGAGCGAAGAAACTTTAAATGCACAGTCTGAAAAGCAAACCAAAATGCCTAGAAAAACCAGCAAAAAAACAACACACACACACACACACAAAAGAAAAAAAAAAGAAAAAAAAAAAAGGAGAAGAAGAAGAAGCCTGAGACCCACTTTTGCTGTAAAGGAGCATTTCTAGTAAATCACATCCCACTACTGATTAAAGTTCCGCCATCTGGAGTTCACCGAAGTGGCATCTGGCATTCCAACAATTTTAGGAAATATGCTGGAACCATAATAATAAAAATGAACATCCTGGCTTTAAACAGGCACTTTTTCCAGCCGATCTTTTTAAGAGCGATGCTCCAGTTCAACCAGAAGGCTCGGCACACAAACAATTATGCTTGGTGACATTCTGTGGCTTATGCTGTGCTGGAGGCCCACTGCCCTAACACAATCCTTGCTTCTGACTCTCTTGTCCATGGCCATAGGCACCTCCAGAGCTTGACTGAGCCCCCTTAAAGCATGAGTTGTCTTTGAGACTGCCTGCTGATCATTTCCTATTGAATAGAGAGACTGCACTCCTAAATTATCTAATAATCAGCAGAATGCATTTGGGTCTATGACTATGTGCATTGTTATCAGAGGCTTGATCTTAATTAAGCACCGCCCAACCTACTACATTAGGATCCTTTCTATACCTCTGCTATTTGTGAACTATAGAATGGACTGCTGACAGATCCGACTGGGATCAAAAATATTCTGGATGCTAAATCTTCCAAAGGGTGTAGATGCCTGAAGTTCCCAGGTGCATACAGTCATGCCTGACAACATTTAGGGAATCTGAAGATTGCCTTTCATACATCTCCTGACTTTCTCAGTCCTGTCGATGCTAACTAACTCAGAAGCTGCTTCTGGTCAATGCTGCACATCAGGATCCACAAAGGAGATTTTTGCCCACCTGATGAGGTTAGGGATGCTCTGAAAATGACAAACTATGGTCATGGGAAACAAGAAAAAGGCCATCAGTTACATTTTATACAACAGTGATAAAAGGGAACAAATACAAGCTGTTCTGATTTTTTTTATTTTTTTTTAAGAACAAGTTAGTGACTAAAGCCGCCACAGAGAGACATGGGACTACTTTGAGTGGCTGATTCCATTCTCTGGAACTAGATATAGTCAGGTAGGCCACGCTTACGTTAATCAAGTGCAAGTACAAGTAGATGTGACACAGAATGTGTGCAATGATTTTTTCTTCCTTGCCATTTTTCTTTCATTCAGTCTTTCTCTCATCTGCAGCTTTAACATTTTCTACTTCTCTTTTCTTTACTTTTCTAATGTATACACCGAGCTCTGTCCACTGCGAAGGAGCCTACTACAATTATGTGACTCTGTTTACCCTGAAGGATGTAAAATCACTTTGCAAACTTCCACTGACCAGCACACTATAAGCAGGCAGCAGCAGCACAGTCACCCTTGGGTTAAAAAGCACAATAACCACTTAAGAATACACAAACTTCAGGGTCTGTTTTTAAAGTTGAGGTCAGCAGCTCGTGTGTAGGATTTGACCCATGCTACAGATGATATCTCTAGGTGAGCTTATGCAGATGCAGTTACCCAATGCAGATGCAATTACCTAAACTGGAATTTTGCCAGGATACAAGGATCAACATGTCTGTGAAATGTGCCATGAAGTCATTTGTGAAAAGTCGTTGGAAGCTCTTTTTTTTTTTTTTTCCCAAGTGTCACCCTAAAGGCAATAGAACCAGAACTGCCAGAAATGGTGGCATGTCCCCTGAGATTCTCCAGCACCAACCATGCCCCGGTCCCACCTGTGAGCAGCCTTCCCCTCACAGTTGGCAGTCCAGAGGAATACACTTTACTACAGCCCTGGCTTCTTTCTGTGAGTGATTTCCCCGCACTGTGAGGAAATGGTCTCAAGTCTTCATATTTTTTTAATAAAATGTTTTCCTCTAACTTCTATTCTATTGCAAACTTCCGGAAATAAAAAGCATGTTTCAACTTCTCCGGTTTCATTTTTCTATGTTTTCTGTTTCTTTCCTTCTGATCTTTTTGCTTTCATCTGCTGGCTTTATTATACCAATTTAGCTGCCACAGATGTTTTTTTCCCCCTTTTTTTTTAATGGATATGGCAGTGAAATGACTGTTTCTGGCCTTCTGCCCACAGCCACTACTTCTCAGGGTCTCCTTTTCCCCTTACCATCTCTTTAAGTGACATTATGCAACAAATCTCCCAGACGCTACAACACGCTGACAGCTCTTCGTCAGCAGACAGAGTTCCCGCCCGGCACTGAAAGCAGTGTCCCAGGCCATTTCATCAGCTAAGGCAAATTGTCACATCTCCATTGATTTTACTGAGATCAGCAGAGCCGCAACAGTTTACTTCAGCTGGATAAACGGACTGCTCAATTCCCAAAGGACACCCAGAGACCAAGACTCTTTTTTTTTTTTTTTTTTTTCATAACTTCAGCATCAGCAGCAAAACTATAAGATCATCCTCAATTTTCTCCTCGCCACCCATTAGGAATTTCCCATAGGGATTTCTCCACACTGGCCACAGGCTGGCACCAGCCAGAATAACTCTTTTCTTTCAGGCTTACTGAACGAACGGCAGCTAACTCCCCGTGCTGCAGCACGTCACTGGGACTCGGCAGCACATCCCTGCTACGTTTCATACGCTTTCCCTGTGTGACAAGGGTTTGGAAGAAAGGTTTGATATGCACTTCCAGCAACAGGCAGCCATGGGAAGCCACCTGCCGTGCAGTGCAGCTGGCACAGGACTAGAGCAAGGTATAGCACAGGACCCTGATACAGACAGCTGCCAGCTCCTGTATCTCAACCTCCCTCCTCTTTACAGCACGGCAGTGGACCCCCTTACTGGGTGGCATGATAGTAGCAACTGGGCAGCCCCTGTCCCTGGGCTTTGAGAGTCAGAAAGCAGAGCAGGAGAGGACAAGGGAAGAGCTTTGCAACACTGCCCAATGCTCAACACGGCAAGGTTTTTACACAGGAATGTGAGTGTGAACATTTCAGAGTGTCTTCCCTGTTTATCTACAAACCAAAAGTTGTTGAAGATGGTCAAAACTGAACAGAAAAACTAGACAGAAGTTTGGCAGATCTTTCCACCATACACTGTTGTCGAATATCTTCTGCTTTGACAGCTATTTCATACAAAAGCAGACAGTACTCTGTGCACCCCCACCTAACTTAAAGAACAGGCCAAAGTCACAGCTGTCTGAGTTCTCTCTTTCTTGTTAATTCAAAGGATTTCTTTTTCCTCTAGGTTCCCTCCAGCTCTAAACGCAGTTGCATGTTCAAATATGAAGCTTCCTGACCCTTACTATTTAAAGGGACTAAAATTTGAGCTGCTGGTTTTAGTTTCACCTTTAATCTCAAAAGCAGATGGGCAAACGAGTGAAGAATCACATATGGCCCATAGGTAGAGCCCTTCTGAACAGCATAACCTAGAAGTTACATACCACCTTTCTTTCAAGAATTTCCTTTTTTTTTTTTTTTCCTGAAATATTACGGGTAGGATAACCAAAACTCCAGATGGTAAGTGCTTTGCCTGAAATCATGTCAGTGATTACAGAGATATTTCCCGACTCCTCTTCTAATTGCTACATAAAACAATCATAGCTAAAAATCACAGCTGAAGCCCGGCTGCTTTTCCTTCCACTATTATGTTTTCCCTGTAATGAAACATTTTGGTCTTGTTTCTTTTCTTCATATGACCATCAAGTCCTTCCAAACTACTGTGCTTCTTGGCCAACTCCAAATAGTTATTGTTATAGCACACTGGTTTAACAAGCACATTACTGCATATTTGGCTGACCACAGACTACAGTAGATTTAGTTTTATACTGCTTTCATTAACTGCTTTCAGATCTACCAAGTCTTCTTGCCACATGGAAAGATAAAATAGACGAGGGCTATATCTGTGTTCTATTTCTTGGTCTGTAAGACCAGCATCAGATTTCATTTGCAATCCTTTATAGTGCTGTTCACCCGTGATCTACTCTACTGCCCAAGCTTGCTATTGACTTCAGTGCTTTCAACAACATCTACAGATATGTGAAAGTGCTTGGAACCAATAATATGAAAAGGGAAATGGTGATGTTTGTTTATGAAAATGTGAAGAATATGCTTGCTTCTAAGTAACTGCAGTTGAGACAAGAGGATGTTGAAGAAAAAGACCAACCCCATAAACATTCATCAAAAAACTGTTTCAAAACAGGTGGTTCCATTTCTGTTTCGTTCATCTGAGGTGGGAAATTCACATGGAAGTGGGCAGGTGAATCATTCCTGGTATCTGAAAATGACACGGAAAAGAAAGGGAGAGGTGCTCAAGAGAAAAAAATGAAATTGTTAAGCTCTTAAGATCTGGAGAAATAATCTAAAAACCATCTAATGGACAGAATGACATGACAGGTCTGGGGGTAAAGCTATCACTAAGGACATTTATCCAAGAAAAATCCCATACAACAAAACTGATTGCAGGCAAGGGCTTGGAGATCATAACTCAGTCAAGTTACCCTCATCTTCTTACTGGTAAAACATTGCTGGAATTGCCACCAGCCCCTGGGTTGAATCACTTCTAACTCAGCATACTTCATATGAAGCAGTCACAGTTCCTCGCTATGGCACTTGTGAGGCAGTGTCCTTATTATTCTGTGTCTTGTAAGAACTGGTAACACAGAAGCAGCAGGGTGCTTATTGCTCTTTTCTGCTGAAAAAAAAAACTGATCTGGAATAAGAAAAGTGGATTATGAACTAGACAGACTGTGTTGCAACTGGGTATATTGAATGATTTGTTCTTTCCTAAAGAGATACACTGAAGACAATTTTCTCTTTTACGTAAGCAACTTAAGGAAGTTATTAGTGGACTGTTATTTCCATTTTATTTTCTGACTGTGCTCATCACTAATGACATTTCCAACAGCACCTTAATACAGCCATTGTTAAGTATCTTTCTCTTGCTTCAGCTTCTTCATTAAAGCTGACTATTTTTTGTTTGTTCTAAAGCTCTGTCAGTACAGACTATGGCAATAGTTATCTCTCGCCAAGTGAGATAATGACTGTAACATAACATTTATATTTGCCCCCCTTTCTCATCAAAGATGGTAAACATTCCTTGTTACTAAATATCAGTGAAAGCTGAAAACACATTCGTTATCTCTTCAGTCTATGGCAATAAGTTTTGTGATAAAACAGAAATCCCAAGTAAACCAGGGATTTCTTAGCCAGAGGCCTTAAATATTCTGTGATGAACATAGATGGTAACTGCATAGTTTCTAGGAGCTCAGGAGGAATATGAGTGTGATATAAAGGATAATTTAATTATTTTCAAGCTTCTCAAGTGCTTTGGGAGTCCCTATATGCCATCAAATATCTCCCATGAGTTTCTACTTTTTTCAAATGAGTTACAATTGCATAACAAAAAGAGCTCTCTATCACATCACCCAATATAGAATGGGCTACATTTATATCCTTATTAAAAAGCAACGTAGAGGTTAGTTTGAAAGGGTTCTGTTGATTTTTACATCATAGAATCCCAAAAATGTTTGGGTTTTGAAGGGAACTTAAAGACCACCCAGTTCCACCCTCCCTGCCATGGGCAGGGACACCTCCCACCAGCCCAGGCTGCCCAAAGCCCCATCCAGCCTGGCCTTGAACACCTCCAGGGATGGGGCATCCACAGCTTCTCTGGGCAGCCTGTGCCAGGGCCTCACCACCCTCTGAGTGAAGAATTTATTCTGATCTAAATCTCCTCTTTTAGTTTAAAGCCACTCCCCCTTGTTCTGTCACTCCACTCCCTGACACAGAGCCCCTCACCTGCCTTCCTGCAGACCCCCCTTAGCCACTGGCAGGCCACTATAGGGTCTCCCTGGAGCCTTCTCTTCTCCAAGCTGAACAACCCCAACTCCCCCAGACTGTCTTTGTAGAAGAGGTGTTCCAGCCCCTTGATCATCTGTGTGGTCCTCCTCTGGACTCAATCTAAATAATGCTACAATTCTACAATTATTACTAACTGTATTTACATTAGTGTTTTTTTTTCTTTTTTTTTCTTTGATGCTTTGCTTTATTTCATTCTTAAATAAATTAATGGTTCTAATCCAATTTATCTCCAACTATTTATAATAGATTACATAGACATCATGAGGTCCTGCTCATTTGAATTTTCTAGGGAACTTACAGCAAGGCAAAATAAAACAGCACAAGGCATACTATAAGGAATGAATATAAACTAAGCAGACAAGAAAAGGTAAACTCATTAGTCTTTTCTCTCCAATTTACTTATGCCATCTCCTTCTGATTATGTGATGCTCTTTGTTTTAGTTTTCTCATGCACCGCAGTAGATAACCTTTTGCTTTATTTCATACGTATTTGTGCACCTTAAGTATCACTTGAAATTTCTGGGTTTGGGTAAATTTCAGGTTTCAAAGGAAGTCTGAAACAAAGCCACTGTATTCTGTGTGGTAATGGATAGTGTCCTAGAAACCCTCACAGCTTAATTACAAGTATTCCTCCACCAAGAAATTGTATGTCTATTGAAAATTATACTCAGTTTTTCTCAAAGTTCATCCTGCTTGTTTGAAATTTGAGTTTTTTGAGAAAAAAATCAGCACTGCCTGTATTGCACATTTGCTGCAATTTTGCGTGTATGATCCAATGCTTTATAGAAGACTTCCGGTGTATAATCCAAGCTGTGCTTTCTTTACAGCAACAGAAAAAAATCACACTGAAGTGAAAGAATAATGTAGACTGAGAACCACAAAAATGTATAGAGATGAGCAGCGATAAAAATCAGACGTGCATATTAATATTTTGACAAATGAAAAAGAACAGAGAATGAGATAAGACTTCTTAAAAAAAGAAGTCCTTAAAAACAGAAGTTATCTAATTGCTTATTTTACCTAGAGGTAGAACAATCTATTTCTAGCTATCAAGTAGTAATGAGAAGTCATTATCTTGAACTCTTCTTTAATTAACATCAATTCTGATTAGTCAGAATATATTAGTTTTTTTTTCTCTGTTACCATAGTAGTAGATTCCCCATTAAAGGAGGTATTCAATCAGATATTATCATTTGTGCACCACTTCCATGTAATTATTATTTTATCATGTTTCATGGATTTTATTTGATTTTTTTAATTTTTGAAGGGTGAAATCCATTAGTGGTCAACCCTTTCTTCACCTGAGTAGATCCTGGCGTGACAGGTTTTTACACGTTGTAACCTAGAAAATGGTAATGGATTTTAATCAAAATGAAAGCCAACAGTCCAGTGTTCACAATACATATTGTTGTTGTGAACTATGTTGAGGCTAGAGGTTCTCTAACTTTCTACAATGAAATTCATTGCAGAATGTGCATAAAAAGAAAGTTGTTTAAACAGTACAAGCCATTGACTTTTTGGAGAAATCAACAGTTTGCTTCCATACTTAAGACCTTTGCTCCCATCTTAACACCAGGATGCATTTAGGTGCACCTCTGATCAGAGGTAGACTGCAGGATAAGGTCTAGATGACTTAGGTGTAGCAATAATGCAGGAGAGAAAAAGACATTTAATATTCTTCATTTCGCTTCTCTTTTTCCTCCTGGTATATTTACCTATATTCTTTTGTCTGTTGATTCTGACATTTGTTGTTATTTAAAAGTTTTTCAAATTAGCTTCCTGAAAGTATCTAATGAAATTTATCAGGGAATAATATTTTTGCAAGATAATTCCACGGGCTGGTCAAAAAATGTCATGAATAAGATATTTTTTTTCTACTCTGTTAGGTTCCACAGGCATTTACTGTATTGTCTATTGAGCCATATTGCATTTCTCTGTAACACAATTGATTTCATCCAGACTGAATTAAAAAAAAAACCACAACACCACAGTGTTATCAAAGTGCTAGTTCACCAATCTACACTGTGCTATCTGGCAGTGCTGCCTCTGGGCAGGATGACAGCTGAGCAATTCTGAATGGGGCAGAGGGAAATTCGGGTGCACTGTTTTGAGTAAAGTGGTGTCAGGGAGCCAAAACCACATCGAGTGGCAGCCTGGACCATCGATGCTGTGGGTCTTGGGTGCCTTCCAGCTCGACCAGACTTTTTCATCTGATTATAAGGCAAGTGCCCATTCATGCAGCCCTTAAGACTGCTGCGCAGTCTAGAGGACAGTTTAATCACTAAATGAGTGGGTGTAGAAGAGAGTTACACTTCGGTTAAAATAACTACCTCCAGCCAAAAAAAAAAAATAAATCAATGCTTCACTTCAAGTTACAGATACAGATTAAGGGATCTCCAAAGATACTACCACTAGCTACATACACACTACTTTTGTAAGAAAAAAAAATATCACAAAAACCAAGGGTATTCCCAGCTATCATAGGGATGACATTCCAGCTTTACATTTTCAAAGCAGGGAATAAGGGATTCAGTCAAAGAGGAATCACAAAACTAAAACCTCTTGTGGTGCTTTGAAAATTGAGATGGACACAAGCCTCTAGTGAGCTTAATGAAGTATCAGAGTAAAAAGTGACTTAACTTTCTAAAAACAGTGCTTTTGTTTTCTATTTAAAGTAGGAAATCAAAGGCATGCTTTTAAATATTTTATTCTGGGAGGCAGCCAAAGAAGAGTTCCCTTTCAAGCTTGAATAGTGAATATGGAGATAAAGTAGCACTTTTGAGAGCCTTTCATATGACTTTCTCCTTGGTTGAAATGCTTGAAATATGGAAGGATAGTGTTGCCACACTCTTTCAGGAGGAAAAGGAAAGGCTGTAAAATGACTTCAGTGTTTTGTGATGTGATTTGGGAACACAGCACTAGACACATTTTCAGTTTAACTCGTGGATTAAAGAAGGGAACACAGAATGAATATTTTTCTTCCTTCGTTTTCTCTATGTAAATACGTGAGCAGTTCTGCTTCAGCAATTAAATAATACCCATCTGTTTTTTTGAACTTGGAGTGATAGCTCTGAGTAAATCAATTACAAATGTTCCAACCAATATAACTGTAACAAAGCCTGAAGTAGGGAAAACTAGAATTGAACTCATCCTTATTCTGGAGTAGAGTCCAGCACTTAGGTGGTTCTGGTTTCCAACAAATCCAACAAGCACCTTCTCTGAGCTCTCTGCTTACGTTCACCCTACTCTCAATTAACACCTCGTTAAAGTGCACACTTGCTGAGCTGTTATTTTTTGACCATTTCTTAGCACCTTAGTATACTTGCATTATTTCCTACGGTTTTATTTGAAGTGCAAACACAGCCATGGAAAGTCCTGCTTGAGAAATCATCAGAAAGTGGTAATATTGACACAAGTGCATTTGCCATTTGCCTCCTCATTATTTGTGTTTGGGTTTCCAGTGAGATGTGGATATTAAATCAGAGGTAGAACAGAACAACAAAAGGGATCCTAGTCTGTAAACCTCCATGGCTGCTTCAAGACTAACTCTTTCCACATATTAATTCCCACATTAGCTGAGACATTTTTTTCCCTCTGAGGAACAACAACGAAACAACAAATAACCCAATGCCCCAAACAAACAACAAATGATGAAAAGAAGTCCCCTCAGACTGCATGCACAACAAAACTAAAGCTGTACCCTCCACTGACTTCTGGTTCTCTGCAGCACAGCTGAATATATACGCCACTGTGTCAATGAATTTTTGGTAAAACATGCAGAGAAAAGTGTCAGAGGTAACAGGATTGAAGAAATCTAATGACTTCATTTGCAGCAGTCAGCCCTGCTCACCTGACAGCTGTCCTATGCGGAGCGCCGGGTAGCAAATCACCACTTCCATGCAGAACTACACCTACTGAAGACTGGTTTTTCCGTTAGCACAAGCAGCTAAATTTCTCATCTGCTCTATGGTACAGCCCAATCCACCCTCTTTAGACAAACTTGCCCATTCCTTGCATTTAACCATTTAAAAAAAGAAATGAACAGGAGAGGACATATATCTAGTCACAGCCCCCCATATTCTTGCTGCCTATTCACTGCAACTTCTGTGGTTTCTCTCTCAAAGACTGCTCTGCACCCCTCTTAAACTTTCCCAGTTTAAACCAGCGTGTATCACCAGCTGTGCTTTGCAGCCTGGTCTCTTCCCTACCACACAAAATTTCCTCAAAATTTAAGTAGTTATATTCAGAGCATCAAAAACCAGGAGTAATTTGCCTGAAGTCAAATAAATTACTCTGCTATAAAATCAGCATGGTACTAATCCTTTTAGGTCATATATATTCATTTAGTAGTTCAGTTCCCTTATTTAAAGCTGAATCTTCAGCTGCTTGGGGACATGGCTAGCTTCTTGCAAGTCAGTAAGGTTCTGGTGATTTGACCCCATGCTGAGGACTTAGCCTTCGGTAAATGTAAAAATGCACATTGATACTGTAGGCACTCCACTGTAGATGACAGACTTAAAATATCAAGAAATACATTGGCTGCATTTGGGTGCTTTGGACCCTGGATTTGTGTGCTTTGTGCACTGAAACACCATAGACCTTGTCACCCACCAGGTCTGTGGCAGGAGCTAGTACTGTGGTGAATTCAGACCCAAGAAGTATGCATCATGAGAATTCAACTGTTCTCATTTTTAATTTCTTTTTAATAGCTGCTTCCTTTAGTTAACATCTGTACATTTTTACTAAATCATTTTTTGTTGCATCTTGACCTTCTGTTCTATCTTTCAAAATCAGATGTCTTGTGACAGCATACAAAAGTTGTTTTTTTTTTTTTTGTGCTTTTTGGATTTGTTCTCTCAGCTACTCTTGTCATAAGCCTCCTGGTTTTTGGGATATCTGGTGTAAATCATTTCATACTTTTTTCACTTAGCTGGTTTTGCTTTTTTCTCTGTGCATTACTTAATCATTTAAATGTTACAGGAAATCACTACATTTCTGTTTTATTTTACAGAGGTGAAATCCATTTGTTCAACCAAAAGCCATTCTCGTGCCTAGGTATTTCCTTTGTTCTTGTATTTATTCAGTTTTACAACATTAGGGTGCAGCAGAATGGTAAGAGTTTCCTGCAGTGCATTCCTGGAAAAAGTAAACAAGCCTTCCACAAATAAAACAGGATGCTTACCTGGGAGGGAATGATCTGCAGAAAGCTCAGAATACCCCTGTAAGCAAGAACTGAGCTGAAGGTAGTGACAGGACACACTTCCTACATCACTTGTCACAATCACTTGTCACACCCTTGTTCAGGTGTTAAAACACGATCTTACTCTGTAAGCAGACCCATAAAAAAATCAATTTCACTCTAAAGAGAGTAAGTCCCTTCTCAGTATGAACTATGCTCCACTATTCCTAAGAATTTTGACTTTGATGACTGATTTGTTTTTCTCAATTAGAAAAAAATATCTGACAGTCTCTGTGCTTGCTGACAGAGAACGCAGTTCAAAGCATTTTAAAAAGAAGCATCCTTGGCAATTACACCTACTAAAAATAAGTAGTGCTTTACAATGCCATTAATTACTATAATTACTGTGCCTTGAGTGAGGCTTGCAACAGGCGGGGATTGTTTCAGCACTGTGCATTGCAGTGAAGCACAGCTATGAAACACTCAGGTTTTCATGGTGCATACTTTCTCCCAGATCCCCAAGCATAAATTTCATCAGCATTAATATGAATTCCGAAGCCCATATTGAAGTGTGAAGGATCTTACTATGCTTTTGTACTCTCAGGATCTAAACTATAATTTCAACCATTAATAAGCACCATTTACCATTAGATTTAGTAATGTTATATTATAGTTCTTGCAATTTTATACAAGATGCACTACAAGCTCAGTGAAGACTAAACTGTGGTACTGAATAAACACTTTAAATAATGAAGCAGAAATAAACAGTGAGTGTTAATTTAACAATTTTACTTTTTTTTTTTTTTTAATAAAAGAGAACACCAACAAGCAAAATTGAAATGATACCATACCAGTAAAAATCAAATGTATCATTCAGAGATACCTCTAGGAACAAACTCTAGGTGCATAATGTGCATCCTATCATCTAACTTTTGCCTAGGTTCAGTTTTTGACCAATATGGTTCAAACTGCCAGCTCCTACCCATTGCCTTGTGGAGGCCATTTTGCAATAAAAGAACAAGCCAGTTACTCACTAAATCAACACCGACATTTTTCAAAAGCCTCTGCTCCTGTGGGAAAAGCCTGCAGTACAGCAAGTTCACCTGAGTGAGAATCAATGGCAAGTCTCTGCATACCTGTATTTTTCACATGGTTAGCCCTTTGCTCTGGGAGAAGACAACTCTTCTGTGTGACTACGGGATGTCCCTGCTGTCACCCAGGCCCACATAGGCTGCTTTAATCTTGGGGTCCCCACCCGCAATCAACCCCATCTGCTCTGTGACTTGTACAGCCTGACATCAGTGAAAAAATTGTGATGGCATTTGTTCATCCAGCACCGCATATCCTAAAAAGATAGTCAAGCCAACAGTTACTAAATGAAGTATATTAACTTCACAAGCCCAATCTATACTTTGCCATGAAAACAGGTGCATCTGCAAGTATTTCTCATTAGGAATGTAATTAATATGCATAAACTTGTTTGCCAAGCAATTTGCAAATGAATCAAGATTTAAATTAAATACAGAAACCTCTTTCCTCTCCTCCTTCCCTGTCTAGGTAAATTTTGAAAATAATCCCTTTGACTCAAGCCTCACATTGTTCCAAACTTTTCTTTGTCACCACAGTAATTCTGATACAGTAGAAAGACTTATTTCTGAAAACAGTTTTAGCCTCCAGTTAGAGTCTCCTGATAATATGGTGGATGTGCTGCCATGACGAATGAAACCTACTGTTTTCGATATACGATAGAGACTTAAACAGGCCTGTTCTTCACGGAGTTCAATACCATTCCAAAGAGGCTGCCCCTCTAGGGAGGGAGAGCTCAAAGAGACTCAATCACGTGCTGCAAAGAATAGTAATTATAAATCAGCTTCCTTTTTATGCTAATGAATTGTTAGTGAGAAACTTGCCTTGGAAGATACTGACAAGTATTTCTGATATAATTCTGATTAATCAATGTGTCTCTTACTGCTTGTTGTTGTGCATTTGGCCACCCAAACCCACGATACAACTCCTGGCCCTTGGCTGGAGGACTGAATCCTTTCAAAAACAGAATGACAGAGAGCAACTAACAAATATCCAGGGCTGACTCAAGCTTCTGTGATTTCCTTGGCAAGATGGGATTTTGCAACCCTGAAGATGATGGCCAGAACTATTCTGCTCCTTTCACCGAAACGGGACCAAGGGGAGAAGGGACAGAGCTGGGACAGAAAGTGAGGATCAAGGTCCTGAAAAGACATACTTGCTGGGATAGAAAAGGAAGTAGATGGGTGAATTAAGAGACCAGCAATTGCTGCTTCTTGGAAAAACCCCCTTCCCTCCTTAGCTGCAGCTGTCATCCCACAAACTCTGACCTTCACTTTCCAGTGCTCTGTGCTAGGCAGAACAGGCAGTGTGGCTCCAATCCATTTACTGCCCCAGACAGCAGCTTGTGTTGCTCATATCTAATGCCACTCTCTGAAAAGCATTCTCCCAGCAGGAGTATTTGAATAAATAATAATTTGTGCTAAATTCCCTGATGTCTTTGAATTCAGACGCTCTGACAACAGTTACTGGCAATCATGAGTAACAGGAATCCACACATTAATTCAAACAAAATGTGGCTTTTCATTTGTTTGGTTTTGTTTTGTTTTATTTAAGACTCAGTAAGAAGTGTCTTCCCACTATTATTTTTATTCTACCAGAATGATTAATTTTTTATTTATTTTATTTTTCCCCCATCATCTATTAAAACTTTGGTTGTTCTGCACACACATTTGGAAAGGGTGCAGAACTATTCCCCCCAAAATTACCTCTGGACTGTGAACAAGGCTTCACCACTAACTAACCCTCATATGATTTCAGCCTGGGTTAACCAGCATAGACATAACTCTGGAAGAGAAAAAGTTGAACATTCCCATGCTGGCCTCTCAAGCCTTTCCATTTTTCCTGAATGCATATAAGTATGTGCATCACATGAAACACAGCTTGGTAATTGCCTTTCATTCCTTCTCCTAATACAGAAAAAATGAGAGAACAAATATTTTGAGAGGGAAGTTTAGAGACCACTTTCTTGCTGCCATATGACAGCATGAACAGATTTGGGTTTTTTTTTGTTTTGACCATGTTTCTTTAACTTTGGTTACAACTTGGCAATTTCTCCTGCTCCTCAGCAGAAAATGGTGGTAGGTGGTCAATGAAAGCAAAGATGGAGGAAAAAAGTCACCACTGTTATTATTAACCAATATGCGAGATGCTTGCACAAAGCGTCACAGTCCTGTATCCAAATGGATTTTTTGTAGAGCATGAAATTGTACAAAAGTAGCTTCCAAAATTGTATGAAATTATTTCTTCAATTGAAATGTCAAATCCATAGATTTTGATGATTTGGAAATAATTGCATGGATCTTACTTCCTTCATTTCTGCGAAAATCAGTATATTGTGCTCCTGGCGTTCCATTCAATGGAACTAATTTGAAATGAAAGACTGAAGCATGAATTCAACTGAAAAAAAAGTGCTTCATGTAGGTGAAACATAAACTGCTCTTTTTTTCCCCTCCTCTGTCATCATCAGTGACAGTCAAATTGGCCAGCACTTTGAATTAGAATCCACCTCTGAACTATGCAGGTAGTGAACAAATCGTATTATCTATCTATATCAGTGCACCAATAGATTGAAAAATTCATTATTTGATTCTCTGCCTTCTCCATTAATTAGTTAATGTTTGTAAAATGCTTTGAAAATGAAAGGAGCTATATAAGCAACGTTATTATCGTCACATACTTCGGGGCAGATAAAGAATAAGTTAATGAAAGTCTGCAATAAGAAGAAAATGGGTGAAATTTAAATGAGGTGTATTCTGCAGAGACTAGAAAAGTGACCAGATAGTTGCAGAAAAGTTCAGATAGGACTTCAATATTACACTGTAATTCTGAGATTTGTTGAATGCCCAGCACAGAAATAAATTGATGATCTTAATCCATATCCTAAAGGACAAGGTTGCCCTTCATCAAATCATCACCTTTTAATAGGGTTTTTCTACCTAGGAGATAATAGCACCTCTGCAAGGTGTGCAGCAGACTGTATGGGCACAGAAAGTTCCTTCTTCCCCTCCTCTGACTCGGTGGAGCAACAGATATCTCCAGTTTTCAGGGCAATGTGAATAGTAGAGGGATATAGGTTTTTTTCCAGCCTCCATTGCCTATTCAAATCTCTCCAGGTAATGAGGTCCTTAGTACAGGATTAAAACTAGTTTAAACTAACAGATATAAGTTAACAATAAAGTTTAAGAGAATAATGCATTTTTAGATTGCTAGATATTTTCCATTTAAACCAAGACATTCTCCAGATTGGCTGGTTTCAAATGCTGGGACAGATTTTGCTATTTTGTTGTAGCTCTTCATAAGGAAAGAGTTAAAGGACTCTGTTAATAAGGTGTTTTAGGAAGCGGACAAGCTGCCAATCTTTTGTTTATAGTTAGTGGTTTGTGGCTGAAAGCAGCTTTACTATTCTTCATTCCAGACCTTTGGGGCTGAGTTCATTGCTCTGAAATTTATTTGTTAGAAGCCTTTAATTACAATTTAATATCGAAAAATCTATTTACACACAACTGCTGAACTGCTGTTAACCACCACTTCCTTTTGATTAACACCATTCAGTCTGTAAGGCTGGTAACTACACATTTAGCAAGATGGACAGTAACAAAGAAATGCTTAAATCCAGAACTGAACCCCCTTCATTTTACTACCTCTTTTTCTGTTCTGCTTCTGTGTCATTTTGCCTCTAGACTTGTGTTTCCTTCTGTAGTTACTTTACTGTCTTATTGCTACAGCTCCTGCAGATAGAAAATATGAAACTCTACCTGTTTTTGCATTTTTTCTCCACAAAATCCAATATTGCTCCCTTCCTGGAAAAAAAAAAAATTATCTTAAGAGGAGAATAAATATTACTGATGAAATCCCAAGCTTAAGACTCGTGATTTCTGTAGATCTAGTGTTGTCTTTACAATCTGATCATATAAACTCTGGAAAGAGGTTTGGTGATCTCTTTCTTTTTGAGACTTATTGTGAGGAACTCCTTAGAGAAACTGTTGGTTAATCTACTTTCAACATAACTCATATGAAAAGTCATTGCTCACTGTTCATGAGTTTTGAAGACCTGAGTTTAAAAGCCATGAGAAAAATTCTTGCTTGAGTTTCATCTTGACAAGGATTTACATCCTTCTAATATTTTCATTTGTATTTTGCATTCCTCAGTACATTAGTGGGCAAAAAACAGCAAGGGACTTTAAGCAAAATTAAGCAAATTTCAGTTTTATTTGTCCCAACATTTCTACTAGATATCATGAAGTATGGCTTTTTCAAAAATATAACTTTTATAAAGAAAAAGTACATCAAGTTAGGGGGTCAAAGTTAATGGTAGAGAATTTGTAAGATCTGAGGTATGTGCCTTCCATGTTTGTATGCTTCTAGGTGTTCGGCCACAGGTCTGTCTCCTTCTGTCCAGGAGGGAAATAACAAACATTTTGTAATCTTTCAAAACAAGCTTAGCAAGAACCTTAACAGCCAAAGACTGTACAGCTTTAATTAAGATGACTCTTGAGTGATTATATTTAGATATATAGTTTGTCAATACCATATGCCCAGTATTTTAAAAATTTATTTCATTACTGGTAGCCAGGAGATGTAGCAATTAGGCACTGATTTATCTGCTCTGCTAGAAAATAAACATTTTCTGTCCTGTCATTACAGAAAGCATATTCTGGTCTGAAGTCAGAGCAGAGACAGATTCTTGGACTGATCGAAACTTCCATGTGCAATGACAGTTTGGTAGTTTAATCTGATTTTTCATTTGCTTTCCAGATTTCTCTGGAAACGTTTACCAGTGCACTTCCTGGCACAAAACACAGGGGAAAATCCTGTTTAGATTCCACACCACTTGCATTGTCAAGTACAGATGTCAAGGGAAACACTTCAGTCTTAAAAACAAACAAAATAGTAGTAAGCTCACGGAAGAGAGAGGTATGAGTGAGAAGAGAAAAACACTTTCCTGAGATAACCTCATATTTTCATACATAAAAAAGTAGCTGCGATTCCTTTATTTGGTCTTTTCCCAAAGGTTTAATATCCATGTGCCAGCCAAAATTAGGAGAAATACTAGGAACAGTTGCATGGGCACTGGACTGCAGCAAAAAGAAACAGATCTTAATGCAAAGATAGATGTATTAAGAGAGAAGTTCATGCTCATCAAAAGCAAAGCAGGGAAACAGCAGAAATAAAACCAAGATTCCCTTAAAAGCACTGGATGGTTTTATTTCTCTGCAATTCATGTTCTGTACATTGATATCAAATCTATGCTTTTCGGAAACTCACTGTGAAATTACATAGTATCGCCAACATGAAGCACTAGACAACAACATCAAGGTTGAAAGTCATGTGCTCAGCAGCCAGAAAAAGCCTAAATAAGGGTTACAAGGGCAGCTTCAGTTGGATTCTTTTATTTGTGTACGCTCATTTTGAGAAGAAACTGTCATAAGATTTTAAAATGGCACTAAACAAATTTCCCCCCTTAATGTTATTCTTGGAAGTGGCTAAACCACTGTTGCTGAAAATTTCCACGCAATTACTCTGGCTGAAGTATATGTTTAACATGACAAGTGTCAGTCAACAAGATTACATTTGAGCAAAGTTACGCACAATTAGGGAACTAAAAGCTATTATTATAATAAAAGGAAGTGCTGAGCAATCTTAGCTATGGTCTTAGCTACTAGTTCAGGTCCTGCATATAATACAGTCCATTTCTTTAATGCATACTTCTCAGGGCTGTTGCAAGGATTAAGAGCTCTTTATGTGAACTAAAGTGTAACCAGCTGTCACCAGCTGGTTTTCTTCATTCCCTGCCTTCAGCGATAACTGAGTTCAACTGCCGTGCATTGTAAAGGAAAAAAAATAATCAGAGTGGCTGAAAGAAGAGTCAGATGCAATTATTTTCATAGGCTACTCTTGCTTCTGTTTTTAAGAAATAAACTATTTGACTATTGTCAGCTGATGGTCTGGAGTACAACATACTCAACTTACTTAAAGCATACTGATACACAAAGAGGTACGATAAGAGAAAGAAGGCACCAAAGTGGCAGTCCTGGTTCTCCGTTCTGCCTTCCTACTCCTCCTGCCACCCCACCAATTTGCTTTGACTGTCATCTGGATGGCAGCAGTGCTGCTCAGTTTCCACCTTTGCTTAACTCTTGAGGCAGAATACCTTTACTTAATAAAACCACTTAATTAAAAAAAAACAATCTGATAATAACTTCAATTTTTCCTGCTGGACTCCTCAAAAAATGTGTTTTTTTTTTTTTTTTGATAATCAGACGAGTTTTACCTTCAGCAGACAAACCTATTATTGCTGTATAAGTACATTTCATTTATCTCCCTTTTCTATCTTCTCATGTGGCTTTCCAGATGAAGGCCAACAATAGTTGTCAATGACTACCTTGTACTTTAATGTTTTCTCCATGTCATACTTTTACAAGGTCTTTTCTAAGTCAGTTTTAAAAACATTTATAAACTGTATCAGGGGAGTAGGGGGTTGGAAGAAGGCAGAGAAAAGGGATCCTGATGTTGGCTTTTCCTCTTTCAGGATTCATTTTTGACCCCCATCATCTTTTATCTTCATCTTTCTAGTCTTCCCTTCTTGATTTATTCCTCCTACTCTAGTCTGAATCAACTGTTGTCCTGGGAACACTGAAAACAGTCCTCATGAGATTCACCTGTGGTGCATGGTAAGCTGACGTATTAGGGGGAGAAAGAAAAAGCCTGGCAGACCGAACGCTCTCCCCAAGACATATCCCTACCTCATTGCTCTGCATGTTTATTAAATCATAACTACAGACCATTCTCTCCAGTAAATAATGAGTTTTTGCATGAAGACAAAGTCCTTCTTCATACATCAGACTGCTCTAAAACATGAATCAAAATCAACTAAAAAAGCCTACAAAAAGGCCAAGGATTCACACAGCCAGCCTTTCCTGGTTATAGAGGCCCTAGAGTTAGAATGAGTCCATCATTCTCACCTGTGAAACTCCAGGCTCTCCAGAATTATGATGTTTCAACACTTGTTGCACCCTACTAGATAATGGGACAAACAGGTGTCACTACGAAGAAATTAGTAAGTCTTGCTGCTGATGCACAAGTAAAAAGAAAATCTCAATTCACTCCTCAGTTCCCCCTTTTTTGTAGCAGTCTTCCAATGTTAAAAAAAATTACTTTAATTATACATTTGGAAAGAACTGTTATTTTTTCCCAATGCCTCATTTCAGAATTTTCTGACTTTGTGCAATTTAAGTATAATTTTAATATAACTGCAGTGTGTGTTAGTGAAGGGGAAAATGTTGCGTTAAAATTACAGGTTAGATTAGCTGAGGAATAGTGTGCAATTCGGATTGTGGCCTTAGTATCCATTATCTGATTATTTCCTTGCCAGCACACATACACACAAGAACAACCGTGCAATTTAATGAAATAATCGTATCCATGCAATCTGTTTAAAATACAATAACTTAATAATATCATCCACATAAAGTTTTAGACTGCAAGTGCATTACCTCTGGAAGATTCTGAAGAAGAAATTAAATTGTAATCAAGTAATTATCTAATGAGGTGTGACACAATACACTTTTGCCAGCAGTAAAGTGAAATACAGAAGTAAAACAGATAAAATGCTTTCTCCAAAGTGATAAAAAGCTTCAGCTCTACAATATTATAATTATGGCAAATGTTAATAGCTGTTTCAGACTGAAACATTTTGTAAAAGATTTATAACATAGTTGTCCCATGATTTGCACATGTATGAAACTTCATCTGAACTATTCTGAATGTGATACAACCATTAAGTCAACCTCAGAACACCTGTCTGAAAATATTATTAATACATTACGATACATAAGGGTAAACTGAGGCATAAAGAACTTGGCTGAGTCCCTTAATTGTGGAAAAGCCTACCTATGGCTTTCAGTAATACAGAGAGAATCAATATTCTGACCTCATGATCAGATTTCACAAAAATCCCAGTGCTCTCACACAGACCCGGATTGTCAGGAGAGTTGAGATTTTACTTACTATTTTGAACTGTAAAAAACAGCCAACATATTTTGCACAATATCCTTTAGTTCAGGACAGAGCTTTAAGAATTTTTTAGAACCTGATGAAACTTACAGAGCTTTTAGAAGTATTTGCATCTTCACGTCCCTATGCAATTCTGTGTATTTGGCCCTTAGACCCAACTTTTAAAAATATTTATATGCATGCTTAACTTAGGGCACGGATATAATTTCACAGTACATACAACCATGATGGCCGGATTAGATTCTCAGTGAAAGCAGTGAGAGCAGCAGATTTGGGCCACATGCTAGAACCAGTACCACATACAAATACCGGTACCCTGTTCCCATGTGTGTTGGTCTAACAATACGTACATGTGCCTCCACCTGCAAGGTAGTGCACTACATCTAAAGGTACTTTTCTAGCACTTTTGATGAGTCCTGGATGGGACTTCTGTCTTTTTCACTAGGTTTTGTTTCTGGCACAATTACCATTCTCAAACAGGCTATTCAAAATCCATTCTGAAATTCTTTAAGTAAGTCACACAATGCAGGCAGTTCAGCTAGGTGGAATCTGGCTCAAAGTGCTTTGCCTTGCTATCCCTAAATATTAATGAGATTCTCTTCTTCAGGCAGCCTAGAGATCTGCTGCGATTCACGTCTACCTGTAAACACTAAACACAGTAACAGCTCTGTTCAGAAACAGTTATGCACAGTATCTTCAGCTATCTCCCATACATAATCTCTTGGTATGTCACATCCAACTTGAGCATGAAGAAAATTGGAATAAAGCTGTAAAGTTAGGATAATACTAAATAATGAGAGAAACTGGTCAAATTTTGTCAGCAGTTTGGAGATTACCTACTCTTATGTCCATCAATAAATCCAAACCTTGAAAAAAACTTTTGGTCAGGACATTAAGATGAGAGTGTCAAGAGAGAGACCAATAGAGAATAAATCCCAAGTCCATATAGAATATTTCACCCATGAAGGGTGAATATTACCTTTCTTCTCTCATCAGTGTAAAAACTCCGTAAGTCATGGCTGCATAGGCATGAATGAATTATGAAGGTCTTTTGCTTTAGTAAAAGGAGCAGGATCAGCATTTGTAGGCAAGACATTCTATTTATTCTATATATTTCTCGATTTGTTTTAATTTAAAAGTGTTTTAAACTGTCAGTTCTCCTAGTAAAGAAATGATCAGAGAGAAAAATAGATCAGATTCATTAGAAACACATAATATGGGTTTCTACAGGTGACCATAAATAATGTTGATTTCTGCAAATGGTTCTTAATTCCATTTTTCAATGAATGGCAGGCATTCATAAGACTATCTTGTTTCATTCACCGCTGCTCTTCTGCGCCAAATGAAACAGGAAACCTCTGAAAATAGATGTGCAACTGTGCCATTTAAGACCATCTGAACTGGAGATTACATAAAAGTAGAGCTTCTGCCTTCAGAAAATCTATTTCATCATTTGTTCTTATCCTGAATCAGACAGAAAGCCAAAATAACAATGTCTCTGTGAGAATAAAATGTTATGAACTGTGTCACCTGGAAGAAAAGAAGTGCCATAAAGGTATGTCTCGTGCTGGGTCCCCAGTGCTTTCCATGCAGGCTCGTGGGAACTGAAGTTCAAAGTTCCTCACATGCTTCCCCTCCCCAGTCTCTCTTTCAGACTCCCCTTGTGGTCTTACAGGGATCTAGGCAGACTCCACCTCACCTTGGTTCTCCCTGTACTTCACTGCCCTACCATCTGGACTGATGGGATTCTGTGAAACTACTTGTTTCCATTCTTCTAACTGAAAATCCTTATATTCATCTTTTTTTTCCCCACAGAAAACTTTCTAACAGGCGCATTTTTCATTTCCAAACTTTCTGCCTGTGGGAGAATGACTTAAGATGGAAGATACATCAATGTTATGAGGCAAGAGGAGGAAAGAGGAGAAGGGAAAGTGAATACCATGTGGTTACAAGGCTAATAAAGAATTCCTTGAAAAGTTTTAAAAACAGAAAAATGGCTTTGCTGCATCTATGTTTCAATGTTTCATCTAACATTACAAAATAAACCTGAGTGAAACACTAGAGAGAGCAGTTTTGTCTCCAACATTCTTGAGATTTTCACATTAGTTCTGGCTGAATTCCCTTTCAGAATAATTTTAAAATTGTTGGGTTTTTCAATTGTTTTGAAATACCATCATGGCAAGCCCTTGTGTTCTCTTTGTACTATCCAGATGAACTGAGCTCAAGTCCACTTACTGCTTTTGATGGGCCAGTCCTTTCCTTATAGGTGCTTCCAGCCACTCATCTGACCTTGCACTGCTAGTGAACGAAGGAATGTATCTGTTCAACAAGCACCTGCTGTGTCACCACCACCTCTGAAGACAATGGCAATCACCATATGCTTCTAACCAAGCATATGCAGTGTGACAAGAAAGTATTCTTCTGCCTTTCCCACTGTTCAGATGATAGAGACTAGCCCCTGAAGTAGGACGACAACAACAACAAAACAAATGTCCATTGGTCTGTCAGAGAGAACTTCCACAGCTGAAGCTCAAGAGACCCTGTGCTGTCAAGATGAAATCAGAACAGGCATTACCTTCTTATTTGATTTTCTTCATCCTCAGAGTCTTCCTATCCAACTTTAAGCTCTACTCAATAGCTCTGGAGTCCAAAACTGACATTAGGCTGGTTTATTAGCTTCCACTAATTGTTAATCCCTGCTTAAATGAGACAAGCCTGAATCTGAATTCACCTAATGAACTGCTGTAGACTTGCAGCCATCTGATGCTGGTGATTTTTAGTCATCAAAATGCCACTGGTATTTCTATTGCCTGTATTTCTTTAGTGACATTCAGTAAAGGCCCCCAAAGCACTGTATACTTCGGCACGCAATGAAAAAAAGAAAAAGCAAAATGACACACACACAAAAAATAAACGGCTCCAAGGAGAAGTCCAATATAAGGAAAAGTAATGGCAATATGCACTTGCACAAACATAAGCTTCTCAGCTGCCTGCTGATTCTGAGATCAATGAAGTGTTTAAAGGAGAACGTTTTTGAAGAGTCACCTTTGATGCCCGTATCTCTTGGGCAGAATTGACTCTACTCTTTCACCTCCTCAGATAGAGACAGATCACTGAAAACAAGTTTTCATATAGCAAGTTGGATGGCTCCTCCATCTCAGAAGCATTTCCGATCATAGTGCTTTTGAATAAAAGGGGGTAGTTTTGTTTAGTTAATTGGTTTCTTGTTCTCCCAGAACTTCAAGGAAGTAAAAAAGAACCAGTGAAAATGTTTTTCAAAAGCTCAGAACTGTTTTGGTTATATGAGCCTCATCAGTAGCAGCAACAAAATACCCTCCTGCGTTGAATCCTGCAGCCTGTCAACCAGTTTAAAAGCATGCAAACATACTAAACCATGAAAAAAGAAGAACCACCCCCCCCAAAAACAACACAAAACAATCCAGATTTCAAAAGGCCGTTGTGCATATTTATAGGAGTGTAAGAATGTACAGAGTCTTTCAAACTACCTTTTAAGTTCGATCAAATGCAATCAAGCCCCAGCAAAATGGGTCCAGTCCATCCACACCTCCACTAGCTGAGCTACTGAAGCAGAGGAATAAGTCACCATCAAATAACAGACAGACAATGTGGCTAAATTGGGCCTCAGAATATCCAGGGAGTCTCCAGGTAGCCAAAGGAAAGATTAGAGACATACAGGAGAGGCATCAATTAGAAACTGACACCAGAGAATTAAAAGGTGATCTTGAATCAAAAGGGATAGCGTAGACGTGGCTTAGTGTCCTAGCTTTGTTTCTGGTGAATCAGTGCCACCACTGTGCTTAAGCAGGTGCTGGGTTATAATGACCTGAGAAAACTCAGGATCATTTACAGCAATTAGGCTTCTTCCCTAAATGAATAGAAAGCCAAAGAGTTTCATTTTTTTTTTCAAATACAGCAACTTCTGTCAGGAGAAGGGAGTGAAAGGAGAAGAGGAGTGAAAAGGAGGAGTGAAAGGAACCAAGTCAAACCCAGTTTCATAGTCACCTTATACCTTCCCCACTTCACATGTTCACCTGTTGGTGTTCAACAGACATTTGAACAATGACCTCATTCAAATACTTTAACTTTTGGTTTAGCCCTGAAGAGGTCAGGCAGTTGGACTAAATGATCTTTGAAAGTCCCTTCCATGTGAATTTTTCTATTCTCTTCTATTTTCATTTCTGTTTCTGGTGATGGGTGGCACTCGTGTGGACAAATCTGTGAGGCTCCACTAAAATGTAATATTTCACCTCCCCATTGTCATTCTCAGGACTGCAGCTAGGGAATTTTTAAGATAAGAATCTGACTTTCAAACAGCTTTGCATCGCAGAGTTTCGGTGTTGTAACAACAATAATTACAACCACGAATGATTAAGTCCGGCAGAGGCAGAAATGTCCTGTTCTGATAAAAGGGTCTCCAGTTCCTGTTCCTCTATATACTACGGCATGCATGGATAAAAAGAAAGCTAAGCACACTTCCTCTGCTCATTTTGTCTTTTGATCATGATCCTAGCTTCTTCTAAATTCTAAAATGAGCTAAAGGAGTATAGTCCTGTGGCTATATCATCAAAACCAACAAGAACTGCAAAGCCACATCTTAGCAAAATATTTAGAGGCTCTACTTGTGTTACTCTTCCTGCTCTTTTATAGCTTGCATGCTACTTTGTGGGAAGAATAGGTGCTTAGCACCTTTCGGGGTCCTGACATGTACAACTAAAACAGAAAGGCTAAATGTTGCAAAGAAAACCTTCCTCTTAAGCTCACTACTAAACAGAAGGCACCATATGAAGTGATAAATGTCTGTTGCAGAGTCTCCAAAATCTCTGGGGATTTTAAAATCTTTTCCACGACTCCCCCATGCTCCTGCCCCCTGCCAACTCAGGCTGAGAAGCTGGATGCTGGGCAGGAAGGACCAAGAGGGCAAGGAGAGCTCCTGCTCTCTGATCCAGTTCACTGCAGTTGACTGATGAGGGTCTTAGAGTTGCTTGTTGATTTTCAAGACCACTGTGCTCTTTCCAAGATGTTCAGATGCTACTAGCCTGGAAACTTTTACACTGAACAAAGCTGGGAATGTTGTATTGTTAGCAGAAAAATAATTAATTAATATGATTTATGTAGATTTAGGACTGTTTAGAAGGGTTCATTCTCAGTGCAATATTCAATATTTGTTTAATATCTTGTCAGACATTAATTATATCCCCAGATAGGAAATTATACTCAACTGTAGCAAAATGGTTCTTACCATTAATTCTGTCAGAAATAGGGAAAGATTAACTGTACTATGCTTGGCATAGATTATTTAGTTGTGCACAGGCAATTAGAATGAAAATGCATGCATCTTCTGAAAAATGTATGGAGTAAAAACGATTGTAATTCCATTAAGCGTAACGATGATGAAACTAGTTAAAGAGGGGAAGAAAATAAGAGGAAAAAGGCCCTTCACTAGGGACAAATAAAATTTAAATCCATAAACAGAGCGTGAAAGAAGAGACAAGGAAATCCTATTAAAAAGTTATTTTGACCAGTATTCAGATGCTGTAGAATATCTTTGATCTGGTCCATAACTATTTTGGTACCATCCTTTCACACATGTAACCAGCCTTATTATAATTATTTGTACAAAATCAGACGCATATTCCATGCCAGGAATAACCCACAGCCATATCTGGTTTACTACCACCAGTTCAAAATCCTCTTAACATTTTACATCCAGAGCTGTGTCATTCATAATCTCCTGGAGTCAAAGTTCACTTCAGATCTGCAATTGATTCATGGTACCTGCAGCATTCTCTGTTGTAGAAATATCAAAGTCCTCCCTGCCATACACTTCTTATCCAATTAATATGACCTTTTTCAGATCAGAATTAGAAATGAGAAAAGCATATACCAAAATAAATTGTTTGTCTTCTACAGATACAAAACAATCGAAGCAAATCATTTAAAAGCTGCTGTTTGAGAGGACCATGTGTCAATTCAAAACATCAGCTTCTCTCTCTTTTTTTTTTTTTTGTTTTATGAAAGCATATAAAAACTATTATGATTGATCAGTACAGGCTTTTGTGCAGCTGCACAGCTCACATGCAATCATATACTTAACCCATCACCTCTTCCCATCTCACTTGGACGAGAGTTAACTCCACCATAAAATTCTCCTGGGTATCATGAAAACTGTACAGCTGGCCTCTAAACTGGCCTTTCAATTAATGCTTACAACTGCCAAAAAAATGAACTCTAGATTTAGTCCACAGAGTAAAATGGAATAAGCATAAACCAGAAAACTTGGACATCCCAGTATACTCCTCATACTCTTATTAAATAGACATTTAAAAAAATGTAGTGTATTTTATTCATTCATGCCTATAATAATTAGAAATACATGTTGCATTTATCTTACTCTAGTGTTCATAGCTCCCCAGTGCCATTTCTCTGTAACACCAAGCAAGTGCATCTTGTCCTTGCCTGTGCAATCCATCGTTTTGTTTTGACTCATTAATCTCTGCCTTTTCTTTAAAAGACAGTGTCATTTTAATCACAACGTCAGGCAATGTGCTTTCCAGTACGAAATCCCTAAATTTTCAGAAGAGTAATCAAATTCTGCTCCCCCCACTATCTTGTAGCATCAACGGTCCGATTTTGGTTCCCATAAAATCCATGTCGAGACTTAAAGGCTTTCTGTTGAAGAAAGACATTTTTGGGCCTTTAGGGTGTATCCAAGGACATGAGAGATCAGATACCAATACCCACAACTATCTCCAGAAGAACCAATACACCTATGAAGAGTAATGTTGTGCTGTGCTAAAAGAAATGCCACAAACGTTGCAGGCATCTTAGCCTAGCAGAAGAGGGAGACAGTTTAGGTGCAGCGTCAAGAGGAGGCATGCACCCATCAGGTGAGGTCTGCTCCCAGTTTTGGAGTAGCTCTTCAGATGCTAGCTCAGCAGTCTCTGCATTGTGTCCCATTTGCTGTGTTTGCACACACCTTAATGTGCAAATTGTCAAAAGTCAAACTGGTTTCCAACCCTGGAAATTTTGACAGCTATTCTGACGCTTGGGAGAGATAGAAGAGACTTCAGTGAAAGATTTGCTTCACCCCTTAAATTTTCAAAGTACGTGTACTTTCTCTCCCCAAAATTAGCATCAACGTTAAAATACAAAATGTTTGAAAAAAATACATAAAAATTATTGTTACACTGTAAAACTATTCTCCCTTGAATATCACCTTGATCAGATACTGTGCAGGACTAGGCAGACTAAGAACGAATGAATCATATCTTGTTCCTGAGCTCTGCATTAGTAATTTGATGCCTCTGTATAGCACCTCACCTGCATATTAAAGATATGAAGGGGTTTTTAGTTTCTGCAGCTTTCTTCAGAAGAGGGAAGTGGCACAGAGGTAGCACTTGAAGAAGAGATTTACTTGAGGAAAAGAAGGGGTTTGTCATCTCGTAGTGGGACCTAGAGAGCACGGAACCTAATTTTTGGATTGTATGATAAGCTAAAATAAAACGGAAAAGGCATATTTGTAGTACTGCTTCAGTTCATAAAGGTTCTTAATGTACTAATTAATTCTCATCTCTTCTTCCACCCTGCTCTCTGTTATTTGTATGGAAGAGACAGTCTCTCCATTCCAAAGTCAATCAGAGCCTCTCATTTCTACATGTCTAGCATAGGAACACACTTCACACAAATATTCTTGCTCGTTTTGATTCAAAACAGGACCTTAAATACAGCAATGCCAGTTCTTTTGGTGTTCATTACCAATGCACATCCCTAGCGATGAGTAGGCACACAGGAAGAGTATCAACACAAAATCTATTCCTGTTCATTGCAATTTCTCTCACACCCCACCCCCCCAAAAAAAAAAGAAAAAAAAAAAAAGAAGAAAGTATGGTATGTTGCCCTGATGAAAACTAAAGAACAGTTTTGCTGAATTCAGCAAACCTGAGGCACTTGAACACAAAACAAAATTGGCTTCAGGAGGGACAGCACATAGAGCAGATTCATGGAGATCAGGGTGTTTGAAGTCAGAACGCAATCTGCTTGCAAAGGTTGTCCTGTGGCTGAAGAGCTCTGTAAGGGCTCTCAAGTGAGTGGTATAAGTTGAAAGTAAAATTGCAGAAATATCAGAAAATGCAGAACTGATAGATCTAGAGGAAAGTAATAAAAAAAACTCTGAAAGGTGACTGAAATAACTACTGTTTATGTAAACGTAGTACTTCTCATTCTTTCCTGCCACAATGCCTTTGTGGTGAGGTATTCATTTCTTTTCTAAACACACTGTAGAATATTACAGAGATTAAAACATGCAGAGTGTTTCAAGTGCAAAATTAAACTTGAATTCTGATTTTAAAATGTTGTAATTGAAAGAAAAAAAAAACAACATTTCTTACATCCACTTTAATGAGCCACCAACAATTTTTCCACCCCATTTATGCTTTAGCATTTCTTTACGAGAAGTTATTCTAGCTGATGGGAGCAAGGAAGGCTCTTGTACATCCATATTCCTGGTGGAACTGTCTCTTTCCTGCTTTAAATTAGTCCCAAAGTCTTGGAGAGAAGCTTTCATAAAAGCAAATTAAATATCTAATTCCTTCTCCATCTCCATCTGCAGACTAGAGATACACACATTAACAAGTTGTTATATGTTGTAATACGTACCACAATAAGAATTTGCAGAAGACTTATTTTAGGACTCCTTATATGAGAACAGGAGAGTCTGTAAACCAATTCATGCTTTTCTGCAGCAAGTCAGAAACACCACTCCTTCCAGTCATGATATTGCCCAATAACAGAGCGTAAGGACTGACAAAGGTTTCTGAGACAGATCCCCTTTCATCCCTCTTGGCATCCCTCTTGGTGGAGTGTTTAATTTATCTGTTAGGTTGCAGATGAAAAATGAGTTAATATTATTCTGGGGGAATTATATTATGGTTTACTAAATTTAAAGGAAAAAATATATATAAAGGCAGAATAACTCACATGGATTGCCTTAGCTGTATAGGTCTAAGCAATGCAATATTTTAATACACTACTGAACAATTATGTGAGCAGCTTCATTGAATTCAATGGGATTATTCTTTTGAGTAAGGATTCAGCTAGCACAGTAGGGGGGTTACAAATCTGGTTCATAATTTGTAAAGCTGTAGATTGGAATATGACACAGTTAATATACTGTAGCCTGAAGTTCTGGTGATTAAAGAGACACACATTTAAGCAGAAATAATCAGAAAAAGAATTCTTAATTAGAAATTTATGTGACTATCAGCAAATCACTTTGAGATCCTTTGTCAATGAGAAGTACTATATAAATGCAAATTTCTTCCATGGAGTTCATTGCATTTATCCATTTTATTTTAAAAAATCAGGGGTTTTATTGAATTTTTCTGCTAAACAGGAAAGGGCAGATACATCTTTGTTGTAAATTTTTGAAACTAATGGAGTTACAGCACAAATGAATCTGACCCTGAATATCTGTTGTGCATTACTGAAAACAGAGAACAATGCAATTTCAGCATAAGAAATATACTTTTCTAATCTAAACCAAGCTCTGTTCCTTCATCACACTTCCATATCCTTTGTTCTTTTGTACTCCTAGTTTATTTACAAACGTGGTTCTGGTAATCTGAAAAGTTTTTGTTCTTGTTGTTGCTTTTGTTTGTTTTTCAAAAAACTGTTCACTCACATTAATTGACTCAAATCCATAAAATACTGTCACCCAGATGGTTTCTATATAAAAAACATTTTCTTACAAGGTCTTTCTAGGTTGTAAGACTCAGGTGTTTTGCTGGAATGAAGGGAAATATGCGAGAAAAGTATTTTAATCAAGGAAGAGTAGGAAGGAGAGGTTTTTTTTTGGTTGATTGTTTTTTTGGCCATTTAAAAAACATGTTTGGAATACAAAATGTTAGCGGCATAGGGAGAAGTAAGTGTTCTTTGAAACCATAACAAGACAAGGCAGCATATCCAAGCTGATGGCAACAGGTCCCATTTGGTAGTAATGCTCAAGAGAAGGACTCAAACCACTGGCCATTACTGATGCTTTTCTGCATTTATTCCACCAAGTTGGTAATTTCTGTTATGGGTCTTCCACCTTAGCTGCAAGTAGTTTCCAACATATGAAGCAGGACCAGCCCAGCAGCACACAAAGACAAGCAAATGTCCAAGGAAGACCTGAGCAGGTAGCAAGGAACAAGGGCATCCTTCCCAATTGCTTTCTTTGATTACCAGCTCCTTTAGAGCCTTCTACCCAAGAGTGTCTCTGCTGGGTTTGTGCTATGAAATGGGAAACATCTTTGCCATTTTTGTAGCAAGTGACATTACAACTAAGCCAGGCTTTCAGAGAGACTGTCCGGATGTTCTTGATTTGCTACCAGAGCTTTTCTAGGGCAGTTCTAGATACTAGAGCCGATGCTAGCTGTTACGCCACAACACCCCACCCCATGCCCCGATTTCAGACCTTTTCTAGATGTGATTCTAAGGCTGATTCTAAGTCTCTTGGATTATGAAAAAGAAGAATGAGCAGAAACTGAAGTTTAGATACATTGCTTTATTTCCAAAATGGTATCTAATCTAAAAATATTTTAGGTTGAGTCTTACACCATGCTGTAAAGAATTTGATGTAGTAGTCTATGTCCTACCAAAAAATACTCAAAAAAACCAACCCAAACTCCTGTTAAGTAAATATAATGGTGTTAGTCAATGACTACTGTAAGAAGGGTGAAAATGAAGACCTTTAAACTACTAAGCTCAGGTTTTAGAAATAGATTCTCTGCAGTCTCATGCAGTCTCTGAAGCCACATGAATCTGCGGTTGATAGCATGGAAGGCAGAAATCTGTCACTTAGCACACAGGAAAAAAAAGTATATTTTGGATCACTTAAGAGCCACTAGGGATCAGAAAAAGCTGGAGGAACTTGAGGATGCTGGCCATACCCTGCAGTGCTGATTACCACAGCCAGCTCCTCTTTCTGGTTGAGCATGAGGAAATTAAACTTGTTTTTCTGGAAACTTTTGCATTGATGCTCTCGGAGGAAAAGTTACCCACTTATCCTCAAAGTTAAAAGTAGAAATGACAGTCCTGACATAGGTCAAGATATAAGCATTACTGCAAGACATGACATGCCTATGGCACCAGATAATTCTTTTACACATTGGCACGCTCCACAAAGTACAGCCAGTCCCATTCTTCACATAATTTTCCTATCTTTACCAGAGGATTACTAAGAGCTCTTCAAAATAAAAGCACCTTGAGAAGAGATTTGAAGTGGAGGGCAGTATTTCAGTGCAGAAGATGGAGGGATTGATTTCATTCAAGAACACTTTAAAGAAAGGAGTTTATGAAGTACAGTTATGGGGGGGGGGGGGGGCAGTAATTTGGGAACATATCCTGTGCATTTGGTAGCACAGTATGCTGGAAAACACTTTCACATCAGATATCACCCTGATGTTCCTTTCACATCCTTTGGCATTTTGTAGTTGCTCTAAATAAAAGCACCAGACACAGAATCAGCTCTAGCAGTACTGGCTGGAATATATAAAATCAGAAAGAGATCTCCATGCAGGAGGCAGCAAACACACACCCACACACCCCCTCAACACCAGTATTCACACACTACTTTTGCAACCCAAACCAGAAAAGGTGTATTTCGGTGGTTATGTACTGCAAATGTAACAGTCACCATTTAAAAGGAAAACAAATAGCAGCAAATTCAACAGTAAAGATGGTTTAAAGCTTTTATGGTTACATTCATGCATAGAGGAAGAAAGGCAGTAATGAATGTTCTTGTGGAGGTTGCTTAGTACTGTTTACCTCAAAGCAAACTACCATTTAAATGCTAATAATTGAATTCTCTGTCAGTGAAGGCTGTCTTGAAGGAACAGAAAAATAATTTCAAGGGACATTCAGTGATGCATATTAGATCTGGAATGACAATAAATTACCACTGACTCTTTGAAAAGAATGACCAAAGCATTTAAGAATGACTCTGCTGAATTCAATAAACAATTTCCAGGTGATTTCATTAGATAACGAGAATTTCTTATTTATTAAATTACAAGAAGGTCTCAGAAAATGGGCAAATAGTTACAAGTACTAGCAATACAACACACGGGCAGCATTTGTTTTCAATCCTAAAAACAGATACAGGACCCTTATTGTTTAGGAGAAACTGCACTGCATTAAGTTATGGAGTTAGATTCCAATTTTATAGACTAGATATCATCAACAAATATTTTTCTGCTATCAGGGTCTTTGGATGATTGTCTTTGTGCTGCATTTCCAATTCACTAATCATTCGTAATATGTACTCTAAAATCGCCAATGATGTTTTGAATTACCTTCTTCTGCCTACTTTATTAAATCATCTGGCTTAAAGGAGATAAAGCAAGGATGTGACTCTGAAGAGGCTGTTTGCTGTCAACAACTTAAAGCTGCATCTGAGGTGGCTCCTTCCCAGTGTCCCATTAAAGGCACCAATGCTGCATCAGTGAAGCCACAAATCCAGGCAGCTGCTAACACTTTCAGCATCCACTTTATTTAAGAACACAAAAACAGCAGAAACAAGTCAGACCAAAGATCCATCTGGCCCAGTACTATTCCTCCAACATTGAACAATAGGGGATACTTAAGGAAGTAGTTACTTTAGGAACAGCATAAGTGTACCATGACACTTCGATATTACTACTTCAGTTTCTGGAAAATTTTATGCTCAAGAGCTTCCTGCTCTATGGATCACTGACTTTGTGTTTAATAGCCCTGCCTTTTTTTTTCCCCCTCCTGTGAATAGGTCTAATTTCTTTTTGAACTTGTGTAAGCCTTCAGCATCCCCGCCACCACTTGAGTATGAACTCAATAGCTTACCTACATGTTGTGAGAAAGACTTTCTCTGCTTTAGTCTGCCTCAGGCCAGGTCTGTTTGTTTTCCTTGAATGAGCAGTCATTCCCTCTTCCTTCTTCTCCAGCCACCCACAACACTACAAACTTTTGTCAGAGCTCCCTACATTTCTTTTTTTTACAAGCAGCATCTTCATTTATTTAACTTGTCAAGCTATTCCATAATCTATCACCATCCATCTTCTATGAGAAAACATGTCTGCAAGCAACACAGTTCTCACCAAACTCACTAACTGGTGATTATATACACGTAGGTGCATACAAGTAGCACACACAATGGCACCAGAATATGCTGCGTTATACTGTACTTTAGTAACTTTTCAGTTGAATTTATTTCCCCACCTACTTCTGCAACCAACTCAATGGTACTGGTTGAATGCACAGCAAAAACCTCTTTAGACTGCTCATTTTGAGGTAAAATCTCTTTAGATACATAAGATATATATATATTTTTTTCTTCCCATAAAGGGAAAGGGTAAAAGGAAGCACATTTTTGTGTCTTTCACCAACTGCCACAAAAATAGTAAGGGGAAATCTAATACTGCCACGGGTCTGATGCTATAGAAAAATGGATACCTGCTCTTGCCCAAAGAAGCTACCACGGGAGGGGGGAAAATCCTAGGGACTTCTTTCCTTAGGGAATGCTTACATGTTACTAGAAACTCTCCACAAAATCTAGGTCCTCAGTGGAGAAAAAGTTCTCTGTTGAATAAATGACTCTGCAAGGCTCCTGTGCTCCTCAACACATAGAGAATGAGATTAATAGCGCAAACCAAAAAGCAACAGAAACATCTAAAGATGAAAGAAATAAGAAATAATTATCTGCATACCAAATAAATAAACTGGAAAATAAAATTAAAAAAAAAAAAGATTAGAAAGACTTAAGTTACGACTTGGTTTTCACTTTCTGGTTTCTCTAAGCAATTTTGACTCTGAGACTAAGGCAATTTAAAGTTTTTAAAAGCTCTTTTGAAAATTGATAGTACTGAGCACTGTATGCTGAAAAGGTAAGAGAATTCCTGTGCATAAATCTAGAAATAAGGATATACAGGCAGCAACATCTGCCCATTATCTGGAATGGGATAAGATTCAAAACAAAAGAACAGCAAAAGCAGCAGGAAATGTTAGCTATAAAAGCAATACAATCCAGTTTTTTTCCTGACTAAGGGAAAGACATCATTTAACTTCACTGGGTCTTGGATCTGGCGCTAAGTTGTATTATACGGGCCAGATGTAAGGAATTGATTCCCCTCAGGATAAAGCAGGAGAAGCAGATGGCTGTTTCCAGCAAACTCATTGCAAGCCATAGGAAGAGTCTGTCTGTATTTCCTGTGAAAACTAAAATTTCACTAAAAGTAAGAACATCTCTAAAAACAATGCATTCTTTTAATGGCTCAGAAAACACTAACTTACTTACTATCCCATCATGCCTAAAGGTATTAAACATCTTATGCTGGATTTGCTCCTTTGCTTCTCAATTCTTTCGGTAATTCAGATGGTGGATGGTCTCCACTTTTGTACTGATGCACCCTAATCTATTTTTAATATCTCAGTGCTATAGTGTTCAGCCTGCAGGGCATGTTTAGTTTTACATGGGTAAGTCCCATTTAATTCAATGGCCAATTGTGTGCCCAAATTGTGTGCTCAAATAACTTGCTGAATCCGAGTCATTTATATCTACCAATAAAAAAGTAACAAGAAGTTAGCCTTCTCCCATTTGGGACCTGACTGTTAATGTGTAACTCGGCAAAAGGACTGATATTGGGAAATACAGCACTTGGGCTATCACATTACGCTTTGCTAAACAGAAGTTGGAAAGCCTCTAAGCAACAGAATGATTTGTCTGGAATTTTGGCTGCATTTTTTTTTCCTCCTCTTCTCACTGATAATTTGCAAATACTGTTTGTATTAAGACAG
Source organism: Anser anser (assembly GCF_964211835.1). NCBI lineage: Eukaryota > Metazoa > Chordata > Aves > Anseriformes > Anatidae > Anser > Anser anser. The sequence continues at coordinate 92,526,891 of NC_139720.1, forward strand.
CATCTTAAAGTGTCCATCATTATCAAAACCATATTGGAAAAATCTTTATCTTCAACTGTTCTGTACTCACTGTATAAAGATCACTTTAATAACAATCAACAGAATGTATGTTGGCAACAGAGGCCAGCTGAGAACAACAGCTTGAGATGCTGTGGTTCCTGGCATAATCCACAGGCCCGCTTTTTCAAGTCCAGGTTGTGACCAGACTGCAAGAAGAATATGAGACACGCTCAGGGAGGAGATGTTTTATTCAAAGATGTACTGCTGCTAAAATAATAGCAGAGGGGATACTGGGAATTACTAGCCAAGGAAATTGCCATTTATTATATAAAAAAAAAAGTCCACAGAATGTATTGCTTTTTGAAATTGTACTACTATAAAATATCCTCTTGAAGCTTGCTAAAGTGAGATCTAATTTAAGGCATGTCACTGCATCCTTGCTTTACATTGTTCTCTGTAGGTGTTATAGCATGAGTTACAAGAGATCACAAGTTGCCATCATATTTTTCTTATGACTAACAATACAGCTTAAAGAAAAAGAAAGGAAACCTTAACTTCAATATTCTTTTTCCCTGGGGTTTCAAAAAAGAAAAACAAAAAAAACACAAAAAAACACCAAACCACACACACAAAACAACAACAAAAAACCTGTAAACATTTTCAGCAGCTCGAGTTTTATGTCCTTTATAAAAGCAAAAGGAATATGTTACGTTGTACAAATAGGACTTCAGTGGCAGCATTAGGAAATATTCTTGTTATCTATGGATCAATGGCAGCAAAGACAGCTCAAGATCCATCTTTCCTGCCTGTGTTTGCTTAGGGAGCTGTCAATTTATGTGGGTCTGCATGTGTGGAGTAATTCTGTGTCCCTCCTTCCCTGCAGTTCCTGATGCGAGGGACAGAAGGGGCATGGCAGCCTTCAGAACGGTGGCATTTCTCAGGATGCCAGACCAGAATTAGTTAAACCTTAAGTGGATAAAGATGATTCATTATCTTACCACAGTCAGGTGCAAAACTGGTCTGCAAAACCAAATACATGACAGTGAAATCATTTCACCTGACATAATTTAAGAGTCAACATTTTCACACATTGCTACTGAATTTTCTCAAGTAGTTGACATCTGGGGTATGGCTCTGCTTCAGCCATGGGACCAAATTTTATTGCCTTATCACTTGCAGAATAGCACATACTAATGGACTCAGCAAGAAAATTACTATCTATGTAAGAAAAATTTACAGAATCTGGCTCTTGCTCAGCACAGCAAAACTCACGGCATCACCTCGTCAAATAGGGTCAGGATGAATGGCTGCTCCTAATGAAATGACTGAAGGCTTGGTATTGGCCTTAAACAAGGATACATTTGAAGTTTCTGTGAAGTTAGAAACAACACACAGAAAACACCATGAGGCCAAAGGTAACATTTTTGGTTTTGGTTTGTTTCATCCTTCATAAATAGTATTATAGCTCAAAGTGGACTCAGGAAGACATTAATTTGCTTTGTTCTGTAGATAAGGTTATTTCAACGTTTCTTTCTGCTTTTCATTTCTTGTAACTTTCCAAAAAACAATGTTATTTCCAGATCAATTTTCCATACCTGGTCTCATTCCTAGAATGATTGTTTTTTCATTGAAGTAGACCAAAATCTGATCACCTACGTTGATTTATAGGAGACTAGAATAGTTCCCAATTGCTTTAAGAGGGATATTTATTTATTTATTTATTTTTTCCCTCAAAGATTACTCAGGTACAACTACAATTGCAAAATAATCCCTTCTATATAACTGCTGTGCACTGTGGAGAAATCTCCAAGCTAAAGAAGGGAAGGGTCAAAGTTATATGAGCCTGCAGTTGTAACAGTTGAGTTTATGGCCAATAAAAAAATGCCTATTTTTTTTTTTTTTGGACTACATAATATTGCAGGCATGTAAGAATAGTGTAGCATCGGCATTTTAGGTTACTGCTACAGATTGGCTTAAACCTCATTGAAACTGCTATTTTTATTCAGAATAAGAGAGAAGTTAAGCACGTTTTTGCACTCAGAGGTGAATGCAAGGCTGCTGGGAAAAATGAAGTACTAACATAAGAAGAGTATTTCAGAGTACTGTTTTTTTGTGAAAGAAAGTGTGAGCAATGATGAAAAGAGACCTCAAATTGAACAACAGTGAAAAAGATAAATAAGAGACGGAGACAAAAGCCTACCACCTAGACTCCAATATTATCCAGCTGGCCTTGAGAAATAGTAGAAAACATAAGCCAGGATGCTGAGAGAGTAGGTGCTGTGGCCTGGATAAATACCTTTGGGAATCTGGATTCCTCTTGTATTAAAGACTTGCATTGGTGGTCTTTAAAAAGAAACAGGAAAAAATATCATCTTCCCCAAATAACAGAAACTCAGCTATGGGGATATCTTACTCCCCAGTTTCTTCTCCAGCTGGAATAATTCAACAAAAGACCAGGAATTTTGGTGTACAAGTTGGCTGTGATTTTGACCAGGCAACTCTGGAAGGACAGTAAAATCTTTGTCTAGAAAGACAACACTTAAACACCTTATCATTCTTACTGCAGCAACCTGATTGTAATTTAAATTATTATAAATGCAGGAAATGAAAATGTAGATGTTTCTCAGTAGTAATGACTTCACCAATAAAATAAAAGGATTATTATTCATATTGTTAAATGTTCATCTTAACCACAAATGCCAATCTCAGAGAACTCTGCTGTAACTGGTAAGAATTACATAGAAACTGTTTAACCAGTGGACATCTTAATATTCTTGGAATAAAGTTTAGCATTTCTAGACTTTGTTGTGGAATTTCCCAGAGTAAGAAAACCAAATACACCTGTGTATAATATTTATCTAGTGATGGATTCAATGGATTCAAATATATTTCACAGAAATAAACTTTTTTTTAAATTATGTTATAGCTCTAAAGAAAAAGACACACGAATACAACCTTGATTAGGAGTATTGCAAACAACCAATTATTTTTTATTACTTTCACTCGCAGTAGGCAAGCTAAATTAATGTTCCGAGATAAGAGACATGACTAGACAGGGAGGGAGTGCTGTGAACGACCTTCAAGGTAAGACAGATTGTGCAGTGAGGAACAGGAAAAGGTAGAGCAGCAAATGAAACAGGACAAAAAAAAAAAGTTTTATGCTCAGAGCTTCAGAGCAACAGACAAAAGAGAAGAGCTCAGCACTCAGCAGATGCATTTTAAATGGATAAGAGGTCAAAGCCCAGATGCAGTAAGAAGCAGCAACACCTAGTAGGAGCTAGAATTTTCTCCTGTATTTCCTCAAGGGAGCAGGGTCAGAGACCTGTAGAGTACCATTGAAGACAGTCGTCCACAGAACAGTTTCCTGAGATACTTTTGCAGACAAAAGCTGTTCTTTAGTTCCTGAAAGGCACAGAAAAGGGAATGTGAATCAAAATGGTGCACACTTTTCCCAGTTGTGATGGGAATTATGGGACTATGGACTTTCACTGCCTAATGGACATTGAAGGTGGAATGCGGTAAAACTTTGATTTGAGGAAGAACAAATACATTAATACCTTCAGCTTCTTTCCAAAGCAAGATTATTCTTTCACTCCAGTATCCAAGAATGTCTGCAAAAAGGAGTCAAGAACTGAGCTGTACTGCACGTCTACTGTAACTCCAAATGGCCATGTACACAAGACGCACTCCATCCTCCTTACTCACTATACTTCTGTTAGTGATGCCTTTTAAAATGTTTAATTATTTTAAATCCTGATTTTGAAAAATACTCAAACACTCCTTTTACCCCTCCTTGTTCAGGAGCAGGAGAAGCACTTGCTTACCACATTTATTCATTAAGTTCTGTCACATCCAGACATACATATTCACCACCTATTCTTGGTAAGAAAGCTCTTCTTCAATATACAACACCTTACTGCTATGTTATGTATATAGATATATGCCTTATCATGTGTATCTAAATATAGATGTCATGTTTGCATATATATACACATACACATTTTATCACATCTCTTGGCACTTTTACTTTATTGAAGCTGTGTCTTATGGATAAAATCATGTGAGAATATTAATGTTTTGATTTTACTTCAAAGAGAAAATGTCTATCCTCCACAGTTGATAAGACAACCTTAAACATTTGAAATGTGTGAGTTCTGAAAGTTCTAGAACTAAAAAAAAACAAAACAGGTAAATCCCTGTGTCCCCAGTACTTATTATTTCTGTAACTTCTTCAATGCATGAGTGCATGCATGTGTATTTTAATCCAATATCATCTTTTGAAGTTGATTTGTGAGTATGAATGCTTAATATTGATAATACTAAGTTCAATAATTCAAATTTCAAGTTGACACATAGAAAGGACATGCCAAAGAAGACAGCACCATCTATTATATCATATTTTTTAGCTACTAAAATTGTTCTTGTCAGATTTGCTATAGAAAATGAAAGGTGGGAACTTTGTCTTACAAACACTGCTAAATTTTTTGTGCATTTTTTCCTTTGTTGGCTTTATAAGGAGACTGAAAAAGCATCCATCGAATATAGTGCTTCAGGTATCTTGTCATATGTTAAAGTGATTTTGAACAAGCTCTTCTTTCAGATATAGATCAGAAAAACAAGGAAGTAGGTGTTTGAGGAGAAAAAAAAGGCAAGTAAGATGTCCTTTTAAGTTTGCCTTCATTGTTAATGGTGAGGACTTGATCCAGATGATAGATTTCTACTGTTTAGACCATGCAACATTCTGGTGTTTGAACAGTCTGAGCACCGAGGATCCTTCTCTTGCAGAGAGAGCCTTCCTTCCACTGACCCCACCATGCTGAGTTTCAAGTATTGATGACATCTTTCTTACCTTGTAGTTCTTATCTATATTATAGGTAAGAATACCTATATTATAGGTAAGAACTATAAGGTAAGGTATAAGTATAGGTATTACCTTATAGTAACATATAGGTGTTACCTTATAGTTCTTACCTACTATTTCTTACCTATAAGCTCTTACCTTACTAAAGATACCTTTATTAAGGTAAGAACTTATACTTCCTTTTTTAAAAGCTGATTTACCCCATGATTTGCACAGAGGGAAATTGTTCTAAGAAGTGCTAGATGGAAGCCAAATTTGAACTGCAGTTCACGGCATTATTTTAGATTGTTTAATTATTTTCTATATTAGTATGTTTTAATGTCACTGTACTTTCAATTTCTTAAGAAAAAAAACAACAAAAATTATCATCAAAAGAAGATGTCTTAAAGTATTTCTCTCTAGAAGGAAATTGGTACCTCATAAAGGACCTCTTTCATTTTTTCCTTGCAAGATTGCCACACTAATTTTGAAGGTTCCAATAAGCATCCAAAAAAAAAAACCCTACAAGCTGAGCTCAGTTTTAGCAGCCTTTGTTAGTAATTTTAGCCTTTAGCAATCCTTCGTTAGTAATTATTTCAAAAGTAACAGGGAAGAAATTTTCAGGGGAAAATTTAACTGCATATGGAAAACTGGATTCATTCCTGGTTACCAGGTCTAAAAAATACAAATCAATTTTATGTATTCGTGTAGTGCCAGGCATCATCTATTGAACCATATCTCACGCTCAAGTTAACGTACCTCACTGATACCTAGATCTTGCTTTTCTTTTAATAGCTCTTGATAAAAGAGTTCGGAAATTAACGTGACTGACATTAGCTGTTGTTCTGCCTGCTTTGTGAGCTGCAGTCTCTCCTCATCTATCTGACTGGGAATTCATTTTTCAAACATGTAAGAGATATAAGAATGTCATGGGCTCAATTCAGTTCACTGCTTATGCTGACGGGTACCACGACTGATCTCTGGCTGCTGCTCCCCAAAAGATAAGGGTATCCTGTGGGTTTTGCAGGAAACATGCTAGTCCCATCCATATGCCTTGGATACAATATCAACACAAGATGCCAATGTTTAGGTACTGAACTGAGGCCTAAGTATCAGACAACAGCTACTTTTCTTCCAAGCCCAACAGCCAAAGAGCAAAGAGTAGCCTCACCTGCACCAACTGCACACAGGGCTATTCCCGTGCAGTTGCCATCATCCATGATACCAGGTGTCCTGGTTCCAGTTAGGACAGAGTTAATTTTTCCTCCTAGTAGCTGGTAGGGTGCTACGTTTTGGATTAGGATGAGAAGAGCGCTGATAACATGCTGATGTTTTAATTGTTGCAGAGCAGTGCTTACACCAGGCCAAGGACTTTCCGGCTTCTCGCTCTGTCCTGCCAGCGAGCAGGCTGGGGATGCAGCAGGAGCTGGGAGGGGACAGACCCAGGACAGCTGACCCAAACTGGCCAAAGGGGTATTCCATACCATCTGACGTCATGCTAAACAATATATAGGGGTGGCTGGCCGGGGTGGGGGGCCGGCTGCTCGGGGATAGGCTGGGCATCGGTCAGCGGGTGGTGAGCAATTGCATTGTGCATCACTTGTTTTCTTACACATTATTATTATTAATACTATTATCATTATCACTATTATTATTATTATTGTTATTATTATATTCCTGTCTTAATAAACTGTCTCTATCTCAACTCACCGGCTTCACTTTCCCGTTTCTCTCCCCCATCCCAGAGAGGGAGGGGGGAGGGTGAGCGAACGGCTGTGTGGTGTTTAGCTGCCGGCCGGGTTAAACCACAACACCAGGTTAATCTCATTTGATAATCATCAAACTTATCAAATACTAAAGATTAGAGCTTTACTTTTACCTGGAAAAATAGCGACTATTCTCGGCGATCTCTCTGAAAAGTACATTTCACCCTCACAATGGCACCAAAGTGTTAAAGCAAACTCAGCTTTTACAAAAGGGGACGCCATGCAGGAGAGAATGAATCCAGAAGTAAATTGAGGACAGCCACTGTTATGAGCTTTATCTCCTTCAATTTTTTTTCTGTAGTGAATTACTCTACACCTCTTAAAAAGCAAAGTCGATATCTAAATATTATAGCCTGTACCTTACATATTCTTCTTCACAAGTTTTCACCTATTTTATCTCTGTGTAATACCTAAGACGTGCATGGTTTAGCATATTATATATCAATATGACTAAGAGTGGAAGTAGGGCTAAGTTATTTCCTTAATTATGTACTTTTTCACCATAAATTTTATATGATGGATAAAATATACAAGAGATGGCAAGCATGTCCTCATATTTCAACAACTAAACATTCAGCCTTGGTAGCTGGGAGGAAAAGCCAAAGGTTTGAAAAGCACAACAAGGACAGATAAAGTTTGTCATGACAGCAATGGCAAAGTCATAGAAGCCAGGGACCAAGAGACTGTGCCACAGCAGTTCAGAACACAAAGTATCCCAAATGTTTTAATGTTGTCCATTACAAAGGGTAAAGCAATTAGTCTCCACTAAGAACATCTGCCCACTGCAGCCATTTTACAGAGAAGAGCTCCAAAATAACTACTCCTGACTTTCTATTTAAAACCTGAAATAATGTTATTTTTGTTTTATTTTGAAGCAGAAAGCTTATTTCTCTCTGTGTTTTAAAAGGAGAAGAATCTGGGCTCAGAAGATTTCATTGCTCTGTGCTTTACTACTTGGCCACGGAAAACCCAGCTGCCTCTCATATTGGCAAATCAGCTAATCACTGTGAAATAGCAATTGTTTTGAATGGATAATTGACTACAGGTGCAATGAATTACATAGCCATTTTTGGAGCCAAAGATATAAAAAGAAGGGGATTTTTTATTTTATTTTTTTTCCCCCATTTAAAACTGTTTCCTTTCTAATGCAGCAATCCTTTGGAAGCTGCAGTTGCTGGAACAACCTTAAGCATTGCCTTAGGAGACACACATTCCCTCTACAATGCTATAGAGAACTGCAAAACCAAAGCATCTGCTTTGTTAACATGATTCTGAGGAAAAAGGAAGAGCAGAATTTTGAGGGGGAAAGACAAAGATACAAGTACACACTAAGTTCCACCATCAACTTGTGATGTTTTCATTGACCACTTAATAAAAAAAAAAAACAAACAACAAACACACACACTTTCTCATATCCCATACCATGTTGGATTTCTAAACGATTTAAGCTGTAGTCCTGTCTCAGGGATTTGTGCACTACGCTGTAATGTGATAAAGTTAGCTAAATCAAATAAGTGTGAACAAGACACACTGTGTGCAAAAAGGTTCAACTACAAACTGGAGTGCTGTATGCTAGTTGGTATAAAAACAGATCGAGAGGGAGGAGCTCTGAAGAGTTGCATCATTTCTCACAAGAGGATTCTAAGTTGCTCTGTAAATTATACATTTAAGAATCAACACCCCCTGGATTGAAACATATGGTATATTTAGGATCCCACACAGCATCTGTTCATCTTCACTCAGACACCTCACACCACAGTTCAGCAACAGAAGGTAAAAGAGTAGCTCCATTCCCAGAAAGAACCAAGTCAGGCAAAATCTCACCTCTGCAGCTAGAACCAGTAGGGAAACCTTTCCTTGCCTTTACCAAAACAGTAGCATGGAAATCCTAACATGTGTACACTACAAAGGCCACAAGGAAAATTTGGCTTTGCTCATTTGAGTCCAGGGGATCTATAACTGGTACACTCCAGCTGTTGATCCAGCTCCTCTGCAGCATTTCCTGCTTGAGGAACTGCCAACAAAACACTGGGCAAGACATGGTATTTGAGATTTGAGACAAGCTCTACATTGGAGGAAGACCACTACTTTCCAACATTCTCCTGGACTTGAATTTCCCTTAGGCATTCCTTCCTCAGCAGCAGTTTGCAGGGCTGAGCCTCACCGATGCATAGCAAAAGCATATACACCCACTAAAAGTTTGATTTCACAGCTGCCTTCACTGTGTAAATCCCTATTCTGCTGCTCCTCCCCACCTATAAAGTCCCTCAGGAAATGTTTACTCCTGTCCTCCTTTCCTTCAGAATAACTAGGGTCAGTAGGGGTGGTGGAAGGGTTGCACCCCTCAGCATGGCAGGCGTTCCCCCAGGCACAGGGTGCAGAAAAAGACAACTCCTTCCCTTCCTCATCAGTATTGCACCCCTGAAAATTTAATCCACTGAACTTCAGAAGTGCAGGGCCAGCGTACAGCAACAAAAGACATGGGCTAATACTGGAATGCCCAACAGCATATAAAACCAGGCAGACTGCTTCAGATCAGTATCCTCTTTCCAACAGTGGCCATAAGTAAATAGCCAAAGCTGTGTAAGAACAGGACAATCATTTGTAGCACTTCTCCAGAGTGTTCTTCCAGCCTTCAGCTCTACTCAGTCCAGGGAGTTCCTGATCCTGATGTCATTTGTCTGTCCCTCAATGGGTTTCGACTCCCAATGACCTGTTTGTGACCCTCAATGGATTTCTCTAACAAGTACACAATTTCAAGGGGGGAGTTGACAAGTATCTCCTCTCTTGCAACAACTACCTCCTTTTGGAAGGAACTGCACCACTGTGTTACTTATTGCACTAAGAACTGAACTGAGCCAAGGGAGTATTGCCCTCTTCCCCACCCCCCCGCCTTGGCTTGAAAGAATATAACATTGCTGAGGTGAAAAGAGCAATGTCGTTTCTAGCATCAGCTGAGATTCTGTGGCTGTCCATCTGGTGATGAAAGAAAAGCAGTGGAAGGGGAAGAAAATAGAAAGGAAGAATAAGTCGTAAGAGAGATGAAAAAAAGAGATGGGAAGACAGTTTACTGAGCTGAAGATTTTTAGTGCGACAGATAAAGAATAGGACAAATCTCTGGCCTGTCAGTTCATCTTAATAGACTAGCTAGAGGAAGAATGAACTAAGGAATTTTCTTCTGCGTCTTCAAAGAAAGGTTATTTCCTATCAGCAGAGAAGGCATTTACATGCATGCCTCCTATTAACTCTAATGGAAACTAGACATACAAGTCTTCCCAAGACTCCCACTGAGTTTTGTGCATAAATCCCACCAGAAAGGGTAGGTTAATAGAACCATGGGCATAAAGTAATTGCATGCTTATTAACCTCTGGGATTTTTCTTGAAAATAACTCTAATGACTGCATTCCCCCCCCACCCCCCCACCCCGGTAGAATCAAGGGGATACAACTATGTTAAATTATCCCTGTGCTGTTATGTTGAAGGTGGCGCGTGACATCTATAAACCAGACAGCACAGGGTTAAGTCAAAACTAAAAAGTCTAATTTATATCTGATATCAGCTGGTGAATTTCACTCAACTTGTTTAGTAATTATTTGATGCATTTGGTACTTTTTCCTCAAAATCAATTGCTTGACAGACACATATATAACTATTCATATACATTTATTTAAAAAAACGTTTTTAGTCGTCTTTGCTATAGCAAATCCTTATTCAATACGTGTAAATATTCATTGAAACTAGGCAGATACGACTTAAGTGTGTTCTTTCAAATGATTTGTCTTACCATTCAGAAAGTAAGGGTCCAAATCTTCCCCTGGTGTGAAGCTGAAGATTGGCAGGGATCTGCACCGCTCCCTGACTCTCTCCCACAGCTACCCAGCAGCACCTGAAGGCTCCTCACTTCCCCTGTGCCTGGAGGCCACAGGTGGTTACATTTTAAATAGCCAAGAGTGCTTCAGTCCTTCAACTTGAAGAGGGGAATCAAAGGACTACCTGGTGGTTATGTAGTCTGAAACACTTCTGTGAAGTGGGAAACTGCTGTTGAACTCATTTTTAGACAAAATAAATTCTCAGGGGTTAATTAACTTGCATAGTGCTGCTCAGGATGATGCAAATGGTCACAGAGCCTCAGAGAGGCTACACGAGTCTTGATCTAACCATCTCCCTCCCCATGTTCATGGCTTTATTTTTATCTTCCAGATGATATTTTATTGTTTTTGCTGCTGGCAGGGATTTTGCCTGCCACAAGTGATCAACTGACCAAAGAAATGTCATGCATTTTCTCTGACACCTTACAGGCTGGGTGCTCCTTGAGCTACATAGGAGGGCAATAGCACAGAGAAATGTCACTGTTTCACAAGAACTAAGAAGGACTAGGAATTCAATTACTGCAGTTAAATCTGAAAAGGTGGGCTTAAAGCTGCAAAGAATCTGATTAGCTGGATTCTGCCCTGACTTATATTCCTGGGTATTTTAAGAATATGAGTATCATATTGTGAATTCTCAAGACTAACCAAATGGTTACTCACTGTAATTACCACAAACGTGGAAACAGGACAAGAGAAAGCAATTAAGAGAATTACATGAAATTCAGGACATTTAGACTCAATATCACCTCAGCTTGCTAGCAGTGAGCTCTGTCAGGTCTTTTGCAGAGAGGTCTGCTCTCCTATTTAGGATAGTTCTGCAGAATAAAAACCAGAAAACTAAAAGAACAAGGGCTTACTGCTTTGCTTTGTTGAACGGAAACCACACTGGCTGATCACTGTAGCATCTGGTAACTACCTAATCTGTACTGCTTCTACAGCTACTAGGCTGCTGCTGAATTCCAGATAACGGAGTATCACAACTCAAAGCAAACATAAACGTGTTGACCTTTTTTTCTAAGAGCATAAGTCAGTTGGGATCTCCATACAGCAGCAACTGGCTTAGAACAGGTGACAAACTAGACAACGTCCCTTGGAAATCAGGCTTCAATCTGTTAGGTGCATGCTGTCAGGGTGCATGTGCCTGCTCTAGCTTTGAGGCACAATCTCCCTGGGGAAGAGAGCCCCATCGGCCCTGAGATCGCACACCTACCAAGAGCTCTGATCGAAGTTTAGTAGGAGTCAAGTGCCAATCTGAAAACACCGCTGTCTTTATTTGCAATCAGCTTTAATGCAAAAACATCATTTTGATTCATTATTCCTGAAGCTGTTGAAGCTTCTATGCTATCTAATACGCTTGCAGTTAACAGCACCACAATTTACTGCTTTTCCTTGAGTACCTCCACACTCCCATACACTGTCAGAATGTGCTTAATGAAAGTCATTTCTACAGCAGATAAGAACCACTTTTTCTTTACAGGGGCTTTAAATTGTAATGGTATATTAAACCACAACTATGGATTGGAAAGGGGAAAAAAAATCCAGCAACATGATTAGGCATTGAAACACTCAGTAAAACTGTTACTTATAATGAGTAAGAAGATGAAGACGTACAAATAAAATCACAGCATGTTTTCTTTGAGCATCCTTATTAATGAAAAGGACTGTAGGGCTTCAGTATTAAATAGCCGATGAACAGCAACCATTTACATCTGAACAAATTGATCTGAGCAAGATTAGCAGAGATGGGGGACAGATTTCAATCCTCTCATTATTTTTGTGTGAAGACAGATCTTAGACAGGACAGTCTCCTCACCTTTAATAAGTCATCCCTGAACAGCATCTTCTAGAGGTAATTTCTTCTGCATGCTGGGGTTCTCAAAGAGACAAAGGGATTTAGGCACTCAGTAGAAATAGGCACTTTGTTCCCATTGATCTGCTATGGAGCTGAAGCATTCACCTTCCTTCAGTTTTAAAAATAAGGCCAGTTTTTGTTTTGTTTTTTTTTTCCCATGGAAGGAATTAATATAAACACATTTGTTGGTCATTATGTGATTGGGAACTGGACTGAATTTTATAAATCACTGGAAATTCTTGACCAATTCATTCAAATTATATTGAGGTTTTTACAAAATTATAATGCAGTAAGAATCAGATTTTTGCAGAAGCAGGAACTGTTTTTTTTTTTTTTGAGGAAAGCTGCCAATCTCCTAACTAGTCTATGGAAAAGATGAATGAAAGTTGTTTTTGTTGTTGTTAAAGCATAAATAGAATGAAAATTGCAAAAATGCAGACTGAGATCAAAGACAATGGCAGGTAAGTTTTCAACTCTAAAACCTTGATGATTTTATAGTCACTCCACATGCCCTCTTTTGAGTTGAGAACCACAATATTCATCTAGACTGGGGATTCACATAGATGGTTTGTGGGAAGCTGAATGGGCTTTCACTGCAAGAAAATATTCATCTCTTCTGGTCTGTGTAGGAGGACCCAGTTATTCTTTCCTATTTAATCAGCATATTCACTTAGAATGTGCTGACTGTTCTTGGATTCATAAGTAATACTGGCAGTATACCAGTTTCATCAAACCCAAAATGAAATGTGCAATTTAGAAAGCTAAACAGAGCAATGAAATATGTGATTATTTAATAGAAAATAGTGATTTAAGATCCTCAATCCTGTTCAGCTATCACTGGATTTTGTTTGTAACATACAGGCTGAAGTCATCACTTTCTAAATACACTGTACATGTAGCAAGCTATTTAGTATGTGCAGTTGTGCCCATACTGTTTCTTCAGCTATAGTGCATAACACATGCAGGGCCAGATAAGAGGAAATCTGGAACAGCTTAGACCCAGAAAGGTCTGCTCAGGAACCATTACTCTTTAGGAGACTGCAAGACTGTGTCCGTCATCCAGAAGAATGGAGATAGGCAAGAGAACTTCATAGGCCAGTTTTCTGTCAGAGAGATTCTGTCAGAGATTTCTGTCAGAGAGATTTTCTTAGACTGAAGCTTACAACTACAGTTGTAATATAGAAAAAGTCAAAAGGGTGAACTCTGATTGTAGTAATATCCATGAGGATTCACGTTTTCTAGTTACCTTCCATCCAGAAATTTCAAAGTTCTATTTTCTCCTTTTCCCCTGCCCTCTATTACTCCACCAGTTTGTGTTACTGGTACCAGCTATATCCTATACCTTTGGTGGGGATAAAGACAAAGACCAAATTTCAGGAGAAATATCCTAGGAAGCTCTCTCTTCACAGCTTCTAGTTGCAGAGAAGACTGGACTGCTTTTGCATGACCTACCCCTCCATCTGAGCCAACAAACATGTATTCTGGGGATGTTGTGATCTAAAACTTATTTCTACAGAAAGAATTTCAATGATGAGCCAAAGCTATCTTACCACCTAAGTCCCTAAGTGAGGCGTCTTGTAGTCTATCACGCTTGTAAGAGGAGAAAGCAGAAAAAAATAAAAGACAGATGAGACTTGCAAGTCAATATGACTAAGTTTAAAGCAAAGTCATATCATTAGAAATTCAGGAAAAAATTTTAAAAAATAGCCAGAAACATGTCAAAATATAAAAGCTTGTGGAAGATACAAAGGAGGAAATGGCAGCTCTGCAAGATCAAAGGTCAGCCCATTGCAATAAACTCTAGAAACTGACATTTCCCCACCTGACAAGTGCCTGACCAGCAGAGACTGTGTGTGACTGCCCTGGGAGCAGTAAATATATTGAAACTCAGGCTAACAGTGTGTTTGTTTTAGCTCATTACTGTGCATTAGTAGGAGCCATACTATTACTAGATAACCATTATCATTGTGTACTCATAAGCATGCATAGCACCTTGCTTTCAAATCTCCAAGCCTTGAAAAAGGTGCCCAAAGAAAAGTCACCCAGAGACATGAGGATTACAGTGTGATAGAAGGAAGTAATCCCCTCTCCTTAACTATTTAGCCAAGGACATTTCATCTCTCTCTCCCCACTCCATGGTCTAGCATGGAAACAGAGGTGATGGGTTGACTTAGGAACTGTTTAGTGGTAAGGTAAGTATCTCAAATTAGACATTTTTTACCCCATTTATTCTCCCTAAAAGACAATTGGGAATCTTCTTATAAAGGGATGGAGAAAATTTCTTACTAAAAAGGGAAATTATCAGTGTAAGTTCACTAAAAAGGAGCACTGTCAGAAGAATATGACGGAGTGCATTGATGAAGACTGTCAGGAGAGGAGGCAGTCCAATGTAATATAACCCAGAATCCCAGAAGTTTTTTGACAGTATTTTTTTATGGGAAGTTAATCAGAACAGGGCTAGTTTCTGGACTAAAAGTCAGAGTGATAACCTACATAGAAAGCTGAATGCTGAACCGAGAACAGAGTAGCATTTGTAAACAGCAATAAATCTCTTTTAATGGGGAAGAAGTGATCTCCAGCAAAACAGAATGGTAGATTTGTTTTTTATTTAACAGTGTTAATATATTCATTGTCTGAAAAGAAGAACAGGTTGATAATTCTGATTCTATGCAAAAGGATCATAAATCTTATTTAATTAGATAAATATGAATCCTTTCCTGTAATCCTACCATAAAACACAAAGATATCTGATAAAGGTTAAAAGCATTAGGCAGATTGGCAAGATTCTCTCTTTTTTTTTTTTTTCCCCCCTCCTTTAAGACTAGTGAAGTGATTTCACCCTTTCAAAGATTTTCACACCTGCTTATGTCAGATGGTTATCTAGCATCTCTGGGATTTACGCATCTGAACTCCTGAAACTTGTGACCAGCTAAGGACCACCTGAGGAACTGGGACCTAGTTTAAAACTTCTTAAATACCTGAAAGAAAAAAAAAAAGTTTCTTTGATAGCTTCTAGACACATTGCAACTAAATCTCCCAAGTTTATAAAGGAGATAAATGAGAGCCAGTCAATGCACTGTGTTGCAGTACTGATACTTGAAGAAATGCCATGGCATAGAAATCTCCCTGTGAGATTGTTAGTATTCATTATTCAAGAGTTCTTCTGAATTTACTCCTAGGTCAGTCATTAGTGATGTGAACCTCTATCTAAACCTCTATCTATGCAAAGCCCACATGCTCTCTGTGACTAGTGGTTGACCACTTTTCCCATGTGCTCATGATGCTGCTAATTTCCATGGTGATGTGTTTCATGCTAGGGAGGGAATATCCATTGGAGTAATGCAACAGGGAATAGACTTTAAAGAGGGGAAGGAGGATAAAAGCTCTCCACGCTTCCCTCTTCTCTTTCTGCAGCCATGCAGCTATTGCCTCAGTAGAACCAAATGCATTTGTTGGGCTCTGATGGGATGGGGAGAGGTGAGGAGAGGAACCATTTATGTAAGCAGTACGGCATGGCGGCAACAACAGAAGAAAACCAAAACTAAAACGTAATCCTCAGACAGCTTCTGGATAAACACACGTTTGCTGTGTAATCCCAAATGCATGCAGCAAAATAAGGGTATTACCCATTTAAATTCATTACTTAATCCAAATCCACTAGTTTCAAAGAACACAAGATAATCAGAATTTCTTTTAGAAGATTCTGCCAGCTACTGGCAGTGCTAGAGCAACAACAAACAATACCAACAAACAGAATAGCAGTAGCTTTATGAACATACATAGTGGACATTTTATGGTACTACGTGTCCCTTTTTGCATCTTCAGATGCTATACAGTGGAGACTGCAGACTTTCTTGGCTGTCAAAAGCTGACTGAAACAGTGCAAGTGAAGAGTAGCCAAAACTGTGATGGTTCACTGTGACATGAACTTGGTGATCTCAGCCAAATTTCAAGTGAAGAGATGTCCATGGCTCAGAAAAATCACAGTCCGGAGATAAAGACTCCAGTTCTTTCTGATGATGGATGAAAATCATTCAGTTTTTAAAAATGGGGACAATTGGATGCTCTGTGAGAATGAAAGATGTAACTGGGGAAGGAACAATGCAGAGTAGTTGTTGTTCAGCTGATCAGGGACATAGCTCTGTCAGCTAAGCCACTGAAAGGGAAGTGAAGTGACAACACAATCTTTCACTAATTTAAAGTCTGGTTCCATTGTGGAACAATTAATTTCTTAGTTCACAAACAGAAGGTTGACACTTGGATCCCGGCAGAGAAGGGAGCATGTTTTAATCTTGCCTTGCAAAATCCTTCTCACCCATTCAACCGAGGGAGTTTACTTCTTGGCAGGCAAGCAACCATCATTAGTTTTTAATTATCAGTATAAATGGCAAACAAGCATAGATGGTGCTTGGGCTATCCTGTTTGCCTGTCAGATTTGCAAGGCTGCTTTAATCTGTTAAGCCATGGCATATTTGTGCACATTGGTGACTGCACAGAGAGAATTCCCAAAGCATGGATCCAGAGGAGGTAGGATAGAAGGATACCTGGGCAGTATTGAGCACTGGCCTTACTGAACATGTAACAGCATCCTGCCAAAGGGGACAGAAGCGAAAACATGAAATAAAAAGAGAAGACCGCCCTTGTAAGCAAGCAGCTGATGCTGACAGGACAAGGCACACTGGGGAGAAGAGTAAGGCACTCTGCTGAGCCATCTATTCCCAGATGTTAGGAATATGGTTAATAAACCAGGAAGAATTTGAAGTCTCAGAACTTGGATGAAACTGCCAGTGCTGCAGGAATGATGGGGAAACTAGGACGGCTATGTTAGTATCAGTTGTGGCCGGAAAAAACAGGCAAAGCAGAAAGGGCTGCAAAACATACAAGAAAACTGTACATGCATGTTCTAAATTCAGATGGGACAGAAAACACAGGGTTGCAAAGGATTCTGAAGCAGATCAAAAAGGGGGATTTCCTTGCAGCAGCCTATTACGGATACACAGCCAGCAGCAGAGAAGTATAGCTGCGTTCATTGGGTAAGGGATTAAAACAGACAAAGCACAAGGCTGATGAGAACTGGAAACAGGAGTTAACCACATAATATTTTTAAGAGTGGTATTTCAGGACAAAAACTATCCGTAATGTAGTTGGGATGTTTATGAACACAACTATACATTTCCAAGAAGACAATTTTTCTGTCAAAAAAAAAAACAAAAAACACAAACCAACAGTTATCACCTCCCAATCTCTACAAAGAGAACTGCAATTCATAAAACAGCTTCTGTATTTGATGACCCCCTAACTTCCTAACATCTGAATGCATTGCATAGAAAAGGAGCACCAACCTTGGCAGTACTTCTGTACACTAAGTTGGTAAAAGTTTCTCTGAACTCATTTCCCTGTTGCAAGATTAAACACATGTGCAATTTCCAAAAAGAGTTCTTAGGCCAAATGAGCTTACTCATAAGGTCAAGATAGCATTTGGGATGGTTTTAGACTAAGACCAAAGATAAAAACAACACTTTGCTTCAGATTGTGGGGAAACCATGAGAGGAAACTATTATCATTTTTTTTTCCACTCAAACTAGGAAAAACCGGCTGCAAAGTCTGAATGTTATTTGTGAAATATCACAAAAGAAGACTTTGCTAAGAAAAAGAAGTTATGAAACTAGGAAAGTAAGGATCAATGGACTTCAACAAAAACAAACTTTAAAATTGTCAGGCAGATTTTGTTAGGAATATAATCCAAGGGATAAAGGTATACCATTTGAGAGTTGGCACTACTGAGAGAGATTTATTAAAGACACAACGACAAAGTGTCCCACTGTAGATGAAAGATAAGCACTGCAAGAGAATATTACAACTGTATCAGAAGCTCTTCGCAGATCTGAATATCAAAAAGGCGTTGGGAGAAAAAAAATGGAGTCAAGGCACACAGCTACAGATGACTATAAAAGAATAGCCCAAGCATGAAAAATATACAATCAAAAAAAAAAAAAAAGACTACTGCACAAGATAAGGCTAGCAAAAGACAGAATTAAATAAGAAAAATAAATTAAAAGCACAGGGAAGCAAAGGAGAATACAAACCGATGCCTGATAGGGAAGGAGAGAAATAAACAGCTGCTGTGAAGAAGGCTGGTTTGATATGGGCCTTTGTTGGTCTTCAGGCAAAATGTGAAGTATGTTAAGGTCAATTAGATATAGTTGCATGACTGTGGTTTTTTTTTTTTTTTTTTTTTTTAACTACTGGTGGATTTCAGCAGTCTTAAGCGGTTAGCATCCAAGTGATGAAGGGTGGAAAGAATCGAAGGGACTTAAGGAGGAAAACATAAGTACCTGCTTTATACAGGAAAAAAAGTTTAGGGCAGAGAAGGGTAGAAAAGACCCAGAGAACTAAAGGGTAGTCAGAATGCCTCTGGTTTTTAGAAGAATTCTGAAACACTTTTGAAACAAACGGCTGAATACCTATTCAGAAAATAAATACATAAATGATAGGGTCTGAGAAACATTCTAACAGTGGTCAAAAGTAAGCCTTACAAAACCCTTACTTTTCCTTGCATTTGTTATTTACCAGGACATCTGACCAAGCAAACTAGGAAAATCTGTGCTGGATGAATTTTGATGTCAGTAGGATTTGTGACACTGTCCTCTATGCCATTATTAGGAACAAATCAGGCAAATATGGCCATAGTGTGAATGGGAAATACCGAGGGAAGCACGCACAAGAGTTGTTCTCAGAACTTCACCACCAAAGTCGGTACAAAGTAGGGGTGGCATTCCTAGGGCAGTTCTTGTGAATAACATGCTAAATCTGGTCCTATGCATTACTGTTATTACAGCTTGAAGAACAAGATTTGTGGAAGGCACCAATTTAAAGAGATGTCAGGACTGGAATGCAAAGCAATCCTAGCTCAGTGTACAAATGTCTGAAATCAACAAGACAAACACTGTAGATATAAGAAATGAGAACTGTACTTAAAGAGAAACCAAATGCTTAAATAAAAGCAGGGAATAACTGAATAGGCAACCAGGCTGCTAAAAAGAATCTGGGATTTTATAGACCTCAAAGTAAATATGAAATGCTTTTGCAAAAATCAATCAATTAATGAAATGACACGTTTCATACTAACACATTCAAGGTATATAAAGCACAGAGGGCCATTTGTGATCAGCAGAATCGTCTAGGTTGGAAGAGACCTCCAAGATCACCTAGTCCAACCTCAGCCCTAACACTAACAAGTCCTACACTAAACCATATCACTAAGGGCTACATCTAAACGTCTCCTAAAGACCTCCAGGGATGGTGACTCAATCACTTCCCTGGGCAGCCCATTCCAATGCCTAACAACCCTTTCTGTAAAGAAGTTCTTCCTAATATCCAACCTAAATCTCCCCTGGCGCAACTTTAGCCCATTGCCCCTCATCCTGTCACCAGGCACGTGGGAGAATAGACCAACCCCCACCTCTCTACAGCCTCCTTTAAAGTACCTATAGAGAGCAATAAGGTTGCCTCTGAGCCTGCTCTTCTCCAGACTGAACAATCCCAGCTCCCTCAGCCGCTCCTGATGATGCAATGTGATGATAATGTGTATTTCAATCCATAAATGTCTGTCATATTAAAAGCTGGGAACAAAGTGGTTTAGTTTCCAGCAAAGAAGGGCTAGGTGAGATACAAGCTGAACATGTGGAAGGTGAGTGACAAGCAGGAACTGGCTACTCAAAGAGGCTGCTTTTACTCAACGCATTTGAACAGCTCGTGAGACAAATATCTCCTGGGAGAAGATAATTGCATACCAAGGTCTTGTCTGTCTGCAAGGGAGCAGAGAGGGTTGTTTCTCAGGGGCCTTTCCAGCCTTCCACATCTGTGGTTCTAGCTTCGTATGAGGAATCTTTATAAGAACCTTTACCAGAGTTTCCTTTAAAGATGTCTGAAGCCACGCTCCTTTGAAAAAAACAAGTTTTAAATAATAATGTAGGTCATGGTTGAGTAGTCATCCAGGCAACAGTTTGGGAATTTTTACTTGCAGCAGGGCAGAATTACAGTCAAAGGCATTAGCACTCTTGCCTGTGTTAACTTAGGAGCGGGTATGTCAGAATTTTGTGTAGATTGGGAGAAGGACTGGACCCACAACATTTCTGGCTCTGCTTTTGGAAAAGTAATAATATCTGCCCTGAGCCAGGGGACGTTCCAGGTGAGCACAAGCACAGCAAAGGAATTTATATGCTGCTGGGAATCATTCCAGCCTTCAACAAGTCTCAGGGGGTGTTTTGTAAGAAACTCTGTATGTTTCATGTCACCAGCACCCAACTATAGACTCAGTTTACTGCCTAAAAATGTTTTTAATCTACTCCAAAAAAAAAAAAAAAAAAAAAAAAGAGATCCTGATCATTCTCTCCCAGATTTAAGCTAGGTCCATTTTGAGGTACTGGCTTTCAGCATCTTCCATTTTCACAGACCTCTGAGGTTCCAGCTCGTGATAGAAATGCCAAAGTGTGATGAGAAGATGTATTATCATTAATCTTTCATCTTCCCTAAGGATATTTTCTGTTGTTGCTGTTATCATATAAATTACAACTTCGACTAAAAATGGCAATGCCATGCAGGACTAACAGTGCCATAAAAAAAATTTATTCTAGTACTTCTTAAAAATATTGATTTAAAAGAACAATAAAAACTGATTTTGCCTGGTGCTTCAAAGTAACATTTGGTTTGTTCTAAATAGCAAACAGTAGAAAGTTAAAAGTTCTCAAATAATGAAGGAAGCAAATATACAAAGAAGCCATCACCAAAACTTTGTATCGGAGAGAGCATTAGCCACTGTCTACTCCTGGGAGAAGAATAGAGTACTGATTTATTGATCAGTAAACTTCAGCATTTTTTTTTTTAAACACTCAGAAAAGCACCTAGTCCTTCTATTTAATTTCCAAGATGACAATGTAAGCAAGGCTCTTTCTGAAAGGCATTACGTTGATATAAGACTATAACTTGATCAGGCAATAACTGCAGCATCAGGGCATTCTACACCACGTCAGAAACACTGAGCTCCTGTAGTGGGTTTACGCGGCAAGGTTTTGGTAGCAGGGGGCCATAGGGGTGGCTTCTGTGAGAAGGATCTAGAAGCTGCCCCATGTTTGGTAAGGGCCCCACTGCTGACCAGAGCTGAGCCAATACGTGATGCTGTTTTGAGCCTCTGTGAGAGCATATTTAAGATAGGGAAGGAAAAAAAAAAAAAAAATGCAGTGCAACACAGCAGCTGGGAGAGTGAGAGGAGTGAGGAACAGCCTTGCAGGCGCCAAGGTCAGTGAAGAAGGAGGGGGAGAGGTGCTCCAGGTGCCAGAGCAGAAGTCCCCTGCGGCCTGCGGTGAGGACCATGGTGAAGCAGGTTGTCCCCCTGCAACCCATGGAGTACCACGGTGGAGCAGGGCTCCACGCTGCAGCCTGTGGAGGAGACCACGGTGGAGCAGGTGGACCTGCACTGACGGAGGCTGCGGCCTGTGGAAGACCCCTGCTGGAGCAGATTCCGGGCAGGACCTGCAGCTCATGGAGAGGAGCCCACGCAGGAGCAGGTGACCTGGCAGGAGCTGCTGCCCGTGGGGGATCCAGGTTGGAGCAGTTCGCTCCTGAGGGATGGACCCTGTGGTACGGACCCGTATCTGGAGCAGTTCTGGAAGAGCTGCTGCCTGTGGGCAGCCCACGCCGGATCAGTTCACCAAGGACTGCATCCCGTGGGAGGGACCCCACAGCACAGGGGACGAGAGTGACCGAGAAGGAGCGGCGGAGAAGAAGCGCTACAGACTGACCATAACCCCCATTCCCCCGTTCCCCTGCGCTGCTTGGGGGGAGGAGATGGAAGAGGGTGGATGGGGGGGAAGGTGCTTCTGGTTTCTTTCCTTTGTTTCTCGCTTCTCTAGCTTGTTAGTAATAGGCAATAAATCTTACTATCTCCCTATGCTGAGTCTGTTTTGCCCGTCACGATAATTACTGTGCAATCTCCTCATCCTTATCTCAACCATTGGGCCCTTTTCATCTTATTTTCTCCCCGTTCCTCTTTGAGGAGGGGGAGTGAGAGAGCAGTTGTGGAGGAGCTCGGCCGTCCACCTGAGTAAAACCACCACAGCTCCCCTGGGTATAATTCTGATCTGGCATGAACTCATTCTGCCTATTCAAATTTCTTTAAGAAACCACTCCAATGAGTTAATTTTGCTCCAACAAGCCCTGACAGACCTAGTGTCGCCTGCTGTCCTCACTGCCATAACTTTATTCAGAGTAGGTATTGCCTGTCCTTCCACAGCCAGCATAAAGCTGGCATAAAGCTTAAAGCCCACAAAAACTGTCACTAATTTGACAGAAAAGTGACAGAAATTCAACACTGGATCCGGATTGAAAATTGTACTGCTGAGTGATACATTTGTACACACACCTGGTATTAATTATCTCAAAAACACATGGCTTAGGAAGAATGTGAAAGTCAAAAGGAAGAGCAGTAAGAGTTTCATGGTTAAAAGTGGCAGTATTGAGAAAAAGATTGAGATAACAGTTATGGGATCATGCAGAAGCTGACAAGAAAAGGTGGATGGTATGTGCTGTCAGTCAGCCATCTCATGTAGCGATTTCTCCATGCGTATGGCACTAAAGAAATAAAACTGTAGTTTGGATGCAGAAAGTGAAAGGTGTTGCTGCCCAGGAAACCACCCAACAATCTCCCTAAAGGGTTGAACATTTTTTAGCAGACAGTTCCCCCAAACTCTTAGCTTTGTATAGCCACCAGCAGAGATCCAAGGCAAGGAGAAGTATATGTAGTCTTTCCTTTCAAACAAAACCAGGCTGTCCCTGGGCAGAACAGTCAGCAAAAGCAAGGGACACTGCAACAATTCATCCCCTGCACTCAGTGGTGCTGAGATCTGTGTGTAATAAAAAGGGTCTTACTATGGTCATTTTGCAAACCCTGAGAGCTTGACTGACCTGCCTACACTACACAGTGCTGTAGTTGGCTACGAGGGATTCAAAGCCCTGATAAAATGAGTACATTAAGGCAGACAGAGATGTAGGCACTCCCTACTGTAGGATCTGAGCTCTGACATTTATCCTCGTAATACTCCTGGGATACAGCATCTGAGGTCAGAATAAGGTATAGCATAGAAGTTGCACATTCAAAGATACTTGGGAAACTACCTAGCTTTTCAGGCAACTAGAGCTTCAGTTTAGAGGCCAAACACAATCTCAAAACTTCCCTCCAGCTACTACCTTAATACTTGTGATACTTTCTATAAAGGAGATCAGGATTCTCCAAGTAGACATGTACAAAAAAGACAGAATACCAATGCCACCACATAACTAATCATGAGCTGTTCGAGCTGTTCACAGCTCTGGTTCAGAACCCAGAGGTTGTGAAGGGCTTCCAGATAAGGCTTTTCTCCATCTCAAAGATTTCTAAGGTAGGTGCAAACCTTTTTGTGGACTGGGACTTGTGAGGTGCAAGAAACAGAGGCTGAAGGGATTCTAGGTCAAATCCTTTACAACTCAGCTACAAACCTGTATCACTGGACTAAGTCAGCTCAGACCTGAGATTTCCAGGTATTTATTTGAAGACCCTCCAACAGAAGAAGTAAAGGCAGCAACATGGTGATGATGTAAGAACTCCCAGATTGAGCATGGAGTTAAAATCTGTGTGCTAAATCCAGCACAGCTGAATTCTGAATGTGCCCCACTTCAATTCCAGGTAAGTAAGTGCTGAGAAGCAGGTAAATTAGCCTGTTATGGAAGCCTTATGCTGTAGTGTCCAGATACCTTTTTTTTTTTTTTTAAAGACAGCTCACTCCAGTGTTCAGAAGAACCTTAACAAAGTTAACAGCATTAGCAACAGATGCATTGGCATGTCTATGAAGTAAAAGCGTGGTGCTGCTCAGAAATGCTAGCTCAAGTTCCCAAAGCTACAGAGCCTCACTGGTACAGCCTTGCATACAGGGCACCGAGCCCTGCTTCACTGCAAGATGATGCAGTTACACATTTGATGGGAGGGCACTAGTAATAATTCCTCTTTGCGTTCAGTGGCATGCACACACTGTAGTGTAAAAGGGTCACCGTGGGCAGGATAAGCTGCACAGGGTGGTCAGTGTCAGAAAAAGGACACAAAGCTTCCTTAGACCCACGCTGCACCACTCTTTGCCATGCTACTCCCCACAACATGCAGGGGGAATGGCAGGGCTTGAAATACAAACCTTTATACACCTTCTGGCAGCCATTTGGGCAAGGACGAGTACAGAATGAGCATCAGGGCATGGCACAGCTGCAAGGGCAAGAGAGAAGCCACAGCAGATCAGGTTCTTTGTGGCAGCCCTGTTTTTCCTCAGCTGGTAGAGGCTGCCTTTCCTGGCAGAAACTAAATCCAGAACACAGCAGTGCTGAGGAAAGGTGTCTCTATAGAGGAGATGCTGAAGTGAAGCAATATCCTCACAGCTCAGCAGCATTTCACTGAATTTAAATAATTCTTATAGGCAGGAACTGTTATTCTTTGACACTAGTTCATATGTGAAACTCTAAACAAGTAAATATTTATGCTTTTTCTTGTTCACTGTTCATGCAAGACCTTCTCTCTAAACCTGACAGTAAATATTCTGTTTATTTTCTCAAATCAAAGGAAAGGACCAAGCTCGAGGCTGAAAACTCAGAGAGAGTCAGATCTATTTGGGCAGAAAATCTGCAAAGTAGTAATAGGAAAAAAAATAGAGGATGGGTATATAAAAAAGGGGAAAGAGGAAAGATTTTTAGTTACCTTTTCATACACAGTCAATTTTCCTGCTACAATTTTCCTGCTACAGCCTAGCTGTCCTCACTGTCACTTTCTCAGTCTTGCTACGATGCCGTTCACATATGAAATCTCTGTTAATCCCAACCCAAAACGTCTCCATGAATACACAGATGCTTAAACATTTGCCAACCTACTAACCTACCAGTAAAATAAGCACAAAAGTGTGTGATATGTCTTATGGATTGTCAGGAGCTGTTACCTGCATTTCTTAAGACTTCAGCAAACAGGACGATGCAGGAGCATCACTAGCCTGTTCCATTTGGGGTGGTAAAATGAGGTCAGGCTGTGTCTGTCTGCGAGGCAGCAGAGCCTACTAGCAAACACTATACCTCTCCACGACCGAAAAACACTAGGTGGCACTGGTGGTATTCAAAAACATTTCATCTGCCTTTCCATTTCTGGAAAGGTATCCGCTGGTACCTTTCGACTTTCAGCAAGCAAGAATGTGGAGGAAAACAACTCAAGTATATCTCTCAGTGGTTTATGAGCCAAAGATTAAAAATACCTTTTGCCATATTACTGGGGGCTGAAGGGGGACTGACTGACCCTCCCTTTCTTTCTCAGCACCGACTGACTGGGTCTTCAGCTTGTTAACCTCACTTCCATGCTATTTAATGATTACAAGCCAACTGATAGAAATACTATGTTGCACATAATGGTGTCTTCATAACCATTAATTATGCTGTTATATTACATGCGAGAGTTGCCAAAGGGCTGAATTCTGTGATAGTGAGCTATCGGTACTGATTGATGGCATTAATACCCTTATTTTAAGTGTAATTAGACATATCTGAAAGTGGTAACACTACACAGGGGTTAGCTGCATCACAAATTACCCTCCTCTAAACTGACTTTAAAAACTCCCTAAAGGTTGCTCGTCAGTATGTTTACTTGCTCACAAATTCAAGAAAACAAAATGGAACAAAGCAGCACTAAAAGGAAGAGGAAATGGCATTCCTTGGAGCTCATGCATTAAAGCACATAGACACACAGATTTAAAACCATACAAGAGAAATCGTTTGGGTGTGAGCAAGAGATCAAAACACCACCAAGCAGCAGGAACTGCCACCAAGCTCTGGAACGAAGGTCACCATGCAATCACCCTGATTTTAGACTAATTTCTTTGTGAAATTAAAAAAAAAAAAAACCAGACTGGGGTAATTCAGGGATGGAGGAAGGTTTACTTAATCTGAAGAATGCAACTAACTGAGCCTTATTCGGTATCAATGTGCTAAAAGTTACTCTTTCCTTCCCAGTTGAAGCACTTGCACGGTGGTAGAGGAATCAGCCCGTGAAAGCTTTCTCAGCCATAGCAAATTTGAGCACAGGATTCATCTCTGTGTGACCTGCACCTGTCCCTGTAGTGCTTTGTTTTTCTTCTAGCTTGTAGAGAGCACATAGCCCCAACACGCACTCTACTCCTGTTGCCGAGAGCCTGGTGCAGGGAATGTGCAGGGAAGAAAGTTGCACGGCAGAAAAACAATTTGAGGCACCTCTTGTAAATCTCTACTGTAATATTTAATTCCCTTTAATGTGAAAGCTGAATGAAGGTGACTGTCCAGTGACATCTAAAGGTCCAACTTTGCCTCCTCCTGATCTAAACAATCTGGAAGTTTTCACAAGACATTTGGCTCTAAGCATGCAACTGGGGAATTTTTACTTGACATCCAACCTTTCAGTTGTCTTTTCTTCTTTTGCACATTTCTCTGTCTTGTAGGAACTTCTGCCAAATCCCAACACACCTGGTGCTTGGCAAGTTCAGCCAGTATATGCTCCATTTAGAGATGAGATCAAAAAAGCACAGATCTGAGACCCTATAGTCCCTCAAAATCTGTTTTGAGTCAAAATAAACATAGAACCTACGCAAATCATTGATTTCAGTTCTCTAGCACATTTGCAAATCAAGATCCTTCACAGGAAAGGTCATCTTACCCCTGAAACCTTCCAAGTTCTGTCTGTCAACCCTCAGTAATTCTGAAAATGCAGCCACCAAGTTTGAAAACAACTCCATGGGATTTCTAGGATCACTACTACCACTCAGGTCTTCTCTGCTACCTATCTTCCACGTTTGAGCTCTTCAACTATTTGCTTAACAGGAGAGCGTAAAGGAAATAAAACCAAATTTTTGTTGGAGGCATGTAGCAGAAAGAACACATATTGGAACGTGAAATTAGTTTTTTTCACCACAAGGGAAGTCAAAACACTGGGGCAGGTGCCCAGAGAAGTTGGGGACTCAAAACTCAACTGGTCAAGGCCCTGAAAACCTGTTCTATCCAGACTCAATCTGAGTGGGGGACAGGACTAAATGACCTCCAGATGTCCTTTCCAGTCTAAAGTTCTATGATGTTAATTTTTTTTGCCACATTTATTAATGTCAACTATCTTGTGTGTTGCTTGCAGAAACGTTCATCTTCTTTTAAATTTGTGACACATATTTGTGCATGACAAATATTTGTCTACAACACTCTTGTTCTTAAATAAGGATTATTTATTGGATCAGTAATAATTTGACTGACTCGATCTGTTCGCATCCTCCTTCTTTCAGCAATGGCTAAAAAATTACGCCCATGCTACCTAAGGGCGTGCTCAGTTACAGCACAAGAGTCAATCAATACTTGAACTGAAAACTGCTGGGAAAGTGCCTTAGGGTTAGCTGCAGCATTTTTGCTTTCTCTTCAGCAGCAAGCCATGAGGTGCAACAGGCCAGCTCTTGATAGTGCGGAAGGGGGCATAGAAAATACCGGAAATGCCTTTCTTATCACCTGGGAGCACCTCAAATCTTCTTAAAGTGCAAATTATTTAATAGTGCTGTCCTGGCCCAAACCAAACATGGCTGTTATCACGTCCTTCCCAACCTATCCTTTCCCTCTGCTGGGTTTCAGCTAGCAAGAGCATTCTTCCCTACTGTGGAAATTCTTTTAGTCTTTTCCTCTAGACCCTGTGTGTGAAGCAGAAACGGGAGAACCCTCTGCATATTTTACAGACTCTTTTAGAGGCTGTATTTCTATGTAATTCCTTTGACAGAGGCAAAGGTAAGGAGCTGAACTCCTCGGTACACCTCCCTTGTGACCCACTCCCACCTCACCTTCTTCTTGTTTCTTCACCTGTTGTGGAGGCACTGCACGCACCGCAGCATACATCTTTGCAACTGGGTGTCATGCACTGTAGTTCACCCAAGTGAGCTACACTGGTCCTAAAGCTGTTTTATGGCAACCTAGAAGGCCTCAGCATGACAATACTTCAGCCATTTAATAAAAACCCGTAAACCGTTATAAAGAGCAAATGCACTGCAGTACAGCTGAGTAGCTCTGTTTTTCAGATATGTGCTTTGAAAGACTCTTTGCACTTTAGGCTTGTTCTTTCAGACACTTCCCAGTCCAGCATCAAGATTCATTTTGCTTCATCTTACATAATGTGACAGAAGTGAAGATGACAGCCCAGCCCTAGAAAGTGAAATTAGTTCTCAAAAACATGCCTCAACTGACTTATTATTAAGATTATAGATCATGGAAATTCACTGATTACTGCAAATGAGGAAGATACAGTAAGCTTCCACCAAAGGGATACAGTAGCTATAAACAGGCTGGCAAAAGCAAATAAATGCACCCTGAGATTAGCATTTTGAAAGCAACGGAGCAAGGCAGAGATGAGAGGGACTAATCATTCACAGAAAACAAACTATTTTACTTGGTCTTTAATGAGGCATTTGAGGGTGTTTTAAAGTTTCAGATTGTCACAGAGTGAACTATTCTCCTATTAATCTGTTAGAGAATTGGTAAACAGCCGCAAAAGGAGAAGCACATGCCTACGGCATTAGGAGGAAAACTGCCTACAGATTACAGTAACAACTATTTTCCAAAGGCTGGAAGAACACCTGAGAATACTACTTCTGCTGATAACTCTATCTCTGCAAAGGAGCAAATGCTTAACAATTATCTACACCACCAAGAATGGCCACATTTTTCTGCTCCATAAACGCAGCCAGGGACCAGGTTTATGAGATAACAAGAGCAAGGTAGAGAACTACCAAAAAGGAAAAAAAAAAAGTATTAATTTTGCCTAAGAAGTTGTCAGGAAAGAAAAAGAAATGAAAGCTTTATTTTTCACAGACTTCTTAAAACAAACAAACAAAAAAGCCTTTAGCTTTCCTACATCCCCTTCTTCATGCCCAGTCACCTGTAGGTGTGTGCCACCTCTGAGAGCAGCCCGGCTCCGAGTTTAGCAGGTCACCAACTCCATGCGGCATTAGCTAGACTAGATTATCCACAAGGTGTTTTAATGGCTGTCTGCATTTTATTCTCTTTTCCTTGCACTCTCACAGACAGTCCCTGCCAGTGAAAAAGCTGAGGGAGGAGGCAAAGGGTTTTTCTAAAAAACACCTAAACATTGTCTCTCTCTTTCCAAAGGTTTTGGTAAGCTATGAAGACTAAAGGAGAATGAAAACTACATGCTACCCTTACAAGAAACATTTTTTTTTTTTAGGGCAGGGAGTTCAGACAAACTGGCTTAGACTACGCACCAGCATGAAATGGCATGGCCTCAGCAGGCCCTTCGTCTTCAGCCATGAGCAGGGCTCAAGCTGCATGCGTGTCTGAGGGGTCTCGTGTGCATGAGCCACAGCACACACCATTGGCATGACCTCCTTAGAAACACGGGGTTTTTAGTCTCAGTTCTCCCTCTTCTGGTGAGGGGTCACCCACATTGAGTGCTAGCATGAGGACAGCAGGCAGCTTGTGTCTTCTAGTGTCGACAAAACAAACTCCAGAGTGACTGAACCTTGCAAGGAACAGCTAGATCACCACCACTGGCTGATGGTGGAATGAGACATACGCATACTGGGCATAGGCTTATCTCTCTTCTTCGAGCAGGTTTATCATTGGTGTCCCTTTTCCTCCTAACAGGATACAAGAAGCAAAAGAGCTATACCTATATTATATATAAATCATGTATGATTTATTCTTTTTAAGCATCTTTACAGCTTCACTAACATGGTGAGACTACACTTGTTACTTCAGATGAAAGACCCATAATCCTTCTGAAGTGTTTTCTCCACTGCACTTTGCTGTTACAACAATTCCAAATGTCTACCCCAAGGAAACCCTAGAAGTAAAGAATTTAGATGAGAGACCAGGACCATCATATATGTACCTTTCATACCAATACTTACATGAGTTTTTACAGGCACACTGGAGACACACTGCTACGGACCTAAGCGGTGAAGCTAGGTTATTATAAGGAAGCACATTCTGGACTGGTTATGCTGGGGAAGTGGGAAATCACAGGTGTATTTCCACAAGAAAAATAATTGATGTCTAGGGACTTCTAACAGCCATTACAAAGGTTCTGTTTATCTAAAATATCTTTTGGCTCACACCTTGTGCCTGAATATTTCAGAACAAGAGAATAAATTTTTGATGACAACAAGGACATTAGAGTTCATATAGATTATATTCTGAGACTGGAACAAACAATAGAAGAACACAGATTGCAAAAACCTGATGTGCAGTTTAAAGCTCCTTGGATGGAAACATAAATTTAAAGAAATAACCCACCTGGAGGAAAAGTGACTGAAGAAAGAAGACAGATAGATCCCCATGACTTACAGGTCAGTGTATATCCATCTACAGAGGAAAGAAGTATACAAAGATTTATGTGAAATGTAAATGGGGTGTGGGAGAGTGTATACCCAGAGTGGCTGCTGAAACCGCTAATACAGGAAAAAAAAAGAATGGTAATAAAATACGGTAAGGGAGTAAGAAAATACCAAGAACTGGATAAAGTGATAATCACAAGTGCCAGACAGAACTTTCAAGTGATGCTTTTAAGGGAGCTATCAGGTTCTAAGTTCATTTTAAGATATATTGCTCATGGTAGACAAGTCAAACATATCCAGAACCTTTTCTAGAACTGATAAACATGAGTAGAAGCAGAAGTAGAAAAGGAGTTTCCAGCTTCATTTAGAGGCATGAAAATGATTAAAGTCTTTGATATATGACTGAAGTATAGACAACACTGTTGACAAAGTTTTAGTTATATATTTGCAAAAAAAAGAAGAGGCATTTACAATTTACGTAATTTTTTCCCCCCTCAGTGGTTCAGTACTTGAAAACGTACTTGGAAAACACATGATGATAGCAAAAACTTGTCTAGAGCTTTCAATAGAGCCAAGGCTCAGCAAAAACAATAGCGTGATACTGTGCCAGCAAATATCTGAAGAGACATCAAATGAATCTATACAAACCTTGGCTTATTCAAAACCTTTTTTTTTTTTTTTTTATTCTTAATGATAGTATGTTCTGCTGGGTACAAAGAAAGGCAACTAAAGTGATCAAGGGGATAGAGGAGCTGCTTTATGAGAGAAGACTAAAAAGGTAGACGGTCTTCAGTCTGAATTAAAAAAAAATACCCGGAAGAATAAGGCTGAGGTTGATTAAATCATGCAGGCAGTGGATGAGCTGCAAGCAGAATTCTTGTTCATGAAATCCTGAAATAAGATAGGGAGCACTCAAGCAAGATCTAGAGATTGGTCTAAAACAGATTAAAAAAAAAAACAATTCCTGACATGGCAGGGAATTAACTTCTAGTACTTGCTGTCACATCAGGCTGCAGAAGCAGGTAGCGAGGCCTGAGAGGCTTACTCAGGTTCAACGAGGGCTTAGATAAACCATGGACCAGAGGACCACAAACAGATACCAGAAGACCTAGACAGGGAAGTACCCTCTAACCCACACAGCAATCCTGGAGGCTGGGGCAGTACCAAGGTAACGGACTGACTGCAGGGAGCAGCCAGTCTCCTGATCTCATCCTAAAATTACCACTCAATTGCTGCTGTCAGAAAAAGCTCTGGGGAGGACGGATCACAGGTCTTGCAGAGTGGGCCATCTTTTATTGTTAAACGTGACAGTCCTGGAGTATTCTAGTAGTTTCTCCTAATAGAGGAGCACAATTAGGAAACTAACCAACTACTCTGTGCTTCTCTCTTTTTGTTTGTTAAGGCACCAGTTGCCATATTAAAGACTCATTGTAGTTATAAGTGCTGACACTGAATTCTCATCATGATTACCAAAGAACATCCTTTGGAGATGTTAATACTTCTCGGATCCAGCTCTTCTATTTGTCCCCATCCTCCTTCCCAATGTGCACCCCATCATTCAAAAATACACATTCTCCTAGGAGAAAGGAAGTGGTAAGAAGAGCCACTACAACAGAAGAGGTTCTCATTGAATCTTTTTCTGTTTATGCACTTCCAGAGAGGTATTAAAGTGCAACTTCTCGCAGCCCTGAAACGCAGCCAGCTCTCCAGGTATTTAATAGTTCCCAGCAGCACTAATAGGTAGGTAAGGACAAGAGGTTAAGAAGGGTGCTATGTCTGAACAAAACGAACAGGCTCATTTCAAAGGTCTTATATTTCTTCAAAGCAGTCACAGAGAAGACGAAACGAGAGTCATACAGACAGACATAAAACACAAGCACTGGAGAAAGCAATCAAAAGAGATACTGAACGTGTGATGGACTTTATGGAATCAGAGAGGTGAAAGATGATGAGATGCCTGGCAACTAGCTTCTGCTTCAAGCAGTGAAACATCAGGGGCTGAAGCCCCTTAACCTGTGCCACATGTGTCAACAGTTTGGTTTAAGGAAGATTTTCCTCACGATTTAACAATGAAACCCTGGCAAGGCAGATAGCTTTTTAAGCTGTGGTACAGAAAAACGTGTTGTGTGGTAAGAGCAACAATCCATGAAGCTATTACATATTTCCCAACCCACCTTATGTTATTTTTTAGCAAGGCTGCTCTTCTGTATAATTCTAGCTTTTATTTTTCTGATTATTTCCTTCCTTTTCTTCCAGCAAAACAGTTTTTTCAGTAAGACAAAATGAGGTGGAATAAGAGATTCAAAACTCTTCAATTCTTCTCAAAGTAAGGAACTACAGAATGTGTGGTCCTAGGAAATTCAGAAAAGAAGTTAAATTAATTGTGGATTCTGGAGGGGTGGTGGTGGGAAGCAACAAAATATAGTGTTTGAAAAACATGGGTCCTTATTTCCTTAACACAGACATATGGAGTACATCCACATTGCTAAAATAGCAGACTCTGGGTCTGGCCCAAACAAAACTTCCAGACGCGCCTGCCTTCTTGCAGGAGGTTCCCTATTCCTTACCTTTCTCTTTCAGCTATTCTGGCCATGTGCACATCTTACTTGCCAATGAGAACTACGTCCAGAACACAGCTACTTGCTTTGAAGATGTCTGTGAAATAGGGAGACTTCAATAAAAAATAACTTAACATATTAATTGTATTTGAATATCACAAGTTCATAGATACAAAGTGTTTGTTTTTATAATTTCATTGGAAGGACTTCTATCTACTACACAACGTTTACTGTTAGTTCAGCCCCACATGAGAAATTCACAGGTCTGGACTTAGTAAAAGAACTTATCAGGAGGCTGCCTGCAGCATTACTGTCATGAAGATCAGTAGCTGTTGATGCAAGTCATCCTTGTATTTGTTTTCTTTGTTCAGGATGTAAAATAATTAATTTCTAATGGGCAGAACAGTCATACATGGAGCCAGTTCATATTACATGACACAGTTCAGGATTCCTGAAGCTTGGTGAGCTCTAGTTATTGCTCGTTCTCTGAGCAGCAACGTGCACAGGGCAGTGTTTGGCTGCTGGGTGGATCTGCCCTGTGGAACTGGTGCCTTCTACATCTCATGTCTCTCACTGACATTGGCTGGGCCAGGTGCCTGTAGCTCCTGCCACTGCTCAAAGCAGTGCCAGCATCAACCCAGGTGCTCACAGGGGAACAGAATACACATGGGCTTTGTTGACATTTACAGCTCCCCCCCTTACACTACCAAAGCTTGGGAGCTGCTACGTACGTATGTGGTGCATATGGCAGAACTGCTGCACAGAGAGCTTGCCAGCCACTTTCACTCTACAGTCTGACTCTTGTCTCTTGAGGTACGTCTTTTATGCCAGGAACAAAGCAAATTCCACATGGCATTGCCTGTGCTTGACAGACAGGATAATGGGCCCTGCGCCTTATGTATGTTTCTCTCTACATTCATCTGAAGGGTCTGTGAAGATATCAAGTCATTAGTGTCAATACTGAGAGCTTGATGGAGCGGGAAGTGCTCTGCAGTAATTGATATATACTATCTAAACTGGCTAGTTATTGTTTAATGCAAGACTGTGCTGGATTTAACAGCCATTTAAAGAGGAACTAGGAACATAACATTAAGTGGTTGCATGTAAATCATCATATTTCTTCCTAGTCCCAGACTACAGCTGAAGACTTCTACGAACAATGTAAGTAGCAAGATTTCTCCTACCATGCAGAGCCAAAACAACTTTTGGAACTATGGAAGTGAACAGCTGAGACTGCAGTAATTTCTCCCTCTCAAGGAAGTGTGGATCAGGTTGATCCATGTTGATGCAGGCAAGGTGATCAGTCTGAGGTAGATGACTTTCTGAGGAGCATGAAGTTGCTCCCACTTGCTCCTCATTATCTGGGATGAGTGACACAAGTAATGGGGGAGATGTGGAACACTGTTGCAGTCTTCATCACCCTGCATCCCAGCTGAAGTCACTGCAGATGCCCACAGCAATTTGGTTTCTGGAAGTGTCAGCTGTTTGTAAAACCTTCCACTAATTCTCACTTGCACTGGAGGGTCCACAGTTCTTTAGGATGAGGTATTACCTATACTTTCTTTAGCGCAGAAGGGACTACCCCGTTTCTGCTAAGGAAGGTCCTATCCATGTGCAGCAAAAGCTTTCTGATAGCTTTTGTACCACTATTTTGGGAAAACAGGACTGACACCCCACCCTCCTTTTTAAACCTTGGATCATTTTAATGACAATTTATAGGGTAGCCCTATAAACACTTGTATTAACAATGGTAGAACGTAGAGCAGCAGATAACTGGCAAAGGAAGAAAATGCTTGTCTAGAGGCATCCCTATCAAAACATTTAATAAATTCACAGAAAAATACAGGTATTATAAACACAGGACTTAATATTTGATTTTTTTTTTTTTAAATAAGCCACAGTAGTCATAATTTCATCATATGGACTTCCCTAGTTTGCTGGAAGATGTTCAAATATAATACAACCATATTATGCATTTTAAAAGAAATACAAGTGTACTGTCCTCTGATCATCGATCAAGGACAGTTTCTAATGCGCGCAGTGGGTATGGTGAGCTATCCTTGAATTTTTGCCAAGCAAATTAACCCCCCAAACTGGAAAAATACAGCAAGTTCTGCTGAGGATTTGGGCTAATCCACTTGGCACATTGCTGTGGTAACCTGGTTGTGCTGCTTCTGCATTCAACAACCAACCCCCACCCTGCCTTGCTCTGCACACAAATACCAGCTTGCTCAGAGAGAGCTCACACTCCGTTACACAGCTGGACAGATGCCTCCCATCTCTCCAGGTTGGCCTGCTGTGTTTGTCAGAAGTTGAAAAAGCCAACCTCTTCCTCCCCTCCAGGCACCTCAGCTCACTGCTAACCAGTCCACTGGGAGTCTCAAAAACCTTGGCAGCCTACAGATCAGTATGGATTAGTTGCTACTGAACAGGTATCTTCTGCCTATATCTGAAGTAGTAGGGAGCAACGTACAAAGATTTGCTCCCTGCATCTCTCTAAGGGTTACAGGAAAGTCAGATGAGTACATACAAATGCACGTCAGACAGGTCTGATCGATTTTCTTTGTTAGAGAGACAGAATTAGATAAGTGGCACAGACTCCTGGTCACCTCCCAGCTTTGCTCTTCAGCCTACAAACACATTGTGGCAATCAAACATCGTGTGAAGAGCATCCTCTGTTAAGAAATACCAAATACACTGATTTGTTTCCAAACTGGCACAATGTCTATGACCCAGCCTAAGGTTAGTCAACACAGATCTCTTTAAGACTTTATTTATACTTTTTCCCCTCTCCTCTCTTTCTTTATGCATTTCAGTTCCTGCCTGACCCTGTTCTGAATGTGCAAGCATGGGGATATACGTAAAAGGTGCAGCAGCCCAGGGCTAGAGGAGGAGAGGGACAAGCACAGAGCTGCACTTCCCATCACAGCAAGCTGCGAGACCTGCAAAGGGACTCTGAAGGGATAAGATACCACTACAATCACAAAATAAATGCTTTGTTTCCAAAAAACATGGTATGAAAAAATATTTTTGACTTTCAGTTTTTGAAAAAAAATCAACTTCACAGTTTCATGGCTGGGTGGGCTATTTACAAATTAGAAGTCCAGGAAAATACAGATACTGATCTCCATCTTGCCTTCCTGAATTGTCAGATCCTCCATTTAGACTGCAATACTGCAGAGGCAGGACTGCACCATAAACAGAAGATTTAGCATTTTTATAGCATTATACAATGCAATTAGAAGTTTGGAAGACTGACTTCCAGTTTCTCACATAAATGCTGGGGACAGAACGTGAAATAAGATGGTATTTTTAAATTTTTAATTGTGAAAGTCCAGAAATACGGGGTTCCTTCTTGTTTCCTCAGCATAATTAGAAAACAAGATTCCTATAGGACATGAATATATATATCATCCATAAATACTACCAACCATTTGTTTTCAGTATTACTCAGATTCTGTCTCAGCTTAACTTCTGCTAAAATAATCTTTCGTCTGGGTCATCCAGAAATAGTTTTCACCACTGGGATACAGATTTTCATAGCTTCTTTTTGAGGCTATTGGGATTTGGGGGTTGTGTACGCCCCGTGGCTTTGGACATTTTGTATTGTTTCTATGACTGACTGCTGAAATTACTTGTTTGAGTAATTTCTCTGTGGAGTACAATTTTATAATCTCTTTAAAAAGCTCCTTGCTTCTGATGCTTTTATATTCGTTTGGGCTGGCAGACTATTAAAGAAGAAGAGTTACTGATCTCACAAGATATTTTTTTTCCTGTTAACTGTGCTCTTCATTTTACCTTTGCTCCTCCAGCAGTGAATACACCCCAAAATGGTAGTTTGTCACCTTTATGTAGTTCATATATGAGCTGTTCTTTGGGGAGAAAGCAAAGGAAGAGGAAATATAAAGAAGAGGTAATCTCAGATCAGTCATACTCATTTCTAAGGGATTTGACCTATAAGCAACAAACATTTCTGTATGATGGGCTCCACGCTGATCTGTTTCCTTGTGTCAGAGCAAACAGCAGGCTTGCTGTGCTGGCTGAGACCAGTGCTTCCGAGGACAGGCGTGGGAGGGCTCGGTGGATTTGCCTCAGCTACCTTTCCTGTACCAGTGGTGGGCAAAGGAGGCACATGAGACTTCCGGGTGCAGTACAAGGAATCTGCAGAGAATCTAAGAACAGCATGTCAAAGGAAAGAACACAATTTCTCTGATATACCTTTCCTCTCAATGAAGGATATTTATGAAGGGATTATTATTTTCACCCGTCTCTCTGCGGCACACTGTGTATCTGCATTTCTCCATACAAGGCACTTACTTTGTTTGCTTTTTTTTTTTTAAATCAGACTTTTGCTTAGAGACTTCTGCAATTCTTTTCAGTTTAGTTGAGACAGTACATGCTATTCTAAAAGATCAATTGAAATACAATTTTCAGAAAATCTCAGCATCCTAGAGCAAGGTCTGTTAAATTGTAGAATAGTCTCCCAGGGATGCAGTGGAAGTGACTTTGCTTGCAACATATAAAACTGCTGAAACAAAACACTAGAAATTACAGAGTCAAGAGCAAATGAAATTTTTGCAGGGACTGAGCTGGGATTTAGGAGACATGAGAGGTCAATGAAGGCAGTTCTGATATTTTTGTTTTTAAATACCCCACCTCTAACTCCGTGTATACAAGAAATGAATGTTTTTTGTTAAAAAAAGAAAGTCACTGAAAAACACTTATTTTAAGGAATACATGTGTAGTCCTCCCACAGTTTAATTGAAATTGCAATTTACTACAGTTCTGCAATGTGTTAAAAGTCACCATATACTAGTAAAAATCAAGATAAAGCCATATTTGCTTAAGTATCCCATTTGAAGTGTATATGCTCAAGACCTCATGTTTTCTAACCTTGTTTCACCTTTCTGCAATTTCCTAGAGCTGTGCGCACACATTCTTTTTCTGAGATGGTAAGACTTAGAGCCTTGGCTGATTTAGTTATTAATTCTCACTGTTCCCCCATCCACAAACTGTGTTAGATTTTAGTTACCACAAGAAAAACTCATACTGCAAGTTGAGGCAATCCTGCAGAACATGCCACAGCATCTGTTCATCATATTCGATCGTGAGGATGCTATTTCCTTCTACTTCTTCATACAAATTGTAACAAAACAAGAACCATGGCATATTCCTGTCCTATATACTCGAAGGAAGTCACTTTTATGCTGTCTTAAATGTAAAAGTAGTTAGATGTCCATGGTATACTAGGAAAGGGCAGGCTTAAAGGTCTGGGTAAAATGAGGAAAAAAATCATACATTCCTGATCAGAAGGTAAAGCCTCTGTAAAATTATATCTAATTGGAAATTAATACTTATTGAAGCTATGGTAGTCTGCTGTCTCTAACCTATGACACTTGATGTAGAAGACAGAAAACTGAAAATGTGTATTGGAAGGACGTGGGGCCAAGTTCTTCTCTCTCATTCTTGGCAACATCACAAGCACTCTGCAGTCCGCTGAGCATGCAGGACTGACACGGTCGGACTGTCTAGCATTTAGCCCTGTGAAAATGAAAGTGCTAACTGAACAAGACACAGACAAGCCCATACAGAGCTTGTGGCTTCATCAGTGAACTGAAGCAATATTTTTAAATGCAGATGACAATGGCTAGGTGCATTAAATGATTTATATTTGATTTTTACAGTCGATTTCAGATTATGCCTGTCTTTATGTTGGGTAGAGGGGATCAGAGCTTGGGGGTGGGGGGAAAGCAGAGTGGAGAGCAGATATTTAGGTGCTTAGGTCCAGGCATGTAAAGATGACCAAAATGGAACAGCTGGGATACAGATTTATTCTTTTAATAGATGGCTGAAAAGGAGATCTCTGCCTTTCCCTGTTGTTCCAGTTTCAAGAGCATAGCATTGCATGAATTTATTTCTAGGATAATCAGTGACTGTCATGAATATCTGTAATGAACTTCCAGATCCCTCAGATGAATTCAAGTAGCCTTGGATCAGCCCCAGAATTGCAACAATTCTTTTAATAACTGATCCCTTTTATACCTGGATCTGACAAATCTGTATAAGTGGTAGGTCACAAATTCTCTGTCCCCTATCTACAGATAATTTTAAGGATTTGGATCATATTTAAACCTGAACTCTACAGTGAGTTTGCTTTCAAGCTCCCTGCTGTATCTGGTTTTCCTGTGGGCTTTTGTTTTTATTTTCATTTGATTTCAACAGATGTTATTTACTGCTACTTCCCTCTGCTTTGGAGAAGGATTTATCATTGAGATGTATTTTCTTTTTAGTGCACAAATACATAAAATCCAGGCACGAAGCCTGACCAAAACAGCTGGAAAGTGACACTGAAATTAAGGCTATAGAGCTGCTTCTCTAATCGGCTGAGCAGTTTATATAAATGCAGTTTAAATAAAATGAGTCTGCAAACAGAAAAGCTTAAAGGATATTAAATCCTGGCTTTATAAATGACAGCCAAGCTAGCAGGAACTACCCCATAGTGTGTAATCTTTTTCTTTCATGTAACAAGGTTATCTGGCCTCACAAGCTTCTTAGGGCAAACTTAATTAAAGCCAATGAAGAGAAAAATACAGAAGGGGAAAATGTAGCTGTTTTGATTCCAGAAATGAAGTATCTTAAAACATATATATTTCTGTGAGCTAGAGGTATGTCTCCCTAGCTTTAGTGGGGGACTTAGAAGTGTGAGATTAAACTTTCTCCCTCCTTTTTCTACGACTTTGTATACACACAAACACACCAAGATGGCTCACATAGTAATGCAGAATCCATTTATCTTATTCAGAGCAGGGGAAAGGAGGCAAGAGGGGAGTGGACGTTTCCCTTTTCCTGGGTGACAGCTCACTGAATAATAAAGGTCTCCCCAAGAACAGAACATGCTACACATGTTGACAATGAATTTGTCAGCGTTCCTAGCATTTCTATACAGCTGTGATTCATGGATATAATAAAATATTGATATCTGTTTCCACTGTTCTATCATACAGCAAAAATTCATTACGTAATCTAAATTAAACATTTCTACAATGGACTGGAGATTGCAAGTTGTTTCTTGCCCTGGTGGAAAAGCTCTGTGCCACCCCATCTGGTGCTCCAAATGCCAAACCTCAGAAATATCACTGGATGGCAGGGCTGTTTGTAAAGAAGTGTTTGCTGTTTTATTCGAGTTTCTGTTTAGCTTCGTAAAAACATCCCCCTATCAGTCTGTATCACTGAGCTGTTGCTGAGCTACGGGCACAAGTCTAGTCTCAGACTGATGAAATGCATCCAGCATGACATTTGACTCAATCTGCTCATAAATAATAATAATAATAATACTTTACATTTATATAACCCTTTTCAGCAAGAGCTCTCCCAAAAGGCCTTTTTGACCTCCAATTTATCTGTTGTGACTCTCACTGAATTAGAGGCAAGTATAATGTTCTCAACTCCACTACCACATACGGGATAGCAACGGCCACGAAACAAATTACATTTACAATGAGATTTCAACCATCTTATCTACGTGATGCTCAATAATCCATCTCAGCAGAGATCACCTGCAATATTATTAGGGTCTCAGTCTCTCAGACAGCTGTCAACTGTATTAAAAAAACACCACCACCACATCCTATGTGCCCAGTAAGTACTACCCCCCCCCTTTTTTTTTTTTCCAAATCTAGGATACATAAGCCTCAAATAATTACACAGACCTAAGCAATTAGTTTGATAGTATTTACTACAGAAAAAAAAATTATACATTTAAGTGCAGGACTTCACAATTCACCAGTAAATGCAAACAGAAGTTTCATAAAGTTGAAAAAAAGGTTCTTGGACTTACTCTGGGTTTAAGGTGTCTGTACCTCTAACTTAACCAAGGAAACTTATGGAAATAATGTCACAGTAGCAAATTTCAATATCACATCTAAGAATTTGCGTAGGTCATGTCAAAACAGGGCTTTGCTCTGCTTGTAGTTTAGATTTTGTTCCCCCTCCACTTTGGCTTGTGAGGCTAGATTTTCAAAGGCATGTGGGCATCAAACAATGCAGATAGGTGTTTTCAGATTCCTGTGCTGTGCCTATTGCAGCTGTTGAAGCCTAAACCCCATGAATAAAATCACCTTTGATAAATTGTGGAGGCTGGCTTTAACAGTCTGCCAATGCACAGCATCTATCTACATATCTGTCTAAAACTCATTATAAGATGTTTTCTTCCTGTTCCTGGTGAAAGCAGACATACAACTACTGCCTATTGCCTTTAAGAACAGAATTCAGTCAATGTGGAACTTCAGCTTCTGTGCCGATTTTCTCTTCTTTTAATATAATGCTTAATAAAGGGAGCATATATTTTTTTTTAATCTTCAATTACTTAGGTTATTTTACAATAGCTTTATGGCTCACAGACCATGCCAAAGACAGCTGATGACAAAATTTACAACAATACATTGAATGTATGGTGATAGAAAGAACAACACCTGCATTTGAAATTCTCAGCTTGTACATGAGAGATTCAACCATAAATTTCTCTTCTGAATCAGGCATAAGCAGCACAAACTTCGCAGTGAGAACTCAGGGATTTTAGCTATTCTGGCATGATTTTTTTGAATCTTTTATATGAAAGAAGTGTAGAGAATCTTCCAGTTAATCCAGCATATCTCTATTCCCAAGATTGTGCCAATAAAGCCTTTATATAGCATCTTGTTCTTGATAAGAGGCCCAAAGGTTCAGCAATTACCAAGAGCAAATAGGATATTGGTCTCATAACACATTATAGGCAAATTCCATTACTACAGAAAAATTAGCCTCATGAACCAGTGACTTTTTCTACACATCCTGGCCTGGTTCATCCTCCTCCTTTTCCCTCCCCCTCACTTGCTGACACTCATCCCCACATCCTGACCTGCAACATTTCCCATTTCCATTTATTGTCTGTAAATACGGTATATCACCATTTGAAAAGTCTGATATATATTTGCTATACAGAGATAGCAGTTTTCAAGTCTGAGTTTAAACTAAGGTCCCGGGTAGGACTAAAAATCTTACACTTCTATTGCAGTATTTCAGCTCTAACAGCAGACATCCCATAAACTCCCACAGATAGGCTAAATGTACACTATACGTCAGCTTCGTAGTTTGGCATCCGACAGCAAACTGGAATCAAAAGGTTAAGTCAATGGTTCTAATCCTCGTACCTTAAGTCTGAACTACTCATTCCTACCTTCCTTCAGATAAAGCAATCACATAAAAATAAAGCACTTTCTAATAAAAACAGTAAGTGTTCAGACCTCCATCCAAGACAGAAGGAATTTTGATTGTTCTGATTTTATGGACTATAGACTAGGGAGGCAAAGTATGTTGATTTTCTTACAGGGGATAGAAATAAAGTGAAATGAAAGCAGATGGATCTGCCCTAGCAGTGAACCATTGGATACAATACTTTGCTTCAGTGAGTATCCAAATTATTTTCAGGTAGTTTGGCACATAGGTAATTTATGTGCTTCGTTCTCTGCCTGCTATTTAGAAGCTGTTTCTCAAGTAGAGATTGTTCTCTGAACTGCTCACCTTTGCATGCACTATTTCACTCTTAACTCTTCTAATATTCCTCTTAAGGTTAACTTGGTGAAGTGAATTCAATATACTTTTTCTGTTGCACTCAGAGACTCTGTTTGTGTCTGGGGTTAAACTAAAAACTACAAGGGTGCTCTTAGGTGACTGCTTGCTTGATGACTGCATGTATCATGCAACAGAGGCTGTCCCAGCCATGATGTTTTCTGTCACTGACCAGAGGAAGGTATTATCGTATATTGTCTCTGCAAAGGGCAATGCCATCAAGTACATTTTTTGGACCAAATACACAAATTCTTCTTCTGAGATCTGTAATACACTATCTGACTTTGAGATAAAACAATTCATTTCATATTTTGGGATATAAAACAGAAAACTGAAGCACAAATTATTTCAGCTGAGCTGCATCAGATGACACTTAAAACAACAGCTCAGTTATGTCTGTTTCTTAAACCCACAAACACAAACCAAAATCTTGATTTGGCTCATAAAGAGATGCTCAACTTACAGCTTAAAGAGCTGAAGATGGTGTTTGAGGTGCAAACGGGTTGTAATGAGAAAACAGTGGTCTTCTAGAGGTACCCTGTCTCCACTGCAGGACAGAGTTGGGTTGGACATGCCGCTGTATCTCCAGCCTCAGCAGCCCCTCCAGCTCAGTTCTTATACACTGAGCAGTTCAGACACCACCATCATCCCTGTATCACCAGAGCACTGCTGTAAACCCCAATACAGGAGGTGTGTTTAAAGTGCTTGTGAGTTACACGTGATGAAATATATGGTTATTCGAGAAACAGAATCTCAGAATCTGAAGCCTCCTGGGGACAAGCAGCCCAGGCTTCTACAAAAATTCTTAATTTTGTAGTCCACATTGAGGCATTTAAATATCTGACAATGCTTTTATCCTTATTCTTATCAACTCTCCCCTTCACTTGTGGAACCTAAAGTAGAGAATTGACATTATCCTTAATGACAGACAAAAATTATTCAGAAGAGGCAGCTGAAAAAACAGTAACTATCCACAATGGGCCTTCAGTACCTGAAAGTCATAATGCTGTATCTAGTCTCTCTATACAAGATGGACTCAAATACTTCAGAAGAGCAGGATACACATTTGCATCATTACGTCATACCTCAGTACATCCTTCCTCCAAAAATCCAGGTTAAAAACAACAACAAAAAAAACAAGCAGATCGAAGAATTTAAATGAGTATTGTAACACCATTATTATAAGGAATTTATAGGTAACACCACCATCTCTCTCTGGGTTAAACTACAAATACAAAGAAATCTATCTTTGGAGATACTAGACCTTTCAGAGCCATCTGAGCTGACACAAGTAGATTTACAGAAGAGGATAAATCTTGGCAAAATACTGCATTGTAGTTCAATTAACCTGCTTCAGGGAAATCTAATTTAATTGCTGGATTGCAATCACTTCCGATAAGGCTTGATACTAGCTTCATTACCTGTCTGTAAATGCATCTTCACTAGATGTTCTAAGGTAACTAAAAAAAATTGATAGCCACACAAAAATAAACTATTTACCAGTACTGTAACTTTTAAAGCATCTTGTCAGAGGCCAGTAGTTAATTTTATTACAAAAAAGGAGATCGTGATTTCCTCTTTTAAGAAAATGTTTCCCCTAATATGTGTTATTGCAATGTTCATTTTCTATATGGTTTTCCTGGCACAGTGTTGCATTACTGCGTGGCCCACTTTCTACAAACTACCATGGTGTGCCATTTCCTGGAGAGCATAATGAAGCCCAGCATCTCATCTCATGGGTGTTAGAATGAGCTGTTCCAAAATTTGATGTTTAATGATGTTGGGAAATTGTTTTCCCACATTTCCTTAACACTCACAAAATTTCAGTACATGGAACTGAACACATTTTTCACTGTTCTCATTGTGCAAAGGCAACTTAGGGTGAAAACAAAAACATTTAATGCCCTGAGTCCTTTTA
Source organism: Anser anser (assembly GCF_964211835.1). Lineage (NCBI taxonomy): Eukaryota > Metazoa > Chordata > Aves > Anseriformes > Anatidae > Anser > Anser anser. The sequence goes on from NC_139720.1 coordinate 92,571,702, forward strand.
CGCTGCGTGGTTGTAACTTTAGGTACAACTAAAACTCATGCAGGTGGGTGTCTACATGGCCAATGTCAGATGAGGTAGTGGGGACACCACTAACTGGTGCCCTAATGGTTTATATGCTCAGAGGCACAGCCCTGGCTAACTGCACAAATACATACACTGGGCTCTTCAGCTGCAGTGCACCCTATGTTGCTGGCAGCTATGCTCTTCTTGATATTCAAGCTACCTAGATAAAAAGTCTGGGTACACATTAAGGAGCTGCAAGCATGTCTCTGGAATGTATCCTGAACATAGTAAGAAACAGGCCCACCTGACTCTCTCGTCTTCCAAATCCTTCTATTGATAAAAATGCTAGTGAAACTAAGCTATTACTATAGCAGTATTCCACCAGCTTTTGACCTGTATCTGACAAGCATCACTTTGTAGTAAGTACTCCATACACCATTTATCAGCTGCATCCTCAGACCCTGAGGTATCTCGCTGTCACGTTTAGGCAGAATGGTGGTCATGGTTGCAGGTTTCCTGCTTTACAGGATGTCATTTACAGGAGAGTTAAGAGTGATTCGTTTGAGTAATTTGTCATTTTCAAAACAGATATCAGAAACAGCACCTTCCATCTTCTTGGTTGAAGACAAGGTGTTAAGCTATATTGCTATTCAGATAGACCCAGGACAGCCATTCCTATGTTATTTATGTTTTAATGTTGTCAGATACCTAAGGAAATAAGGTTCCAAGTTGCGTTATGGTAGCATTGAATGTGCACAACATCAAGGAAAGCAACGCAGACCTGATGCCAATACTGAAGCTATTTTTAAAGTACTATTCATCGATGAATTCTACAAATAATTTGTATTTAAGAAACTGCATAAGATTCTTTTTTTTTTTTGAAAGGTATTAAGCCTATCCAGTGTAATCACACTGTAGTGAATGTATCTATTGTTAGCATTAGCACTGAGAATTTACAACTTGAGTAGATCTTTGTTACCTAGGGAAATTTACATATGTAAATTTAAACAGAAAAAGAATCCCCAGCCTATCGGTATTTCGGTATTAAAGCTTTCTTGGTTTGTATAGTAAAAAAAAAAAAAAACAACTTTAAATAATTAATATTCTATAGAGGAACAGTTTAGCAAGATGTGCTGTTTTGGAAATAGACCTTTAATCTCTGTAAGCCTGCAAAATTTGCAAATAGATGAGAACCAACTCTTAGTAAATGAGATAAGGTGATAAAGCATGTACTCTTTAACTAATTGTAGATATAATGCCTAAAGATCTTGTGAAATGACTTCTGTTATGCTAGGTATTAATATAAATTAGCTCAGCTGTGAGTATGGTCTCTCTTTTCTTAAAAGCTGAATAGATTTGCTGTGACATTACTGTAGAAACCTCTAGAGATGTTCTGTGGATAATGATGAATATTGAATTAATTTCCATAGTATTAAACGACACTGAAACATTTGACTCCTTGTTGTATTACCTGCTCTGCTCCCACAAGCCTGCCAGACAAACCTTACACACAATCCTGTATCTTCAGCTTTGATGTCAAAGCACACAACATCCATCCTTCTCACCAAGAGCCACTGGCTTATCCAAAAGGAGTACTGGACTCTGCAGCTGAAACTTTGTAAGATGTAGAACCTTTCTGTTTAGTAAACCTAAGCAACTCTTTATTAATGGGATGCCTGGTGTTTGTCCAAGGATTCACAACAAGCTATGAGCACAAAAGAAGTGAGATTTGGGGTGGGAGGAGCAAAGCCCAGATTGGTGGATTTCTACACCTCCTATTACAATGAAAAGGGTTGGCTACTAGCAAGTCATCATCTGCTAACTGCTTTTATAAAATTATTCTTTTTGTAGATTAAGAAAAAACTGCGCTTGTTACCATTGTGTAGGAGTACTTGACGCTCATGACCACGGCGTGACCACCATTTTGTGGTTCTTTGGCTTACAGTAACATTACTCCAGTTCTTATTTCTCTTTACAGGAAAGATGTCTGGAGCATTCAGATGAAATTAAAGAAGTGCAGGAAAGTAAGACAGGTACAGATTTAAGTCTCCAACTCCCCCTTATGCAAAAATCCCACAGAGCAAGGTTGGCACTGGAAGTAAGAAATTCACCAAACAGAGTGCCAGCTAGCGTTGCTCGTGGCAAAGACATTCACTGTCTATAGTCAGCCCTGCTACCTGCACAAGCCCACTCATCTCTGGGTGCAGTTTAACCAGAGTTAAATAGTTCCAAGAATAGTTCCAAGACCCTCAACAACAGGGAAATCCAGCCGCTGTTCAGGTCACCAAGTGGTTTATTTTACCTCATGTCAAAACAGTTTCCCCTTAGGGGGCAAGACTACTTATACCAGAAGTCTTGCTTTTCTTTATCACGTCTAAATCTGTAGCAGCAGAAGCAACAAATTTGATCAGGATCAACTCTGGAAAAGTGTCTGTCATCCCCAAAATGAAACTAAGACAGATTTCTGACAGATGTAACCCCCCACTGCCCTTTCAGAAGGCCTTTTACCTTACTGCTTTTAACAGGGATAGTTAGATTAGCAGGCTGTTCTCCTAGGAACAGTAATTAACCCTCATGTACCCTATTCCTTGAAAGGCAGAACATGCTTCGTAGATAAGATTTTTCAAGCACAAGCAGGGTAGAGCACAGTGAAGATGACAGGTACAAGAAAGTATAAGGAGATGTTGTTCAACTACAAGGAGGGCCTTGTCTCAACTGCTTTGACTGGATCACAGTTCACGGGAGTATTTTTTCCCCCTTTAGATCTTCAGCCAAGGAAAGGTACGGTTCTGTAGCACTTAGACTATTATCTTGAAATCCATTTGATGTCATAGTCTGGATCCTCTTAAAACCCAATTTATTTCTGCAATGTTATTAGGCAAAGCTTCCAGGGTTCAGTCCAAACTGCCACAGGAGCCCATAAGTGAGCCATAAACAAACTGATTAAAACAACCATTTTCTTCTGTTTTATTCATCTTCTCAACACACGTCATCAGGATCGTACCTGACTGCCTAAGGCACTGACCAAAGTCTTTTTAGGCTAGCCATTTATTAGACGTTATCCAGAAAAGCTACATATATCTTCTGCTCCAGGCTAGATTTATACCTTGAAAGTAATATTTGTTTTCAATTTCTGGTTCCCAATATTAGCTGAAAAGAATGACAAAACCAGAGAGATATGAGTAGGGCTTTATTTTTTTTGTTTATTTTTAAACAGGAAGATGAATCTTGAAATAGCCTTGAGCAAAAAATATAGCCAACTTTTATTTCTTAAAAATTTCTTGCTTAGATTTTAATCTGAAAATGTCTAGGCATATGATGACACTTTAAAATAACTTTTTAGTGCAATATCTTTATAGGAGTGATTTGGAGTATCTGCTCACTTAAGGTTACTATTTAAGACATTGCTTTCTTTTTTAATTGCCAAAAAACAATGCTTTAGAAGTAATTATTTCATGTTCGCATTTACAATCCTATTAAGAATGTTAACACAGATGCAGAAGAGTTGAACATTCTTCCTTTTTGTTCCGATTTTTAATTCTGCTCTGAATATAGCAGACACTCCTACAGAAGAGATCTGGTTCCGCTAGGTATGGGAAGCCATTTTTGGCACACTGAGTTTTTAGTGTTATTCCAGTCCATGCTTAAGAACAAGAATAGCCTGGAGACAATAGGCTGGCCTCTAAACCAAAGGTATTTCAGTCTGTGATCAGCAAAGTACCCACAGTTTGTAAAACATCATAACACATTTAAAATGATCAGTGGGGGAAGGGGAGGATTAAAAAAAAAAGCTATGCATTAAAACAAGGAGAAAAAAAACAAGTGCTAGATGACTAATTTAGTCTAATTTTTATTTGACTGTGAAAGTAACTGTGCCAACCACCGACAACATTAGAAAAATTGACCATTCTTGTTGTTGACTCTCTGGAATCTGTACAACTGCAGCCTTGATCTTCTGAGCTTTTCCTGCAGGAGTTGTTTGCTCTGGCTGCACAATCTTTGTTACTACTGAAGGTTTCAGCACTAGCACATTGCTTTGTTAATCAGCATAGTATAAAAGCCAGGTATTCCATGGAGTCATTTGTAGGATCACTTTTCAAAGCAGAACTCATATTAAAGTTATGTTTCATAATCTAAAGAGATGACAAAATTTTAATTACACATTAAGGAAAAAAAGCTAAGACTGAAGTTTGATCATGTTCAGTTCCTGAGCATGAGTATGCTTGTGCTTTTATCTGCCTTTCTCATGTGCTTAAAGCTCAAAAACTTAAAAACTATGGGTGGTGCCCATAACACCGCCAAGCTGTTTCAGCAGCTACAGTACATTCATATGACTCTTTCTCTTAGGAATGCTCTCCACACAAAGATAAAGGAAGATATAAATAATATATTGCCTATAAGCCACCTAGGTATTTAAAGTCTTTAAGCCATCTTTTGTTCTCTCAGAAAGAAGAGTGCCCTATTTTGAATTTTATTTTTTAAATAAGTACAGGTGTTGTTTTTTTTTTTTTTAATTTATTTTCTCCCCCCTGTATTTCCATATCCTGGCTAGCTAACTAAAATGTAGCACAAAATACTGCTTGTAAAAAAAACCAAACAGACAACAACAAAACAGGAGACATGGTGTTCACAGATAGAAGAGTGGCTGCAGAGGAGCCTACAGAGCGTTAGACTCTGGGAGAGAAAAGAAAAGATTTCAGTAGAGTGTTTTATTAACTATTTTTTCCCCCCTTATCTCTAATTATTCCATTTTTTAGTACTTTCTTAGGTTTCTCTTATTCTATAAGACAGATGCTACAAGGAGCAGGGATAACTTCCAAATCTAAATCAGCCATTTGTTGTCTAGCACTTCCTTGGGATATTGCAGATAGATAGGCTACCTCAAACCCTTTCCCTCAGCTAGTAAATCTGTCAGTATAAGAAGTACTGCAGCAATGTTTCTGAATATTTCATATATTCTTTACAACCATTTTGAAGCCTTCCAGAATACATTACCAAAGACTCAACCACAAGCTGCGTTAGCATGCAGGTCAGAAGCATAAGAGCACTTTTGGTTTTCCTCAAAGTATAAAATCACAAAGTTGATCATGCATCCTACCACCATCCTTTGAACTGCCCTCCACCCTCAAATCACACTCTTTAGTCTCAGCAAGAGACATCTGCAAGGGAGTGACATGCCTTCTTTTTGTAACTCTAGGTGTGCCTCATGTAACAGAGTACCAACCCCTGTGTTATGAACCTGCAGTCACTTACAGTAATGAGCATCTATTTCCACTTTCATGACAGTAAAAGAAGTAAAAATGTGAAGAGTATTCATGTAATTTAAAAAGCACAACGTCTACCCCCTTGTTCTCACTTTGCTGTGTTTCCCCAGGGACATCAAGTATAAGCAACAACAGATTTTAAACCACTGTAGAGCAAGGTGTTAGTGTAAGTCTCTGGACATCATCTTACCTTTGCTGGCTGCTGACAAAACTTTTGCAGCTTGCATTTCGATCACTCTTGAACTGACAGTGTTTGATAACAGAGTGAAATCCAGATACACCAGTCAGCAATGCTCAACAGCAGTGACTGCAAGATTAACTCGGGGCACCAATCATTTGGTAATGTGGGCCATGTAGGAAGTCAGATGATTTGTTTATGTAAAGATGGTTATTTGGCAGTATGCGACTACAGTACTTACTAGCTCTCAGCAACAAAGAGCCTCTGCCCACAAGGTGTATCACATCAGTAATGCAATTAAAGGAAAGAAAACAGATTCTAATTGATCAAAATAGGGTTTTTGGGACATTACTGAAACAAAATCAGAGAGTCAAAACAATCAATAACTCTAGCAAAGTAGTTTTGACAACTCTTCTTCTATTCATGAAGAATATGGCTTCAGCCCCTTCCCACTGATCATCATTCTTGCATAATTTAATTAGTTCTGGACAACTGCATAACGTTTGCACCAAGTTTATCCCTGCTGGTTTCAACCAGAATTTCTGGTAGTACTCCTTACTTGGCCTGCTTCGTTAAATATGTTCTTGCAACTTATATCCAGCTCCTTATTACACTTTCTTTCCCTCCTTGCAAACCTGTTCTTCAAGGCCAAAAACCTTTTGAGCTCCCATTTCTTATTTCAGCTCTATGGATGGAGCAACATTAACAAGCACAGGCTCAATTTCCTACAGGTGAAATATCTCATTGTTCCGTTCCCACCTCAAATTCCACGTGCTTCCCACAGTACATACTGATCACATAGACAGGGTGGGGACAAAGTAACTGCAGTGGGTAACATTTGGAAAATGGCAATTAATAAGGAATTTATTGTGCAGCACAAAATAATATGTCATAACTGTACCTAGAGATTTTAAAAATTTGCTTGTAAACTGAACGTACTAATAACAAGGGTAATTAGTACTAAACACGTTCTACACGCTGGAAAGACAGGTTGTATTACGCTAAATAAAGCTATTGGATTCAGCAATTAGATTTCTTAATTCTGAAGAGATACAATCATCAAGTTTAGAAGTAAAAAACAAATGTAGCCGAGAGTTGAAGTTCCACTGTCTATTAAACAAATACACAACATCCTCTGCTTCAGCTTACATACGTATTTAGAACAAAGTGTAGAGTGTACTACAGTTTCTCCATAGTACTCACCACATTTTGGGCAAGGATCAGCAGAAGATTCTCAGGGAGAGTACAAGTCCATCCTAATACAAAACAGGAGAACAAGAACATTATTCATTCTTCATGTCTTTTTCTGCACTTATTGCTTAAAGAATCTCTAAGTACCTAGAAGACTATATTATGCTGCTTTGATTCCCTTTTCCATTTAGAATGCTTTGAGTAAAATATATAAATAAAATAAACAGAGAGGTTTCCTAACTTAAGGATGAAACTGACTGTACTCTCCCCTATTATCTGTCAGGGACCTCAGGCAAAGAGGCTGGAAACATACCTCTACAATACAGGGACATAAAAAACACTATCACATTCAAAGTCCCTTGTTGGACACAATCAGAGGCAGTTTGCATCTGCTCCTGAAATATAAGGGCAAATTACGGGATCGCAGAAGTACACAAAGACAAAGGTGGAACGGAACACCAGAGCTTCAGGCTGATCAGTAGATAAAGGGACATTGCCAGAGAGCCAACCTCATGAGAGCTTATCTGCATTTCTAATTTGGAACTGATGGTTTCAATTTGGTTGTTAATGCCAGAGAACCCATGAGCTCAGGACAGAAAGGAGGTGTATGAAAAAACAGATTCTCTACATCTGTGCCCTGCTTCTAGATTGGGAAACTGATTAATGGGCTTGAAAGACAGCTAAGGATACCACAGCTGCAGAATAAAAATAAAGCAAGCTAGTTAGCAGCTTTTATCTTCTAAAAAGGCAGGACAAATAATAGAGCTTCACCACACACCAGAAGGTCTTTCATACTCAAATACTGCTGGCTCACTTCTATGGCAGAGTGAGCACAAACGGTGCGGTATGGAACAAGTTACAATAAACTGGTAAAGAAGGCAATTAGCAGGAGTGGAAAACTCCAGGTTATTTCCCTTCTTCCCACACATTATTTTAAGAAAGCGCTACTGCATGACACATAACTCCCCTTGCTACCTATTTTAATCTATATTCAAAGTACATTAAGCAGGTAAGGTAGGGCAATGTTGTTCACCCAGCAGAAACTAAGTACAGATGAACAGGGAAGACCCATTCATTCTTTATTCCACCCCCCCACCTCCCCCCCCCCCAAAAAAAAAAAAGGGCTAGAAGGTGTCAAGGAAATCTAGCAAGTTCAAAGCATGTATTATGTTCGTCACATAATGTCCAGGTAAGCTCCTAGACACATAATGTTATTGATTTCAAAAATTTACCTGGGTTCGGAAAGCAATTTGGCAAGAAAAAGAAGAGGGAAAAGAAGAGGATTTCTCATTTGTATCACATTAATGCCACTTGGAAAAACTCAGTTATGTAGAACTGAGCTAAATGGCCCTAAGTGGCTATCTTAGCCAGATCATATGGATAAACATTGCAGAAATGATATCATCAAACCTGCAGAAAAATATCAGATACCTGTGAAACGGGAATATGTTTTTGTTCATTAGTATGTGAAATACAGTATTGAACACTGACTTTTCTTCTGTGTTACTTAGGCTTCGTGATTACGCTGTGTATAGCTTACATATTTAGCAAATACAGCAAACTAGGTGCAAGCTGGGTGAGGAGGTCAGCAACTAGACAGCAGAAAAGGGCAAACATTTCCAAGTATGAAATCTGCATTATAAATAAGACAGCATACAAGGAGATCTTTGCATCTGCTTGGGCTACACTAACTACTAGTCCCATCAAATTCCATTTTAAATACTCCACTGTAAAACACTTGGCATCAGACAGTCTGAACATCAGCTGGAAGAAGCAGTGTCTCTCAAAGGCCATACTACTTATGTGCTACACGGGGCCTGTTTCTCTAAAGACATTTACCAGAACCATACAGATGGTCCGGCAACAGAAGCCCACCTAGGATCCACTCACCTTCCATTTTTACTTTTTTGTTGCTGTTGATTTTCTGTTCAACCAATATACAGCGAAAGGATTGGCTTGGTTTCCTACAGGGCCAGTGTTTCTGTGGTACCCTGGCTGTGTGTATACCTTGGCATGTTCAACCAAATTTTCAGAAGAAGGAAGAGGACTTAAAGATATTTATTTCCTACAGGTTTCATAAAATGCATGGCAGAGAAGAAGGAAATCTGGAATTAGGACTTTCACAAATTCACTCCTCCCAACCATTTTTTCTCTTTTCAGACAGTTTCTAGAGCCAAACATTGCAGGCCACATTTTGCCAATATCCTGCAGAAGAGAGATGAGAGAGAAAACGGAGGAAAATATTCTTGGTGTCTGCAAATATAGCAGAATACCTTTGTATAATTCAATCAAAAAAAAAAACCAAAACATTTAATCTAGAGACATAACCTATGAGCTTCATTCATCCTATTGCTTAGAGAAACATCTGTTTTTTCCTACAGAAATTATCTTTCTCTCTTTATTCTGTTCCTTGCTCTTTTTCCCTATAGTGATAAGCTTAGCCAGCTCCTTTCTTTGTGCCTCTACTGTGCAGTGGAACAGTTGCATTTTCAGGTATGTGTTGTATTCTGCTGAATGCTCTCTTCTGCACTGGTGAAGAATCCAAAAGCTCCTCAGTGTTGTCATTCTTTCTTCCAAGGTGCAGCACCACTGCATAAGATGAAGAACTTGACATGTTTGAAAATCAATAAAGAATATTTTTGTCCCTGATATGATTATAAATTGAACCTTTGCAATATGTTATTTACTTGTACATTTCCTTCACTCACTCTCTTAATGGCAATAAGATCACAACGGCAATCCTGAATTCTGTCCATTTGTCTTATCTGGGCTCTTCTTTCCTTGCTGCTATCACTGTCTCTGATACAACACTGGCTTGTACACCTGTATAGAGCTTAAAATTAATAAATGTTCCATTTGCTCTCAGGCTAACAGTGCATTTATCTTCTGCTGAAATCTTGTCCGTTGCTCTTGTGAAAGATTACCTTGTAAAAATGGGGCTGGCGATGTCCTCTTTCCCCAGCTGTTCATGGTCAGCCAGCGTTTGCACATTTGTGGAAGTTGATGTAATTCGGCATAACACTTGAACGTTTTTCAGAGTACGTGGCTTTGTGCCGCTTGTCCCAGTCCAGGCAGCTCTGCATGCTGCTCTTGTATACTCAGACTCTGAGCTTCGCTTCTCTTTCTACCTACATCTCCTCTCTGAACTTTTTGCAGTGACCCCAGTGTCAGAACATGGTTTGTCTTTCAGTCCTGCCCTTGAGATTTCCTTTCCTTGCCGAATCACCACAATTTTTTTCAGGTTGATTCTGGTTTTCCAAAAGTCTCTCTCTTAACCTCTTTCCTTACACCCCTGTCCATAAGCCCTGATCAGGAACTCAGACAGTCCCCTGCAAATTGACAAACTGATTCTTTAGCATCAGATCAGACACACAATTTTCCGAGTTCTTTTTCTACTCTGTTAAAAAGCTGTTCCTTGTATGTATCACTTTTACCTGGAATGCAGGACTCGGTCTTTGAATTTCTGTACTGTGGAATATCATAGTCATCTCTGCCTGAGTTAATGGAAAGCTATCAAAAATATCAGTCATGTATTGTCATAAAAATGAGGCTATATTCTGTCTGACTTCCTTACGACTGGCTCCCACTGCTGTCAGTGCTATTTGAGCACATTCCCATTGTCATCCACATTTCCAGAGTGTTTCAGAGAGGTAAATTGCTACCAGTGGTTCCTTAGCTCTGTAATTCCAGTGTTCAGCAATCACCGAGAGCCAAGCAATTTAGCAGAGATCCATTTATTTCAGGGGGTGAGCTCTGACTACTTAATTACACAAATCTCTAGACCACACAACTGTCTGTTTACTGATGGCATCTCTTAAAGATATGACTGTTACAGAAGAAGTGGAAAAAAAGGCAGTCCATGGAAGCTTTGTGATGAGAAACAGGATTCATAAGGGACTATTTGAAGGAGAAAAGATGAAAGCAAAGTCGGGTTGCAGAAGGGAGCAATAACCTGAAAAAGGAGAGGAAGAAGCATAAACACGAGGCTCACTTAGGTTTGTTTCATTGCACCCAGTACACCATGGACACTTCAAGCCAGATTTCATTGAAAAGTTGATGTAAAGTATTGCCCCTACAAACTATCCCCCAGCCCTGGGCACCACCATAGTTTGTTGGCTGGGATTTTTCTGCTGGTTCACTGCTGAAGCAGACGACAATGAAGAATTTCCCTGAACATAGCTTTATCATTTTTTTTTTAATTTGAAAAAATTTATTCTGGGTAAGTCTGGAAATCTCTGTAAGTGCTAAGCATGTGGGTGAGAAAGCAACTCTGTACCAAAAAGAGGAGAGAAATTTAGGTCTGCGGGACATGCTAGGAAACATCTGCAGGATGGAAGAGCATTGCCAGCATGTCCGAGCCTGGGACTCACAGTTGCCCTCTGCAGCTCAGAGGGTACAGACAGTTTCTTCATTTGGCAGTAATTGCATAACCAGAACCAAGGAGCATGAGGGGGCCCTTCACAGCCCCTGGTCACCAACACGTGTTCCTGCAGATAAAGTTAATTTGACCTAATGGTGTGAAATAAGAGTAATACTTTATTTTACAGCCCTCATAACAGCCAAAAATTAAGTCACTTGAGTTATGTTCCTTATGACAGGTATTACTGATGCAAGAAGTGAAAGAGAATGAGTGAGACGAGAAAAACAGGAGGATTTCAAACCAATAATCAAAGAACTCACATTATATTAGGTCAGAGATTGTACCAAACTTTTGGATGTTACTTCTTGCTTTACCCTCTGTGTGTGTCTGACGGGGCTGCGAGTTTTCCCAGCAAAGCGATTTGAGCCCCTGGGGTGGGAGCTCTTCAGCCTAACTGACGATGTTAATCTTTCTGCTTTTCCTTGGTAGCCCCTATGTGATAATTAAATCTATGTTCCCAGATATTTGTTTTCCCAACACAGCCATTAATTACATACACTTCAGTCTTAAGACCAAGTTTGCTCTCTCTCCCCAGCATCGTTACACCCAGTAGTCTGTGATAATTCCTCAAGTCATTTTGGCACTGGTGTGTAACAACCAGTAAATACACTGAAGGATGGAATGATGTTTCACTGAACTCAGCGTTTGGCCAATAAGAAAAGTGGGTGCCTGTGTGTGCTGAGGGACTTCAAAAGCCTCAAAGTATTTCATTTAGATGCTGGCATCATGAAATCCTTGTTTTGGAAATATTTTCTTTCATTACTGTTATTAATTCCGAGAAGCTCTTTAGCTTTTTACTTTTCGGTTGGAATCTTATTCATCTTAACATTAATGTGATTTAAAGTTGACATAAACTGAAGGAAAAAAAGCTTGAACAAAATTCATATTCCCTTTATCTATGCACCAAAAATAAGTAGGTTGCAGCTGAATGAGATGTTTCTTGTTGGTCCAAAGTGATTTTTGTTTTTCTTCTCTCCAGCTGCCTTTCTTCTCACCTTCATGTATCAGTTGCAGGGATTTTCAGCACTGCAGCACCACGCCAATCCTTTTTATTCCTCCAGCTTTACCTGAGCGCGCCGGTGCCCTAGGGAATGCACAGCTCCCTTTGCCACCCTGACAGGGTGCTGGTGGGCCTTGCCCCAGGGAGCTCCTTCGCCCTTCCTAGGTTTGCTAGGACCGAGTGGCAGCAGTTGCAGAGTTCTCCTTGGGCCAGATGTGGTGTGATGAGGGTGAACAGGAGGAGAGAGGGGAAGAATTGGACCCATTTTTTCCACCACAAAACAGAAGCAGAGCCGCTGTTAGCTGCTAACTTGAGCCCCCACTTTCCTGCACATATAAATCTCTCAGCAACTAACAAGAATGGAGATGAGCATTTCGTTTGCCTCTTGCATGAGTCCTTCGTCAGACTTGTCTTCTCCAGGACACAGAGAGTGAGGAGGGGTTGTTCAGCTCGCAGACTGAAACTCGAAGTATTGCACCTACAGAAGATGGAACAATGATTTTTACTTCCCAGTGATACTTCTCTTAACTGCTCTGTGAATCAGCAAAATCAGTCACCTAACAGAGAAGGCATGTAAAAGTCCAGCAAAACTGCAGTCGAAACCTTGGGGATACTTTACTGTGCCTGCTGATGGAAGGGCTTCCTGAAGACTGCCATCAGTACAGAAATCACTGTATACACAAACAATGCCACATTTTCAATGTGATTTTCATCCAGAAAGGGAGTTCCTACAGCGTGAGTTTAGGCACGACCTAAACTAAAGAATTAGGCTGCAAAACCATTTACATTCTTCTATACTTATAATGTACCCAGTTTCCAAGCTCTTCAGTGTTTCACTGAAATGACAGCTAATTCTTTCAGATTACCAAATTCTAGTTATCACCAACTGGAGTTATCTATACGGATGTCAAGTTTTCCATTTTTTAAAACTAGCATGTGAAAAAGCATATTAAAAAACAACCTCTCCTAAAGACACCGTTATTGTCCGAGCCGTGCTTTGTTTAGGAAATTTAAGCAGGCCCTGTTCACAACACGCAGGAACAAATTCACTCCTTCTGCAGTGCTGAGATGAGAACTCCTTTGTGCGTAAAATACAAAGGAGGAAGAAGTGCATAACAAATTGCAACTAGATAAGGAACTTTATGTGACGAGAAGAGTGAAAGAATTTGGTGGATCATTGGATTTTCACATTGCTACTTTCATGGAAAATGGCACGGGGGCCTTTCATAACCACGAACATTCAACACTCATTTGAGCAATCACACCTCTCACAGCTTGCTTGTTCCCTGACATTTATGCTGCCAGCATTCTCTCAGCAGCCCCCTCATTACAAATCTCTAATGCCACTTCTTGTGTCATTTAATTTTCCTGTGAAGGTCTTCTGCTCGCTGCCTTACCACACTGTTTTGCTCACGGTTTCTGATGAAATCACAGCCAAGATAATATCAAACACAGTGCGAACTGGAGGAGGGGAAAGCATTTAGTCCTTGTTATCTTCAGAGAAAACTTCTTGCCCCACAGAGGAGGACATTTTGATAAAGTATGTCCTCAGAAGAAAATACTTTGCCCCAAGTGAGTTGAGGTGCTGCACTTTGACAAATAAAATAATTCAAAGTTGCCTCTTGGAATACGGAATGCTGTAATTCATGTTTCAGGATACAGTGGTTGGAAATACTCTGTACATGAATACCGATCCCTGTTAGTACTTGACCCTTGGAGAGGTCACTGAATGGTAGTCTGTGAGTGGAGCCAGGAGGCTGTAAGCAGTTTCTTGGCTGAATTGATCAAAAGGACAACTTTCAGCTGTTGGCCACATTTCTTTTTCCCCAATTGATACTGTGACTGCAAAGAATTTTTTTTGGAGAATGTGGGACTAATGAAAAGAGTGAAACCATGAGAAGGATGAAAACAGAGAACAATTTAGCAGCAGAAATAAGGGAAACTCAAAGTGTAAAGGGAAACAAACAGCCTACAGGGAAAAACAGATTAAATTGTAATTATATTTGAAAAGTCTTACTGGTGCCTGATGAGGAAAAGGGTTAATTAGCAGATAAGGGAGGGGCAGGATTTGCAAAACAGCTTTGGATGAAGAATAAAAAGCTTCAACAGAAGCAAAACAGAGAAGCAGACTACAGCCCCTGTGAAAGGTGAAACAGCAGAGGCTTTGGAGATGTCAGAGGCTGAGAGACTCTCACCGTAGAGCTGATACCAACAAACTGCCTGCCCAGGCAGCGCCGCTTCTCTGCATAAAAATGTAGCTGCTGAAAGAGCCCTCTCGGTGACACAGAGAGGGAGCTGTTGTCGTAGCAAACTCAGCACGTTGAGCTGTCTGGTAAACTCAGTTCACGATCTTTACTTCTTCTGACTTTTAAGGAGGTTTCCATCCTCCCTGCCTCTGCCTGCCTGTACCCCTGCAGCCCACGGGGCAACCTTGTGTTGCGGGAGGTCGGTGCTGTAGGCAAGGTGACACTCGGGACAAATCTTCAGTTCACTGACCTGGTGCGCTCCTGTACCGAAACCCCTGGGTGATAATCCTTGTCCCACGTGCGTGTTTGGGCTGGGGGGCTACAGTGTGGCGGGATCAGTAAATGACAAGCAAGTCCACGTGAGCCATCGTGTCCCTTCCGTCGGAGATGACTCTCTGTGTGAAAGCCCTGCGACACTCGCTTCAAGCTACCCTGCAGGGAAGAAGGACCTCGGAGAAAAGAAAAGGAAACCCACAAAAACCTGCCGGCCCCTCATTCTGCGGTAACTGAAGGAGGAAATTCCCCGTGTAGGGTGCGCAGACCCTCCCTTTCGCCAGCTCTTGCGGCAGGCTCGCTTGGCAAGGCGGGCAGGGCTGGACGGCGGGGGGAGCTCTGGGCACGCCGCCTGCGCCCCAGCCGGAGGGACGCGGAGCCCAGCCGGGGGCAGGAGCGGGGAGAGGGAATTAGGGGGTCTGGGGGGCTGCGGGGACAATAATTCCTGCCCTCTCTCCGCTGAGAATGAGTATTGCGGGTCTGCTGGGGTTTCGGCAGAGGCAGCAGTCTGGCTTCCCGAAGAAATTAGCTGGTCAGACCTGAACCGGGCTAAAACGTGGGGAGAAAAACTAGCGCGTCTGTCATCTAAATACTGCAAGGTATTTTGGTACGTAGCAAAGCAATAGCACAATACAATTTCATTAGCAACTGGAAATCAGGGGCATCCTGGCTTGTTTCCGAGTACTGCATGACTGGAGAAGTGAAAACTTTACAGAATTTATCAGCCTGCTATTAAGTCTTCAGCTCTACAAGAAACTCCTCTTCTCCCCCCTCAACCCTTCAAAGAAATGTGTTTGTACACAATCAATGAGGCCCAAGAAACAAACCCTTCTATTTTCAGAAAACATAGTTTTTTGTTCAGTGTGATAGGTCAAAAATACTATTTCAGTAATTGCCACGTATTGTGGAAAATTTCCTGTTGTGTCTCTACAAAAACCACCCAGATTCTAGTTAAGTGACTGTGTCTTACTGTTTGACACCTTTTTTCCCTTTGTTAAACAGTATTTCCTGTTCCACACTAATTTGGGTTCTCTCACTGACCTCATCTTCTCGAGCACTTTACACCAAACGAGGGCACCGTCGTTTTTTAACCCGTGTTCTCCCTTTGAAGAGGTCGCTACCTTTCATGCTTCTTGCATGAGTCTCTCACGGCTGAGAGCTGACTCCTGCCTCAGGCTCCTTCCTTACATCCCACCCCGCACTCGCATCATTGTCCCCCAGCTTTGCTCCTGCTGCCTGACCTTTCCCGGCAGCCACAGCTGGTCGCCCTGATTTATTACTCCCTCACTAGCTGTGCTCGGCATATGGGGTCCCACTGCAGAGGGGGGGCTGTGGTGCCAGGAGGAAGACATTTAGCAGAGGCCCCGTGCTTCAAAGCACGGTGCTCACAGGCACATCCTTCTGCTGCCACCAGATGCTGCACCCCCCTCTTGGCTCCTGGCTCGGTGACACTCTTCCTCTGCACGTAGCCAGGCACGGCATTCTCACGGTACGTTTCGCTGGGACACCAGACACTTTCCTGTCTAACAGAAAAACTAGTGTGTGGATGATGGAGAGACACAAACTGTTCCTTATTAGTTCAGAACCTTCTTTGTTTCCTTAGACACGCACGTTAAAAGGTCCTCCGATTGTAGGGGGATAGTTAAAGGCTACTGAATATCTGTTTGAATGTCTCATTGAAATGGAGATGTAAGCACAACCCAATTCTGGTTGAACAGGTGTATCCATCATAGCTGTGTTAATGGGCACTTTGCTAGAAAACAGGAAAACACTGAGGTTGACCTGGCCCCGTTATACTTTAAGGGTGCAGATGAATCATTTTGAGGAGTCAAGAGAAGACACTCGGTCAGTTATAAAGAAGCATCTGTTTAGGGCTTAAGAGACCACATTTCTGACTCAAGAGACCACAATTCTGACTCAGCTCTTAGATGATCACTGGATTATCTGTTCAGGATCTCTTTTTCCGTCTGGATACAGTCCGCTGGAGAGGAGCAAAAAGATTAGAAAATGTTCAAAAGATAAGATTTACAAAGACAAGTTCGATGAACTGTGTGGTTTTGATCTAGAGAAGAGAAAACTAAGAGAAAACTCCCAACGGAGGACCTCCCTCCACAGGCTATAGCTTTCTAGTGGAAAAGCCATGACTCAGTCCACCCCGGGTCTGCTTTGCCAATTCAGACATCATGTCAGTCGGGCAGCAGGACTCCCAGATCCTCTACCTTACTCCCAAACTCCTTTCATCTCACACGTAGATTGATACACACTTGTTTAAGATGCTGAGCAGATGGTCTACTGTGTTTCTTCTTGTCCACCCTGCGACCCTATTATGCTGTTTTCCCACTTAGTTTTAAGTCTTTGTCCAAATTGCAGCAAAGAGGAGGAACATAATAATCTATTCTCCATGTCCCTGGTGAGCTGAAGAAGAACCAACTTAACTGCAATACGGCAGATTTAGTTTAAGACATGTAGAAAAGCTTACCAGCACTTAAGGGTAGAAGAACAGTAGAATAGATCACCTGAGGAGACTATGGAGTCTCCATCCTCTCGGTTATTTCAAAGTAGGCTGCGCAAAAAGCTGTCAGGATTGAGAGTTCCTGCCATTTGCCTTAGGCTCAGGATGATGCCGAAGAAAATTGCAAATCCTCTGTATGCTGTGTCCACTGAGAGGCAAGGCAAAGAAAAAACATCTTCATTTGAAAAAAAAAAAAAAAAAGGGAAATACTGTGTAAATAGTGCTATTGTCACATCGAAGAGAGGGATTCAATTTCCAGCACTGTCATTCTAGTACTTTTCAGGAACGCTGAGTTTGCTTAAATATATAATGTCTAGCAGTTTATAAATTAACTTGTTGAAATATTATTCCTTGTATATCTGTGTCTGAAATTGATTTCCACCTTGACAGTTATAACTATAGCTCTATAGTAACTTTTCTTTCACCTTGGTTTGATTTTGTTATAAAATATTTTTAAAGCAAAAGCATATTATAGGCTGTAATGAATTAAATTAAAAGGAGAAAAAAGGCTACTGTAGCTCAGGAAATCTTGGTCTTTAACCCTTAGAGATGAAAATAAATCAGTGAGAGTTTTAAATTGCAACAAACATCAAAAAGGAAAAAATATAAAACCATAAAATTGCAAAAAGGTCAGTGAGAGCTGAAATTTCATTTTGTAAATCTGTATAGCACTGGCTGTAACTTCTGTACTGAGATTTGTTCTTCTGTAGCCATCTAATAAGAACAAAATGTCATTCTGGATTAACATGTGACAGAACAATATTGGGGTAAAAAGGAGAAGCAGCAGTGCATTTCATACCAAATAGTGGTGAATGAGTATTTATTGAGAAGCAAAGAACTGTTGAACCCCTGTTTTGCTGCACCATGTGGAATTCAATCCAAGCAGATGATCCCATCTGAATTTAGACCTAGTTTCTTCTAGATGGCTATCTCTACAAGCATCTGAATGCATCTGCAAAGTGCTTGAAGATGAAATGCAAATAATGGGAGGTGATTCTAAATTGCTTGGACTGTGAGTGAGCCAACGATTTCCTTCAAAACCTACTTCCTGGACAGATTCCAACCTTATTTTCAATTAAAACGAGAACAAACCAACTCTTGCTGTATTTGCTCTTCGGAGACTCCTTGTCTGCCTCAAACTGCTGCTCTCCCGCATGTGACTTCATTTAAAAAAATGAAACACTTTTCGGCCATCTGCGTTTCTCGGCATAGCAAGCAGCCTTATGTAATCGTGTTCTGCTGACCTCTCTCCTGCTGCAAGGCCGGTCCTCATAGCCGTTGCGTTAGGAGGAAATGGCAAGAGGCCTTTTGGAATACTCTCTCCCATAGCACGGTCATAAATCAGACCTACAACTCCTACACTTCTGGGCACTGCATCCGTTGTTGTGTCTGACACAGGGCCATTCCCCGGCTTTTTAAGCATATGTCCTGATCTTGCCTTCTCAGCTGAGGATTTGTGGGAGCGGATGAGAAATTCCAAAATGTGAATTCCTTCAGAAATCAGCATCACTCAGCTTTGGTGACGTGTCCGCGGCTTATCAGATGAGCAGCCTATTGCACGTCATCCTGAACTTTACCAAAATTAGTCATCAAGCTAATCCATAAGAACTGGGAGAAGGGTAGTGGCTGCATTGTTTGAAGGCCAGCTAAATGAGAACATATGTGCTACTGGGGAACAGCTATGTCACTCAGTCCAAATTATATTGTGAAACAAAGCTGACACAGCCTCGAAACTATTAATTTCCTGTCTTGCTGACAAACTTCAGTACCCTGCTTAAGAACTGTGAGACTAGAATCTCCCCACACCTTTCAGACCCTCTTACAATTTTTCTAAAGGAAACCTGGAGTTGTTAGGTTAAAACTGATAATAAATAACAATAAAGGTGCTATTACATTACAATACTGTATTGCAACATAGGTCATTTTGACCTTGCTATGGCATTTTCTTGGCTGCCTCTTCAACAGCTCCTGGAGTCTAAGCACATGACAACTTCACTTGCAGCAGCAAATCCAGATATAACATGATGCAGAACAAATGTTTCCGTTCCTCAGTTTACTTCTCTCTGAAGCGGGCATATGAAAGTCCTTTCACCAGGAATCCATTCTGATGACAGATGACCGACCAGTTTTTGGTACCCTATTCGAAGGACGTTAGTTCTCCCCAAAGGGAGAGACCCTACGCTTGTACCAGCCTCCTGAAGAGCAGTCATGTTTTTAGGGCTACTTCCTTGGTTCAGATAGCCACAAAGGCAGATGGTTCCTTGTTTCCGCCTCTGACTTCTGCCTGTGAACCACTCCTCATCACTCACACTAACACATACAATTGTAAAGCGGTATTTTACCCTGTAACACACCAAGGTGTTAAAAGACTTGAACTATGTCTATAACAATCGAGTTCCACATGTGGATGGAAAGCAACACCAACCTGAAATATCAGCAGTAAAGTATTATATCATCTTGCCTGTGGTGTTATTTCTATTGTTATTGTATGTTAAAAAAATAAATAAAGAAAAAAAGATACACTGGAAGCAGCTGTTTTTAAGTAACAGCCACTAAGACGAGCAGAGAGAGCCAGTGCTCCTGGTACAGAATGATGGCCAGGTTCTCCACCAGAAATGGCTTCATTTCAAGACTACTGAAATTATTCTTAAGAGTGTTTCATCCAGGGCTTGGGGCCAGCTAGCAGGGTGGTAGGTTAAAACCAGGGTGTTTGCTAGATGGCTTTACACCAAAGCATGCTCAGATTCTGTGTAGTGTGTTTACTTTCTGTTTTAATGGAAGCCTTGCCCCTCGTGACCACACAACCACTTTTATGCAGCCCCCTCTCACCCCCATGCCTGCACTTACACGAGTCAAGCAGCAGTTTGTCTGAAACTGCAGCCGGCGGGCTGATGCTCATCTCTGTAGCCTGGCCACCCTAGTATAGCCCAGGACACTTCAGAGGGCAGCACGAGCTCTTTCACTGGGGATTACTCAGGAGGTAAAATGTTCTATGGGAGAGGAACAGCAACAAAATATTCCACCTTCATATGGGAAATATTAGAGGAAATGCGAGAAGGAAAGGAGTGTAAGAGGTCATACAGGGAAGAGGATGATGACAGCAGACTATGACAGTTGCCATGCAGAGGTTATATTCTACTCTTGTGGCTTACCAGAGAGTGGCATATGGGGAGTCCTCCTTCATACCCAGGGGAAGGTAGAAACCCAAATGCCCACAGGCTAAAATTAATAGTAGAAATCCTCAATACGATCATCTCAGTATTTCCATTCTACTGTTTCAAACTGTAAACTCAAATAGCAGTAGCACTGTAGCCATTCTCTGTTTCTGTTTTCAAAGCCTCCTTTGCACGTACGAGTGTGAATAACAATTTTGAAATAAAAGCTGAAGTTTTAACATAGCCATGAAATACTAGAGCCGTGAGGCTATAAAACATAGGCTTTATGTATTGTCTCTTAGGATGTAACTACACAAAAAAATACAAAGTAGAGACTCCTGACCCAGCCTGCATACCTGGAACAATTCAGCTTTTACCTGCTTCTCAGCCCATTCCAAATGAGATTTGTTATTTTTCCATGGCAAATTCCATGTCTCTTCATGTGTCTTAACAGAGAGGATATTTAAACACTGCAATAATTTACCTAGGAATACAGCCATTTCTCCATCACTTGCAGTCTTTAAATCAAATTTGCTTGTCTTTCTGAAGATATCCTGCATCTCCAGTAAGAGAAAAAAAAAAAAGAAAAAAAAAAGAAAAAAAAAAGAAAAAAAAAAAGAGCTTCCAAATGGAATTTCTGGAGAGGAGTTGGTATTTTGTATGAGGCCATGTTAGACGATAATAACGATCTTTTCTAATTGTGAACTCTATTACTCTTCCTCAATGGAATTATTCTGGATTGACAACCTTACAGTTAAAGCAGAATTTAATTTTGATTTTGCAACTGAAATATCATATTACCAATTACACAAAAGGAAGGAGCATTGAATTTTTAAGTTCACCCTAGCCATCACTTTTTTGAGTGCCTTATACCACAACATTAACAGACTAAGCACTAATGGCATTAGCAAAACTATCAGGCAAATATGGAATTTTTATTAATATATATTAAATAGATTTTTCATTAAAACAGTTTTTCGGATTCACTTTCTAATGCCTGCAGTCTCTAGGTAATCAGGCTGGAAGCACCTATCTGAGAGATGAGGTAACTGTTTTTGTATTCTTCAGCAGCTGAAATGAATAATACCTTAATCCCTTGGCCGCTTCATTTGTAACTGCTTGGTAATTGTGAAATGGCACATAACTGCTCAAGGATTAATCTAGTTCTTGCATGAGAATTCTCTGCACATACCACATCTGCAGCGGCCCTTCTCCTCAAAAGAAGGTGACTCAGTTTCATCTAAGGCATTAGGAGTCTGCACCTTCTCTGCTTCTGATTCATTTCTGGGAACTTAAAGTACAAACAAATGGCATTTCCACAGCCCTTGCTGATTCAAATAATATCTCTCCTGAAACTGCAGGTGAAGGAATGTTAATTTTCAGACCACTGAATACAATACTGGAGATGAATAAAATTATAGGTTTGCAAAAAATGCTTTAGATAAATAAAAGTACAGGCTTGCATAAAAAGAGGCCAACATTGCAAGTTCCCTGCCAAATCTCTCTGTGGTAAAAAAAATAGCTGCTTCCCCTATCGTGAGCATGAAGACATGTTTTCATTGTTATTCTTTTTTTCTGACCACTCAAAATCCCTAAAAACAAATATGGAAGAATATAAGACCACACAACCTGCTGACCCTTTTTATATTAGTCTGAAGGTAAAGAGATACAGATAAACATCAGAAGAGGATGTAAGAAGCTACCGTTTCTTAAGATGCCTAGGATAACAGTACCAAATTCTGCAAAGGCTCAAGGTTGTGTCAACAGAGTAGTGAATCAACTAGAATATGGCTAGTGCACCAAAATGTTACAGAAGAATCATCCAAATCTGCACAAAAATTGAAATGTATGGTGGAAAAAAAGCATGTACTGCCTTTTGTTGTATAATGTTGCATGTTTACAGAATGCTCCAGGACTGGCATATTCGAGCCATAAGTAATACCCTGCTCCAGCTCTGGACTGCACGACATAAGGAACCAAATATATAAACAAATCTAGCAGAGATTTCTGATGAAAGATAAATTACAGCACAATAATATTTTTTGCATCTCTGTTCATATTTTACATTCAAGGCATTATAGGAATTAAATCCTGTAACGCTCCTCGCTACAAAGGCAAAACAAGGAATCTATTTGAGAGTCAGCAGAACCTTTATACTTGTAGTCACCTACACTGGGGGTTAGAGCAGGATGGGAAAATACCCTCTGCCATTCCTCTCAACAAGGAAGACTTGCCATTTCAGAGGCTGAAGGCCAGCAGCATTCACGTCCCTTTTGCTCCCTCCTCCCCACAGGGATGTAACAGTCAGGTAGAAAGCAAAGCAGCTAAGAGATTTACAATAATAAAACACACTGCAAAATATTTTGGACTTTTGGGAAGTGGGAAAGAAATAATCAGCAAAGAAATGAACAGAGAGCAGGTAAAGGAGGAAGAATTTAAAACAGGCAGCTATATTAAGTTGGGTTCTTCAAAATCCAGGGTGGTCACTTTGGGGCCCTTCCCTGGACCTTCTTCGGCCCTGTTGTGGTGGCACTGTAGAGGCTTGCCTGTGGAAGTTACCAGTGCACAGGAAGAGGGCTTAATGCAACAGGGCTTGATGTAACAGTTTCAATAGCCAACCTTTGGCAACCGCTAGGCTGCAGCTAAAAGACAGCAAGTTAGATGAAATCATTCTGTAAACTAGCTTCTGATCCAGTCTTAGGTTGCAACACTCTAGTTTCTGTTTGTGCACCTACCACTGCTCAACTGGCTCCTTGGATATTTGAGGCAGATAGATTTATGAATGATAATATTTTGATGCATATTTCACTCAGCACCTCTATCATGTAGCAGTCAGTTAAAAATGATAGCATAATAATTGAAGCTTTTACGATGTTAAGTAGCACTGCAACCTGCAGAAATACTTGCTTTCCAATACCAAGCTAATATACTTGTGCAATGCCTAAAATAAATTTGCTCATCTTAAAACTTCGATGGTTAGATACTTGAATTTGCTGTTGAAACATCTTATTTTATTTGCATGTGTCACACCAAAGGTTAATAATATTTTTTCATTTGAGTAGAGGTATTGGAGATGGGCAAAGCCTGCCAATAATTCAGACATAATTAATGTGTCTGCTTGCAAATTCACAGATTTCATATACATCTTGTCTGTTATAATGTGACTCATTCTTCTGCATACGGTCATTTGTATGGGGTGACATTTGTGATTTAAGTTTATAAATTAAAGCAGCCGTGTAGCTTAGTTTCTTTGGCACAATAATTGGATAGTATATTATAGAACATTAAGGTATGTGCCCATTCTCTTTCAGCCCCATTCTCAGCAATGCAATCTATATTTATATGATGCTAAAAAATTATTGATATCAACTGCCTCCATCTGTTGTACAATGAGATACTAAAGAGACAAACAGGCTCATGGGCAATGCAGGGAGGGATCGGAGCCTGGGAGATACAGATGTAGATCTCAGCTCTCGCCTATGCTAAGTGACTTAAACCCTTTGTGTTTCAGACCGCTGCCTGTACAACATTATTAACTCTGTTTCTCTTATGCATAAAGGTACAGATAGAGACTATTTATCCTACTGGATATACACACTGTTTAATGTAGCAGGTCTCAATCTCGTTTGGAGCCTCTAGGCATGACTGTAATGCCAATATAGCAAAAGGCAATAGCAAATTCTCTATTAATACCATCATTTAAACCTTTCAAATAATTGTAACAAGATGCCTGCTAACAGGGACTGGAAGCATTATCCCAGACTCTGAAGTTCTCCTATATATTATTTTTGCTATGGTATTTGCATCCTGCTTCCTGTGTGATGACAGTGGTGTCTCAGGAATTTCCTTCCCACAGCCCTATTAGGGTTCTTTTCAAAGCAGAAGACTCCCCCAAATGTTTTCTGTTCATTATGTGACGTGACGCTGAAGTCTGAGATCAGGTCAGGGAGAGGAGAATTAAAGAAATTTCTCCTCGAGCAGATTTTATTTTAACCTGAGCTTTTTTTTTTTCTCTTTTTCTTTGTTTTTTTGTTTGTTTGTTTGTTTGCTTAGGGTCGGATTCAGTTCCTTTGAAATTCACAGGAGATTTGCCACTGAATTGTGAAAGAGAAAACTCATAAACGTATGTTGTGGGCTGAACTTACAGGTGAAGTGCATAAAACTCTCACCAAGAAGGCAAATTTCATGCGAGGCCACAGAGGAATATTTGAGCATGCTAATACACCTCCGATGATGTGCACAAACTTTACACCTTTCTAGACATTTCCTCACCTCTGAATTTTGAACAGCATGTTTTGCTAGGGGCAGCTACAGTTCCTGTGAGGAATATGGTTTCTTTTGATTTCTCTCAGTCTGCATTCCATATGGCTAGACTGAATGCTGCATCCCGTCCTCAGCAGCTGCAAAGCTAATGGGTGTTGAAGGGACTTGCCACCTTCAGCCATTGCTCCTCACAGTGCCAGTTTTCCAGACAGCAAAGGTGGCATGAGCTGGACTATCCGATAACAGGTATGGTCAGAGCCATTCTGGGTGTTAAGACTTGTGGTAAGAAGATGCTAAATAATATCTCCAGGGAAAAATGAAATGAAAAAAAAAAAAAAAAAAAAAAGTATGTTTCCAGTAACTCCAAAGAAATGCTGGCACTCTGAAAGTGTCAGAGTTTTGTTAAAGATCTAGCTCAAACGTAGGGTCAAAAGTTTCATTTCCTTACTGCAAGATTTAGGATTCTATGTCTCTGGTATATATATCTTGAAGTACTAAAATCCTTCACCCTGTAATTAATTAGCTCTAGTAGCTTTGATGGTGTTTATAGAAAGAAGCAGTGGAGATTGCCTGCAAGGCTCAACACTCTTAGTAGAGCAGGCCGTTTCTGGTAGGCAGGGATTTTAATAGTACCACTCATTGCAAAACAACTCCATTGGGGTTGTATTTTGATTATTGTAAGTCTGCTGTGGAAGGCGGAATTTCTCCGAACGTGAGTGAACATCTGATTAACTGTCGTAAATGTGGGGATAAAGCAGGGGGAGTTTTGACAAGGGGAACTTGTGTCTTGCCACACAGGGCTTGAGATATCACTCTGGAAGCTCAGGACTGCTTCCAGTTTAGCATAGATATGCTTCAGGTATTGGAGATTACAAACAGTAGCTGCAGCGATGTAGAATAAAACCTATCAATGGACTGGAGACTGAGAGCAGATGGAGGGCTTGTTTTTTCAAATAGAAAGAATGAAGAGAGAAAAACAGGAAGTGGGGACAGAGAAAAAAAAAGAGAAAAGAAATAAAAAAGGTAGAGCAGTATATAGAAAATGTACATAAAAGAAACATTCTGTATTTCCCAAGTTAACAATGTCTGACTCTGCTTTTCAGACCAGTTAAACCATGTACACTTTTTGGTTTGTGCTTTACAAGCATTCAATTACAGGAGTTATCTGTTTTCCATAGGGGTTATCCAATTCTTTGGGTTAATTCTTCACTTAGTCATCTACTGATACAGCACAAATGCCAAGTACTTCAAAGGAAATAGCAGTAGTAAGGATCGGGTTGTATCTTTTGTATTGTGCACTATGATTTTATTTGTTTTTTATACAGTTGCTCTTGCAGATATGTCTTCAAATTGGCATGTAGCCCAGAGGAAAACGAAATATATATATATATATATATAATATATATATATAATTTCTCCAATATCCTTATCAGGATTTTTTTTCCCCTGACTTACTTGAATGAGGATGTTCTTTTTTGCCCTAAGGTTACATTGTGGCACATACTTTTCAAGCTCTCCAAGATTATGAAATAAACCTATACATTTTTTATGGGAAATGATTATAAAAGCAAAACATTTCTAGGGTTTATATACGAAATTATAGTCTAACTCAGATAACGTGCATATAATCACAACCGAGAGCTTAGAAAGGAAAACCTTCAAAATATGTGGCAGGTAAATGTGATTATTAAGTAAATTTGAGAAAACCAAGATGTTTCTTGGTGTTATACAAAAAGAAGGAAATGTTAAATTAATTTATCTAGTAAATAACTTAGTGAAAATTATTCTTTTATCTCTTGCTATTGTACCCAATTTAAATTCCAGTCAACCCCTAGTCCTAGATGTGTTTATCTTAATTACTATGTTTTGCTACAACTCTAGATGCTCAATGACTGGATGCTTTTCCCAGTGGCTACAACTACATCAGATGCCAACAACCAGAATATTTTCTCTACAGTGCTTGTTGCCCTGAGGTTTGATCCTCTATCATCGAAATTGGTGAGAATTTTGCCATTGATTCCAAGTAGTGCAGAAGGACATCCACTGTGAAAAGCTTCAGAAATATTCCACCCCTAATCCCAATATTCAATAACTTCACAAAGCTTCCGTGCAGAGCTTTCTGTAAACAGTCCTCTAAACTACAGCTTCCAGGGTTTTGTTGAACCAAACTGAAAGCAAACACAATCGGCACAGAGTCAGGACAGGTAGAAGAATGCACAAACTAAAGCAATGTTTTTACCTGTGTTACATTATGTACATAAATTTACAGACATACATACACCAGTTAATCAATCAACTCCAGTCAGAAATGTCGGGGTATCTTAAATGATATTGTAGCATGGGGCTATGTTCAGGCAATTCCTTTTCACTCTATTACAACTTTTCATCTCGAGCGAATATTAAATTCCATTTATCACAATAGGTGTCAGTAGCTATGTCATTTTCAGTAGCATCTTCCAGATAAAAACACCCCAATGTCTCTCTGCAGCACCATTAGCAGTATTGACTGCTCTATTTTCTCTCAACAGAAAGCCCCTCACATATACCTTATTGTGGAAAAGGCATCCTCAGCAGCATTAAATGTCTTTTGAGCAACATTTGAAGGAGATGAGATTAAATACTCAGCAAGAGTTATGGACAAGGCTCTATGCCATTTTCATTTAGGGACTTTGATCATTAAGGGGATGTGCTTTTCCTTGTCTGTGATGTTTTATTGTCATTTAAGTTGGCTCCTGCCACACAAAGGAATGGAAAGTTATTAATACTTTGGCTAAAAATTTCTCCAACCATTCTTCATTCATCTCTCAGCAACAGAGCAACTGTCAGAAGCAGCAAGTTGATCTGAAGATGTATAGAGAGGACAGCTGATTTTTCATCAGTCATTTATCTTGTCCCCTTTTGAGACTGTATGCTGGGACATAGGGTGTTCAGTTGGTACCCAAGGGATTATCTCAGATCATCACTTTGAAGTAATGATAGTTTGCTATTATTCTTCTATTGCAACTGTATGAAATTTTGGCAAGTACCGAGGAGTATAATCTAGCTGCTACAGCAAAGGACAAGGGGCAGCTGTTCTTTTATAGCTGCTTGGATAATTATCTGAGCTAAGTCATCTTAAAGGAGGTAGGAGTGGAATGGTGGGCAGAGGTGGAAATCAGAATATCTATTTGTTCTTCATTAAGTGATCTCATATTCTTCCTACCCACCTGCCAGTAATGTTAAAGGAAGATATTGGCATTTGATATAGAAGTTATCTGAAGATTTTTTTTGCTCTTGGAACTCGCTGCATACTGCTATTAGTGTGTCTTGGGTAAATTGCTCAACTCCTGTATAGAGTATGTGATGGAATATGCCTTTCTAGTCCTTTCCACTGCACTCATTTTAGTCATGAAAAGGTTCTGTGACACTGAAATGACATCTGTATTGCTGCAGTCAGAGAGAGAAAATGTATATGATATACCCTGACTTCAATGCCCAGGCAGTCAACGAGAAGAACTTTCTTTCTGGCCTCTGGGAACATACCTCCATTAACAGAAAGAAAACAAAACCAGCCTGAAAACAGGCAGGGACAGAGACTCAGGAGGCAGTAGGAAGCTGAAGAAGAACAGTTTTTAGCTATTATGGAGTCCTTACTCCTGTCTTGAACTGCCCGAACTGCAGTTTTGGGACCCAGACTTCTGCCAGCTTCTGATGGATTTGTGGCCAAATAGATCACTCATGATATTATGGCATTTTTTACAACCAGGCAAGAACAAGAAGCACAGACAAATATAACCTTCAATTTAACTGTCACAAATGTTTTGTTTACTTTCAAAACTATGTAGGACCACTTCTTTGTAAAAACAGATTTATCCTTCTGTACATAAGTGATTAAGCTATTATCCAGTCTGGTATAGTTATTCTCCAAGTCAAAGGAACGCTTTATCCATCTCAACCGGGTATATCATTAAAGAAAGTAGGAAGTAACAGGAAAGTAACAAGGACCAGTCCCATCCATATTCATGTATATGGGGAGTCCTGAAAAGATGCATATTGGAAGAAGAATCTTTTTTGTTTGTTTGTTTGTTAATGATCCCAAGCACTAAGTTGCTTTGTTCAGCAAATGGTTATATTCTGCAAGCAGGTACAGTGCAACAAGCATTTGACTCTTAGCAAATGTTATGTTTATGTTCATTTACCAGAGATAATGAAGTATGTAAATTTAGATATGAGCATTAGGTGAGTCCCATTGGCTCCTGGCAGATGAAAAGCAGAGTGCTGCCAGAATTATGACACCCTTCCCTGCCACTTTCTCCAATTTTCAGGTTATATCTCTCCCAATTTCATCAAAAATTGACTCTGTGGGGGTACAAAGAAAATTGTGAAAGAATGCTCTAAAATATACACAGTGCATTTTTACCTTATCCAAATACCCATATACTTTTTGAAGCTTGGAGTTTCATAACCATTGCACGGTTCCAACAGTTATTGCCAACAGCCAGAGATGACATTTTTTGAGTGATGTGCATGTTTGACAGTTACTTTATGGACACATTTGCTCTTAGCGAGACAAATTTTCAGATTACATACAATTGCATCAACTCACAGACTGCAGCAGAGGACAAATCTACCTCACTGTGCTTCCCAGCCTCCTGTTGAACTGCAGCACTGTGCAGTTAGTGATACACAATCCAGATGCTTGGGAAACTTAGGCTATACTTAGCTTTGAGTACCACGCTCTAAGCGCTTGCCTACCCATTCCTGCCAATGTGAGTTTGCATGCAAAATGACCTTAGAGGCATCTGAAAAGCTTGTTGTCTCAGCAGCTAGTTTGTGAGCCTTAGCTGAGCCTGAAAATTCCTCCTTAGTCCCAGCTTCACCTTATTCCTCTCAAAAATAAATAGTAAGTAGTGAAGGGAAAGAGAGACACATACGGTACGTGTTTCTTCTGTGTTTGTTCTGGGTTTTCCTCCAGGTCCTCTCCTTCCTGTCCTCTCTTGTCCTCTGCTCATGCTCTCTGAAAGTACATAAGTGGAAAGGTCAAATGTTAGCTGCTTATCCACTTTGCTGGAAGCTCTTTAAAAAAGTTTCCTCACAGAGCTTTGTAAAAATCCAGCACCTTTTATAATTTTTTTTGTTTGTTTCTTTTGAAACCTCGATAACACTCAGGAAAGGAAGAAAATATACCAACTGAATCTAAAACCATTGACTGAATTTAAAACCACATTGCAAGTATATCTTGCTCCAAGGAAAGACAGTCTCTTTTGATGCACTGGAAAACTTCCAGACTAATAACTGTAATTAATAGCTGAAGTAATCACATCCCGTGCAACTGCAGCATATGACCCCTTGTGAGCATGAATATATTTTCCCTCTGGCACCCACTGAGAGAGAGAAATATCACCTCGGCATCCAGAAAGCTCACAGTCTGTGACTCTTGACGGTCATGGCAGCGCTGTGGATCCGCCTGGGGGCCAGCCTCACTATGGCGCCTCATGGTGGCCCCGCAGGCCGCAGGCCCAGGCCTCCCTTTTGTGGGGGGTGGCAGGCTCTCGGTGAACCCGGCCATGGCAGGTTACACCGCCTGTGGCAGGGGACTGTCTGTGGTGGTTTCAGGCTGTGAGGAGGGCAGGGCTCTGGCCCAGCTCCCCTCAGGGATTCCCCCCCCATCCTCAGGAGGTGACCCCTGCATGCAGGGCAGGCCTTTTAAAATAAAGCTCCAGCCAGTTAACACCTAGACGACATCTTCAACAGTGAAACGCTTCCACTTCCCAGGAAGCTGAAATGCAAAACAAATTCTTTGTGGCAGCACTACTTTGGTCAGACAAAAAAATAAACCTTGAGACCACAGCCAAAAGGGATTGCTTTGCCTCTTGCTCACTCAGAGAGCCAGAGCCCAGTTTCCAAGGGCCACTAGGTCGTACGGCGGGGGGGGGGGGAGGGGTCCACCACAGTGTGGGATCCAGCCCCTCCGCCATCGAGTGTGACAGGAAGATTTTATTTCCCTCATAATAGCAGGCATACCTGTTTTTTATTCTCACCAAATAGCAGAAATGGGCCAGATAGTGCATTTTACACACCTGTGTCACAAGGAGAGGGCAGCTGTGGAAATTAGTCCTGGATATGGCACTTGAAGGACAGGTGAAAGTCAGCAATAAAGCAAACTACTCGTTCGAAACAGTTGCAAAGTCTGTGAATTTATGCTTTATCCTTCCTACACATTTCATTTAACTGAAAAACAGCAGCTTGCCTGGAGAAAGTTCAGCTGGATAAACAAGCATGCACAGGGTTCAGTTGTGTAAGTATAAGCAAACTAGGCTTGATATTGCTCCCAATTAAGCCACTGCAAGTGACTTGAGCAGTGACAAGTCAAAAGCGTGCAGAGGAACCCGCTGAACAAATCAGGCAATAGCTGATGCTCTGAGTTCTCACTGTGCAAAAACAAAATGCAGTTGTGTGGGATGTAATAAGATGCCGCTTTGACCTGCTTTTGGTGAACTTGAACGCATCAGCTTTATACTTCAGAGAAAAAAAAAAGTGGGGTCATTTAGCTTGCTGACATTTATATACGATCTTTGTACAACACGTCTGTACTTTCTTATCCTGCCTTGACTTTCCTCCCACTATCAGGATGAAATGGTTTTGTTCATATATTTGTTTACTTTTAACTACTTTGATTTTTTTTTCCCCAGAAATAAG
Organism: Anser anser; assembly: GCF_964211835.1. Taxonomy (NCBI): domain Eukaryota; kingdom Metazoa; phylum Chordata; class Aves; order Anseriformes; family Anatidae; genus Anser; species Anser anser. The sequence goes on from NC_139720.1 coordinate 92,602,885, forward strand.
TACACTGAACAAAATGTCAATAAAAAGCATAGCTGCAAACCTCTATTGTAGACGGTAGACACCTGTAAGCCTTAGCCTCCATGCAGGTTTATAATTTTGTCTGGAGGTCACTTTTGCACATATCCATACCAATAAATTACATGGCCTGATATCTGTTAGAAAAATAAAATAAAAATGTTCCAATATCCTGAACTAACTCTAATGATTAAATGGAGTGGGGACAGATTTGCATTGTTGATGTAATCTGTAGATCTGCATCTGCATCATGATAAATCAGCTTGTATATGTTGATCTGTATGGTGATACACATTACCTGGGCTGTGGCAAGAGTCTGCGAGTCTGCACTCTTGTAGTGAAGTTCATGTTGAATTTGCTGACAGCTTTGCATCTTTCATTTCACAGGGAAAAGAAAAAAAGAAAAAAAAAAGGTGCTTCTGATGTCTTATGTGAACAATCTCCTATTTCTGAACGTGGGATGAAGGTGATTGAAAATCCACAGCAGTAGCAATAGAGTAAAGAGCAAACACAAAGCCCTTTGGCACTCTTAAACCCAGTAGGTTTACCTCTTCCTAGGTAGAGGAAACATGAGATCAAGTAATTTTGTGAAGACAAATTATCTCTGTGCTACTTCAGACAATATATTGTGGAAAGATACTGCAGTACCACTGGGAAGCTGCAAATTCACCTTTGCAGTATCCGGATAATAATGTGCATAGAGGTATCAGAGACCTGGAGTGGCTTGCCCATTTCCTGGTGTGGAATTGATTCTGGTCTAGAGTAAATTTTCCCAGCTCTTCTGCACTGTATCCACACAAAAATAAACAGCTGAGGCATTCCTGAGGTATGATGGTATCCTCCAAGAAAAATACTAGTTCAATCTATGGTACATTCAAATCTGTAGTCTGTATACCCCTTTTAGGTTAATGGAGTTACAGTTGTGGAACCTGCTTCTCTTGGTTTGGTTCATATCCCTTCTCTTGTATTGAAGAAAAAGGGTTTGCTTGCAACTTGGTATAGACTCAGTTGAGAGCAACCTCTGACCAGAAACTCTTCTTGCAGTCTGTGTCCTGACTGGGACACTTCAAATAAAATAAAATAAAACAACAACAAAAAAAAACACATACAAAATGAGAGGTTTTGAGAAAATCTATAACCATGGGGACATTTTTAATAACCTATTTTGGCTCCTAAGGTGCCTCTTGATAACTAGTTTAGACCAATACCTTCAGAAATATGAGACAATTTCCCCCAGGACAAATTGCTGTAGAGAAACACAGTTGCTAGTTCATTTGTTAGCTTTCAGAAATAAAAATTTCAAATAAATAGACTTTTTTGTAACCCTAAAGACATAAGAAGTCAAAGAGGCAAGCATGATTAGGTTTGTGCTTTATTTGTAAAATTTCATCATGGTAGCCTTCTGAGCAACAGGCTTATGCAGTCGTATGCTGTAGCATATTAACAAGCAGAATGTATTATAGGGAATATAAGCCTGTTTCTTCTATTGACATATATGCAAGTGTAAAAGACTACCATGCACAGTCTTCATAAGATACATGCCCTGATTTCTCAGAGCTTAACCAAGAACACAAATCAAGCCTAGCCTCAGAATGACAAATGGTGGCAAAAGGTGAATATAATTTTACTCCTAACAAATGAAACCCAGTGATTTACAGTGTTATGCTTTGGATGTAGAGCTAAGACATCTCCCATCAATCATCCAGAATAAACCCATTATTTTAGAACACATGAAGACAGACAGACACACTAGAAACTTCAGCAAAACTTATGAAGAACACAAGTGCAGGAGTTTAGGCACCTAACAACAGACCTAGGCCTACCTTAGAAGCTATAATTTCATGAATGCTGTAGACCCATGCCCCTACAACAAAATAACTGCAAATAATGAAATTACCAGACAAATATTTGGCAACCAGAGGCCAATGTTCCTGCCCTTAAGGAAGGTCAGGCCCTACACTGATCAGGTCCTCCATTATTTATAGAAGTCCGTTATATGTGTGAATATATATATATACATGCATACAAAAACACTGCTTCTTGTCTCTCTCTGTTTTAGCCATTTACTCTTCAATACAATGGTACACAATCATAAACAGTTTAGGAAGAATACATGGAGGGAGGACTTAATAGACTATCTCCAAATTTACAAGCTCATAAATATGTTCCAAAAATGAGACTAAGTGAACCCAAATCACAACATTTAAAACCTTGAATTTTAATACAATTTGAAAAATTTGCTGACTTCTTCACTTCCTACTTTCACTCCTTTAATTGGATTCTGTTTATTAGCAGTACATGATGCAAATGGAGGAATAGGGCTGTAAAATGCTGAGCTTTTCTAACCAACTGAGAAAACAGTATTATACATCAGAGTATATAAGAAAGTTGCAGCAGGATAAGCTAATCTGATAAGATGAGATGAGCTAGGGAAGCAGGTTACATTGAGGTAATGCTCCTTCTTAAAGACAAATGCAAGGTAATTCAAGGCAGCTCACCCTGCACCAAAAGGTTAAGCAATAACTTTCTTGACAACATTCCTATAAGCTCAGATTCTTTTAAAGCTGTTCCACTTCCAGACAGCCTTCATGAGAGGAAAAAACAGGGCTTAGCAGGCATTTGAGTCATTGGCCTGCCAGGTACTCACAGCTCCATCAACTTCTGTGCTAGCCTAGGACAAAGTTTGAATTTGCAGGGAGTGCACAGTAAGATGCATTAACCACCCTTTCCCTTCTGCCTCATAAAATGCAATAGCACAGCCATAAATAGATACCCTTTATCTAAATGTGTTGTACAGCTCTGAAGTGTATAACTGAATCTCATTTTGGAGGTGGGGGTAAGAGGAGCATCAAATATGTTAGCTCAATAACTGTAAGTTAAAACAAATGGGGAAAAAAAAAAAAAGCAATTATTCCCCACTCCCCTCCCTCCCCACGCACCTTTCCCAGAACTGTGAAATTTAGTATACCAAGAAATAACATCCGAGTTAGAAACAGGAGCTCAGAAAGATATGGCAGAACATATGGCACGAAGAAGGTGCTAAACGGCAGAATTTAAAAATTATGTGCAAGATGCTCCATAAATAATCCAACCCAAAACACAAGCTGTTTTTTAGCAGGCTTCATGGAAGTATATGCACACACTAAAAAGATACATTTCTTCCCTCACAAATATCCTCTTCTAGTGTCACCCTGAATGGCGTGACATGGAATTAACCTGCGTGTAGGAGGAGCTCAAAATCAAGCTGATGCTAGCTTGGCCAGACAATGCCACTGTTTCCATTTTAATCCACAATAGTGGGCAATATTCAGTGAGGAGAACAGCTCTCAGAGTGTATTGCATCTACCAGCCCAAATGATGAGCTTTAACGAAGAGCAAAGTCACTGCATTTCACTACGTTGCTCCTGCGTACAGACCTTCTGGACACACTTCAGATGAAGCCTGGTTGCACATTTCCAAATGAAGTAAACAGTCGACACTGATGAAAATCATGCTGTTAGACTTTCACTTAAGGTAGCAAATTACTCGTGCATAACTGCCTTTTAGTTGACATCAGTTGACTGGAATCTCTTTCTAGGCATTTTAATAATATAATCACAGGCACTTAACAACAACAAAAAGACGGGAATCCATTTAAAATCTAAAACTCCCCAAGCTCTTACATGCTGCAGAACGCCACTGAGGAAATCAGTTGACATATGAAGCATTGCAGAATGCTAACAAGAAAGAAAAAGTCCTTTGGAGCACGCTATTAATTCTCATGTGAGGTGCCACAAATTTATCTACTGTCCACACAAATGAGGCAGAATCTTAAATTTCCATCTATCAATCAAAAATCAATTTCCTTTCTCTGAGTGGAGTGAAAACAGAAGGATGTGGCTGAAAGCTTCACACACCGAAATCTTATCACAAAAGCAGTTACTTAAGTTAGGTTAGCCAGGTTTGTGATTCAAGAGAACATTTCCCCCCAGAGTTCCCTTATTTGGGTCTGCTTTTGGGTGGTACTCAACGCACAGCTCATAAAATTCAGCACAGTATGTAACATACCATTTTATTGTGAACATTTAATTTCACCTTGAAGGCATCCCTTAAATGCTAGTGTTTGGGGGACTTATTTGCTTTCATCTGCACCAGCCTCCAGCTGATAGCCCTGCAGTAAAGCCACAACCTTCCTGTTTCATGACTCTTACTTCAAATCCTTTTGTGCAGTGGAGAGATGCTGACAGAACAAAGAAAAAATGAAAAGAAAAAAAAAGAAGTTGCACAAAAGTGTCTTGACAAAGACTCAGACAACCAAGGCCACGATTTGTCTCTGAACTCTCTCTTCTCAATGTCTCATTGAGCATGGATGTTTTTCCTTTGGCAAAAATAATACAATACACTGGCATAATCTTTATAAACTGCTGGTATAACCTAGGTCTAGAATACAAGACATAGACCCTTACTTGTTTTAGAAAAAAAATGCCTCGGGAGACTGGATGTCTTTACATAAGATACTCTGTTTAGAAGCAAAAGGTCGCATTTAGCATTACTCGTGTACAACATTGCAAATATTGTTGGAAGCTCTAGAGAAAAGAGACAATGTTTGGGGATTAGGAGTAAACCAAATTAATGTAAGGTGGCAAAAGAAGCAAAGCAAAGGAGGAGGGACAGCAGATAGCAAAAGTAGGCAAAGATGCAGTCAAAATATGACCTTCAAGAAAGCACGTGCTGGTGCATAAATACTCATTCTGCAGAGTGCTCGCTCTGCCAGCAAAGGTGACTCCTCACAGGAACTGCAGGTGCTGCAGGACAAACCAGAGCCCTCCAGGCTCTCTCTCCACAGTGAAAATTATCCACAACGGTACAGAGGGCTCAGCTGGTAGGTTGTGTCAGTGCCATGGACTGAACTGGAGGCACTTGGTCCTGGGTCATTAAACCTAGTCCCTCTCTGTACAAGCATCACAACATAAAATTCTTCTGCAAGACACCTGAGACCTGTCTTCAGACCAGGTGGGTAGTTTATGTGTGCCACTCCTATTGAAAGGCTGCTTACAGACTCACTTCTGTAATGGTTACACAACGGTCCTTCACTTCTAACCTTAATGTAATCACACATGATTTATACATGCTTCTTCCCCTCTCTTATGTAGCCCTATATTCACTGATGGTGATCAATCTCCTCTCATCCCTCATTAGATTAGCCAGGTCAGTAATCATAGATTTCCATTCCCTGTATTATTCAAGTAGCTCTCACTTGATCCAGGTTTATTTAATCTTACCCAGCTACTGCAGAGCACAGCTCTCTACACAGTAGCCTGAATAAGGCTTCAGCTGAGTCTCTCAATAACTGTTTCTATTAACAGTATCTCACCCAAAACTGCCTGGTTTTGCCCTTTCTCCAGCTCCTTCAAAGTTGTGCTACATCATCATCCTTGGGCTGTGTCATCACAGCAGTATATTTGCTCCTTCCTTATTTTGTGCCAAGTTTACTTATGAAAATACTAAACAAGATTGGTTCGGAAACCCATCCTTAAAGAACACTGGTAATAATATCATTCCATCTTAAATATTTCCTTCAACACCCTTTGTCATCTCCCTACTAAACCAGATATTTTCTCATTATACAATTCTTATACGAGTCCATATCTTCCTCAGCTGAATCCTTAATTTCATATTCTGTACCCTGTCAAATGCTGTTCTGTGTGTTATATTTCCTTTGCCTAAAAAGCAGGTATCTTATAAAAGAAAAAAGAACAAAAGCATATATGTTATCATGTTATGATCTTCCATTGATGAATATATGTTGCATTTGATCCTATTTTCATTTGTTTCTATATATTCTATTATTCTTCCCTTCAAAATGTGTACAAAGCCATACACACAAATACACTTAGAGAGGCCTGCAGCTTTTTGGACTGCCTTCCCCTTGCCACTCAGTTCCTAAATATATGCAATACATTTTTTGTTCTCTATACATAAAAGCTCACTATGACTTGGCTTGATTGTACTAGTAGAAAATCTTTCTGCTGGACAGCCATTTTCATATGCCACTTCCTTCAGTATCTAAAATGAAGAGTCTTTATGAGCTGAAGCAAATTGAGATCACAAAGTTTATTCTCCATATCCTAGCTGTGGAAATTTCCATTCCCTTCTTCCCATTAGCCACCTCCTCTATCCTTTTCTTCCTTCTTCCCTCACCCAACTTCAATTTCAAAGAAAATAAAGAAGAGCATTTAAAATGGAGAATGAGATTGTCTTTAATTCTATCCCCATCCTCACTGCAGTTTCCTTTTTTTATTTTCCTTGTTCTTTTTTATTTGCATGGTTGAAAAATCTTTCACAATTTTCTTAAATTTCCTTGACAAGATCTGTCTCAGTTTGACTTTTGGCAGTTATCGTTTTACCCATGCACTTCCTGACCTCTCATACTGCAGCTTTAACACCAGTTCTGACATATGTTCTCACTATGTTCATACATATGGGTAATTCATCTCTTCATCTAAATTCCTTCCTTGATAGAAACTAAAACTGATTGAATTCTAAAACACCAAAGAAGGAGTCATGAATATTTTCATAAATAAAAACACCACATTCAGATCAGTGCTATTTATAAAATCATGTTATTTGATACTGAGAAACATATGCTGATCAATAAATATGAATGCCTGTACTTGCAAAAATGTCTATGATTCTTAAAATGTCAAGAAACATCAATGCTCTGCATGAAAAATTTTTTCCTCCCCTCAAAATTAAAATTCTCATATTTTAAGAAGTAAAAGTTACCATATAGTAACTTAAATTAAAACAAAACAAAGAAACAAAACAAACAGACACGCACACACAAAACCTGCATCCAATAAGGATTTTTAACCATGCATTGCATGATTAGTTAAAATACAAAGTTTCTGAAGTGGAAATTAGGAAATGGAGCCCACTTGAGCTACTTTCAACATAGATACTGACCTTAAATAAAGCCAGTGATGATAAAATGGGTGAGGAAGGTATAGAAATAAAAGCAAAGAGTTTGAAATATATTGGCAAACATGCTAAGTAGATTAGGCTAGACATTAGTATGGTCAACTGTGAGATTTTCTATTATGTTTTCTTCAGGAAGTGGTAGAACTTCTGGTCTAAGAAGACCTACTTTTTGTGATCATCACCTTCTACACTTCAAAAATAATCAGAGGAATGAAGGCTAACTTTTTTTTTAACTTTTTTTTTTCTCTTTCCCTGAGGAAACTGAACCTTTATGCAGCTTTCCAACAAGTCAGTGGCATCAGTTCCTGTGTTAGAGACTAGTGTTATGCAGTTGCTGATAGATCCAAAGCAAGGCTACGAGCCACATAACCTGCGCCTTGTACCTGTGCCCTGACTACTCACTGAGCAATACGGTCAGAGGGGAGCTGGAAAATAGCTGCTAGTGAGAGGTTGTGCTTATCGTAAAACACGGTAAGGGGAAAGAGTGAGTAGTGCAACAACAGCTTAGGAAATTAATTTGAAACAGAAGCTGCTCCCTTCAATGAGGAAATGATTTAGCATTAAACAAACAGTTGCCTTAGTAACTAATGTCTTACCCTTTCCCTCCCATCACTTTGAACATAACCATCACTGAACTCAGTTTTTCATCACCTTTTCTGTTTGCTTAACTGGTCTTCTTCAACTGTCAGGCAACCAAACAGCTTGCAGTGAAATTGAAGTCTCTTTTCTTTTTGTGAACTGCCCTAAAATGCTAAAGGGATTCCAGGACCTGATCCTCAGCTTCTGTCAGTGACAACTTACATCAGATGTGGCTCTTTTTTTTTTTTTTCCCAGACTTAGAGTAGATAAAGAAGGCATTATATCTAAGCAGACAAGGAGATTTCTGATAAAAACAGGAGCATCAGGTGTCATGTACTCATCAGGTCTACATACGTGCGGCAGAATTTCTGAACATCAGCTCCTGAAAAATGCACCATACAGGATGAATAAACACTATAGCGTTTCCCTTGACATTTACCTGGTACTGAGCAACCAAACAACTTTGAAAATGAAGGAAGAACAAATTCTTGGTACATGGTTGAAGAAAAATTCTAACAGATGGCGTTATGCATTATGTACCAGCAACTACATCTACAGTATGGGACAGGTGTGCTCCGCAGCATGTCCTCTAGCTCTGGTGCCTCACACATCCATATGGGCAACACAGTCAGAGCCTGTATATTCCTCCTATGCTCTGCAGCTGGGCTTAATGCACAGTTGGGAAAATAATTAAAGGAATGATGTTCCTGGCTCTTAACTTCTGACATGCTTAGGAGGGAGCTGGGACACTGACACTTTCTCAGTCAGGGAGTATCTCTCCAAATCCATTTTAGATATAGCCAAAAAGAATAAACTTGCAAATACCTGATGAGCTAGTCCAGCCTCTTTTGGGGTTGACATTACATAGCACAAAGCTATAAAACTGCCACTACATAAATAACTTACCTATTTACTCATACCCTCCATGAGAAAACATGAGAATATCCATTCTTTTCCAATACTGTTCCTTATTCTGTAGGATGGATAGAATTTAGGTATGCTCTATGTGTCTTCTTGGGTCTTTGAAAAATATAAAATGCAGATATCATTGTCCTGAGCAGCCGCAAACCCAAACACACTTTCTTGTCTTGAATTTCATGAAGGTAAGAACAACTAAGCATGAACTCCTCTCTGATACGGAGGGCCTTAGCTGCTAATGATCATGGGACTCCAGCCTCAGAGTCAGCTGTATTAGAAAGCCAGAATCAGCAAGAGTTCCTCGTATAGAGCCTGCGCTAGAGATTGCTCCTTGCTCCTGTCCCCCATGACAATGACTCCATTTTTTCCTGTATCAGATTTAAGTCTAAAATTGTCTGAAACTGCCCGTTGATGAATCCCAAGAGATCTGTCTACTCTATCCTAATTACAAGTCTGGAAATTTATACAAAAAACAGGCAAAATTTTGGTGACCTATCTGCTTTTCTGCAGCCTTGACACATAGCTGTACTATCCTCAAGACAAAGAGATTCAGTATAAAATCTCAGCACAAACCCTTTTATTTGTATGATTATAAATGCTATACTATATTCAGTCAAGTATGTTCAGTGCCACGGAAAAAAAAAGACATAACGCTAAAAGGAGAAAACTCATCATTTGAGAAAAGAAACTCTTCCCCTGCCTAGATACAGAACAGATCTGTTGCCTTGAGTAGGAGATGGGAAGGAGGGCCAGGGACAGAAGAAGGACACTAAAGTTACAGTCCAGTCACCTGATCCAATGCAGAAAACTTAAATTGATGTTCCAGGGACAGCACATTGATTCATTAAGTTTTTCTGATGTTTCACTAAGACAATACCCATCAATCTTTAACACCGTTCGTAGCCCTAGAGGTATACGGTTGGATATATCATACATCCTGGCACATCAGACACCTTTGTGTAGGCTGCAACCTTCAACAGAAGGAGAAATTACCATTATGAAATTGCTCCATCTAAAACTGCCAGTATCCTTGCTATAACCAGTGGTGGCAGCAGAAGCAGCTCGAGCAATGGTGGCAGACACTACAGAAGGAGCATCAGAGATTACACATTTGACTGCATCTGACTATTTTTTTTCCCCCCTTAGGTAACCCCAATGTGTTTGACGTACTTTAACGTTAGACTCTTTTTGAGGGAGAGAAAAGAGAAAGAAAGGCAAACAGGAAATAAAATACACACTCTGACATGCAGCTAATCACTGAAGACTGGTACTGGAGAGGTTAAGACTCAGTTACTTAAGCAGAGAGCTTGTATAAAGACTCCAGTACTGAAAAGCACTTTTTACCTCTTATGTGTATTATTTTAATTATAACACGTAGCTGATAGAATATTAGTCAGAAGCAGTTGGAAAAAAAAAGATCACACTCATTTCTTTTGTGTTAAAGCCATTAGCTTAAAATAGTTCATAATTGATTTTAGTCTGATGGTGTAAGTGGGGGTCCATTTCTTTTTTTAATAATTTTTTTTTCCTTCAAAATCGACAGCTTAAATCCAGCACAAATACTTCCAGACAGGGCCAGGCTCTGAGACAATCAGTCAAGATGAGTTTTTCAGCAATTACTCAGCCATTTTGGACAGCTTCTTGCACAGAATTCCATTCCACAATTATCCAAAATTCATTAGAGTTAAAATTGGTGACCACCAGAAACAAAATCAGAAGAGCTGTGGCCTGACTTAAGACCATTTTTTTGGTAAAAAAAGAAAAAGAAAAAAAACTGCTCAAAAATTAGTGAACAGGCTCAATCATTTCCAACTAAAATGACTTGCAAAGAATATGTGACAGTTCCACACACTATGAAAATTAATTTTCTAGATGGCTAGTGGGTAAAGTGGGTAAAGATGGCTAGATGGCTAGTGGGTAAAGTTTCATGTTACAAATCAGTGGCGTTTCACCCATCTGTTTGTACTTCAGGAGAACTTGATATCTTAGATCTTGTGTAAGCTCACTGAAATTAAGGGAGTACAGCCTGAATTGAGCCTGCAGGATCAGGATTTATTAACATGAAGAAGTTGTAAGGTTTGTTTCATGAAGGATTTTCATTTTTTGCTACCTTACCAGTTTCAGGACAGGAATGAAGCTTGAGAGTTTCAAAATTCTCGAAGGAAAATGCTCAAAGACTAACATATTCAGAGTCAATTGATTTCTGTATTTTTATACCGTAGTGCAATCCTGAAACAAAATACAAATTCAAAAGTCATTTCTGGGGAAAATCTAAACCGAGTCCTTATTATGAGAATACTGCATTATGATGCTATGTACCCAACTCAGCAAATTTACCCATTTCATTAGAAGTTGTATTTTTGATGGAATATTGTCCCGGCAGGTTTTCTGAGCCAGCCTCTGCTATTGCATGTTTACAGAAAGACAACAAATAGAGACAGAGTGGCTTTTGGGTGACGAAATGCATATGCAGGCAGTGGAAGATATGTTTGGAACCACTATTAATAAATGATTAACAAAGAACTAGAATTAAGAGTTCAGCTGATACGAATGTGCATTCGTATGGATTTATGAGCACACTTTTATAGGATGTGTGTGTGCAAGAGAGACAGGAGCGAGTTAAGGGCTATTTATATAAACACATAAAGAAGCACAGACCCTCGCATCGCAGAGTAACCCTCCCCATCGTGAGGAGAGGGTTAAGAAGAAATGACTTTTATTCCCTGTCACTCATGATGATTAAAGCACTTTTCTCTACAGCAGGCAATGCTGGCTGCCCTCACGCAGACTCCTGGAATGAGAACAGCTGCTGTGAATAAGACAGGGTGAGATTTTCAGACCCTCCGGGAGGCATGTGCTAGGGAGCCGCAGCAGTAACAGGGCGAATAATACAAATGAAAAAGATCTGGTAGGGTGGAGCTTTGCCAACAAGCAGTAGCAAGAAAGAGCTTACTGACAGTGGGGTGGGACAGGAACCCAGGCTAACAATAGAAGTGGGAACAAGATATTAGGAGCCCGGAGAATTGGCCGGAGTTTCACCAGATCCCATCTTGCTTGCCTCACTCCCCTGACACCTTCTGTAGGTGCTCTGGCCACAAACAAACTGGCTGGAAAAGCAGAAAGGATCCCAGTTAAGCCTAGCGATATTGATTCAAAAGAGGTTTTATAGCCATTTCCTTGGCTAGCTGCTCCTCAGCTACCTTCCCGTGTGATTCGAGAAAGCTTGCCAGATTAGAGTCAGTGAGACAGTGAGCTCCGCTTCTCTTTCTGTTTGTGTTAAAGGAAACTAGTGCTGTCCTCTGCCTGCAGCATTTCGAAGCCCAACAGTTTTAAGCTCTTTAGAAGGATCGGTCTTTACAGCGTGCTGTCCCAGGGACCTCCTGTAAGGCCCACATATAAAATAATGCAAAGTGTAGTCTATTAGTATAACAACCACAACCCTTTGTCACTAAGCTTCCGCTCTGCATAGCCTCAGGATAAGGTAAACTAAAGCAAGGTTTTACAAGACTCATCATTTAACCAGTTCTCCATCTCTTTATTTCTTATTATTTCTTTCCAGATTAAAATAAATAAACAAACCTCCAGTGTTCTGTTTAGACACACACACACACAAAAGAGAGAAATAAAATGGGTACTGCCCATTAAGCTAGAATTCCTAACTATCAGGAGTGATACCCCATCGAAAATAAGATCTGTAGCTCTGTATGCACTGCAGGGTGGATGCAGATAACAGAAGCAATAAAATGGAAAGAGGGATGTAAAAGGCTAAGGGAAAAAAACAGTAGAGCCAGTATAACTTTATATTCAGCTACAAATCAGGATCATGTAAGAAGCAATTATTTTCTCTACAGTCAAAATCCTAGTGTTGGAGATAACTTCAATGCAAGCTACAGAGTATTTAAAAAGAAAGGTTTGAAAGCCCACAGGGTATAAAAGCATTTGTATGATTTGAAGAGACACGACAGGCTTGCTTATCAGGATGATTTTCACCAAAAAAAAAAACACCTAATTTTTGAAGCATAAACCATGTGCCAAGTAAAAGCCTGTAATACCTCCCCTGTTTCTAAGAAAACACAGCTGACCTTCACGTCATTTGTACATGCATTCATCTTACATTTTAGAACAGAAGGCCAACGATATTGTAGTCATCTTTGAAGCTAAAAGTTTGTGTAGTTTTAATGCGTAGTACAGTCAGATCTCAGACTTGTCTATACATGATAACCTAAACATCCAAAGTAATGAACATAAACAATTATGTCTCTATTGACTGAAGTGTGTAACTATATAAAGAACATTTTCATCATTTCGCAATTTAGGCTTCTTAAACAGATAAATCTGGGCAAAAATGATTTTTATTACCAGAAACCATAGACATCACACCATATGTACTTTTAGCAATGTTAAACACAGGTCCTGTGATCCTCAGGAGGGGGCTTTCTGCAACTCAAATTGAGACACTGACTGCAATTTGCCCAACTCAGCCAGCCACAAGAGAGCAATCTGAAAGAAACTATACAGGTTATAGCAAGCCATACTGTGGACCAACAGACATGAGTTCTATCTCCTGATATCAAGAACGAGACAAAAGCTAGCTGTCATAAGAGACAGGCAAGGTTGGGCCACCTTTGAAACACAGTGCCATGAGGTACAATTGGACTTCTCTGTGCTGTCATGGACCCATCAGACATTGCTTTCTGCTCTTTTCTTGGGAACTTGGGCTTCCTCTACTCAGGCAACTAGAGGAAGAGCTCCAACCCTTTGTGGGTCTAGCAAATATTAATGATGGACATAAAGCTGTTGAAATAAACATGCTGAGAGGCATTATAACTTGTCTAACAGACCTCTCTGCTCTAACACTCAATATCAAACAAACTGGATATCGAACATACTGGACATCAAATACAGACAACCTGCACGAGGACAACTGGCCTCCCCATGCCCACCTTGGTCAACTCTGTCTTTCTGTGAGATATGCTATGCTGGCAGCTTACCCCGTTGCAGGGTAAAAATAAATGGCAGCAACTCAGGTAGCATCTTTGCATCATTAATATAATTCATTCCAGATGCTCTCAAATCTGTCCACAACCAATTTTCATAACATTCATCATTTTCAAGACAGATATTTTAAGAAATTAATAAATGGTAGGGATGCATTCTACCTTATTTCCAGCTTTTTCTCTGCTTCCAGGAGCTGAGGTTTAAGTGAAATAGCAAGCAGTAAGACATTAATCCTTTTGCAAGAGTGGGCAACACTGCCTACATGATTCTCTCTCCTGTATTTTGCACTTCAGAAGTAGCAGGTTACTTTACTTCAGCAGAAATCAAGATAAAAACAAAACAGACATCTTAACCTTAAACTACATGCACACGATACGTTAAACTAAAGCATGCTGTGATGGAACATCGCTGGTGTCCCAATAAAAAATTAATAAGACCCTCAGCTGTTTTTATGAAAACTAGGCAAAAATCAGAATCTTTTTCATTCTTTAAAAAAATAAAATAAAATACTTTTTTTTGTTTGTTTGTTTGTTTCCTGCTGCCAGTTTCTTGGGCAGAAAAATAGTATCCTGTCCCAAAGAAACTATGCATCCTTTCACATTCTGGGACCAGGAGAAGGACTCCACAACGTAAAACGTAAACCAGTTTGCATATGTAATCGCCGCTGGTTACCTGCTGGTCTGTCTACACATTCCTGGATGATGAACTGTCTAGGTGCCTCTTCCCTCTGCAAGCTAGAAGTCAGGCAACAACAAGGCAGAAACAGTCCCATGGATTTTGACTAGTTTGAAGAACCAAAACTCGTGCAAACAGGGAGATCAAAGTGCTCACTCACACCGAGGCAGCCATTCCTGGCATGATCCAGGTAAAAACCTACGGGTGGCATAGAAAGGTTAAGCTGCCAGGAGCAGGAAACATGATGAATGAACAAGAAAAACATGCAGCAGACAAGTTTACAAGTCTGGAAAAATCCTCCATCTGCCTTTTCAAGTGGTTCCAGCTTCTCATTCATATTAAAGATTATTTTGAACTGTGTTTCAACAGCATTGCTAAAACAAATTGCTTTAGGGAGCAGACATCCACTTTCCCAACCTCTGCTTGATGACTTGCAGAGAATAAATATTGGAATGCTACTGTCAGTTTAGAAGAAGCAATGCCATAAATGAAATAATGCACATTTTTTTAATCTCCCAAACATCCTGTTTTTCTGCAGTTATTTTTAATTTTAATACAAGCTGCAAAGAATGCCCTGTATGTGTGGCGTGCTTTCTTGTGATCTCACCAGGTCCTTGTCATTATAATCATGGAAAAAGTGGTTTAACTACATTCACTGAATACCAGCTTCTCAGCACCCACAGAGAAATCTGTATTAATATGCAGCAGCAAAATGGCAAAGCGCAGAACTCTATTTATCCAGGAGTGTTTGGCTGGAAGAAGGAGCTAGGCTTGATAATGAAATAGCAAACCTGATCTTTTACAGGCTGCGTGCTTCTACATGCCAGCCTCAATATATGACTAAAACTGTTTGGACTGGAAAAGTCACTCCATTTGCCCTCTATACTGCAAGCCGGGATGACTAATGATATCGCTGAACGCTGGATGAAAAATATTGTGCTGATGCAATCACACCTGGACTTCTGTGCCCTGTGCTGAGCACTGCCATTACCAAAGAGCTATTAGTAGATCAGAGGGTACTCAGAAGAAAGGGGAAAAGATGATTAAAGAGAAGGAGCAAGTGTCTTAGAAGGAAAGACTATGAGAGGTAAGTGGCAGTTGGCTAGGCTAACGTGAAAGAGGGACAAGTTATTTCTTGAAAGCCCTTGCCTGAACTCGCCACCTTATTTAGAGGATTTTTGCTGGGAAGGCGTCTCAGGGCAACGATCTCCTGGGGCAGCTGGCTTCCAGAGACAGGTTGTGTGTGGCCTGATTGCCCAGAGAGACCAGAATGCCAACAGAATTTACCAGCAGCAGCATAAGGTGATTTCCTCAACAGTAATGTGAAAAAGAAAACATACTTAAGCAACACATTGAGGGTCTCAAGCTAAGGCACATCCTTAAATTATCTAGGTCCAATTGCTGTTGAAATTTGTGAGAGCTCATCACCCAGCCAATTTGGAGATTGTTTGCTGTTCTGACTGAAACCCTTGAAAGAATAAATGCTGTTGACTTTATCCGGACCTGCATTCCCCAACGCCTAAACGCAAATAGAAGTTGAGTTACTTCGGAATTTTGAGTTACTAATTCAGTTAATTTCCATACTTTTGAAGATACTACTGTGCACAATTTCTTACTGAAGGGAAGAAAGGTAGAAGTCATACACTACAAGTTCTTCAGCAAAGTGTTCAATACAAAGAGTACTCAGAAAAAAAAGGAATGACTGAAAATAACTAAAACAAGTTCAGTGCCAATTACTTTATGGCAGGAAGTGTAAAGCTTTAGAGGAGACCACCTCTACATCAGGGAATTAGAGACTGATGACTGACAATAATTAAAACTGAGATCAAATGCAATACACCTGAGCGATGAACAGGAGCCAGCCCTACCCAAGGTACCTGCAGGTGAAGTCCCATACACTGCTCAGCAGTGCAGGGAGCAAAGAGAAGCCAGGCGTAGGCCCACTGCAATCTCCAGGAGACCCAGTCTGGCTTTGGCCACGTTGTCCTGGGTAGAAACACATAGTTCAGACACTCTGGACAAGTTCTGTGAGCATCACCCTGCTCCCAAGGTATAGTAAAGCAACAGGACTAGCTGATAGTGGAATTTAATAGTAACCTTTTTTTTTTCTTTTTTCTTTAGGAACTAGTGAAAAGCAAAAATGTCTAGAGGCATTCAGAAAGATACCTCTTAACAAGGGATTATTTATCCCTTCAAAAACAAAGCACCAAAGGCACAAACATCGCATAGAGAGTCCCAGAAATATGGTAGCTAGACCAAAACACATAAAACCAGCGTGGGGGATGAGCTTTACCCTAAATTTTCAACAATCCCTCTGTATCAGGCGATATGATGCCAGTGGTACATCTGCTACATAAAATAATATATATATACTGTCCTGGGGAACGTAACGTGAGTGTCAGCTGCCATCATGTGTCATGCATGCCGTGACAACAGGATGCATAACAGGGTTTGAGGCAAGGCTTCTGCCTTCTGATCTCCTACCACAGTTCAAGAGCCTGGCTACTATATTCCCTCCAAAATCTGAGACAAAACGCCATTTCAAAGATTTCGTGATGGAAAGAGAGGGCTCGTATTTAACAACTAACTATTTCAGTCAATCTGAGATTTCTGATCACCTTTACATTTACTTCCATCTCCTCATACCTCTGCCTTTACACGATTACAAGTCCCCTCACCTGATATTCTTTTCTAGGTGGAATAAACCAGGCCTCCTCGCATCTGTTCTTCATATTCCACTAAGCTCTCTGACTGAGAACATTTTCCCCTCCTTCTCCACACTTGGCATCTCTGTTTTTCAATGAGAGCATCTTTATATGTGATGTTCTCTTTGTAAGCTTTCACCTTTAATAACATATTGGCAGCCAAGGAATTTTCTCAATTTCTTTTTTCTTGGTTTTTCTTTCCCATCATACCCTACAAAATCTTCACCTTTATCATTGTTTTAAGTCCTGTTTGCTTGCCATCGGAAAGATTCCTACCTTCAAGTCAAGTTAATAATGGGTGGATAGCTGTAGCACAGGTAATCTTTATTTTAAAAGCGTGTATACATTATGCATAACTCATTCCCCATAATTATACAGAGTGCTCTCATTTCTGGAAATGACTGGTCTTCTTATTCTATCTAGAAATAATAAGATACTTTACAGTAGGCTCCCCAGGCTGCAGAAACAGCACTGTATAGAATGTACTGATAAACTTACAAGAAAGCCTCCTCAAATGAGTTCCCATTTAAGTTACTGGGAAATGAGATGTAGAGAAAACAGTCTCCTTCAGCACAGTGCCCACCAATCTTGCTCTATTAATAATGAAGGGCTTTGCACCGCCTCCTTTTCTCATCTCCTTTTTCCCCACACACCTGAGTTTGCCCCCTCCAATTGCCTGTTGGCACCAGCCTTGGGCACCAAAATCTCTTAATCGTATCCCATTTACCTTTTTTCCTGTTGTCACTATGAAGGGAACATCCTCTACAATGTGATTCATAACAACACTCCCTTGTCTTTCTCCAGTCAGAAAGTCTCCAAGAGGAATTATTTTAGAAATCAGTCAGCTGGTGGGCTATCATTTTGCCTCTCTCTCTTTTTTAAAATAAATAAATAGCAGAATTAATACCATCTGACTGTACTGGTAACTTCTGTCCTCCATAGGCAAACTGCCTGCCATTGAAAGGCTGAGAAATAAGGTGTTGAAGCATCTGCATCTTGAGGGCTCACAGACAGAGCAGGAGGCTCTGCATCTGAACACCCAGCTGGGCACAAGCACAGCAAGGGACATTTGGCTGCTCGCTTGCACGTGCCACACTGACATGCCCCCAGGCCTACTTGTGTCGACCTAGCAGCTTGCAGCTCTCAGCCTCTGGCTGTTCACACACTCGGCTCTCAGGCATGATGTTCTCTTCTAACAGCCCCGCCTGTTTTTTCCAAAGGAAAGTGCTGGGGTACCTCAATTCCCCAACAAACAGCAGTCCCCACCAGGATGGTGTTGCTAATCTGTAATCGTGATGGCTCCGGTCCAGTCTGTCTCGCTCTGGTAAAACAGCTTTGACACTGCATGTATCTGGGACTCTTACTGACAGTGTGATCATATCACAACAGCCCTGCCAGACACTTTACCAATGTCAGAAAGCAGTCAAGGAACATTAGTAATCAAAATACATACACACACACACATAAAACTGCTTTCCTTGGCCTAGGGGCTGAAGCCCTCGCCCATGTGGATCACCCTAGATTTGCCCCAAGTAGCACAAAGATTATTTCACAAAGCCATCCCAAAGCTTTTTATCATCAGTTTCTAGTCTGATTTAGGACTATCATTAATGTAAATCCCCAATTCTAACTCAGTAGTAAGAGCACGTGGACCCACCAGTTCAGGACTCTTTCACCACTGACCTGTTTGATAAAGAATAGGATGAAATGATCTTATCTTATGTCACTGTCATCCCCAGAGTGCTCATGATTCCTCAAGCCTCATGCATGTGATCCAGATATATTTACAAACAAATCAAATACAAAGGTACTTTGTTGTGAAAGCTGCATTTGTCCTGCAAACTGCATTTTTTTCAAGGCAGCGCACTATATTGATCAGCCTCTGCCAGAACACATGAATCAAGCCTCATCAAAGCCTCAGCACAAAATGCAACACAACATCACAGTTGTCACAGCTTGATGGGATGCTTTATTCAGCCAAGCAATCACATGGGGAATTCTGAAAAATGCTTTGCTGAAGACAACTGGGTGGAAAACTACGGGTTAATGAAACACATGCACCTACCTGCTGTCAAATTCCAGCCTGTTTCTGCTCTCCTCAGTAATTCTATCAATTTATTACCTACGACAATTCACACTAACCTGCAACTCTGAGAGTAGACACTATTAAATATGATATGGGAAAGAATCCATAAGGTGATATAAATATCACATTTCTTGTTCATTTTTACTGCAGCATGACTTGGCCTCTCCTCTCTGTAATGGTTTCCCTACATCCAACCAGACTGAAAACAAAGAACTGCACAGCAGAAAACCCTCGCACAGCAAGATCCACAAGAAAATGTCAAAAGAATGATCAATGCATTTACCTGGAACACCACCTGGTGAACGAAATAATGATATATTTGGATATCAGGTAATAACACGTTGCATATAACTGCATGCTTACTATTGCCAGGAAATTAAATGATTTTCTGCAATATTTGTAGGGGTGTCACATAAACCATTTTTCCCGTGGAACTCATGGATATTAGAGGAGAAATGAGGTGAAGACAAAAATCTAAAACTGAATTGTATGTGAAACCATCAGCTGTAACTTCGAGAGCTACTTAATGACTTCTTGGTTAAACAAGACTTCCATATTTTCTAAGTATTTTCTAAGCATTTTCTGTGTGTTGCATTCTTTGTTCTCAACATGCATGGGTATCAAGGCTCCCTGAAGAGTAGCAGAAACCAATCAGAAGCCAGTCAGGGCTTTTTTTTTTTCTTTTTTTTTTCCTTTTCTTTAGAGAAGCCTTAGACCAGTCAGCTGTGTGCTCGTCCACAGAGCAGCCCCTTTGCTTCCAGTTCTCTCCAGGGACCATGTGGGCAGAAAGTAAAACACAGACCCTCCTGCAACCTTCCCCTCCCCCACTATACAGAGAGGTACTCAACCCTTTCAGTCTAGTTTTCCTTTCAGCTTCATTGACATAACAGGATGCATTGGTTATTAGCCCATGTCCCCTTAATGGCAGCTATTTCTACTGAACCTGTTTCATTTGAATGCTTCAGGCATTCATTTACTCTGAGACCTTGGGATATCCCTTCAGCCCAACCTTCTACACCCTACCTCCAAGCCAGCAGCAGGCAAGAGGCGTAACTGTAGCTCTGGACCATGAACAGCTGCATCATGCAGTGTGGTGCTAAGTCGTAGCCCTACAGCATCTGATATTTAGATGAAGTTTTTGAGCTACAAATCAGAGATGATGCTATTTTGCACATCCCCTTTGGAAGTGCTGCATCCCTGATAGACGCAAGCAAAGAATATGACCCTAAATTTTAAAGCAAGGAGAATTGGAAACCCATCACTTAATTTAAGTGGCAAACTCCACTCATTCAGAGAGAGGAAGGCTGGCCGATCCAGAGGTTACGGTGCTGGCTGTCACTGTGGCAATAAGTACCTTAAGAAGCCACGTTTAAATCAGTGGTCTGCATGGGTCTGAGATCCCTACCTCAAAGATGGTATAAGATGCCTACTTCAGAGCTGTGTGGGACATTAATTTGAGCTGGGTTCGTCCTCCTCAATTCACTTATCATCTAGTGCAAGAAAGAGCAGCTCAGCTGTGATCCATAAATATCCTGACCTTTACATTGGGTGCTTGGAAAGAACGGGATTTCCATATTAAATAATTGACATGTACCCACTACCGGAGGGAAGGAATTCATTCCTGTTCTGTGTTTGCGCAATGCTTAACACAACAGCCAAAAAACAAAAATGCAAATAAACTGAATAGAAAATAATACTCTGGAGAAGCTTACAAAACTTAAATGACAGATAGGTACAGACCACAGGTGACCGCAGAGGTCCTTCCTTCTAGCTAAGAGATGAGCACTCTGTCAAATAAATAAATAAATAATCAGGGTAAGAGAGACAGAAACAGAGGATTCAAACCTAATCAACGCAGCAGAATTCATTGGTAGTCAGGATAGATAGCTATTCCCTCTGACAAGAAGTGCCTCAAGTTTCTCTTTAAATGAGTCAGGAATATGCTGGCTGCACCTGAAAGTTTTAGGGATCTTGAATATTTTTAAATTTGTTGTAGATTCATAAAGAGAAATCATGCAAAGTTAATTTGAACTCGCGAATCCCCACATCTGAATTATTAGTTAGTATTTAATATTTGAAATGGAAGACTTTCAAAGATTGTTGCAACTTTGAAGGAATATGAGACTGAATCCACTTAAAACCTACTCAAGGGTAAACAACCTCTTAATTATGAAAAAAGTACAAATACATTTTTTCAGTAATTTTGTGGTTTACTCTTATCTCCAGCTATACGTACGCAAATACCCACATGGTTTGAATGGAACAACATTAAAATGAAGAAAAAGAAGTTAACACAACCAATGGCTGATATCTCCATATGCAATAGTTATAAAATGTATTAGAAGTACAAAACCAAAACATCTTTTTAAATTTGAATGGGTGTAATTTTGTGAAATTTACCGGAAGACAAAATAATGTTTCCAAAAAGTTACTACAAAACCATAGCAAAGCCAATTTCAGAAATCCAGTACATTCATTTTGTGCCATATCAATAGTTTATTTTTCAGGCAGACATTATCAAAAGCTGAACATGTAAGGGGCACATCTTTTTATCATTAAATCAACAAAGAAATATTCTTCTTGGATCTATTGTATTAAATACAGGAGAATGTGCTAAATAAATTCCAACAGACATGCATACATTTTCTAAATTCTCAATTTACTTAAAGATAACGATATCTCAAAAAATCCCTGGAGATTTTTATACTTGTCATACATGCAGTTCTTCATACCGTGGAAGAAAATATTTGCTCTAGAAGCAATTTCAGAGCTGCCAAGCATATACCTAAAACAGAGATAGCAGACAAGAACATACAAGATCTGGGCATTCACACAGAATTTTTCTGACTTTGGAAAACACGGCTGGTTTGTCCCATTGCTATATTGATAAAATACTTACATTACCGTTTTTCAGGGACAGGCTAACACATTAACATTAGAGATGATATTTAGCTCTAACGAAACCATGGTAAAGAAATATCATCAAAGCTACCTCTTGACAGCAGGAATGTACAGAAATTGTAGAATTTGTTTAAAATGTGGCTTACACTATGAAATTAACCATTTGAAAATTCTATGCTATCATATGCTTTTGTGCTACATCTTAGTGAGCTGCTAAACAGTTGCTGTTTTCAGGTAAACTTGAATTTCAGAGTTGATTTAATTCATTCCTTGGAATAAAGGGTTTTTGTATAAATATAAAGATGCAATTACTGAGAAAGGTAGAAACGCAGAGATTTATGTACATAATGCTTCTTCTGAAAGACAAGACGTTTTCCTTAGTAATTTTCCTCTTCCCAGCTGCATAGCACCAAAATGCACTTTTTTTTTTTTCCCCTCTCCAAAACAAACTCTCCTAATTCAGGTTTTAAGGAGAAGTTTGGGTGTGGAGGGCTAAGCAGACAGCTAAAAATTGTAAAGTCATTTCTCGAGGGCAAAGACAGAAGCATGACAGCCATTTATCTACAACTTTTCCCGACCATGTTTAAATAGACCACTTTGTGTAAATGGATGAGACTTTTAATAAACATCCTCAAAATACATAGAAAACAGGTAAAGAGAATTTGCCCAGGGATACCCCTACTGCTAGATGAATTCTAGAAGTGGTAGTGTGAGCTACTATATAGGAGCACACTATATAGTATATACTATATACACTATAGGAGCACACTATATACCTCCAGTGATTCAAATAACGTTGCCAGCAGAGTACAAAAGAGTCGGGCTTTTTCGCAGACCTAGTGATTATAAATAAATAAATAAGAATAACAGCAAAGGCATGCTTTCACATCCACAGCTTGATGACAAAATACATGGGGCTACCCTGACAAAATATATGGGGCAGGTACAGGAAATGTTATTTATTGTCAGGGCAAATTACTATGCAATTTATCCCAGCAGTTACACCAAAGTTTCCTACAAGGCAATAGCATTATTGCAGGTGCCGCAGGTACTGCCAGTTAGTTCCCAAACAGAGAAGATACACTGATGAGCACTAAGCCATATAAAGTGATATCCAATTATATGGCAAAGGATATGTGCCAGTTCATTTTCCTTTGACATTCCTTGCCTCATCATCAGATGAAAGTTCCTGCTTCTTTGCTTCCAGCCTTCCCCGAATTCTGCTACTGCAGGTTGCCCCCACCTGTCATCCTCACTTGAACTGGCTGCGAGGTGCACTCAGGCAATTCCACGCGCTTGGTGCAAAAGGGCAGCCTTTCACCTATGGTCTGCCTAAGTAATTGGCAGGATATAGAGATACAGAGAGCTGGCACTGCTTTTCTGCATGGTAGCTGAATTTCACTTGGGCAGAAGCCATTGCCTCCCTTTGCCAAGCCCTATTTGAGGGCTTTCAACAATTGTTTCCAGTTTGCACACCCAAAGGTTGCAAAAGCTATGCTCTTCATTATTATGGAAAATTAGCTTTCCCTGTTGGAAAACAGTGCTCTTTACTAAGGTCAAAACCCACTTGGACAGCAAAACATTAAAAAAAAATAATATATATATATATAAGCATTCCTGAGATAACAGTAATAGCAACGCAGAAATTGTTCTTTTTAGCCTAGGTGCTAACATATTATTTCACAAGACACTATCACTTGGTGATAATGCTACTTCCATCGTATATAGTGATTAATGGTAATTGCTTTTGTACTTCAGTATTTTTCACAGAACACTTTGGGTTCCAGTGAATACATCAGTGTCCCATTGCTGTAAACACTCTCCTTACAACTATGCATAACTAGATACAAGGCAGCCAGAGATAAGTATTTCATTCATCCTTTTGATTTTTGTGGGAGATAAGTTCTAGATTTTTGTTTGTTTGTTTGTTTTCCTTTGAAGTGCAGGAAGAAATAATTCTAGAACTCCCCCAAGAACTAGCCATGAATGGTAGTCTAAGTTTTCATAATGCATCTACAGTTCCAGTTCCTTGTTAAGATTGGTTTAGTGTTAGGCCTGTAATCAAATAATACAATTTCTTTGGCATTCTCAGGACTTCCTAGTAATACAGAATGTCATAGTTTGTGGGACTAAGAAAAAAGAAAAATACCTTTTCTGTTTTCCACAAGAACCATTTTATCCCCCGAGCCTAAGTCATCCCATTACCCTCAGATATCCCTTATGTAATGATTCACATAAAAGGATCATAGTTTTATAAGCCTCCCTTCAATTGGCTTATGCCTTTAACTCTTGTTCTCTCTTTTGTTTCCTCAGTTCTCCTGTATTTTTAAATACATCCATCACCCCAATGAGTCTCATTGGAAGGATAGTGAAGTACAACAAAGGTTTCCCTAGGGAGGTGTTGGAGTCTCCATCACCAGAGTCTTTAAAAACAGGTTAGACAGTATCTGCCAGAAACAGTTTATGCATTGCTCATCCTGCCTTAAGGCAGAAGGACAGACTACATGATTGTTCCTACACCACCTAAAGATTTATGAAAACAGTAATCTCGTATTTCTTTAGATTAAAGAATTAAGGTTGTAGAGTCTATGATATTGCAACAGTTCCTATTACCATACTATAGATAACACTACCATCTTGGATATGTTAGTGAAGCAGTTGTTCTGTAAGAGTTGACTTTGAAAGCAACGATTGCATAAGGCTGAAATGCCCTCCTGCTTAAAGAAAGTGTTCAGAATGAATTAGGTCCTGCTAAAGGACTAAAAGGACCAATATAGGATTATAACGGTCTGAAGATCTTCCACTGATGATGTGATTTCCTTCTGTGCTGGGAGCCCACCAGCCTTCAAAAGAGGGCTACCATGGGGCTGACTGCATATAACCTATATGATCATCATCTGCAAGGTAAGAATTTCATAAAAAGCATGCTGGAGAATAACTACTGTTCTGTAGTAGCTTCCTGATGTTATATGATACCATACAATTCATATAAATTAATACAAATTAAGTAACAGTCTTTCTGTAGGAACCTGTTTATCATAACCTGTTACTACTATGACAAAATATTGACCTAGTGACCACAGAGAAACAACACCAGCCTTAAATTCAGCAGTGAAAAGCTGACATTCCATCTTCAGATTCTCTACTCAGTTCAAATCAAAATGCCAAGAGGGATGTGATTCCAGAGAAGGTGTTGGATTGTTGCATACGATATTATAAATGCAACCATGCGTTTGTATGTCAAAAACAAACAAAAATACAACAAAAACACACACACAAACACTAAGGAAACGTAGGTACAATGTTATTTATGCCATACATACATGCCATACTGTATGTTTCTGCTGCTTCTTTACCCCAAAAAATTCACACTGTAATTTGATGCAAGGCAAGTAAAAAGACCTTTTTTTAGATAACAAAATCCCTTATTTGAAATTTTTACCACAGGTGACAAAAGAGTCAGACTTTTGTGCCTTATACACATACACACTTTTAGAGAAAAGGTCTCCAGTTTCTTTCCCCCCCATCAATTATGTAAAAGGTCAGAGTTTTCCACAACAATGTAAAAAGCTTTTGTATAACTCTTTCTGCAGATGGAATGATATACTCTATAGACTGAAGAAACAGGACCCCAACAACAATATTTTCAGCCAGAGTGCCTAAGGTTGTTCAGGAACAGAGGTCTTTAAATGCTCAAAGTTATGTGGGTATAGTAGTACTGATTTATGTATTTATTTATTGCTTGTCAGACAATATTAATTAGCTGGAACAGAGACTCTCAGAATTAGGTACACATTATTCTCAGCAAGGATGTCTGCAAAACCCATGTCTGGTCCTTCAGCTGAAGAGCTTGTTCAGTTGCCTCACCTACTCCTCACAGAATGGGTCTGCGTCTGGCTCACCTTGAGGTCCTAGCTAGTATTGCATTGGGGTTTCTCTAGTCAATAAACAAATAAAAAATGAGAGACAGCCATACCAGGGTAGTCAATAGAGAAAATCAGGGATCATTTTTCTCTTTGTTATGTTTAAGCTAGAAAGGACTACAAATATTGAATCTACAGCATGATTATTAGGGCATTTGGGAGACCGCAATTCAAGAGGAATTAGAGAGATCTATGCCTCTTTCTACTGCGTGTGCCTAACCTCTAGCCAATTTGTTAGTCTGGATTAAACCCCTTTTCCTAATCCTCAAATTTCACATACCTCTTTTCCCTTGTCATTACTTTTCATGTGAATAATTTCAGACAGTCTCCCTTTGATTCTGCCTCAGGAGGCAAAGAACAACACGCTAACATTTTTTTAATAGAAAGAAGTCTTGTTTTCATGAACTCAAGGCTATTTCAGAAATAAATTTAGGCTCATACTCATGGATATTCACCAATACTTACAGGCATCTATTTAGTTTTAGGGATACCTTTTAAATACATTTCATTTTGCTTTTTCAGATCCCGAGGTAGACAGACTGCACAGAATCCCATGTATCATCTTTGAAGGGTTGAAGGGCAGCTGGGATTTACTCAACAGCAGCTAATTGGGATCTCTGCTTTTAGACTTCAGCTGCATCCTTCTGCCAATATAATTCTTTGTGTCATCCAGTAAAGCCATCAGAATGTCAGGAGAGATTAATTTGCTTCCTCAAGATTAAAGCAGTGAACACATCAATTTAATCCAAAGTTTTGTGAGATAGTCTCTTAATCATCATCAGGGAAGAAGGGTAATGCTCTAATAAGAATTTTATAATCACTAAGCAAAAGGTGAAAAAAAAATGACTATTTTCCAGTTTGGCAGGTTTGCAAATAGCTCCTGATAAGAACAAACAAAGTGTTTTTACTGCTTTTTATCAGTGCTTCACTTCAACGCATCAGCCCTGCTTTGTCAACAGGAATAACTCAGCTGAGCCCTAGAAATGTGACTCTCTGAATGCTCACATCTCCACCAGGAAACCCTCTCCCAGTGCTTTATGACAGCAAGCGGATTGCTCTGGTATTCTGTCAGGTAAATATATAAGGTACGAGAGCCCTGAACTTTGAATCATAGAGGTATCCGCTTCTGTCTACCCTGGAGCTGATGACATCTTGCATTAGCGTGGCAGGTTGGGAAATGCAGGCTGCCAGGTGGCTTGCAGGACCTCCTCTGACCCCATTCCACGCTGCTGTTTGGCATGAAGGACAGGCGGCCTTCTCGCTGTCACGCAGATCAGAGAACACTATATATCATAACACAGAAGGGGAATGAATCTGAAAAAGTTTGAAAATTTATTTAAACTTTTTTTTTTATCCCATTGTACACTGCAAAGATTACTCTTCCGTTTCTTTTCCCCCATCCACATTGTTTCTGCTCACTGAAATCCTTCCCTACCAGAACTGTCTCCAACTCACTCCACTCTTCCACCCTGCTGACATACCTACATCTGCAGAGAAAAAAAGACACTCTCTGTGCAAACAGAGAGTTTGCAAACAGCACACCGATCGATCCCCAATAGCTCCTCCTCCTCCTCTCACTCACAGCATAGTCTTCACAGCACTCTGAGTAGACTTTGAACAGGAAAAAACACAAGCAAACCATCCGTGGTTTGTCTTCTGAACTGTTTATCTGTGCCAAATTAATATTGACGAATATTTTCGTACCTGGGGATCCTGTATTGCTCGGCCTAGTCAATCATAAACTTCAGTGGTTTGTTTTTCCCCTTGGAGGGCTTCCTTGCTGAATAAGAGAGAGGGTTTCTAAAACCTGGAGCCAGCCTCATGGAAGTTACAGATCAATAGTGCTGGCGTGAAGCAGCTTGGTGCTGTGCAGAAGCCCCACTCTTCTCTGCCGCTGCATCTCAATTATGCTCTGTGACACACCTGCTGTCCTAGTCCCGCTTTTCCCCTGAGGCAAGCCTGCTAATGTGCTAATTTATACGGTGCCTAACAGGGGATTTGGAAGAGAGGCCTTAGAGACTCATTTTCACCTGGTGCCTTATTAGGGATTTGAGCCCAATTCGCAGGAGATGAAAAGCCAATGACTATAACTCATTTGCGTCATTTAGTTCTCAATAGGTAGCCAGTTAGTGCATAATAGACTTGCGATGACTTTGTGCAGGTCATTTCCTTTTAACAGATGTTCCTTTGTGAAGTTGCTAGCCCGTAACAGTTCTGTGGGTTCTCTTTGCACACATTCAGGAGATATTTATTCCTTTGTCATTAAACAAAATCAAATTAATTACAAGCTAATATCAAAAAGGCAACAATTACATATTTTGCATTTCTACAGTATTTCTGTGGATTTCACATTCTCAAACGTTTAGACGTAGCCTGGCTGCACAGAATAGAGCTCTGACTGTTTTGTTAATGATAAGAGAGACAAAGAAAGGCTTGGCCATGCTTGTGAGGATTCTGAAGCCCCTCTGCCACCAGAGAATCACAGAACAGCTGAAGCTGGAAGGGACCTCAGGAGATCCTCTGGTCCCCTGCTTAACACAGTCAGCTAGAGCAGGTTGTCCACGACCAAGTCCAGTTGAGTTTTGAACATCTCCAAGGATAGATTCCGCAACCTCTCTGGGCAGTCAAAGTAGTGAAAACCCACCCTCACAGAGAAAAAGGTCTTCTTATGTTTAAATGGAATTTCTTGATTTTTGTTTTGTGATGGTTTCTCTTTGTCCTTTCACTGAGTATCCCTGAAAAAAGTCTGGCTTCATCTTCTTTACACCCTTGGTGCACACCAGGACCCCCAGGTCCTTCTCTGCAAAGCTGCTCTCCAGCAGGCTGGTTCCCAGCGTGTACTGGTGCATGGGGTAATTCCTCCCAAGGTGCAGGGCTTTGCACATCCCTCTGTTGAAGTCCACGAGGTTCCTCTCTGCCCACTTCTGTTCACTTATCTAGTCTGTTCTTCATCATTTTTTCCTACAAAGATGTTACAAGAGACGGCATTGAAAGCCTTACTGAAGCCAAGATAAACAACATCTCTCACCAAGAGTCATCACGTCACAGCAGGCTACCAGGTTGGCCAGGTGATATTTCTCCTTCATAAATTCATGCTGACTACCCCCAGTCACGTTCTTGTTCTTCACACGTTTAGAAATGCTTTCCAGGATTACTTGCTCCATCACATTTCAGTTCACAGTCCCACTCAGAAATAGGCCCACATTTCTTCTAGGTTTCCTTTTGCTGCTAACGTACTGATAGAAGCCTTTCTTGTGTCCTTCATGTCCACCACCACACTTAACCCCATGTGGATTTTGATATTCCTTACTTTATCCATGTGTATTTGGACAGTGTCTCTCTATTGCTCCCAAAGTCACCTGTCCCTGCTTCCACCTCTGGCCTGCTTTTTTTTTTTTTTTTAATACTTTAAATATTCTGAAGTGCTAGTGCTACACACCTTTGTATCTTAAGGAATGATAATAAGAATTAAAGGTATTTAGACAACTTTGCAGAGTGGTTGTCTTAGCCCCTTGGGATGGAATTTACTCTATCCAGTTTTAATGACCAGAAAGACATGTATCCAACCTAAGTTAGTCATCCCCTGAAATTAATCTTAAAGTGATGAAAAGTCTCCTGGAAGTGACTATCTCTCCTGGCTGAGCACAGAAACCCAGAATAGATATATACAGTTTAGACTACAAGTCTCTTTTTCAGATGACTAAAACAAATTCCATGCTTCAAACCACACTGTCCCATTCCGAGAAGCCAATAAAGATGATAAAACCATTATGTGTAGATTTGTGTTATTGTGCAATGACTAACAGGCACACATGTCCAGGTGCTGGAGAACTCACCACCAGAGGTGGAAGTCCCTTATTTCTGTGAACTTTCGCAACGTAAGCCCCTAACCATGGAGCACTGCTGTATCAAAAATGGAGATGTATAGAGTTCTTTTGTTCTTTTGTTTTTTTCTCTTATTTTTAAAAAGAAGTTACAACACCTTGTAAAGCTACAACTGCCCATTGGACAGAAGTGCCTTGTGATTAGTGCTGCCGACAAATACAAAATATTGAAGCCAGTAAGAACAGCAGGTGGGCTGTCAATGCATTACATGGACTTAGACACTTCTAACCTGTCAGCTGTTAGGCTGGAATATATGTAGTCTTCAGTTGGGCCAAAATCTGATATTCTTGCAACATAAAAAACTATTTAGCTTTATTTGCCCTTCATTTGTAAATCATATTTCTAGGTCAAGAAAAGCATTGTTAGAAATACAGCTACACAAATGTACAAAATGATATCACAGGTAAGGCTGGTTTTACTCAGGCAACAGGTGTAACAGCCTACAGCAAACACATTACTGAAATCAGCAGAACTTGCTGACTCCTTCATACCTTTAAGAATCTGGCTCAAAGTGACTTCAGAAGGTCACTCGCAGAGTCAGATGCAGAGCTTGGAGTAAACTCCCAGGGGTTCAGTGTCAACTCTTCTGCTTCACCTCTAGTACAAATAAATCCACTGGTTGCTTGTATCAGCAGGCCAGGGAACTACCCCTCACAGGGCTGCAGAAGCAGCATTTAAATCTTTCAGGATTTAGCTACTTAACAGGCAGTGGGAGGCTGGCGAAAAGCCTCATCCCTGAACAATGCATGGGACAGAGGAAGATGAGCTCAATACTTTGAGCCAATCCAGTCTTCAACTGGTGAAAGTTCAGAAAACTGCTGCCCAGGAGATAAGGCATTTTTTATTGTTAAAAAACAACACCACAGTCACATTTCTTCCACTGATATCACACATTGGAACAACAAGTAGTTGATAAAAAAGAAAAACTATCCCTAGTGATTAAGTTGTAATGAAACCACAGTGATCACAACATTTAAGTTATTCAGAATTCAAACCCGCCCATCGGAGGTGAGGAGTCAGATGCTTTCAAAATCCCAGGGCTTAGCGAGAGTAGAAGTGATCCGCACAGAAAATTTAATATTTTCATTAACTTCTGATTTTTGTTCTCTGAGGACCATTAACGCTGTGTATTTGGACAGCACGGGTCGGTGCCCACAATTTCAAGCAACTCAAGAGCTTTCTCTAATAATCTCAAATTATCCAATCTGTTCCCCCTTGGTTTGAACCCCAGGGGTGACAACAGCCTTAAGCACCTGCTGTTAACAGCTAGCACAAAATGGTGAAGTCTGAGGTTGTTCCAGATCTTTCAGATGCACAAACCTGACAAAGATCTTAATGGAGCCGGGATTTTGCATTTGCCACATTCTCCTGTCTGGAGAGGCAGATAATGCAGAAGTGCAGCCCGGGCACCAGGCAGGGGCACGACCAATTTCAGAGGAGATTGTAATAAACGAGGGCTTTAGTTTATCATTCCCCACAGGCTGTTGTGCTTAGCTGCTGCCACTCAGGTCTCAAGGTCTGTGAAATCATGACACTGCCGTGATGGCCACCCATCCTCATGTTCAGCAGCATAGCAGCACATCTGCTGCAGTGGCACATCCACTGCGCTGACCTTGGTGGCCCAGGGCTCACGCTGCAGCCAGGCTCTGCTTCCAGGCAGGCTGGTGCAGTGCCCCGGGGCTGGGCTGTCCGCAGGCAGAGCTGGGAGCTCGGTTCAGCAGACCTGGCCTTGCCGAGACCTTGCAGGAGCAATTTTGGGCAGCGGAAAATAGCAACAGTGCTGGGACCCAACTTAGGCTCTTAAATAACATGGCCAGTCCCCCTAGCCTTCTCTATCATGAGAGAAGAAGTGATGCTACTGGGGGCACTTCAGTGTGGGAGCCTTACTAAACACTTGAGGAGAAGCCTTTGTCCCTCCACTGACCTGGCACCTTGGTTTGGTGGGCTAAGTCAAGATAGCATCCCTTTGAAGACCTTAAGCAGGTCTGAAGAGCAACCCATTTTCTCACTCAAGTTCCAGAAAGTATTCTGAAATTCATTTGGAAAGCTGTTTTCCTATACTCAAGTAAGAAAACAAAGTAAGGTTGAATACCTTACCTTGGCACCCTCAGCATTTCTGTAGGCTCTGTATTCCAGCTGTTTTTCCAGTTCACGTGCTGGTATTCTGGGATCCAGCCTGGGGGGTTTGCTGCTCCCCAGGGACATTTTGGAAGGCAGTATGGCAAAACCTAGAGTTAGGGATCCCTGCCCATCACTTGGCCCCTCAAAATTAAAGACTGCAAAGCTGAGCTCCTCCCGCCTCCTTTTTTAACTCTCTTTCTTTGGATCCCACCCAGTAAGCTCAGCACTTTCTGAAAACTAAGCTGTGTTAAATATCCTATAGCATGCAAAACTTAATTCAATGACGGCTGTTTTTGAAATTTCAGGCCATCCAGACGGTTGGAAGCAAGTCAGATATATACTATTGATTAAAACACATTAATCCTAACATCAGGGAACATCTTTTAGCAATCCCAGGGCAGCTACCCGTCACTATATGCCTGTGCTGACAGCAGTTCAGGGAGGCAGCTTAGTAGGTCGGACAGATCGTGTGCAGTGATGTATGTTCCATGGAATAAACCAGCCAGGAGGTAGGCAGACACAAGTTTTCATGCAAAAGGGAGGGATAAAAGGGAAAGCAGCTAAAAGAAGAAACATAAAAATTGTACGTGCTATTTTACTCACTGCGTTTCACTTCTTCCTGCTTTTGCATTTCACACCATGCAAACTACAACCCATTAGATTTCATCAGATTTCTAATGAATTACTGCTGGGATCCAAATTCTCAGCAATACCCAACAGACAGGGTTGCTGAAGTTCACCTCCACAGTCCTGGCACTCATTTAATGCCGGCATTACCCATAGCGTAACTTAAATCTGCTCTAAATTAAGCCGGCTGGAGGAGTTTGGGAAAAAAATAATTCCCTACAGTA
This sequence comes from Anser anser, assembly GCF_964211835.1. Lineage (NCBI taxonomy): Eukaryota > Metazoa > Chordata > Aves > Anseriformes > Anatidae > Anser > Anser anser. The sequence continues at coordinate 92,635,502 of NC_139720.1, forward strand.
GACAAAACCAAAATAATACTGCTGGCCAAGCCACCCACATACCCTTTTTTCAAAGAAAATGTTTTCACTGATGTCTTCTGTGAAGTGACCCAGCAACTGTTTATTTAAGTTTCCTAACCGTTTCCCTTGGGAGCATCACTGCGTCCTCCCTTGTACATAGCCACCTTTTGCACTAGGACAAAATTCTCCCCATGCAACGATAGCGGTTTTCATTGTGATTGCAAAGGCTGTGCCAAATGTCCACTTGGATTGCCATAAGCAGGCAGAAAAAGACCTAAAGGCAACATCTTCAACACCAGGCAGGGAGACACTGGCACCGAGCACGCTGCAGGCCAGCGGTCACACCAGGGCACAGGTGGCCCTGCACCTCTGAGCGTGCAAGGTGGGGTCACTCCCTTACACACAGGAGCAGCTCCAAGTCCTTATGTCTGCATCTGCAAATGAAGAACGGGAAAGTTTTCCGTTCTTGAGGCTTTTATTTCAATGAATTTGCATATCTGCATTATGACGGTCTAAAAGAGCAGAGGTCATGTCCTTTTCTAAGTCTTAAAACAAAGTTACAATCCTCTGCCTGACATTTTTTAGCTTTAGAAAACCCAGAGATATCAGCAGGCGTCTTCCTTATGCTTCTGCAGTTTCCCTTAGATTGGCAGCTCTTTTATCCTGCATTACAGGTCACTATAGCAATCATTCTCATCTCTTGGGTATTTCTTCCTATAGAGGTTAATTAAAAAGAACAAAGGGCCTGATACTCTACCACCTCCTGCTTTGCATAGTCATTTGCAGAGCCAAGATCCACTCATGGCCTGCCCAGGGATTCACAGCTCTTCAGCCCCCATCCCAGCACGGACTGTCAGGCAGTAATAATAGGGAATGGGATGGGGAAGACAACTCCTGAAGCAGCACTTAAAATATTTCAGGATCGCTGTAGTTGCCTGAGTGACGCCAAGGCACTGGCAGGCAGCCTGGTCACTGAAACAGTGCAGAGGAAGAGGGCACACAAGCTCAGCAGTGAATTTCAGCTTTGGGGATTATTAACTGTTGGAAATTCATTTCACTGAGGAAGAGGGCCATGGTTTTAAACTGTTTCTCCGCAACGTTGAGATCCACCTCTCATAAATCTGCTGTTAAATTTACTGGGTGGAGCAAGAAAGCACTGCCCACTCAGAACCCCTCTCACATTTTATACCAGTACTAGCAAGCCATGCAAGTGTAAATGGCCATACAGCTGAGTGGCAATAGAGAACCAAAATAAAACCCATTTCACCTCTCAAATTAATTCGGCTTTGCTTGCATGATTTCTCTGTCATTCTTCCAGTTCTCCAGTCATCCATAGACTTTCAGGTTAAACAAGACATGAATTTTAAATACAAGAAGCACACAGAAAAAAGAGTGCCAGAAATTCTTTAGATATTCATTAAAGAAGGAAAATAAAGAGGGCAGGGGCCTGGGCTTGAGAACATTTTTTCCACTGATTGCTTTTGCTGGACAGTTGGATTTTCAACTAAGTCAAATATTTCTCCAATCAAAAGCTGGAAAATCAAAATATTTTGCTTTGAAAATGCTTCCTGTTATCTCAAGCATACTGTAGGTCAATTGGTTCCTACCCTCATTTTTCCGAGTTAGCTGTGATATGCTGTTCGTTCTCAGCTTCAGCGCTCTGATGGGAAAATCATCCTGGAAGCTGTAGACTGGCCAGAGCATCTGCTTCAGAGAAGGCAGAGGAAGAGGAGGTGCCCAGGATGCAACACCCAATATGTTCTTACACTGCTTTCAAATAGAGATGAGAAAATACGCTAAAACCACAAAGGTGTAAGATACATGTTCCCTTTCTCTTATGGGTTGCTCTTTCCTCCAGAGCCTTGGAAGCACTGATTTCCCCAGTAGTGCTCTTTAGGGAGCTGCAATCAGTAATGGCACATTTTGCCATGTAAACGTGCAAGGGACGGACAATACTGGCATAGGGGATGCGGTTTTACTCTCAGTCTTGTAACACTGACTGGTCACTTTATGTCTACTATAAAGCTCACCGGGGTAATGTGAGGCTTGGTTAATTTTATAAACTGCTTTGTGGCCACTATTGCCTGCGTGCCACAAACACTGAACATAAAATAGCTCATCCTTGATTGAAAGGTGAGGTAGAAGCATGAAATATGACTGCTACAAGAGGAACAGACATTAATAAAAGGAATCTTATAATCACACCTCCAATACCGCGTACTTATTCTTCATTTCTCTGGGTCACAATCTCTCTCTCTTAGTCTTGCTGAACCGCAAATACCGGCACGCTGGGAGTCACAAGTTACTGGGAAGGCTAAAGTCCACTGTGAGAGTAGCAAGAGCTAGTCTCCTGAAAAGAGAGCATTATGGACAGAGTGCTTTGCCATAATGAAATCGTACCTTGTTTCCTTTGAGAGCAAAAGGCGTTCTAGGGTGGAGTAGAGGCCTGATCCCCATTGAATATAATCAGAGTTCAGCAGAATATGGTACCAAGAGTGCTCTCTGAAACTGGATCAAAGAACAAATGGAAAATAAAATGGAATCACTAATATCACTTCATCCTTTATTATTTAAAAACTTCTGGCACCTCAAAGAAAATAGACAAAACTGGCCATGTTGCCACACTTACTCTTTCGGGGGAAATATGGAAGCACAGTTCCTGGATAAAATTACTGTTTGTGAAGTCTGATATATTTGAAAGCTCTTTGTAACAATTTATTGCATAATTCAAATCGCCACTACACGACAAACATCTAACATATTTATGCTGGCAGCACTGCCAGTGCATTTTTGTCATAAGAAGCTTGGAGGTCTGCTACAAATAATCTCCAAAGAGTAACTCTAATTAGCGGCTAAAGTTGGCATATTTCCTGCTATCTGAAATTAGATCAGAGAGTGAGGCTGAGATGAAAAAGCCCTATTAACTCCCTAGGTTTCCAGTTCCTGTTTATTGGTGGAAATTAATGTTTTGAACTTTATCAGCTACTATCTAAAGAAGTCTGGAGTCAGTGGTAATAGAGCGATTTGTGAAAGACGTTGCTGCCAACTGCTTCTGCTGAAGTACCATAGGCACTCGAAATAAATATCCACAGGAAAACTTTATTTAATGGTTACATGCAGCTCAACAATGGTCAAGAAAGATGGCTGAGTGACCAGCATGTTCGCCTGGCAATTGTAAGTGGGAGACATTCCTTGCTCCGAGGCACGACTTCATCATTTCTGCACGACCTAGAAAACATCACCCTTTGGGAAGGGTGGAAGCAGGGGAGATTCAAGAAAGGTTGACTATAGTTAATCAAATCTTTGTTTTTCCTATAGCTTGTGGAATCAGAGAGGATGCTCCAGACAAAGGACCCCATTTTTTGGTGTTCAGTGACTACCAACTAGCCTTTGAGTAGACCCCATTTGTCTTCAAGCTCGTCATCTGTAAAACAGAAATAGCACTGCTCTGCCTCATGGGAATGTTTGATAGATACTTTCCTCTGCTTCCTGGAGACATCAACCTCCCCACACACAAGCACATCACCAAATTCCATCAGAAGCAAACACCATAGCCTTGTCCCCACACAGCTCTCCAGCTTCCCTAGGGCCTTTGGTGGTAAGACCGGGTTTTACATCTCAGATTGATGTCCAAGCAACTTCAGCAGCTCTGAGGTTTGCATTCTGTTGGTTCCTCCTCTTTTTTAGTTCTGCACAACTTGCAAAACATTAAAATGCATAAGCTCCTGTAAAACATCAGGACTGGGAAGGGACAAGTAGAAAGGCAAGGGGAAAAGCAGTAGAAAGGAAGGCACAAGATATCATCCATTTGGGAGATGTATTTGAACTTCATTTCTTACAATTTTTAAACAAGCAAGAGATTTGTCAAGTTTTATTTTGCTCAAGCAAACACAAGGGAAAGGAGGCAATTTTTACATCCTGGGGCTAAGCACAGAAAAACAATATAATTCTAGAGTTAGCATGTAGACGAAGCAGGAAACATGTTATTAGGTCAGGCTACTCTTGTTTAGACAGAGCCATAGAGAATTCAGGCTTTGCTTTAGTTCTGGTAATCAGCCTGAGCAGACAAATCAATGTCTTCAGCTCTTGAAAGTTACAGAAAAAAATAGTAATGTCAGGCCTCATGTTTCCAAAGAAAGCTTTGGTTTTACAGCAATCCATCATCCCATCAGGCAATGTGGAAACTTTCTGCAGAATTTGTCTACCACAACAGGAATATTTATAATTTAATCAAATCTGCAGTAGAAACTGAATCTTCGCAGACAGAATACTAGTGTATCTTCACCATTTCCTCCATGCCACGAAATCTACTGCACAGACCCTTGTATTCAGGATTTGAGATCACTCTTCCCCACCTTTTGCTTCTGGGATGCGTGATTTTTAAGGCTCTCTCTCCAATTTTTCTCCTTAGGAGTACAGACAGTATCTGCATATAAAGACTTTAAGGGAATCAGGGAGAATCTTCCTTCTTAGGCCTGTCTTCACAGCAAAGTCAACATTAACTGAACCGATGCCTCAGGAACGGATCCCATCCAAACAACCAACCCTTTTCTAAAGCCTGACAATGTTTTAAAGCGAGGCTGGTGGCGCCGAAGCAGCCAGGGGCTGACACTCAAGAGAGCGGAATTAATTCTGCAAGCAACCCAACCCCCTATGGGAGGGAACGCAGGCAACACCCCTCTGCATACTACCATCATTTCAGCATCATCCCAAAGTTCCTTTGTGCCCAGGAAATTTAAGCAAGTTCTCAGTACCTTCCAGCCTAACACAGCAGGGAACGCAGCAAGGGCACCTCTGAAGTCCTAGGGCTGAACACAGACGTATGCAGGGTGGACAAGGCAAACAGGCTGAGCTTCTAGGGCAGCAGTCTGCAGAAGCAGACTTGTTCCTGTCCCCATAATATTAGATGACAAAAGCAAAGCTGATTTACATCCCCAGCAGAGCAATGAGTGAGTCAAATGAGGCTCCAGCATCTAATTACTGCAAGAGGTTTATTTGCAGACTGTAGCAGTTTGGGGAAATGTATTTGTACAGTTACTGTGAATTTCATGCAGCTCTGTGAATGTTATCTGTAACTTTTTTTTTTTTTAAGATAGAAAAAGAATAAAGTTTTGGAGATTGGATCATCTGTTTGGTAGGAAGACCTGGACACAAGCAGGGATGTCCAGAAACATGAGACTGAGCAATCAAGAAGGCTTCACCTGGACTGCTGAAGGAAGCAATGGGCCTTTGGCCAACAGCGTCTGTCTGGCTTCAGATAATCTCTGCAAAAACACGCCAAGGGTGAGGGCTTAAATATTCAGGCTGAGATAATATCAGTTAAAACAGCAGTGTCCTCCAGTCAACCAGTGACAGAGATTGTTTAACAAAGGGGAATTCTTCAGCAAAAAAAAGTAGTCCATTTACTGCCAGGGGGCAACGTGATGGGACTCGGTCTTTCCTGGGGGTTTGAACCAAACACAGGGACAGGACCAGACCGAGTCAGATTGAGTTCAGAAAGCTGATGTTTAATATAGATCCGTCATACTTTACATGCTGTGCGTGGGTGTTTCTTTTGCTAAGGCTGTTTCCTTAGTGTACCGTCCTGTTGTCCCCAAAGGGTGTGACTAGATGAAACCTGCCAGCAGACTGCGGACAGTTTGGGAGGCCCATGGAACAACCTCTGGAGTTGAACAGGAGGCCTGCAGGGTTCAATGCCATGGGGACACGTAACAAAGACACTTAAAACTTGTAAAAAATATGTTTGTCTATGCAGACCCAGGGAAATTAATGCATGTGGGATAATGTACTTCCAACTAATCACAAGAGTCTGGAGAACATTAAAAGAGAAGGATAAGACCTGGTTTTAACACAGATATCATATGTTTTTGCTAAAGGACATGTTACTATTGTAACTGCAGTTTTCCAGCTGCAGTTAATAACCTCTGGCTTCGGCTCCGGTTGGGAGAACACAAAGCAGCTCTTTGTGACTCTCCCACCCTAGGAATGGCTCCACTTTGGTCTGCTCACCACCATGTGCAATAGCCCCAAGGGAACCTTCCGCTTACTGGACATTCTTGTTATTTGACCTCTTAGGTTTGGCAGAGAGGACGTGGCATCTTGAAGAAACCAGCCCAGTATTTGCAGAATCAGGACCAGGGCAAATGAAACAACCCAGCCTGAGCTCTCCAAACCATGAAGGCTATTCCACACTACTCTTTTGGTGACCTTCTCCTGGCGTCCTTGAGCAGAGACAAGAGCATGTCAACACCTATAGCACAGTGAAAGAGCAAGTTCAGAACAGGTTGCGTGCATTGCATGCTCTGTGTCCTGTCCATATGTGCACAGCCTGTGCAAGCATGCCTGCAGATGAGCTAATACACACTTAAGCACCTGCTCTCTTGGGTGTGCTCCAGTCATTCTTGCACCAAACCGTATCAGCAAAGATAGCCTTAAGACCTTCAAGCTGCCCTTAGAAAAACTATATAGACCACAGTGAGTGTCAGCAATTCCTAGACTTCTCAATGGCAAACCTGCTGACTTCTCTAACTTAAAATGCACAGTACCAGCCAACCACAAAGCGAGCAAGTGCCAAAGAGCCCCTTTAACAGTCACTGTTTCCCTGTTCCCACCACAGTAGCAGGGAAAGGCTTTCTATTACTGCATTAACCTAAATAAAGCATTAATTCTGCTTTATAAAGGGCTCTTCCTCAACTGCTCTATAGAGGAACATTGTGTCATGATGTCGGGTTTAGTGTGTGGGGCTTGGCTTTGCTTACTTGTTTTAATGCATACACTCTTCTTTGCTATAGAAGGCAACAAGGAATTGTGTATGGAGCAGGAGTGGCTGAGACTCATGGTGATCCTGAATGAATTTTAATTGTTCCCAGCCTTTGGCAGCTGCATCAAGTAGTTCTGAACATCACTCTTTTCCTCAGTTTACCTGAGAAAAGATGGCATAGGTCAGGATCTCCAGTTGTCATGGAACATACAGAACAAAACTTTAAAGGACAGTAAGAGCACAAGTTGAGAAAAAAAAAAACAAAAAAAACACAGTAGGACAGCTTCTAAGTCTAGTAGGTACCACCATGTCACCATCTTAAGCCATATTCAGTGTTATTTCAATTCAATGTGAAGGCTGCTTTATGCATGCAGGCTGTTATCTACACCTTTCTGTTTCTCCTAGTGCTGAAGAGAAAATACTGTGTATGTATTAACACACTTGGTCATCCTTCACTGATCCCTAAAGTAATTACAGAGCTCCCTTGTAGTGCTGTGCTGGCACATTATTCTGTACAACATGAAAAAAAATACTAAGCCTAAGTTATTATAGACTGTGCTGAATGAGAAATTGGAATACTTGAGACAAATTGAAGGAATAGTATGTTAGGATCACAGAAGAAATTTGATATTATTTCCTAAGACACTCAAGACTTAGGAAGTAGGATGCAAGGGGAAGAAGGGAGAGCTGAGTCCAAAACTATGCGAATTTATGGATGCTGTGAATGAGAAGTTACACATTTTGTTATGTAAAGTTGTCAGTTTTCCTCTGTACAAATGGACATTCACTGGTCAGGTTCAGGAGGGCACTGAGGAGCTGTTAGAGACCTAGGTGAATGGTGTGGTAGAGCTAGAAACCTGATATCACCAGCACCAATATTAGTACAAAAAGAAGCCCCGTGACCACCATCTCAACATTCATCCTGGACCTTTCCTTATGGCACCTGGTACATCAGGCTTTGCATAATCACAGTCTGATGCAAGAAAAACAACTGCATGATTTTTTTAAATCATCAAAAATGAAGACAGTACTGTCTTTTCATAAAACCATTTTCTCCATGTTTCATTGTAAGTGCTACAGATGAACAGAAATAAGGTAAATCATCTCCTGTTGGTCTCAGTTTCTTACAAAAGGTGTATGAGAAAGCCCTCTCTGCTTGTAAGTCAGGTAAAAGTTCTGAGATTATTTTTTTCTGTAACATATATGTTGCAGAAAAGGCTTTGCGCAGAGTTTTCCATTCCCATGCACTAAATATTTCGACTGTTCTCAAGCTTAATTGCAAATCCAAGGTCAAGATCAATGCACATGAATTCCACAGAGCAACACAAGCAGAAATTATGAACTGTACCTCATTGTAACTGCTGGAGGTCAGGTCTGAATGAGGCATTTGCATTTGACAGGGTGTGTTTTCTCTAGCTCTGACTTAAGAAAACTTTGTTAAAGCAGAATTTTGCTTGTTATTTTCATGAGGGAATAGTCATATTAACCTTAACATTAGTACCACTTTATATCACTCATTCTTTATTATGGTCTTCATATTCCTGGAGAATGTGAAAATTGTTTCTCCATAGTAATTTGCAGTAACTGTTACATTTCATGGGTTTTCAGTATAAAACAGATGCCATATACCAACATGGCCCAGCACAAATGAAGTGCAAGGAAAAATACTGATGCTTTCCCTATGGTTTGATACCACTGAGCCTAGAGCAACAGACAGATTTATGGCTACCCTCCCTGGTCATTCCTCTACCTTCATTTGTGCATCTCGTAAGAAAGCACAGAGTAAACTTTCCAATGTTCATGTAAAGCTTGGGGAACGCAGTTAACTGACTGGTTTGGTTAGATGCTGGAGCAACTCCATCAGTTTCTTTACCTCTCTGCTAAAGCATCTCTGAAAAAAATGGCCCTTTAGCTATCTACATACAACTGTTGATGCTCAGTAAAAACAAGCAAAAAACAAACAACCCACAAAGGTAAGCTAAAACTTACCTAGAATAACCTGAGGAATCCTCTCCAACTGACTGATCTCCTTGAAAGGTAAATTCTGTACGTTAACCTCACCCTAAAACAGCAACATAGCCTTCTAGGTGCGCCGCTCCAATGACTAACAGAGCAAATAGGTTGAGGTCATCTCAGAGTCACTAAGAACTAGAAGTGGCTTATCAGTACACCTGAGAGAAACAAAGTGGGTGAAGATGATGGTAATTAATCTTTCCTGTCCCCTAAAAGCCCTAACCTCAGCTGTAATCACTTGTTCCTGAGTTCAGGGATCCACTGCTGCAGCTGAAGATCCTTTCTCTGTGGCAGGGCAAATGCTAGAAGGGTTAACAGTAAGAGCTATTAGTGGCTCTAATCAACTGTATGGATCCTTCTGCTGGGAGAATCCCTGCTTTTGCTGGGTTGCCTACTTCAGTTTCTGCTCTGTGCCACAAGTGTCGTGTAAGGCTGACAGAAAAGGGCCCAGGGACTGGACTGAGTCCTTGAAACTGCCAAACTCCTTGCAACGCAGTGCGACATCTATACTTTTCCTGGCTCATAACTCACCAATATTACAAATCTACTGCTGGAATTGGCTTAAAAGCACAGCTGATGTAGCCAGACCAGAACTCCAGATCACACTCCCAGACTGGCATGTTGGCTCAGCGTTTTGACAGCAGTGGAGAAAAAACATGATTACTTTTGTCACTAAAAGAAATGCAGATGGCTCTGTATATACCTGGAGTACTACTACTATCAAGTACTATCCTATAGCCATTTATCTAATAGTTGCCCTCTAACATGCCCCCACAGTACTCAACAATAATTTATTCGAGAAACAATCACAAGTCACATTTGTGCCTAGTAACTTCTGTTCAAGGACTCCACAACCAACTCATCTAGATAGATGCCAATTTCAGTGCAGTGAGTAAACAGAGGGCGGGCTCGTTCAGCCCTCCCCGAAACTGGAAGCAGAGCAGGATTTTACCAGCAGAAAGATGAAGGGATGGGACAAGCATCAGGCTGCCCTGCAATGGGAAAATAAGTGCCTTGGGGAGCGATGCTGGCTATTTCTAGTATAAAGAAAGATTATTGATTGTCTTGGATGGGGCCATTCCTCTGGCAGTTTGCTGCCTCCTGCCCAACTTCCCTCTGGCTTCATTTTCCAAAGCCCTAACATGCGAATCAAAGAAGGGGGGCATAGCAGGTTTTCAACCAGCCCTGAGCAGCCTGATGCCTTAGGCAGCCAGAGCCAGCCTTGGAGACACGCTTGTCACAGGAGGCCTGGCCTACTAGTCAAGTAAGTAGATTCCGGCTGTCTCCTGTGAGGTAAATATATTGATTTCAAGGGATAAGACGACTTTTTTTCTGGTACAAGTTGAGTGAAACAGTACAAAAACAGCTTTCATATCTTCTTAATTAACTATGGATGTATTTGAATCCAAATGTCAGCTCTACCACATTTACAAAGTTTTCAGCTGTGGTGGGTTGACCTCAGCCAGCAGCCAAGCACTTACACAGCCGTTAGCTCATCCCACTCTGCTCTTTGGGACAGGGGAGAAAATAGGAAGAGCAAAGGCAGAAAGCTCACGGGTTGAGATAAAGACAGTTTAATAGGTGAAGGGAAGAGGAAAAATAAAAACAGGCAATGCAAAGGCAATCCCTTACCACCTCCCGCAAGCAGACTAACGCCCAACCAGTCTCCAGGAAATGGCCACCTTGGAAGAAAATGCCCTCACCTTCTTCTTGGTTGGACCAAATGATCTTGGAGGTCTTTCCCAACCCTAATGAATCTATGATTCTTCCTCTATCCCATTTCTTACTGCTGAGCATGATGCTACACAGTATGGGATATCCTTTTGGCCAGCATGGGCCACCTGTCCTGTGTTCCCTCCCAGATTCTTGCCTACCCCCAGCCCACTCCCTGGTAGAGTGGGAAAAAGGGAAAACCTTGACACCATGTGAGAACTGTGCAGCAACAGACAAAACACCAGTGTGTCATCAATTCTCTTTTAGCCACAAATACTCAACACAGCACAGTACGGGTTCCTCTGAAAGAAGTTACTTCCCCCCAGCCAGACTCAGTACATCAACTTAGGCAAAAAATATTCCCCACCATTCCTCTTAACTTTTGGCTTGAATGTCGTCTATCAGAGTGACAAACATTGTGCTCCTACCAAACAGGCAATTTGGGAATGACATTATCACATGACTCATCAGACGATCGGTGCAGCATGCTGAAGTGCTAATCCATTATTTCTTGATTGCATTAAGAAATCGTTGCTTTATTTAAGAAATATGAGCTTTATAGTTACCAAAGGAAGTCTGAGCATGGGATTGGGAAGGAGTATGCTGTACACAACCGATTCAGAAAACCTGAAGCTGTACCCTCAGGAAAAAGTCTCTCTTTCTAACTGAGACACAATCAACTACTGTACTGCTCACTGATGTTATTTGTATAAAGGTCTGGGTAAGAGGCATCTAGAATGCAGTAGGTCTGGTTTGGCATCCAGACCTCTGCGTTACACGTTTTTGGGGACAAAACTGTCATCACCTACAAAGTTAGTGCAGACTCTTCATAGGTCATATGAAGTTCCTAAAGTTCCTCTGATCAGCTGTGCAGCACTGCCCCATGGAAATCTGTCTTCAGTGCTTTATACTTATCATTGTTTATTAACCAACTAATCTGAAACACTAATACAATAAATGCTAAAATAATGTAGCTGTGGTTGTGGGATTACAGCTCTTCAGAACAGAAATCCAGGACTCCTAAAGGGAAAGGGGGTGCTTCATAAAATGCTGGTGGCTCTAGTTAACCAAATGAAGAAAAAAGAAAAAAGTTCTTAAATAATGGGATCCCATTTCCTTAGGCAGGATAATTACAAAGTACAGATGAGGAACTCCTGTTCTGCAGATTGCCACGTGGTGCAAGATCACAGCCAAAGGTGGAGGGTGAAGAAATACAAAGTTTTCACAAAGAAGGATGTAATTCCTTTGTGATGCATATCTTACAGCCATCAGAGGACTGAGAAGCTGAGAACAGACACCATAAAACTGAACTCAACAGGCAAACCGCTGCTAGATGATAAACCAAGGACTTTTTGATAGGAAGGATCTGACAGTAAAAATGACCTTTCTGTTCTAGCACAGCCAGCTCAGGGCAACACAAAGGCATCATTACAGCTGCCCAGAAGGAAAATACTGAGATCCCTCCTACTTAGCTTGGAGAGAGCTCAGGTATTCAGCTTTATAATCTCAGTTCTGTTACTCTTTTAGAGAGTAATCCTGGCAAAATCATCTGAGAGCAAAACACAAGTGACAAAGCCCTTCCTCAATTATCATGGGGGATTTTGCAGCCCACAAAACTCTTAAGTACTTCATGGAATACTTCCCCAGCCTCTTCATGGTAGCTAGCAAATTGTGCCCTCTTCTGAAGAGGGGGGTGGAAGGAGGATATCAGCGTGGTTACCCTTGACACAACATTTTATAATGCAGTCCATTGCTGTGCTCGACTCTGGGGTAAGATTCACTGAAGGACATGAGGACTGAGGTATACTCAGAATCATTTGGACAATATTGCAATATTTTCTGTGTATGACATGGAATAAGCATCCTAAGGGAAGAGCTAGTACCATAAATCCTGGTTGGATTCACTGAACACAACCTCTAACACTTTGAAAAATTACAAGAACAGTTGTTTTTCTAGAAGTGATGATGACATTGATAGGAGAAGGGGGAGGCTGCTTTGCTGTTCTGCCTGGGGGCTTGTAAATACGTTCTTCTCATCTGCCCCCACCAGCAATACAGATATTTTCATCAGGCGCCAAGACTGCTGAGAGGTAACAGAAAAATTTTGCTCACCATGTATACAATCTTGCAAATGGGGCATCAGTTCCCTCACTCTTAAACTTAACAGGTATTATAAAGGTTAAGAAAAACATTTTAGGTTGAAAGAAAGTATCAAAGCATTCTCTAGTGCTTTATTCAAAGACAAAGACAAAGAGAAAACCTTGGAAACAAAAGCAGGGCATCCCACTAGCTCAACTGAATAAAAGATCAAAAGGGGAAAAGCTGTGTGAAATAATTCTCTACCTCGAACTCAATCTGCATTCAAACTCAATTTATGGATGAATGAATGATGAAGATCAGCTTGAGGGAAGCGAGCTGCAATCACCATCATTATTATTATATGAGAAAATACAATCATGGCAGTCAAAACACCCACTATACAATACCACCTTCAGCCCAATTCTTCCTTTACAGTAATTTTAGGTTTATGCAATTTCAATCTGTGAAAGATGCATTGGGTTTCAAGACCACCGTACTAGGAAAGCAATACTTTATTTGAAGACATGCTCACATGTTAAGATCCAGAAACATCAATGCTGACCCAGCAGAAGAGGGAACTGATTTGCTCCTGGGAATGTGATTTAACAAAGGGAAATCTTTCTTTGTCTACTCCCTATTCTGATATTAGACTGAAAAAAAAAAAAGGTATGGTTAGTCTCTAACAAAAGAATAATCACATGCAAATATTTTATTGATAACTACTCTGTATATTATCATGGATCTATAAGGGTCAGGGTGTATGAGGCTATCTGATCCCAGACAAGCTCAAATATAACACACAGTGCAGGTGAATGATGCAAGATATTTAATGTAAATGAAAGACTGATAACAGCAAAAGTCAAGTCTGCCATAAGTAGCGACAAAGGTATGCCAAAACAGAACAAGTCCCATATTTGAGGCAGAATTTCTCAGTGAAAACTGAACTTCTGGTCCCCTAGAGTGGAATGCATGACAAGTCAAGCAGTGAAACAGCCTGGAATAATCCAGCGGTGTTTGTCATCAAGTACAGGCCAAAGAATTTTTTTTATTTTCTTGTAATTCTGAAACATGTGCTACCTAGTTCCCAACAAAAATTACATACATGGAGTAACTTATACTGCTGAATCAAACCTAACTACGACATCTGGCTCTGTATCCAAAGATCATGGCATCCTTTCCACTTACATGTCATCAGTGCAACTTAAAATTTAATTTACAAACCAAAGATACTGCAAAACTCATTTGTAGAAATATGCTTGCCCTCCAGCCTGCACAACTTCCTCACTATTTATCACAAGTACTGCTCAGACAGCATTTGTGACTGGTCCCAGTAAGCTGCATCGTGTGCTCATTGCAGCCGTGAGTTCTCCCATCTGCTTCCTGACCGAATGACTCCCAGACCACAAGCAGCTTGCCCCAAATTCTGATTCAAACATATAAATATTCACACCAGCATTCACAGATGGATATACGTTGGCTGGAGTATCTGTAACGCTTTCCTTCCTGGGAACTAGAGCTTTTTAGAAAATAGAAGTGTGGTGGTAAGGGAAATGGAGTTATGCGTTCTGTAAAGTAAACGTATTTAAAAGGATATTTTGAAACCTTTCTTATGTGATATTTGCCCACCTTTAATCACAGCCCTTCCACCTCCAAGAGAGAAAAAAATATCCACAGCTAAATCATCTCCTTAACATATGCCTCTCCATCACATCTGTCACTCCCAAGGTTTTTCCACCTAATAATTCTGAACCCATACCAACAAGAACAATCCTCAAACAAACCATAAAACCTAAACAAACAGAACAAGTTAATCTATTGAAATTTAAAAAGGCTGTAATGTCATAGTAGGCCTGCACTGATCTAAGACCATATTGACATTAAAACAAGAGCTCACCTTCTGTGCCCCGAAAGCCTGAAGCCTATTTATTCATAACAGTTGTTAATTGCATTTCACATCACTTTGGTTCTTCCTTCATTTGCGTGTCAAACAGCCTTTGATGAAAGAAGTAATTAAACATTTGCAAAGCTATTTGCAGTTAGTATTCCGGTTTTAATGAAAATAAATAATGCAGTAACAAAGCTCAACTACCTGATTACCCCACTCCCACTTTTTTCCCCTTCTTTTCCCCTTTTATTTCTTTTCTTTTAAGCAAAAAGTAAGACTGGGAAAGGATCTGGCTTCAGCTTTGCCCTTGAAAATCAGGTAAAGTTGTACAGCATGTTTTGAATTCAGTTTGCACTCAGAGCACACATGCACACAGCTGTCATCCCACTTTGATAGTGAAAGCAGACTAAGATTAGAGCAGGAAATGTCCATGACCTTGAGAATTATCACTCCTGATACAACAAGTAGCTTATTGGTGTGGAGGCACAGCAAGGACGTTAAACCATTAGAGTCTGATCCTCACAGCTATTGTTGCATCTCCTGGAAGACTTGAGAAATACTATTTTTAAAACTGTAAGGCTTCAGGGTCAAAATCTGCTTACTCAAAACTATTTCCCAACTACAGGTTCTCATCTTTTGCAAGTCTTAGTGACTTTGCTGGTTTTCTTTTACATGGAAAGGACTCAGAAATTACAATAACAGCTACATAAAACTGTAACCTGGTGTACAATACTGAGCATTGTAGTATATGCTCTAAAACAAGGTGAAGTCTCAGTTCCCAGGCAGCATACTCAGTGAGTTCTTGAGAGAAGCAGCTCTGGTATCTTGTGTAGCAGAAACTCAAGGAAGCCCTTTTCAAAGCTTCACGCTTCCCTTTCAGATCCATTTTTATGTGCTCAGGGTCAAAAAATGTTTAAAAAATCAAGTCTTTTACCAAGTAAAAGAACTCTTGCTTTCCAAGAGGAAGACAGTGAAGGAAGAGCAAGACACGCATCCATAGGGAGCACAGGGGTAGAGCCAAAGTTCACAGCAGGTCTTAGTTTTCTCCAAACCACAGCTTCTCTCTTTTTTTTTTTTTTTTTTTTGGGGGGGGGGGACGCTGTTTGGTTGTTGTTGTTAAATAACAGACTTATACGTAGCTATTGAAAGGGCAGAAAATATCCTTAAAGTTTGCAATGAACTACATAACTGTAGCTCTCCCAGTTTTCTCACAGCATTACATATTTAATGTTTCTCTTCAGGCTACAGATCCTGAGAGGATGGGGGAAAGATAAAGCATGATTTTTCATTTCCATTAGCAATAGTTTCTTATCATCCATGCTTGCAGAGAAAATGTGCTCACAAATGCATTCCAAAACCATTCTACAGCCTGAGAAAACAGGGAAGAGAATCCAAAGTTTATTAGTCTATAATCCCAAGGTATGGAGCAAGGGGGAATTTAGCATACTCACAGCATTAGATGTGATGGAGCTAGCAGTATGACCTGACTTTGAAGACCACCTGCAAACAACAGCCTTCATTTCATGGATTGCTGTTTATGATGCTAAGGATGATACTTCAGACAGTGACACTGTTTATAATTCCACTCTTGGGCAGAAAAGAGAGGACCGATCATTTGAGGAAGATTTACATCAGGCATGGCTTGTATCATTCAGACTATCTGTGTATCATTCAAGGTGGTTCAGACTATCAAAGGTGGGCTCAGAAAGCTAAAATTTAAGAACTGCAGCTCTTTGATGCTATACAGCAGGGTTACAGCAAGGTGTAATTCATTCTTTTCAGAGAGGGAACTTGACTTTCATAAGCTTGAGGAGCCAATAAGGCGAAAGTGTTTCAAATAGATGTTACAGAAAAAGCACGAAGATAGTGCAGGAGAGGAACAAAGAAGGGACAGATGGTTGTAAAGGGCAGTGCAAGTCTCCCTCCATACAGAGGTGTTATTTGCTTGCAATAGCCTTATTAATGGCACTATCAATCTCTCTTTGAACATAATAGAGTATTTTTGCCACAATTTCCCAGTCTCTCTGCCTGAATTGTATCTAGGGAAGCAACAGTGACTGGCATGCTAAATTTGGGTGTCACACTGACATGCTTGGCACAGGATAAAATGGCTGTGCTGGAAGCTGCAAGCACAGAGCTGTGTTCACATCACCAGTTCCCAGCTGATGAAGCATACTACGACTGCAGGCAAGGCACCAAATCGAGCCAAACAAGCTCGGCTGGGCTCATTCTCCTCAACCCAGCAGTGGCAGTGGCCAAAGGCAACAGCAGAGCAGAAGAAAAGCACCAGGGGCGTGATGGACTCTATGGAGCAAGGCAGGCTGGAGAGGAGAGGGACTTGGGGGGATAAAAGGCAGCAGCTTCCATTCCAGACAGCAGAAGGGGGATGCTGGCTTGTGGAGGGAGCACACGAAAAGAGCAGAAGGCTGAGGCAGCCGCGACTGTGAGCGTCACTCCAAAGCTCTGGGAACCAGCAGTCTATTCAGCCATCCTCTAGCTGCTATCACTGGTGGAGCTGAACCAAGGACAGCAAAAGGGGGAAGTCTGGGCAGAAGTTTCCCAGCCCAGACACAGCCTATGGTTCTATTATGTCTCTTTATAATGAAGTGTTTCACCGATGCCAAGACAGTTCAAAGAACAGATACTCTGAAAACGGTATTCTCAGCTGCGTTTTCCAGCAAACTGCCTCACGAGCGAGACTCACTCACAATTAGTTATGCTGGCAGCCAGCACTACATCGCACCTAGTGAGACACATACAGTAACTGAATGTGACATGCCACCATAATGACAGATCAAACTAGGACATTTCAGAAGACAAAGTGCTCCAATACGAGAGGTTTAAAGAGGCACTAAAGAATTTATGGAGAATGAAACGCAACTTCAGGGAGGCTGATGAAATTATCAGCCTCACCAAGAGCAAACACTGAGCCAAATGGCGGGATCATATAATCCCATGCTACCGACAGACAGCCTTGTTGGGAGTCTCAAGGCATTCATCTTCTTAACTGAAGCTGAGCTGAACGGATTTGATCACATTAGGACCATCGGACAAAAAAAACATTCACAGAGGAAACTTTAAAACTTTTTAAAGGGTTTGAACTATGGCACTTTTAAAAATTAAGAATGAATGTTAAACAGAATGAGGGAGCAGGACCTGGGGACCTAGTAAAAGATCTGGGGGGGAACTTTCTTTTTTCTTTTCAGTATAGATTTGTAAATACATTTGTTTTCCTTTAGATATTTCCAAATTTTCGGGGGGGGGGGGGGGGGAAGGATTTTAGAGACAAAAACATGCTTTCTAAGCAATCATCCAGAAGCTTCCACCTGTGATTCAATGAAAATTAAAAAATTATTTATGGATTAGATACAATTTTTCATTTCCCACCACCACATGCTGCCTAATTTCAAGTTGCCCTATTACTAAAAGGATTGTGAGTCTGATCCAGTGATGGCTGACTTGACTTTAATAAGAGCTGAAAGCACTCAGTTCTCTGTGGAAATGAGTCCGTGCTTCACAGTGTAAGTCCGTAAGACCTGGAGTGGAGCAATGCTTTTATTCCAGCTTGCTACCTGCAGACAGAGAGATGTATCACCAGCAGAGCCAGGTACCTGTCATTCCATTTCTGCATGGGGAGCAATGCCTTTAAAGAGGATCTGGCAAAAGTGGGCAACAGGGCTGTTTTTATTATGCAAGACTGATCAGCTAGGGCTCAGCCACCAGAGCTCTGCCAGCCTCCTTGGCTCTGTGCTGGCCAAAGCAGCCCGTGCTTTTGGCACGTCTAAATGCTCCCCTGCAGCTCAGCAGAATCAGCTCCAGTTCCTCCCCTGCAGAAGGTTTCCTATGAGACCCTGAGAAAGTCAAATAAGGACAGAGTTTTAAGAGTTTGTAAATGGCCCACTTTTAATGTTTTTAAGCAAAACAGACAAGGCTTATAGGTATTGATCTGTAAAAAGGATAATGTTTACACCAGCAACACAAGAAAGGGCGAAATGTGTGACCAAGATAAATGCACCCAAGTCTTGAGATATCCAAGTAACAAACAATAGGGGCCAAAAGAATCACACAGGTTCTGCTGTGTAATTCACATCCTTGCTATAGAACAAATTTTCTTTGCAAATTTTCACTGAAAAAAATGATCTTTAACATAAGTAAACGTCCTCACCTAATTCCTTCAGGTTTGCACCTTTTGTTAAGGGTTCCTCTGCCCCCAGTGCAATAACCTGACCCTCACATGTCCCCAGCATCATTCCCACTAAGCATGAAATGCCACATGCTATGGCTTATCTGTAGATACACATGCATATAGACAGGGCACTGTATACGTGCTAATTAACTTCTGCAATTGCCAAGTTTTCCTCTCCTCTCCCAGAGTATGGGTACCATTTGGATTGCTTTTCTCTTTCTCAATGTCAATTAAAAGTACTTAATTATTTTTAACATAATACTGAATTTGTCTGAAATGGGGAGAGAAAGAACTGAATTTATAAGAGACAGAAAGCAACTGCATAAACTTCATTTATTTTAGATAGACAGAATACAAACACTCCAGGCCTAAATCATCTAACAATGTATGTTAGATGGTACCCATTGGTATAGCTGATATGCAAATGCACTACATCACATTTTGAAAGCTGTGCAGACCAGAGAAGAGGAAAGGGGATACCCACCAGCACATCCTAATCCCTGTAAACAGGAGCCCATGGGGTGCTGCCTTCAAGTTTCCAAAATAACTCAACAAAATCAACATGCACAATGTCACAGCACAGCTACCATATCTACTAAAATTAAAATATGTATTTGTGTAGAAGTCCAACGCAATATCAGAGATGACCTGAGCATCCATTTTCAGTCTCAGTGTCACAGGTGCTTCCAAGCACCCTAAATATTAATTTAGCAAGGAGATGTATATACTTTGGGACTGTATAGACTCTTCTCTCACGTGGCATGGAGTGCATTGTAATAGCATGAAGAAAGAGGGACAGGAGAGGATAAAGGAAAACCATGTGCTTAGTCCTTCTTGCATGGTCCACTCCATACCTTCCTTAGAGGTACTGAGAGCCTGAACCCAGGCCTTGCCCTGACAGCGAATGGAAAGTGCTATTACTTGCAAAAAGTAGAAATACTGGGTGGACACCAGTTGTGTACACTCAGAAACAATGTCTCTAAGCACAGAAAGTGTCTGTAGTACAAGGCCTTATGTTCTTCCTCCATGAGGCCTGAAACCAGCCAGGAGGAGGCTATGAACATTGAGCAGACATAGGATTCCTCTCAGCAGGAGGCACAGAGCTAGGCGTTAACCGAACGCCTCCTTTCTCCTCTACTTTCTTCTGGGCTGTGACAACCTCTCTTGGAGGGCAAACCACAGAGCCTCTGCCCCCAAAGCTTCCTGGGCTCCCCCAGAGCCAGGCCTGCACTGCTCAGCACCACCCCAGACTCCTCGGGGAAGGCTCCTGATGGTGCCAAAGCCGCCTGGGGCCTTGCAGGAGGCAGCGGCACTGCTCGCACCCGGCCTCTGCTCCAGGCTGGCAACACAAACCCGACCACTCGGGCACAGCTGCAACAGCAGGGGCCCTGTTACTGAACTTGCCTCCGAAATGCCAAGCCCTGCTGGGCCTGTGGAAATCAGGTTTACAATAGCAGTCGCAGCCATCAGCTCCCTCTTTTGTGATTTCCAGCATTGCTATGCTGTTTGCGAACCTCGCCTTAAATGAATGTGCTATACGCTGGGAGAAGCGAGGCTTGGTGAAAAAGCACATGTACACGCTGACACACAAAGTGTGACAAAACCCAGTGGCAAGGTTGTGCTAATAGCTTGTTATTTGGTGACATAAAATCCCTGCTAAGATAATATAGGCAGCCTAAAAACCCAACAGCCCTTTGACTGAGACAGCGGACAGAAGCAGAAAAAGGCCCTTTCACTTCATTCCCCACGGCAGTTAAATGCACACAGGGCACAAAACCCCCAAAGAAAACAATTACCTTTCTGCCAGAAGAAAATACACTCATTTTGCTCACGCATGATGTACAGGGCACAAAGCACACTTGTCGCAGAGGAAAAAGGCTGAAGTGTGCTTTGGAGAAGTTTTGCTTGAAATTGGAGTTGTAAGAGCAGCTCTTGGAAGCAGCTGCCCTTTGTCTGCTTCCCTCTCCTGTATAGAGCAGCCATCTACTTGCAGCCTTAAGTCTTGACCAGAACATCAGGGAGCACAGCAGCTAAAATAAAAATAAGTATGTGTGTGTCTACCTAAAGTTCTGTTCTAACCTGAAAGCTGTACAGGCTGTGGTTACATGATCACACATCGACTGATAAGATTTCACTTGTGCAATTACCTGATGTGGACACAGATTCAGTTCTCCAAAGGCACGTAACAGACCCCTGTGCATACATAAATAGAGACCATGCTGAGGATGCAGAGCCCACTGAGACAGCTTACCTCCATTATGGCTTATTATTTCAGGCACCAAATTTACATGGCGCTCACTGCATGCAGTGCTGGTGCAGGTGTGGCGCCCAGCACAGACACACCGCTGTGCTTTGCTGGGAGCTGGCTCAGGTTCAGGGTTGGTCCTGAGCTGCTTCCATATAGTGGTTTTCACAACAGGCTCTCCTGTGCTCCTCAGCACGTGCAGGGCAGCTCACTGCCTGTGCAGGCCCGTCTGGCTCTGCCCAACTATCCTGCTCAAGGGCGTGATTTTGTGCCTCTCAGCCTCCCCAGATGGGAGCGCACCAAACAGTACCAAGACCCCAGAGATGATTTACAGGAACCCCTCTTCAACCAGAAACAGCAATACAAAACATTCTGCAATCCAGGAGGCTGATGACCACGCAGCAGACGTACAGATGCCACTCATCCACACATACCCACGCTAACAGCACGGGCGTTGCTATCAGAGGAGCTGCGTTAATTTGCGTCATCTGTGGATCAGTATGCAAGGGAATACACTAGAGCACGGGTGGCAAGGATGATTGCAGTCACAACCAATTTATCCCTACTGAGCCAAAAGTACAATTTCTGATTTGGCAGGGCTAGTAAGCAATTGGCCCACTTACACCCCTTGTTTACAAGAGTTGTGCTCCGTAGCCTAGGGAGTGAGACAGCCCAGCATACACCACGCTTTGCTCTATGGCTGTTAATTGTCTTGGATGACTCTTTATTTATATAAATAATTTACTTGGTGTCTCCTGCCAAGAAGACACCTGAGCCCTACATAATCCGCTAATGCTGACTTTAATGATCCACATCCAGCACATGGGCACCACCATTCCCATCGTGCTCCCCTTGCCCCCAGTAAGTCCCCTGCCCATCTGTGCAGAAGGACGGATGAAATGATCGAGGATTAACAATGGCAAGGCCCGGGATGGAACAATTTATGAATCTGAGCACAGTTCCTGTGGGATCTGATGGGCTTCCTCAGGGAAAGTGCTCTGCAGATGTGGCCTCAGACAGAGACCTACTTTCCCTGACCTAAAAGGATGGCATGTCTCCATTACAGGCAGCTGAATTTTTTGTAGCAAAACAGTTGATGTGGTCAACTTAAACTTTTCTTCTGTTCCTTGAAACATAAAATATAGAGAATCACGTTTGTGAATGAGTCTATCATTCAGATTGCTTCAGCGGACATCAAATCTATTCCAATTTATGAAACTGTTGGGAT
Organism: Anser anser; assembly: GCF_964211835.1. Taxonomy (NCBI): domain Eukaryota; kingdom Metazoa; phylum Chordata; class Aves; order Anseriformes; family Anatidae; genus Anser; species Anser anser. The sequence continues at coordinate 92,657,611 of NC_139720.1, forward strand.
CTTTGTCTGATGCTTTAGTGCTTAGCCACAAAAACTTAGCCTCTATTATGTCCTTGTTGTAAGGGATGAACCTAAGCCTCAGTTAAACCCACAGCTTTGAAAGTTTTAAAAACACAAGGCAGAAATCTAACCTTGTAAAAGGTGTTTATTTAGACCAAGTGGTTTTTAATCTGTTATGAGTAACAGATGTTTTTGACTGATGTGTTTGTATCTTCTCATAGTACCAGGACAGGCACTGTAAGCTTTGAATACAAATACAGAGATTTTATTCCTGTCAGGAATGTGACAGCTGCTTCACACTCATTGCCTGGCACATAATTTCAAAGAAAATCTATGACAATTGAAATACCAAAAGTTTGTCAAAACGTAGGTTGACTCTCTTAAAAGCATACGTTTTCTGCCAGTGTGTGTCCCAACAGCTCTGTACCATCTAGCCCAGCACACCAAGAACGTCACTTCAGATTTCAGGACACATTACCATCTATTAGCAAAACAATCGTGTTGAACTATTCTTTGTTACCTTGGGCTCTCAATACACAGCGGTCTCTACTGGCCCAGTTCTTCAGCGACGTCTGTCAGGAACCTTTCCTCACACATTTTGCCCTGTTAAGGCCTGTCTGTTTAATTTTATGGATAAAAGTTTGCAAGATGAAGCTAAATTGCTGAAGTGATGACAACCCACACATGGAAAGCTCTGAATATTTAAGAAATAGTCCAAGCTGAACATAATGACAGTCAACTGATTATCACTGCTGGAACAGAAGTGTGTGCTGCTATTGCTAATTCCCTCTGTTCTGCAGTTAAACAGTTTTGGTCTCCAGGACAACCAGTGAAGAAATATTTACCAATGTAACATGTATGCACTATACAACAGGGCTGCAAACACACCACACGCTAAGATACTAAATGTCAACATTTCAGCCTCAACCAGGTTCTTACATCCAAAGCCAAACACACTGGTAACCTTTCCACCAGATGTATTTGGCAGAAAGCTCTCTGTTCAAACATAGGCTGCTCTATAGCCTCAAGAAAGGCTCCTCTAAATATTAACTAACATCATGAATGCAGGAAATGTAAATAGCTTCACTAGCCAGTCTAAACAAGTACTGCTTTCTCCTTTGTAAATACTAAGCATGGATATAAAAAAACTTTCTCATATTAAAAAGATGAGAAGGGAATGGAAAGCAGTACCGCCTGATGGTGGAAAATTCAAAAACAAGTATCTTCATTTTTCTGTGTCAATATAAATGAATATCAAATACTTGCTCTTCAAGTATTCCCCGTGGTATTCTCTTGCTTCAGTTTCCTCATGAGTCTTTGGTCTCTTCACTAAGGCAAACACATTTTTCATTTGCTACCATCCCCTCTTCACTGTATCCTGTATTTGCCAACTACCGCACCCATCACTGGCAAACACCATCCAAGCACCATCCAAGCAAGTCGCATTGGTCCACCGCCCACCTCCTAGAAAAGGTCTTGTCCTGCATTTCTGGAACATTTTATTGTTCTATGACATTCGTGCCATGTCAGCCAGAAGACACAAGTCAGTTCTCTGAGTAGCTGGTAACCAGAGGTTTCCTCCAATAAATTTCTTCATCCTGTCCTACTTCACTATCCTCACAAATGTTGCCTTGAATAAACTTTCCCAGAGAGTTTTGGACCTCTCATTAGCTTTAATAACATTAGACACAGGTTTTCAGGTTCCTGACCAAAACTTAATAGCACTGGTAGAGAAGAGACCTGATCCAGATTCCTATCAGACATCAGGTTTATCGTGATGAACAAGCAGGTTCATCAGCATTCATAATCCTCATACACAGGTAATACCACAGTTAGTAATCAGCGCTACATGTGACTCGCCCTTTACAACACGTAACAGAGATAACATTATGAGGCACATATCTTTGTTCAGAATGCAATTACGTGACCTCTGATATCACACAACAGAAGTAATATTAGTCACAGTTTATTCATCTGTATGTCTGAAATGAATGGGAGGTGCCACTTGAGCTAACAGATCACGTGTAACCTTTCTTCCCTCTGTTTCACCAATAGGTGGTGGAAGACAGCTCCTTTTCAGTGGGCCAAGACCACAGGCTTACATCTACATGTGGGCATGACCCTGGAAAAGACACTGGCAGAAATCCCAGAACCAGTGTAGCAGACAGAAGTATGCACTAGCAGCTATGCACTAACTTTCTCCATAGTGTGTGTATTAATAAACACTGCTTCAGACCCTCTGTGTGGGTATGGGACTTCACAGGGTGTGAGAGACAAGGCATTAATAACAAATTTACAGCACGAGGAAAGAAGTTTGGCAAACTTCCTGGTGAAGCAAGAAGTCATCTACTTCACCAGTATGTGAACTGCTAGTGCTAGTGAAACCTGTAGAACGAATACCAGGAAAGATCTACTTTGAAAAGCAGATCCTCAGCCTAGAAGCGCAGTCATGAATGAAGAGTTCAGATTTCAGGGCTTAAAATTAATGTCCCAAAGATGCTGCACCCAGACATCCCTCCAGACCCAGAATAAAATGGTGCTTTTCAGCCAACTTAAAGACAGACAGGATTACACAGTTGTGCATGCTGGTTATGTGTTTCTGCACTCATCCCTCCATACCACTTAGGATAAGTCTCTTTTTGATAATGGTATTTACATCAAGTCACTCTATCAGGTTAAAAAAAAAAAAAAAGTCAGCAAGCCCTGACAGCCATGGGCAGCTGACTTAATACATTATATTAAACATTAATATCCCACAAATATAAAAAGGTTAAGATGTGTGGCTCTCTTTTTATTTCCAGTTTTCAATGAAGAACAACAGGCTCTTTGTCAGTTGGCAGATGTGAGTTACAACTGCTTAGTCATAAAGGAAAACCAGTCCATTACATTTTCTTGATGATCCAAGCAGACCCCTGTATATTGTTCTCCACTTAAACATTTTGATTGCTGATCAGACTCGTTTCAATTTATAGCTCCTTCCTTCCCTCCCAACAAAGCTCTAAAACTAGTGTTAAGGTAAAAAGCATGACAAATCACATCTGCTTCTTACTTGGTAAATGGCTCCTACCTGCTTGGTTTTCTACAGCCATCACCTTTCACTGCTTTTGCAGCAGCAAGCACCTGCAGTTCCCCCAGCTGTACATCTACTGCTGTCCAGGCTACAGCCTCTATTAGCTTGTCATCTCTCCAATATGTATTATACTAGCCTACATTTCTTCCTACAAGCGCCTAATGACCCAGCATCTGTTTCACTGCTGGCTTTAATAAAAACATTTTCCTTGTTGTTCTGGGCTCAAATGCCTTCCATGAACTTCCACTGTTTCCAGAGGGTCTCACAACTTCATCACGATTAGTGCCAATCTCTCAAGTGAAACATTAGATGAATCAGAAGAATCTCCGTGTCATGCTCTTTGGTGCATTCAGGGAGCAAACATAATTTTATTTTAAGGATAGAGGATTCGGTTATCTGTCCCATTAATTATTCCCTCTGGAATTCACTTCATATCAACCATCTCCCACCTCTGAAATACACTTTCTTTACTCTTTGCCCTTCTTCCTTGAAGCACAGTCCTTTGCAGGAGCAGCATAAAGGACTTCTGGTTAGCACAGGAGACACAACCCGATTTTTCCCCATGCTGGTACTAATGAAGCTGGCCAGAGTGATTTACTTATCATCCTCTTGCTGTATTTGCTCATGTCAACTCCAGGAAGGATTCTGTCATTCGGGTTAACATTAACACCAGAGTATCAACTCTTCAAAGCTTTAACTAGATCAGAGACGATATAGACATGTCACAGGGATGATTTTCATCTATCTGACTCAAGGAAAGTGAAAATCAGGTGTGGGAGGTTTACTTTCTTCCTCTGTATTTCTCTCTCTGCTCCAGACAACCAGAGGTTATGCTGTGACAACTGGGAATGCATGTGTTTCTTAGATCCTCTTTAAATTGGCAATGTGAATAATTTTTGTCCCAGCACATCCCTTGATCTCAGAATGAAATAACATTAGAATGGCTAAAGTATGAGGAGTGACATAAATGATTTACAGTGCTTTGCAGATGTACCCAATGGGAGAGCTGCTATTCTCTTTAAAAGTGAACATACTTCCCACTTTAAAATAATAGGAGTTGTATGAGAGTTGTATGAGTAAGAGGAAACGTATATATTGAAAAAAAGATATATCCCTGTTTTCCTCAGGCATAAACATCCTTCTGTCTTATTATCTACGTTACAAACATCTGGATTTAGATCATTAGACTCCCAATGCAGATATAGTTGAGGGTGATATATAGGGGAGAGGGGAAAAACAGCAGAAACAAAATTCTCATAAAGACCTTCTGGGCCTGATTTAGAGAAGGCAGCATTCATGTGGGGAGCATCAACTAAAAAAAGCTGCTTCATAGCTAGGTACAGATAGTTGGCTCAGTAAGATGAAGAGACAGGATGCATGCTTCGACAGCAGCGCATGGAAAATGGCATGCTTATGTGGGTGAATGACAGGGATGACGCAAAAAAAAAAAAAGGAAAATAACACCTCACAAATAAATATCAACATTTTGCCTTTCTACACACAACCTATCGCTGTCTCCCTCCAGCACCTCTGAGCTCTCTTCTCCAACAAATCAAGCTGGGGTCTGTGGACTGCAGACATTTAGTCACCCTGCAGGTAGCAGCACTGATTGAAAGACATCCCCTTCTGCCTGCTATTTCCTATTTGTTATTCACCTCTGCTGGAAATGACTCCCCCAAATTTACAAAGCATGTGTCTCACAAACGCACACTGTTCTGCTGGGAGAGCTGCTTCACACAAGCTCTCCTTAATCCACCTCAGGAAAAAAAATAAAAAAAAAAAGGATGTCTTAAAATGTTAATTGGGTGGTTTGAGCAAACTTGGCTAATTTTTTCCCTAATGTGTGGTTTAGGGAGCACTCACAGTAATCGCTGGGCTAGAGGCAGTAATTCCTCATCTTGTAGGTCATGATGAGAAGCCTCAGGCAAAAACCATCTTCAGCAGGGCTGGAAGAGAGAGGAGGTATATTTTTACAACTTTTGTCTTCAAGCAGAGATAAGGCTTAATGTCTTTGAGATATGTTTAACAGACCACAGTCAGCTACCTAACACATTCTAATGTGAAAACTTCAAACCACATCCTAGACAAACACAAAATGCTATTTAAAAAGACATTGATTAAAATGCGTAAGCTAAGATACCACTTACTTTCTTTATCTTGACAAAGGTCGAGGCTGCTTTCTCCACCAAATTCCACACCCTCCCCAGCTGAGGCTTGCACTGTCATCCTCCCCCATTTCTCACACCATTTTGGCTGAGCACGCAGCTACATGTCGATCACATCAAACACACATCTTAACTCAGTCTTACGGTGGTGTTTCTACCCTCACAGGGCTTGTCCCTTTCTGAGAGATACCAGCAGAAACACAGTTTTGGGTTGGGTTTGTTGTTTTCATTTTGAAAGGACACAGAGATATCTCCAATTCGCAAAGATGGTAAAGGTCTTTACAAACCACATTTGAAACACTGCCTCCTGTTTGGCCACATCTCATCCACCATAAAGGAATCTCTTTACCAAAAATAATAGCATTACAAAACAAGAAAAGACGACTAGAAAGAGCCCGTCTTTATGTTTGTCTGAGAATGTTAGATTCTTTTTTTTTTTTATTTTTTTTATTTTTTTTATTAGTTCATTTTACCTTCTCTAGGCAGTGCCAAGGGGGAAAAATGGTTTAAAACAAATTTTTGTTTTGGAAGTTGTGAAGTCAAAACATTTTTCAAATCTGCAAAAGAGGGCTGAAGCCTTTTCCACTTTGAAACTGGAGCCACTGAAAACACACCACTAAAATCACACTACCTACAGCACTGAGAACTGGAACAGGATTTTCAGGTTCGAATTTCAGCAAAGTGCTCAACTGAAAACAGAAATCCCGCAGAAAGAATGTGTGTTGATAAAATAGAAAGCTGAAACATTGGGGACTACTGTTATCTAACTTTTCATAGCTTTTTTTTTTTTTTTTTTGTAAAAGGGAAATATTTTTCCTTTGTGGTTGTTCCACAGTGCAATCAGCACAACACATACAGGATCAAAACCCACACTGTGGGGAAAGTTATGATGCTGAGATGCTGAGAGTTTGCAGCTGGAGCCTCTTCCTTGGAGTTAGTTACCTGTTTCCAGGTCCAAGATCTCCAAGATGTCAAAGTGGAGCCATCGATCCTGATTAAAAGATTATTTATAAAAGACTGAATGGCAAAAACAGGAGGTGAAATCAGCACAGGTCACAGTTTGAGATGACTCAGGGGACCTGGCTTTGGCACTAGTTCCCTGCCTGGGTCACATGAGCCCTTAATCTTGTAAGCACAAAATAAGCCTCTGTCTTGTTCCTAGCATTTAGGGAAATTGCTCTTATGATTGCATAGACATACACAAGATAGCTTTCAGTTAACCAGCTCATACCATTAGCTGACAAGTGGAAGGAGTGATCTGTCTGTTACTCCTTGGTAGGCGGCTCCCAATACCTCTGCTGCTTACCTTACCTTAAAGCAGAAACGGCAGTGTGAACATACCTTGAACATGTCTCAGCGTAAAAAAGCTGGGCTACACCCTCAGACATGTACAGATGGATACTGATAGACTGAGGAGGCAAGAACATATACCTCTGCGGAGCAGAAACCTGAAAGGAGGCTGGGTTGGCTTAATTATTTTGTTATTTCTTTAAGTCACCACCCTGAAATCTCAAAATGAAACACAGTGAACTTCAAGGAAGAAAAAAAAAAAAGGAAAAAAAAAAAGAAAAGAAAAGAAAGAAAGAAAGGGGCAAAAAAAAATGTTCCTTGTGAGTATAGTTGTTTAAGAAATGACCACCCTGCATATCCCAGCTCTAATGAGCACAGGTAGGTACACATCTGTGTTTCTATTCACGTATGTTTTGGTTAATCTGTGCTCTTCTACAAACGTTTGTTGCATGAAAATATTAAGTACAATGAACTATTGGTACCATGGAGTTATGAAACTTCTAGAATAACATACATGCAGACTTGATATGCAGCTCAAGCAAAGCAGGTCCTGACCCAGCAAAGCACTCCAACACATGCTTTATGTTAAGTCTGTGAATATTGTCACTGAAAGCAAATGAGACCACTTGTGTGCTGAAACTGTTTTGCTGGATTAAAGTATAAAGAAAGGGGAACTGCACAAAAGACTTCTTATGACAAGCAGGAGACAGAATTCCCACCAGTACTATCAGAAACAAAAAATGGCCTGTCACCTTCTCCAGTGGTTACTAAGACATCTAAACCCCATTCATCCATGGCACATAAACCTCAAATTCCCAGGAGTAAAAGAAATAAAAGCAATAATAATGATAATTTTAAAAAGCCTTAAACTCCCCAAAATTGAAGGGAAAAAGGGGGAGTTATTTCCTTTTAAGCCATGGTGAGCACTCCATGATTTCAAGAAGAAAACCCATATTTTGCAATATATCAATACACTTTTAGGTGTTTGGAAAACTATGATTATAAAAGAACAGCTCTCATCAGCTATAGGAAGCACTAGGCTCATGAGGGGTTCAGAAATAACAAAATGAAGGGCAAAGGCTTGGTTGTTTCTAAAGCAAATGATCTTACACATTACCTCGGTAATGTACAGGCATCTTGGGGAAAATAAAAACTAGCCCGAAATCATTCAAAGGTACATATGTGCAAAATCCATGAACCAGGTTCAGTTACCACTTAAAGGCACACCAGAATACTGACCAGCCATGCCAAGGAGGGCAGGGCACAAGGACAGAGAAAATTGGTTATGGTTTTATTGTGTCCCAGAGCAGTGAGATGGTTCTGGTCGCCTGAAACACAATCCCCCTCTCTCCAGGGGTGTGCAGATTTGCACTGTCTCTCCCACTTCCACTCTGAAGCACAGCTAGATGTCATCAGCCATGCAAAGCAACACAGCAACAAGGCTACACCAAAAACAAAGAGCTACGAGGAGAAAAAGTTCAATCTTTGTATACTGCAGCTTTTCTCTTACTCTACCACTCATACCTCTGTGCGCAAATGGGGAACAAGCATAACTGTATCATTGATTATACTTGGGAAACGATTGAGCAAGCAGTGGCCTTATGTCAATAGCTTTTAGATTTTCCCTGCAGAACCACGAATCCTTCGTGTGGAAACATGGTGAGGAAAACAACGGTGAGCTCTTGGCCAGTGATGATTAAGCCCTGGTGAAAAGTTATACATCCTAAATAGAATCATACCCAAAACACTCTCCCCTTGTCCTGTCAAAAAATGTAAAGGAAGGCTCATCCATTGGACTGCTAAAAGTTTGCAAGTTTGGCGTAATTTTGCATGGATGCATTCAATATTTTATTTCTCTGCTCTGATTCCCCCAAATGGAGTTTTCATCTATCATTTCAGGCCCACATAAAACCCTCAGTCTGCTCTCAATGTGCCTCAGAGACATAAGCCTTTGGCATGGAGGGACATGGTAAATGTTTTAGTGTTGGCTCACCTTAAATAGCACGCTTCCAGGGAACAGAATTCAGCCTTATCAAGAATAAAGAAAAATTGTATTTGAATTTGGAAAAAAAAGAAAAATACATTTTCCTAGCTGAAGCTAGTTTGGGAGGTTTTTTCCTTCTCATCTCATTTCCACAGCCTACCAGTAAGATTACTTTGACTGAGAGGTCTTATTCAATATAATTCTGCATCTGCGTGAATTATTTTTTCTATTCCATCATTTTCAGGTTATTAAGGAAATGTCACAACGAGTGATTTCCAGCCATTCGAGACGCACATTTTGCACAACCTGTGCACCTCTGACATACCTTTCACCCAGCTGAGGGCAGTATCTTGCACACAATGATACGTACCCCTCATGAGAAACCCAACCACAAGCACATCTTGGCTCAGGCTCTAGAGAATCTGTGAGCCTTGTAGCCTCAGATATCAGTCTCAGAATAATCATAGTGAAAACTAAAACTTTCTCGGTAACAAAGATTACTTCCCTTGAGGCTTCTCAGTTCCTTCCTCTCAGCCCATTTTCCTTCCGTTATGCTCATGTCTTCTCATCTGCTCATCTAACCTCTCCCCTTCTGCTTTTTTTCAAGTAAATTGTCCATTCCTTTCTGTCCTTTTCTCCCCCTGTACTTAGCTCTTCAGTAAAGACAAGAGTAACTCCCCTCCATTATGCCTGCGTATGTTCCCAAATGGGCATTTCTTTGGGGATTGATTCTGAACATGTATATATCTCTTAAAATCCATACTGACACATAAAAAGAGCAATGCCTACAGCAGCAAAGTGATTACAAATTTTCAATGAAAGATCAAACTTTCCTTTAAGGTCTTTGTCAGAGAATTACCATATGCTCACTTCTTCACCAGGGACTTATGGCACCAACAAACTGAAAACACCTTAATCCCTGTCATTAGGAAAAATATTAATGCTCTTATTCCCAAGAGTATGCAGCGATCAATTTGAGTAAGGGTAGATAAAAAGGACGGTTTGGGTTTTGTTTTATACATATATAAAATTGGTTCTCTTCTCCTGGGACTGGTCTCTTATCTTCAGCTGTCTTCATGTGTTGTGTGAACTATTCTTTATTTGGGAACTTTCTCACATCAGTTGTGTGTGAAGAAAGAAATCAGACATACTTTACTGCTTAGCTATCCTATTGAGTCCAAACAAATAGTCCCATTAGGTGACATCACCCTTACTAACCTTTAAGTAATTCCACCTACACAATGCTCCTTGGGCAGCACTTACAAACAAAGAAATGGAACATAAAAAAAAAATAAAAATCAGAAAATGTTTCCAGTTGGATTGAGTCATCTGTCCTTGTGAACATCTCATGAACTATTCTGCAGCGCCATGTTGAAATGAGACATATTAACTTGCAAAAACATAAAACTATACACAAGCACCTAAATCTCTTCATATAAATGCCTCCTTGCCTACTCCTATGATAGGTGTATATGCACACCAAAACCAAGGAGTTTAGCCTTCTTCTGTCATTGTCTTAGTGGAAGGAGACTCTTAAGAACACTTTCACTGCTGCAGTCTCTGCCTTTTTGGTCATCTCTATCTTGAAAGCTCTTAATAAAGACACTTTTAGTTAAATGAAGTCTAAATGAGACTTCATTATTCTTTCACCTTTGAAATACAATATAAACATAAACAGATATGTTCCAACAAAAAAATGAACATTTCCTGATCTTATATTGTCTTCTTACATAGGAAATAAACCTCTTGCAAAATCCCTACTTGCATTAACTTTCCATAATTAAAAATAAAAATTAAAAATATCAATAGATGCTTTTCTTGAATTCTCTAGTCATCTAGTTTGTTTGTTTGTTTGTTTACTTGCTTGTTTTTAAACACAAAATGATGTAAGTGTCTCTAGCTGGAGTTCTCTAAAAAACTACCAGAGCAAGATAATGCGTAGATAAGAAATCAGTAGTTTCTTCTTTCAAGAAATGTTAAAGAGTCAAAGGAACAACTTTAAAAATGAAGAAATATGTATTTTCATGACAGTTTATTTCATCTTCTCTCTCTTTCTCACTTTGAGTTTTGCCCCTACAGATTTTAACACTCTCAGTACATCTCTCACAACACAGTATCTTCTGGCATTGATAAGCAGCTGGGACATTGCATTGATACGTGTGCTACATCACTGGCTTGCCAAGGAGAACACAGCCATGGCAGATACTCATGACTCTAAGTCCACAACTGGGTTGCATCAAGTTCTTCCCAATTCTCCAACCTTCGCTTACCTAGCTAGCTGTCAGGTTGCAAAACATTTCTACATCTCTCATTTCTAGAATATCTGAGGGCCCAAATTTACACAGCTTGTTAAACTCCTAAAGATAGAGATGGGGTGGAGGGTTATTTGTGGCTTTGTTGTATTTTGGGGTTGTTTTGTTCCATTTGTTGTTGTTGTTGTTGCTGTTTTTCTTTAATATCCTAGTTATCTAAATGAATATGTATTTGTACCTTTAGGAACTTTGGTTTATTCCTATTCTATACCAGCCCTGAATGTTTTATGGAGTAACACCTTGCATACATACATATAGTTCTTGCATACATACTCATAGTTCTTAAATCTTCCTTAACTAATGTAACCTCAACTGAAACAAAACCCGCACACACCACACTGTTCCGGTCCATGACTGTGAAAGTATTTGGCCATTTGCATTTAAGCTTGGCACATGTTTCCCCAGTTTCTCAAGACATCCTAAGGACAGGTTGCTGTTTTTTCAAATGCCTTAAAGGTATGTTTACTCTGCAAGTTAAGCCCAAGTTTGAAGTTGTTGTCCAGGTTAAACCTGCTCACTCACTCACGGTTGTTTAAATACAAAAATATACCCAGATGCAGGCTGAGGACAAGCAGTCTCAGGAAATCCCAAAGATGGAGCCTCAACACAGACAGAAAATTAACACAGGTTCACCTTTCTCTTCCTGGCGACGTGGGTAAATTGTATGCATCCAGGACCAAGCAGGCTCATCTTTTTTTTGTCAGCTCTCTGCTTGGCTTAACTTTTCCTGAGCACCACATGAATATTTTAAGTCCCAGCTGAAGCCAGTCTATATAGTTGGATTAAGAGCCAGCAGTGTGGAATCACTCAGGCCACAAAAGTCACCATGATTAAACCTCTCTAAGCATGCTCTTAACCTCTTACTGCAGTCAAAACTAAACAGCTTAAGGGGAAAAATAATTCAGGGCAAACATCCTTCAGCATTCCTACCATGGTTTTATAATTATACAGAGCGAAGTTCAGACAAAAGTAACTGTGCTTAGACAGACAAGAGATCTTCCAAACAGAGAATTACCTCGCTAAAACTAAATCCGTGTCCTGTCCCCTTTTAAGTAAGCTACCTTAAGCTCACCTACTGAAGAGAGAGCAGAATGACCCTTGCCTCAGTCCTGCTTGTTAGCTGATCAAATGCAGGAAGGGAGCGGTCGGCATTCTCCAGGAACACCTGCCCCACATACCTGGCCAGGCACGTGCAGGACGCTCCAGCCACTTCCAGCTGCGTGAGATGCTCCAAGTAGCTGCAGGGAGCTGCAAGTAAAGCACAGAGAGAGAGAGAGAAACACCAAGCACAGGTTTGTTCACCCACTCTCACTCATTCTAGCATGAAATTCAATAAACAGAGCTTGAGGCACAGCGCTGTAAGTCTAATACCTTTAAAGGTGAGGGGAAAAAAAAACAACAAGAGCACTTGTGGAGAATAAGCAAAATCAGACATGCCTACTGTGGGGGTAGCTGGAGGCCCTATGGTGATTTCTGTACACTCCATCTGAATAAACCCTGGGAAAGGAAAAGGCAAGAAAACATGAAAAAAATATCTATCTTGATTCACTTGTTTCAAAACATATGCGCAATAGGCATGGGATGAGGGTCAAAATATTAATAATAATAAAGTCCCCACTCAGCCTGCCTGTGTTTATAGGAGGGCAAAAAAATAAAACCAAACACAAAGCAAACACCAAAACCACAGGCTTTTCATCTGCCCCTTTGATGAATGTCTTTGGCACTATTCTCCAGGCAAGGATCAATAACCATTTCCTAAGACATTTATTTAGGGATTTAAGTCTTCCAATTGAGCCCTGCCTAGGGAGTCCCTACTCCCATCCCCCATACTAAAAAAAAAAAAAAAAAAGGAAAGAGGGGAGGGGAGGGGAGGGGAGGGGAGGGGAGGGGAGACCAACTGATTTATTCTGATTTTAGCCTTTACCCTCTCTTTCATCTATTGTGCTTTTTAAAATCTCACAGTTTTCCTCTTACTAATTCTCTCCTTATTACAGTGCTTCAGTGCAGAGCTTTCTACCATGGCTGGGTTTTGAACACCATCATCCCAGCAAGTTTCAGCACATTTTAGCAACACATCCATTATAGACAAGATGGGTTAATTATGAGGCACTGTGTCCACAGCACTATTATTTTCTTCCAAAAGCCCAGTAGATGCAGTTTTCTCCTAGAAAGAGAAAGTCTGCAGAGGGATATCCAGATAGCGCAGCACTTTTTGCCTTTCAGAAAGGCTTGTGGACAAACACTTCTCTATTACTGCCATACAGCCACTGTTCTCAACAGACAAACTAGGAACAGGATTTAACCCTTCATTCCTCTGTATGCAGATTCTCTCCAGAGTTGTGTGACTGATGCTAACCAGCCAGAGTCCCAGAGATAATGTTCTTGCTGATATATTCATCTAACTTTTCATCAGCTCTGTTAGCAGAATGCACATAATTCCAGGAATAGAAGCAAGTAGCAAGTGCTTTCTGAAACTCATCAAAAATTGCTCATCTGTTGGTGAGCATGAGTCATTGCTACAGCAGGGTTTCCCAAAAAGCATCACAGAAGGACAAAAAAAAAAAAAAAAAGGCATACCTCTCCTCCTCATGTCATTGTTTTAAAGTAGGAAAACAAGTACAAAGAAAACCTGTGAGGGAAAAGACTTTAAGAGGACCAGATTTTATAAACGTGCAAAAGACAAAAACATGCCTGGATCCCAGTTTCCGGGGCTCATAGTCACATTATCACAACTTGACCAGTGCAGTAAGATCTTTGTAGCAGGTTCCTATATAACTTTTCAAATGCTTTGTAAATTATCTGTACTTCTGCATCAGACTAAATGAGTTCAGGTAGGTGTAAAAGAGTGAGTATGGATGTTCCTCAGCTGGTAATATCCCTGGGTGCTAGAACTAAGGTAACAGATTCTAGAAGATTACAGATTACAGACAATAGAACATATTTTTACACAGTACTGTGTGACCTGCCTACATTATTTCAGTGTCCACTGAGGGCAGCAGCTGGGCTAGACAAAAAAAAAAAAGAGAGCGGGCACCCATAGCATTTTTTGGATTAATATTCTTCTTTCCTCTTTTCCTATGACTTAAATACAGGGATGGTTTGATTACCTTGGAAAGTTGCACTGGCTGCACACATACAACAGAAATTTAAAAATAAGAAAGAAAAGTTATGAAAGTTGCAAATTTTGTCATAGGAACCACTCTAGCATCAGCGAGAAATCCATGTGGCACAAACTGAGCCCTGGAATTTGAGAACGGTGCATTCAGTGACCCACAGATTAAGAGGGATAAAAGCTGCCAACTTTGCTGTCTGATCATTGGAACGAGACAGGAAATAAACACAACTGGAAATCATTATGCCTTCTCATTTTATTTTTAGCTTCTCTTTGTTTGCTGAGTGCATTTGGCATAAATCTTAGAGCTTAGAGATGGAACAAGTCTTAATAGGGCCTCTAATACATCCTTCTACAATTTCCTAATTGACCTCTGTAGAGCACTCACTGGTACACCGGCCTGTCTGTGTTTATGTTTCATGGAGTTTCCACCATTTTCTTTAAAAACCATCCCACATCTAATACATAGATTATTCCACCTGGAAAAGGCTGGGTTGCAACCTGTCTGCCCTTCTTATTTGGTCAGCTATTTTTCCAGCCCGTTCCTCCCTCCCAGGAGAGGAGACTGAGCTGCTGAGAGCTCCCAGCACAAAAAAGGATGTGACTTGCTGATCACCTAGGTCTTTCGCTTTGTAACACTGGCTGCTATTCAGCCTAAGTGCATGTTTGTCCCATTTCACGTGCCCACACTGATTGCTCCCAATTGTGTTCATCTGGCTCTTGAACCTTCTAGAGGATGATCCTGTGCAACATCAGCTGCTGCTTAAGCCAAGTTAGGCGCATTACACATTTTCAATCTTTCCTTGCAAGCAGTCGTGCCAGCCCCCAGCTGTAATCATCTGCGTGGTTGGGTTCTGAATTTCTCTGATTTGCCTGTATCCGAGCATCACGAGCTTCCACAAACATTATCTGAAACAGTATCGTGTTATGATGTGGGTTTTTGAACTGTGCTTGGATAAAGTGAAGAGCAGGGCCAGATGCAATTTAAACCCACAGTGGCCAATCACCACTGCAGCTGTGTTCAAGGCCCTCACAATCCCACCCCACACCACCCCTCCAGAGAGCAGCTAGGGATGGGAACAGGCAATGCAACAGAGCACCACGGGCTCAGGGTGTTTGGTGCGAGGGAAAAGCAGTGACAAGGACTCCTTGTTGTTAAGGATCCCTGCCTCCAGACTAAGAAATGGGCATTTGGAAACTCCAGCACATCGACGCTTCTCAGCTGTTGAAGTACCACCAGCTGCAAACAACGCAAAAAGAATGCTAGTCACACCAAGTTGTACAAACCAGGTGGACTTCTGAAGGGAGTGAAAACTAATTGACATGTGAGGAGCTCCAGCTGCTCACCTTGCAAGAGGTAGCGCTGCAAATGGGCTGTTTTCTCCCCCTTAGGTGAATCTTAGGCAGAAGGAAAAATAGCCTCCCACTGCATTTCAGCAAGAACACAATAAAAACATGTCTCATTCTGCAAAAGTCACAGCCCAGAAGAAAATGACTGAATCCCCTCCCAGTGGCAGATCCTATCTCCAGCCTCCTTATTAGACCTCATTTGAGGAAGAATAATCACTTTGGTTAACTACAGTGAAATTTTGTCACTGAATTACCAAGAAACTCAGTAACTTAGAGTATGAAACTTATGATGAAAGGCACATATGCACATTGAGAATGCTTCCCCCACCTCAAGACAAAACAGAATTTAAATAGCTGCTAAAAATGAATACAAAAGGAAAGGAACCTTGTAGTTGTGAGCATTTACATGCTATCTTCAGGAAATGCTCAGCTCCAATAAAGTTAGTGCAGTGCAGAGGTGCCAATAAAAAAAAAAAAAAGAAAGAGAACTGGCACATAAATCATGTTGCTTTATAGTAATAGCAGCTTTCTTGCCAAAAGGTGGCTCTTAATTTTCTGTTCTAGTACAGTTCTTGTGAATGCATTCACTTTTCCCAACAAAACACTAAACCGAAGTGGGTGTCAACGTTCCCTGCAAGGAACCGCACCCAGCCCCCTTGGTGGTTTCCAGCTGACTTACGCGAGTGTAAATATGGGATAACAGAGTGCCAAAGAAGGTCTCGCAGCCAGATCCTCAGCGATTATAAACTAGCACTTCAATCAGCTGCTGTGACTGTGAATGGGCCTCTTTGTCTCTGACAGTAAGTTACTTTCTGTGATGCCTTACGGGGCTGTGCCACGGAGACCCACTACTGCCCTGGTTCATGTGGGACTTTATTTTCCCTCTTGTGGAAAAAGCTTATCAGCATGAAGCATGGTGAGCATACAAACGGACACTAACGGAGTAGCCCTTTTTTATTCAACGGCACGACAAGGAATGCTGGATTTTTGTGGCTCTGGCTGGAGCTGCTTTGCCACCCGAGTAGGGATCAAAACATAAGCTACATTGAAACTTCTCTGTCAGTGTTATTACCAATGTTATGTTTTGTTCATGGGCTGCACAAGCAACGTGAAGTTTGCAGTTGACACTGGCTCCAGTCTTTTTTGAGTTAGTCTTATCTCAGACCTACTTTGTTCCAAACTATTCCAATATCACAGCATTTTTTTCATATGACTACAATGCCATTTATTGAAACAGCAAAGACAAGAGGGAAGCAAACTTTGTGCTGAACTGTCAGAATAATTCTGGGATGCTGTTTGCCCAGTGGAAACATCTCCACCCCGCCTGCTCAAGGATAACAACAGAGACGCAGTGGAAGGGTGACCACCTCACCATTTCTTTCAGATAAATATGACAGCTCCAGCATACAGATCCACAGGACCTTTAACAAAGTCTTCTTAAGATGGTCGTTTGACAGCCTCTTACCTTCTCCTCCCCCTTTCCCTGCCAATGCGGGACTTACTTTTGTCTGTATGATTTAAATTCCTTTGAAGGCAAAATGATACTCGCAGCCAAGGAAGGAGCTGTGGATATTGCGGACACAGCAAGCAGAGAAGCACCTCTTCCAGCCTCCCTGTGCTGTCTCATTTACTGCTTTCTATTCCTCTCTGTTTCCCCAGCACTTTTTTTTTTTTTTTTTTTTTTTTTTTTAATATTTTCACCCTTTCCTCTCCCTATTTACAGGGCAGCCTGATTACTGCACATAACCAGCTTTTCACACATCAGAAATTACACTTTGGATCACGTAGATGTCAGCAGACTGATTTTATGGGCAGGAAAGATATTTTATGTTGTCTTTTCTATGAATTATCTTGAGTTTTTACTGGGGGGAGGGGGGCTAAGAACAAGCAATTTTTGATTAGTAGGGCCTCTTACACTTAAATTCTGCCATGTATCATACAGTGGTGTCTGGTTGACTTCTGATGAGGAGAAGGCTCAGAGAACCAGGCAGACAGGCTGAGACAGTTCAGCATCCTATCATGGCCTCTGAGGGCAGCCCAGGCCCAGAGGTCTGATGCCTGATGCAAACGCTCAGCGTGTAGGGATTGGGCATCTGAGCCCTTTCTTTAGCACTGTGCCAGCCGCAGATTTTCATTTACAAGATTTCACATACCTACATACACCAACACTTTCCCTCTATTTCCCTTCACACTGCTGCTGAATAATTTCTAAGATCCTCTATCTTTAACCAGAGGTCTATGTGAGCAGCTTTCTCCCGAAGCTTTCTCCTCCGCACGGTTAACAGGCTTCTCAATTTAGCATTGCTCTGAAGCCTCCTTACTCTTCAGAAAAGGCTAAATATTTTTGTTTGCCAAAGGCTCTGTGAGTCATAGAGAACATGACTCCTGTGGTATAAACAAAGTTCAAGACTGGGGTTACATAGTCTATAAGAGGAAAGCTCTCAGGCAGTGGAAACAATAGTACATCCAGATGCCAGACCTCCCTCAGCAGACGCTGTCCCAAAACCCCTGGGTGCAAAAAAAGGTCATGTTTCATCCTCCTGATCTGAAGACACCATGGTCCAATATTTCTGGCCATGCAGATCTTTTCTTGGAGGTGAATATGAAATATAGTTAATCCGGAGAGCAAGTTTTTTTCACTCCACTGCGCATTGCTCTAGGTTCAGGGCATGTCATGGCTGCAGGAGTTGTCCTTCGGAGGCAATAGAAGTTAGCAGGAATATCAGTATGAATATCAAGGGAGGTATTGTCTTTTTGTTGCATAAAAACGTGTGATAAGATCACTCTGGCTGTTTACTGTCAGGATCATTTACAGCTTGTTGCCCTTACTGAAGAGGTTACAAGATGCCGTTGCTCCTAGGAGAAAATCCAACTGAAAAAAAAATGCAATCATATATTTTGCCACCAGAAATACTAGAATAGATTTTTCCTTCTTATTTTCCCAGTAGGGTTTCCCCAATATCCAGAGGAAAATTGGAAGTCAGATATTGGGTATGGCAATGGGTTGGTCGTGATGACTTCTATATATTTTGGTGAAGACAGTTTTCTAGGGATATATTGTAGTCTTGCAACCAAAGTGCAACAGATTATGCTCACTGAGGCATACACCAAAATTAAACCAAAGAGGTGAGCAGAATTGTAAAACTCATTTCCAGTAAACTCTGTGCTGGTTTCCTCTAGCTATATGGCTTCCTCAATGATACAGTTTTAACGTTTTTTTGGGGGTAAATGCCAGAGGAAACTTGCAGAGAAAATTTTAAAGGCACATGAACATAACATCGCTGCTAAGGTTCTACATTTAAAAGTGAGTATTTCAGGAAAGGGTATGACAAAAAATAGCGATGGGAACTTTTCAGAGGGGGGAGACCCCACTCTGTCCACTTCAATGCCACAGGGCCCGAAGAGCCCTCATCCCTGTTGCAGAAAACGGACTCTCATACCAGTAATGTGGATCATGGATAAATGGTTTCCTTCAGAGCATTCCCTAGTATGCTGCACGGACATCACTGGAGCAGCAATATAGCAATTATGGCTACACAAAAGCCCTGGAGCCCATTCTGTAAACTGTAGATGCTATGATAATTTTGCCCCCCAGGCCCGTCTGCGGGTCTGCTCAGCTGCCAGAACAGAGGGGGTCCGGAGGGCTCCACCTAAACCTCTCTCAGCATGTGGCATCTCATGTTGACCCAGCAGATCTGTTTCCCTCTAGCCAGTTTGCTACAGGGTAAATTCACTTCTTATCTGATTTTACTGTGGAGCAGCTTGGTAGATTTTTTGTGGGGTTTTTGGTTGTTGCTTTGGTGGCCCTTTTTTTTTTTTTTTTTCCCCTATAACTAAAGGGGAAAGCCAGACAAGATGCAGCTTTCCTCTAAATTGGAAACATGGACTAAGCACATTACAGGCTCCATTCTCTCCCTCTCCTGAATGCCTCTCTAGTCCTCTCTCTTCCCATTCCCACCAGCATAGTTGTGCCTGATTTAACCATTTATGAAATATTATTAATTAGGTTAAGATAATATCTCTTACAGTTACTTTATATTGAAAAATTATTACAGCCCTTTGATAGAACAAAAACTCATTTTTTCCTTTTGTTGCCATGACAAACAACATGCCATTGCCACAGTCATTTACAAGAATCAGAGAAAAAGTACTGAAAGTGAACTTTAGGAAAACTGTCAGCCCCAAAGTACAGCTTAAATTCAATTTTCAAAATGATAGGGACTACATAACCTTTGCATACAACCTATTCCGGTTATTTACCAGCTGTTAGAAGTTTTTCCTCAACATCTATCCTTCATTTCTCATACTACAGTTGAAGCCTACAGTTTCCTGCTCTACCTGAAGTGGACTACATGTGGAAAATACTCCTTTTTATTTTACAGCAACACCACATAAGAAGTTATTTTGTCCTTTTTTCCTTTTGACAGCACTTCTCCCTCTAGACTAAGTTACTCCATTTTTTTCAAGCTCTTCACATAGCTCATTTCCCCAAGAGGAAAAGATGTTGGAAAGTATCTGTTGTTGGACACCTGACAGTTGGGAAATAATCTATCTAAATACCTGTCTAGATAACAAGCATAATTGTTTTCAATAAAATTAGCCAATGACTGGAACTATCAGCAAGTCTCTTTCTTTTAGTTGGGAATATAAAGTTTATATTGGCAATGATGTGGTTGAATTAGTTACTCTGATGTCCATAAAGACAGATTCAGAATGCACTCATCCACAAATTTCTTGTGTTTATCAGGAATTCATTTTCCAAAATTAAAGTAAAACAAAGACAGTTGTTAGACCAGCTCAGTCTGTTAGATTTGGCATCTTTATATCCCAGTGACTAAACATAGCTATGTCACTGCTTCGATTTGATTACATATTAGATAGCAGTAACTCTATAATATGAAAAATGCAAGTTTTTAGAGCTCTGCAGCGTGAACACACCAATATTAGATCAATCTCCAGCTTAGAAGTCTTCCTGTATTCTTCAGAAAATGGTAATTTCTGTCTTGGCAGCAATAATGAATAATGTTTTCTACAATCTCCAGTTGGCTAGAGACACACCCCATCCTGGAATACACTGACCTGGCTTTATCTTTTCTTGTTTAAGCTGTCTTTCAGCACAGTGATCTGGCACAGCGCCACAGCCCTTGAGGTACTCCAACAAGAAGAGAACGCCCCATGCCTCTCCAGCGACGCAGGCTGCCAGGCGTGCATCAGACCTCCAACGCTCTGCCCAGGGAAGCTGAGCCACGTTCAAAGTTTCCATCAGTATCTTCAACGTCGTTCGCAGCACGGACTGTATGCGTGGCGTTTTCAGGTGAAAGATAGAGAAAGCAAAGTGTACCTCACCAAGAAGCAGCAGGATAACTGGGCATGTCTGTGCCTTAGTGCATATATGCGCATTGTGCCTTCAACAGGCTGCAGTGACCCAGCTGACAAACCTCTCCTTTTCTGTGCAGGGAACGTTTAAAAAATTAAAAGCAAAGGAATCACAATTTTCTATCAACACATATTACCTTAAGCCCCTTGATTTTCATTTTATCTGAAGGTAGGACAGCAAAAAATCTCTTTGTCCTGATATATCAAAGTCACATTTTTTGAGACTGAAATAAAAGGAAGGTTTCTTCTGAAGAGTTCCCATAAGGCTTAAAATAAACTATTTCAGGACAAATAGTATCTGAAAATATTTAGATAATATGGTACAGCAACATTAAATACACCACATAAAAATATTTACCTTTGGCTTTAAATCATGTTAACCTGAATTAGCTGATAAACACTGGGGTAGCTCTGTTGCAGATAGCGGAGAGCACACAAAGTGAAATTCTTCTCCCAGGAAACTTCTACCACTGACTTCACTGGAGCCACTTCACCTATCTTATTTATTTCCTGACCGTAGTGATTTTCCTGGCTTATGTCAGGGTAGCATCTTGTTCTTCTGTGGTATGTCCTGCACTTTATTGACTGGAGAACAACAACACAAATACACTGGTTGTCCTACCAGCAGCTCTTCAGCTAACTAAAACAGATTTGTACTCTTCCTCCGTTAGGTAAGTCAGTGACTTTTGGAGATAATCACTTCCTTTGTAAACGTTTCCATTGGCCTCCTAACAAATGTATTTCTAATTTCCCTGCTCCAGTTTGTTGCCTTGCAGTCTCCATCCATTAGAATAGCAGTGATGGTAACTAACGGTGTACTCTCACCTTCACGTGGCAATTTCACTCCTCTCTGTTTTATGCATATTGGGTGGCTACTGCCTGCTTTCTCTTAAGAAATTAATGTGCCATAATATTCTGCTGTCCAAACTATATGAGTGCCTAACTGTAAAGTTTTAAAGTAGTATGCCTTTTAAGAAGGAGCAATCACTAGTAATTTACCTTTTAAGTGATATCTTAAACTTGGACTTACGAATTGCTCCCTCTGTTACAGAACAAAGATGGGCAAACTAAGAGAGAACATCTATTTTCTTCCCACGGGAAGCTCCCACATTGCTGGTGGAATCCTCCAGGAACAAGTGCTTTTGAGAAAACAGCCTTCCTAGTGAGATGACTTGGGTGAAGAATACTGGTAACTAAAGGAACAAATATTTCTGGGTTATCTAATTTTTTTTGACAAAGGCTCCAATAAGAGTGTGAATAAGAATCACACTCCCAAGGGTTCGGCTAAGCTTGGGCATGCCTTAAAGAGACTGCAATGCCTCCCAGAAAGGATTCTGGTTTAGAACAAAGCTCTACTATTTTTTTTCCTAGATTTCTTTTCTTCTTTGCCACAAAAAAATCCCAACGTTTTCCTTGAATGAAACCATCCTGTGGCTTAAACACTACCTGAAGCTATAGTGATTAAGACAAAGCTATCATCCCTACAGTCGGTAGTTGCACTTAAAAACACAGCTTGGTCTCTAACAGTCATGAAGAAACAAAAGTGGAAGATGTTCTGGGCCCATAAAGTGATTTTCAGCCTGCTATAAGCATCATGCTTCCCAGGCACCACATGGAACTTGTGGACAGCAGCATTTGCTTGACAAACAAAAGCACAGCAGAAAGGAACAGCTATTACACCCAACATCACATCTGCTATAGGTCCATTGGGAACAGGAAGGGAAATGGTCCTCAGACTTCCTCTTCCCTGGCAAGTCTGGCTCACAGCACCACTAGCAACACCTGGGGGTTGACAAGAAGCTCAACATGAGCCTGCACTGTGTGCTTGCTGCCCAGAAAGCCAACTGTATCCTGGGCTGCATCAAATGAAGTGGGGAAAGCAGGTGGAGGGAGCTGATTCTCCCCCTCTGCTCTGCTCTCCTGAGTGCTGTGTTAAGCTCTGGGGCACCCAGCACAAGAAGGACACTGAAATATTAGAATGAGTCCAGAGAAGGGGCACAAAGATAATCAAGAGGCTGGAGCACCTCTCACACAAAGACAGGCTGAGGGAGTTGGGGTTGTTCAGCCTGGAGAAGAGAAGGCTCCAGGGAGATATTACAGTGGCCTTCCAGTGCCTACAGGAAAGCTGGGGAGGGACTCTTTGTCAGGGAGTGTGGTGATAGGACGAGGAGGAATGGCTTTAAACTGAAAGAGGGAAGATTTAGATTAGATATAAATAAAAAATTCTTTACTTTGAGGGCAGTGAGGCCCTGGCACAGGCTGCCCAGAGAAGCCGTGGATGCTTCACTCCCTGGAGGTGCTCAAGGCCAGGCTGGACGGGGCTTTGGGCAACCTGGTCTGGTGGGAAGTGTCCCTGCCCACGGCAGGGGGTGGAACTGGGTGGTCTTTGGTCCCTTCCAACCCAAATCATTCTATGGTTTTATGATTCTATGAAAGTTTGATAAAGCAACATCACATTTTCACCCCTTGGGTTCCTTACTCCAATGCAAAGTCAACTAGTCTCCAGCTCTATGTTCGCTGTAGAGGCCAATGTAGAAAGAAGCTTACAAGGTTCTGTTAGAGGAGGTTACAGGAGGAAAAAAAAGTGTTGTTTATTTATTCAATAAAAAGTTGCTTTTGCAGCTTGTCTTTTTCATGGAGAGAAATAAAGTTCATGGATGGCAATCAATTATTACTGTCCATCAGCACGCGAAGCAGTTCGTGACAGACAAGACTCCTGTCCCTAGGAAAACCAGCACGCCTATAGGCATGGAAAAACATAATTGCAGAGCCAAGATTAGCACATGTAAACATCTACTGCATAACATTTTTAATGATACATTTTATTAAAGCATTTCTTCTAATAATAAGGTTTGGTGAAATACTTATAAATTACACTCTGCGTGATTAAAAATGTCCTTTTTCCTTTATGAACTTGAGAGATTAGTATGGAGCAAAAGAGAGCACAACAGATGATTATGTTCCTGCCTTTACAGCAACACATTGTCTTGGAAATATAAGACCTCAGATCTTCCACTTTCTTGTATCCTAAATGAAATCAGTTTGCAATGAACCTTCTTTTTCCACATCACGGCAGTTAGATTTTGCAATCCGATGGATGAAAGCTTGTTTGATAATTACCTTATTACTTGTCCTCTGGCCAAGCTCCTCTCAAGGTAAGTCTGCACTTCAGTGACTGCAGTAACACGAGGTTGCTAACTTTACAATAATTAGCTCAGGACCTTAACACTGAAGCTGTGGTAGCGTAAACCACGGGCCTAAAATCCAAGTCCAATTAGCCTATGCAGTGTTCCACACTGTTGCATCAAACACATAGCAAGGTAACAGAAAGCTACTTTGAGTATATCCATACAACCTCCAGGTTTACTAGTATAGCTTAGGCATATCCTGGACTAGACTTAAGAGTTCAGTAGCACATGGTCCTTACAAAAGACTGGAGAGCATTCAATCCATAACTTAATTACGTGTGCAGGAAGGTCATGCAGAACCCTGGCACCCATTTTACACAGTTGCAAAAGGGAAATGGGAAATCTCAGTTGTTAATTTTGTGTGAAAGAGCCTGAGGAAAAAAAAGACCTTTCTTGATCCAAAGTGGGAGAGTGGAACTACAAGATGCGAGCTGTTTATCTCCCCACGTCTCCTTTAACAGTTTTCAAGTGCTGGCAAGTAGAGATAATCTCTTCTCCCCACTCCCTCAGACAACGTTATGCTGTCACAGCAGGAAGCAGATGGGAGCTCCAGTGAGTATTTTAGGGGTCACTGCATGGAAACTGCAGCTCTTGAGCAAACCCTTTATAGCATAACAACATGTGGCATGCATGCCTGAGTCTGCTGTTAGAAAGGCTGAGATCAAACTGGAGAGTTAAGCTACACTTTGATTGTTTCTGTAGATCCTTAAAATGGCATGCTTTAGCATCTAACACCCAACTCAACCAGGGAAAGCCCAGAAGGAAAGGGTCTCCCACTCACTTGCTCTTGTGCTCCCTGGGCAAGCTCTTACAAAATCATGGGTTTTAAATGGAAGCAATTCAGAAGGCTGCAGGACTCAGCAGACTCTTTTGAAAGAAATCAGAATTAAAAAAAAAAAAACAAACCGCAAACCACCACCAACAAAAAACAGCTCAGACAAACGTTAACTGAAACGTTCCCAAACAAGATCATGGCAAGGGGAACCAATTGGCTGAATCCCGAGTTCTTGCAGCCACTAGTAAATAGTCCAGTCCAAAAGACCTTGGAAATAGATGCTTTAAACAGAGCCAAAGGACAATGCCAGCCATCAAGCAGGCTTCAACACAACCATTATTTGGTTAGATCACCATTCCTTTTATTGAAAAACAAAGAAATATATAATGTTAAAACAATCAGATGAAGAACATCCTAAATTTTAGGAACAGGGATAGGGGTAGACAATTTCATTTATATGAAACTGATTGATTTCAGTGGACTGCAGCATAAAGGTTGAGCCACCTACTCAGAGAGTAACTTATAACTGTATCTGAAGAGAAAGACCCTAACCCCAGACCCTTTCTTCTCTGTGCTATTTCTACATCCTTGCATGAAGACAAGAGTTTACCTGCCCACAAAGGGATGAGAAGAGTTGGAAGAGACTTTAAGACTATCTAATTTCAACTCTGTGCCATGGACAGGGACACCTCCCACTAGACGAGGTTGCCCAAAGCCCCATCCAGCCTGGCCTTGAACACCTCCAGGGATGGGGCATCCACAGCTTCTCTGGACAGCCTGTGCCAGGGCCTCACCACCCTCTGAGTGAAGAATTTCCTCCTAACACCTAATCTAAATCTCCCCTCTTTTAGTTTAAAACCATTCCTCCTCATCCTGTCATTGTCTGGCCATGTAAAACAGTCAGAATAATCAGAGCATGAAGTATTCCAGAGTAGAGCATAGTGCAGTGTTCCAGTCCATGAAAGATATAATTCACCTTTGGGATGCTCTAAAGTACACCAAGAAGTGATGCAATCTTCATGGCGTCCCAAGAAGAGAAGAATAGAAAGATACCCCCTCTCTCTACCACTAAGGCTCCTACATAAGCCCTGTGATTTGGCTTCAAGTCTACATGGAAAATTCCAGAAACGCAGGAGTGTTCCACTGTATCTGACTCTGCTAAAATTGGGAAACTATCCAGGTAACAGGTAGTGTCATGTAAGGTAGACAGGTGATTTGCAGCTACAGGGACCCCAGAGCTTTTGCAATGTACATATCCTCAAATGATGCATCCTGTGGTGATGCTGTCCTGCTGCTTTCCTCAGTAGAGGCCAAAGTCTCTAAAGCTAAATTGATCCTTAAAATACAAATCAGAATTGTTCTCATAAAATGAAGAGCCTTTTGCCATAACTTAACCAACTCAAATCAAATGACAGCCTCTTAAAATGTTTCGATACTTTTAACATTTTTATCATCACAGCCTAAAATATCTCTTCTACATGAGTAAAGGAGACTTGTGCTTTTGTCTGTGATGCCTTTGATGGTGGCATTCAAAGCCATGTTCTAAAGATCAATAGCAAGGATCATTAAGGAATTCATAGTCTGATTTTTTTTTTCTTGTGTAAAGTGAAATGTTCTTGAATAGGTATTTCTGCCACGGTTTAACAAAATAACCTTGCCAGTGTTGCCTTCTGTGTACCCCAAGCACAGATGGCAATCCTACCTTAAGGCTGAGGATTGAACACCATCCTTCCGAAGTGATGACTCCATAAACATTATGCACCCCCGGGTTCTTCTCCTCCCAGTGCCATCAGAGAGCGGTGTTCCAAGTTTTTTAAAACTGAGCTTTAAGGCAGCACAGATATTGCCTTGTTTCCAGGTTTAGCCTGACCCGAGGCTATTGCCCAGGGTGTAGCAGTGGTGTTTTCCAGTACAGGGGCAACCACAAAATTGCAACCTTTCCTTCTGTCCAAACACGTGCAAGACATACAGACACAACGCCCTTGGGAAGAAAGGCAAACTCTACTGCAGAAACCACTTGCCCAAAGGCAGGAAGGCCAGTAAGTCTGCCTTATTGTTTGTTAGTCTCTCCGTAGAGAGAAAAGAAGTCCTACTAAACAGAATTGTTCAGGAAGAGGATTTTACCCAAATTTCAGTAAAAACAACTTGGGGTAGGTAGTGTTACTCACCATTTGCTTCTATAATTTTGCTGTGGGGGAAAAGCCTGAATAGAAATCGTGGAGCAAAACATTAACACACTGGTATGTTGCTGCACGGTGTGACACTTCTGGAAGGGCAGAATTTTGTGTCAGCTGAGCTCACCCGCAATCAGAAAAGGGGAGTAGCACCGACATCTGATGATGCAAATGGATGTCTTTGAAACAAAAGCATCTGTGTGTGATAATGACAGGTTTGGTAGCTCCACTTTGCCTTTGCAAAGCTGAGCACAGGGAAAGGACAGCAAAATACAACTTCCCAGACCCCTAAAACCTGTCTGCCTCTATTCTATCAGCACGGGGACACCAGTAGCTCTCTCAAAATCAGGCTCTCTGTAGAGACACAGACAAATACACAGTTAACCTGTGAAAATCACCCACACATTTGATTTTAAAAGACCATCTGTCAGGTTCTCGATGTCCTTTTTTCCTTTCTTCTGCTGCACCTACTTTCTCTGGGGAGGAGCTGATCTTGTTGGGGCTGCTGTCCAAGGAACCAAGTACCTTGTGTTGAAGGGTTGTCATAAAGCTCCCCAAGAGCCTCACTTCTCATTTGAGATTCCTCTCAGTGTGCTCATGCAGCCAGTGCACAAAGTACAGTGCCCGCCTCTGCCCGAGACAGAGCTGTATGTGTGTCACGCAAGAGGGCAGAAAGTGAAACAGTGAAAGACCAAAGCAACAGAAATCCATAGAGCATTACATGATTTACATGAGGAAGCAAGAAAGATGCAGCTCCTGCCCCCATTTCTCACCCTCACCATCAGCTGTAGCGCAGGGTGCCTGCAGCAGCAGCATAGCCCGATCCGAGCCATGCTCCTCAGGAAGACAGCCAGCATAACTCCAGGAAATGTGGCCCTGAGAAAACCCTATGGGGAGAAAAAGCAGCACTCCTGATAAGGGCTGGCTAGAAAAGAGACTGACTTACCAACAAAGCCACCACAAGTATTCTTTGTAAGTAACCAGGATTACTTGCAAGGAAATGCCTGACTTCTAACATAAATTTTTCTCCCTACCCCAGGTTACCATGGACTTTGACTAACTGCCTAGCTCAAAATGGGTTAGATCAGTTCTCCTTTTATTGCAAGAACTCTCTTAGCTTCTTGAGCTGTATGTCCCCTGAGATCTACCTTTTCACAAGTTCAAACTTCCCAGAAAATAACCCGATTCATTTAATTTGCACACAATTTCTGCCACACTGATATGCCATCCTGCACTCTTGCCTTGCTCCGCAGCTGTCTTGACGATACTGATCATTTTCCAAAAGCAGAGGCAGCCTTGCATGGTATGTGAACTCTTCTGCAGTCTGACCTGTACCACTCTACCTGCCAGCTGAATGGGAGAAAAAGATAAGTGCTGGAAAGATACGAGATAGCTGGCAAGACCAAAAGCAAGAGTTTGAGAAAGATCTCATTCATTTGCATGCACCTGACCTCACTGGCATTCACAAACGATTAACATCAACTGCCATGGTCAACACTTAATTCACACAGAAAGCTGCTGCTAGTTTCACTTCATTAATATTGACGTCTGAACTCAGTAGCTATGGTGGATTACGATTAATAATTATTTATAGCCAGCTATCTGCACAGAGCATGCCTGTCTAATGCTGGGGTCAGGTGATGAATCTTGCCCTAACAGTTCGCAAGCTGCCCACCTCTGCAGCTTTTCAGCCAGCCACTTCACCTCTCCTAGCTCAGGCACCGCCACCAGCTCTCACACTTGTCCTTTTATGGGTGCGATGTGTCTTCACATGTAAAACTCCAGCTTATTCCACACTTTGGGTAGGAAGTTGCAACACAGAATGATATTTCTTTGAAGAAAAGTGAGAGGGGGGAGAAAAGCTAGATGGCAGCAGCAAAGGTAAGGACTGAAACATGCAGATGTGATACATTTTTATTAATCTCAACTTCTGGTTCAGAAACACACCTAGAAGTCCAGCTCCTCTCAGACTCCACAGGGAACAAAAATCCACTTTGCCTCTGTATTTACAGGTGCAGCCAGTGAAGTTCTGCATCCTGCACAAGCACCACCGCTTTAAAACCAGACCCAGCTCTTGAGAGCCATCCAGCCCCCGGTGACTAATACAGCAATGAGCCAGCAGCGAGGACGAGCACAGGTTTTGTATCAAATCAGATCACACAGCTTCCTGTTATCGTTACTCAGATGAGGCCAGCCCCATGGTGTCCCACGCAGCACTCCACGGGTTACAAGTGGAAAAAGTGAAGCAGCATCCCTCATAGCCGTGCCACCAGCCATCCCTCTTGGGCCAGGACAGCGGTGCTGTTCTTGCCTGTACTGCCAGCAGCCCAGCAAACTGGGACTGCTTCTGGTACAGCTGACTGGGCAGTGATTCATAAATAACCACGGCTCAGCACCCGCTTGCTTCATTTTAGCTTGCTTTCTAGCCCCCCAAAACTGGGTTACCCAGAGACACTGAAGAATGTGAAACTGAGAGGAGAAAACTGGAGCCTCTGGCACCAGTGGGTTGGGTATCTGGGAGAAGAAAACTCCAAGGAAACTTTGCAGCTCTATGGGTTATTACTTTTCTTTTGCCTTCCTCATGCAGTCTCCCAGATGCAGAAAATCCTCAGCCATAAGCTCAACATATAATAAGTTTCCACTTAGTTTTTATAAACTGCATTATAATTAATAAATAAAACTTTATTATATTTCCTCATACTAACTTCAGTCAAAATTAAGACCACTTTCCCCTTACCACATTTTTTTCCTCCAATAATAAATATATTCTCCTCTGAAAAAGTATATCCTTTTTCTAGGGAACAAGTCCAGAATACCCCAGTTATTTCAGTCTCCAAAAGGCACTACAAAAATCAAGCAAATCTGTATCATTTCACCCGCTTTCGAAGCTGCAAGACAGAAAAATTGCTGTATTTGAAAGTGATTGACTTTTTATAAGATGACCATTTTCCCTATCAGCTCGCAGTGTTACCATCACCACTCTCTGGTTGCATGGATTTAGCAACTGTTGTTACTGCCATGAACATTTTCAAAAGGCACCAGATGTTTGGGACCTTTTGAAAATTAAAAAAAAAAAAAAAAAGCCATGTCAATGTTTTTGCTCTCTTACACTATATATGAGAGTTCCTCACTATTATAACCCTGATAAGAAAATCTGAAGGAAGAAAGCCAGAATTTTTAAAGAAACACTCACTGAATCTTGTTGAGGAACAAAATCGTGATGACAATGATTGATGTGTGTGTGTGTATATATATTTATATATATAAAAATAAAAACAAATCCTAATTTTCAATCAGAAGGAAAAAATATTTGAGCAATCTTACAATATTTGGGCCTATGGCTGTGTTCTCAGAATCTAGCAATAACACCCCAAGATACTGTATTTTTTTTCCTTGCCATATACTTTTTAAATATGAAAACAGCCTTTTCAACCCATGTAAAGCGGTGGGAGAAAACACACACAGATACACAGAGATAAAAATAAGTTAAAATTATTTAGTCTAGAAAGTTTGCTAGACCTCAATCATTAAAATTCATTAATTAACATATAAATTATTTAGAAGGAATTAGACATGCTTCTGGATAGAGCTGGCATCCTACAGAAAATGGGAAACCTTGCAGCCTTTCTATCATTAGAAACAGTAATCGAGGCTCTTTCCTGTATTTAGTCTTCTATTTCCCTAGGATGTTTAGGAAATTTGAATCTTCAGTACCCCTAGCACTCTGTCACAGCTGGCTGAAATTGCTCTGACATTATTAGGCAGGCACGCAGACACCCACAGTGTGGTCACATAAGCATCATCTCCTAAGAGCATAGGATAAAAAGAAAATTACGATAGCTGCCTGTATATGTGATTGTTGGAAAGATCCTCGCACGCTTTTGCAGCCACATTCAGGCAAGAAACTGTCTATGTTATGAGATAATTAGCAATCTGATGAGCAATTCACATATGAAAAGTGTTACATAAATCCCAACATCATTATAGCTAAGAACAGGGTAATAATTACAGCTAAGATCGCCTGCACGCTTTACTTCCTAAGTCCACGGGATTGTTTTTTTCCCAGACACTCGTAACTTTACTTACTAGTCCAATCCTAGTCTCTTTGCCCAAAGTCAGCTGCAGTGAGACCACTGATGCAATGTGAGGACTATTTCCTTCACTGCTTGCCTGGAGCTAGTCTTCTAGAAGACTCCATTAGAAGAATTTGGCTGCTGTTAGGTGGAGTTTGTTGCAGCAGAGAGCAGTACATTTGGATTTAAGAAGAGCTTTCACTTTCATTGATATTAAGAAAAAATGGGAACAGGTGAAACATACCAATCACAAGGTGTTATCTGCACCCTACCTTTCCAAGACTGCCTTCCAGCCTTTTCTTCAGAGGCCAGTGTGTTCCTCAACTTATAAAAGTTGGTTTGTATTATGACCATAACTGGAAATAAAATAACCTTAAAATACAAATCAGGAGTATATCCAATATGTAAATCAACATCTTTATGAGCTGCAATGATGATGAACAGGCAAGTCACAACCATTCCAAATTAACTTTTAGTTTTGTCTGCATCCCCTTAGGACGAAGAGAAAACAGGGCTAAAGATCTCACCAACCACCACACACAACACCTCAGCTGATATGCATGCATTATATAAAAACAGCATGGAGTTGCTACATACACCGTTTAACCTCACAGAGGCTACCCAGTTCTAATTTCGCTCTTATGCAAATTAGGAATTAATCGAACTGTGCAGACATAAGCGGCCTCAATGTGGTGTAAAGGTGGTGGAAATTACATCCTCACCAAGCCCACGTTACGTGTAAATACCGTTCACACAAATGAAGTGAAACACAGTAACTTGGTAAGAAACGAAGTGCTCAGGAGCCATCCTCGAAGTGTTTCACCAAGCATCTGAGCCTTGTGCCTCGCCACACCCAAACACCCAGGCTGCAGATACATCGGACCTCTGCCATGCGCATGAGGTTGGTCAGTAGATGACCACGTGGAGGCTTTCAACTGCAGCAAGCCAAGGGTCGCTTGGCTCCTGCCCAGGAAGGGTGAGACTTCCCCAGTTGCCTTTCCCTTACTGATGGTTGTAGAGAACCGGGGTGTGGACACAGATGGTTTCTGTAGAGCAGATGATGCATGACAGGGGCTTACCCTGTGCTTACCAGGCTGTGTCTCACATCACTTAGCTACAGCCAACGCCAACTGCTGGTACAAAAGGTGTTCCTGCTGCTGTGCCATTGGGAAAAGCTAGGGAAAGCTGATGCCTCGCTCTTCACCTACATTACAGAACCACAGATTCTGCAAACATCTGACCAGAAGCAGGATGCGTCAGCTGCCTTCCACTAAGCAAAACAAAATAACTGTTTAAGTACTGACACAAATGCAAGGATCCTTGTGTGCTCTGCAACTTGTACAATACCAACAGAAAGAACTGTTTAAGTCAACTACTTTCAAGAGTGTGGTATTGAAAATATTTCAGTAGGAACATGCTGGGCGTGATGTCCGCAGGTACTGTGGGTATTTCAGACTGGCACCGGTTTATATTCATCCAAAGGCCGAAAAGGATGAGTTACATAACCCCATGACTATAAAAAGCCATACTTCCTATATCAGAGAAAATGCAAAGAGGGAAGTTATTTTCAGAAAACGGCAAGCTTCTGTGATGACTTTCCAAGGTTGTAATTATCATCATCATTATTCTGCTGCTCACTTTTAATTATTTTGAGTAAACATATTGATTTTTATCTTCATATCAGAACGGAACTTTTTAATCCATGTCATGTTATGGACTAATGTGTCAACCTGAAGCTTAGCGTCCAACCCCGATGGCAGATAAATTGGTACTGACACTGCTTAGTTTAAGTGTCATAAGTGTTTTACAAGATTTGATACAGAGAAGATAAAAACACTAGGGCCAAATACCCAAAGGACACTGGGGAAGAACTAAGAACTGTGTGACCTTTTGGATGTCTGGCTTCTCAGACAATTGTTTCGGTGGTTTTCTTTTTTTTTTTGTCTGCTTTTGTCTGAAATTCTAATTAAGACAAGCTTCCCAAATGCTACTGCTTGGAGCTCACAGGATAGCCTCCTGAGTGCTACTTCACAGCAATAGCTTTATGATTAGTGTGAAAGCAGGCTTATACAGCATTCTGCAGCTAAATGCAGCTACTCAAGGCTCCTCGTAGACACAATGGCAAACAGTAACTTTATATTCTATTGCTTGTTACCAATGCTCTTCTCAGTGCTGACAGGAAGTATTGCTGAACAATTCTGTGTAAGTTTTACTTCTCCATTTTAATGTTTTATTATTATATGCTTCAACTATCTGTCTTAGCTCAGCCTCTGAGTCTTGCCATCCACCTCCTCCTTGAGCAGATTTTTACTGACTCCTTCCACAGTTCACTTGATGTTAAAAGGTTAAAAAGTTCACATAATTTTACCTCCACAACTAGAAAATACACCTGAAAACAGTACAGCTAAAGAAAATGAAGCAGTGAAGTTGTAGATTAAATATTCAAATAAGTTTTCTTGCATCATTTTCCCTGGGTGCCTTTATCTCTAACTTCCTTTATTATTATTATTTTTTTTTTAACTAAACCAAGAACATTCTTTCTGAGCAGTGCCTTGACTGAAAATGTCCCAGCCACCTGGGAAGTGCAGCCATCTACAGCAGGCACCGAGTAAGTAAAACTCCTCAGGCAGCCCTCCACTAACCAAGAACTCCGTCTAGATATTCTCTTATTTAGGCCAAATGTTTGAAGTCAGGTTTGTAGAGATGGCCAGTATACCTCCAGAGATCACATCACCAATGCACTAAGCATGAAATTTTCCTGTAAAAACAAGAATGAAGCTCTCAGCCAGTTTGGCAGTATAGATACACACAAAACCAGAGCATTTGAAGCTAATCTCACAGGTATCACCTCAGAAACTTGGGCTTTTGCAAGCCCGCAGAGGAAATTAAAATGCCAAAGAGGATATGAGACCACTCAGAATAAAAGCCACCAAAGCAACTCTCAATACATTTATTTCTCACTGATTATCATGATGGGGATGATCTAATTGCAGTTTTGCTGCATTTTTTTGAAGGCCAGATTCCACAGGATGCTAAGCAACCTTGCCTCTTACATATGCCTAACGCTTCCTTCTAGCTAAGCTTCACTGAAATCAACTGGGCTTGAGCACATAATTAAGTGCAGGACAAAAAATGCTTAACACTTTTACATTATCCTCTATTTTAAAGATGCAGATTTGTTCTTGTCTGCTATTTATGGCTCATCTGTCCCAGCTTGGCAATGACCAACAAGCAATGAGGAGAGAAAACGTAACACGCCATTAACTTAATGTAAATACTTTGCAAAACTACAGCTTCATAATTGCACAGATCATTTGAAATAGTGTAAGCAAAAACAGTGGGTGACTGGAAACAGAATCCCTCAAAGTCCAGGACCAATGACAGATACCACAAGTAATGATGTATATTTTAAAAATCCCCTTGATATATATTCAGATATTTGTTTGTGCTGGCTTACTAAAAAGCAATGAGATGTATACAACATCTGTGTAAGTAATACAATGACTGCACTAGCTAAAATAATCGTGCTATCATATGCCTATACATAAACCAAACCCAGTAATTTGCACATTTCCCTAAGACAAGTTTTTATGCAGATGCACCTCTGAACTACGGACATTTGTGAGGTTTTCATTTAAATCACACTAGCTCATACTCGAAACCTGAAGAACAAGAGTGAGATTTCTAGCACGGTGGGTTACAAAGCAACAACAAATACCCTTCTCACAACATGGCTCCCCACAGCAACAGCAATGTCTGGATTCATGAGGCAAGAACTGCCTTGACAGCCTCTTGATATAGCTAAGGACTTACCCCAAAACACAGTTTACTCAAGAGAGGAAAAAGACAAAACAAAAGGCATCAGGTAAACAAAAAATCCTGGATATTTAGAAAGGTGAGATCACTCTCTGAAAAAGCCTTGATATCTGTTTAATTTTGCATTTTGCAAAGTGCTGTTCCCTTTTGCTGAACTCCTGTAGGTGGTAGTGTTGGTATAACACGTTACAAGTAATTAAGGCGGCCTCTTGGGACACTGCCCATCCCTCCAGAAGACTTCGTTCTTTAAGACATGCTGGCTTACTGCCAGGTTACACTTTCTCCAGGGATGGTACTCCTTATTCTTAGGATCCATAAACAAATCATTAAATTAACACCCATGTTTATTCAAGAAACAGTAACACCTGTGGTGTCAGAACACGTGAGTAGGGGAATACAAGCAGACCCTATAACCAATACAGCCCTTATTGATCCTGTTATTCTTGAATTTTAGCCCTTTTTATTTGCTAAACAAGGTTAACAAATAATGTTGCTTCTTTTATTGCATATGTCCTCTACCTTTTAGTAATAATAATAAAAAAATCCACAAAAAGCAGTGTCATCTAGAATTGCTGTAGCTTCCTACCAAAAATAAAAATAAAGAGAAACATTTAAGAAAAATGTGTGTGTGTGTCTGCTTTTGTTTTGTGGTGGATAAGCAGAAAAAAATAAGGTTTTAAACAAAAGCAAACAATTGTTTTTGATGGAAAAGATAATTGTCAAACCAACAGTTCTGTTCTTTGCTCAAGTAACTCCAATTACTAGATGCAGAATCAAACACACAGAAAACGCCTTTCTGCAGAAATGCAAAATCTCCATATCTACTTAAACACACCATAAAAGTGCTTAGAAATAATTGCAAATATGGCAAATATAACAAAGCTCCAAGTCCGGGTCATGAAACAAATAAGAAATGTTCTTCCAGACAGCAGGCAACCACTAGTGATGTAAATGGTTGCAGTGCAGATGGAGAAGGGCTTTAAGAATTCCTTATCTCCTTACATATGGAGCTGCAACAAGAAAACCTGTCTGATAATAAAGCAATTTTCAAAAGCCCTCACGAAATTTCGACAGTCACAATGCAACCCATTCACCCTGTTTTTATGTGGACAATAAAAGACTGAAAAAACAACAAACATAACATGATGGAAAACGTGTTCAAATCATGCGAAGCTGCTGTGAATAAGTGCTGCAGTTCGCCAGCGCTTATTTTAACTACAAAAGAGTACTGTGCCATTTGGCTGTACTGCAGGGACACTATAACATATGCATCCCTCAGTTACTGTTGCGTTTAGGAAGTATTAAAGATGGAAAGCCAGATACAGTGCCATGAGGGAAGGTTTTGTGTAATAGATAAGAAAGCCAGTTTTAAAAAGGAGAAAATAATTGAACAGGATAATGCATAGAGGTAAGGGCTTTTTTTTTCCCCCTATGTTTTGGGCCTGTGGCAGAGAAGGTACCTGCTCTGTAGCAGGGTTGGTCAGAGTGCCTTGATTAGATGCACTCATGGCATGAAGAAATGAAAACAAGCCTGGGGAGGCATTTGGAAAGGACTCAGCTATAGGAGAGCACACACCAGCACGTCTGGCCAAGAGGCAGCTTCACTACGTTGATCTGAACTCAGACTGCCACGGTGCTGCCGGCTGCTCTTGTCATGCCTGATGTGTCTCCAACACAGCAGCACTGAAACGGATGCCATTTCATGCCCACGCTAGATTTGACTGGAATCCAGCAAGGGCAGTGGGTGACTACACCCATCTCTTTCTTCACCTGAATGATATCCATGGTCTCCGCTGCTTGCTCTCCTTAGCACTGCAAGTAGTAGTGGCTGCTGGATCTTGGCAATGGCTTTTTCCAGCTAAAGCAGGGCTTGAATTTAGCAGGCAAATCCATTTTAATTGCCTTTTTTTTCCCCCTCTTTTGGTCAAATTCATCTGAACTGTTAAATGTCAAACACTGGTAACGATGAGGCAGTTCCACTGAGCGGCAGAATGAATCAAACGCCTTAGTTACACAAGAGTAGGCTGGCAAGTCCCCCTTAAAAAAGCCCACACAGTGAATTTAAAGCTGCTCTTTTCCCCTACAAATCAAATCAGCTGTTTGACAGCCAAATGTCTGTGCCAGAGTAGCCCAAGAAGAAAGAATTGCCCTTAGATATATTTCCATGAGATATGGAGATTTACAGAACAAAAATGAAGACAAATCTGAAGAACCAAAGAAGTAGATCATTATTTTAGGCATTATTAAGCAACTACCAGCTATCCAAATCCCTGCTTTGCACAAAAAATGTCTGCAAAGTCTTTCCCTTGTAGTTCATCTCTGGTTATAAAAAATCTAGTCCTTGTGCCTTACCTGACAGTACAGAGCACAAAGAATGCAAAACTGAAAGGGAAGTGAGTTTAAATGTCAGAATTAGGTGCATATCTCTCTCAAATCCCTGCCCAATGTTCAGTATTGAGCATACTTTGCAACTTTTGCATGCGTATCTGGAGCAAGTCTATCACTCCCCCTGCTTAGAATACCACCTTTTTAAATTCAAAATTAAGATCATGGCATACAAAATCTTACTTTCTTTCATCAATAGATCAGCCCTGATTGGTGATTATTATAAAAGATTATTCAAAATAATCTTTTTCACTAGAGGGTTTTCACAGTGCGTGTGAAAAAATTCAGTCTACTACTCAGAGAAATGACACAGACTTCACCAGGGGTACTTGTTAACTGAACCATCTGAAGCATGGGGTCTTAACCACCCTTTTGCATTATTGGCAGAGCTCTCCCACCAGAAAGAGAGGAGCAGAGGGAAAATGTTATTTTGTACTAACTCAGAAGGTTATCAATAAAGCAAGTTTCTTGACCTCTAAGTTCACATCTACAAAATGGAGTCTCCTGAGGCGAATTGCTATTAACGAAATACTACAGAGTCTCTGCTGGAGAAGCAAGACTTAGATTCCATTTCTTGAGACACATTGTAGTAAGTTCTTTTCACCCTAGATTGAAGTACCGCCTAGGAAAGATTATAAAACTTGTGGCTGTCACTATTAGTGCTGAACAGCTGGATTACCAAGACTTTCTGGGGAGCTGTAGCCTATCCATCACAAGTAAAGCATTCAGCAATTTCTCTTTCATAACCTTAGCCTTCTAAAGAAAGAAATTAAATGGTAGTTCAAACATTAGCCCATTAAATCACTTATGAAATTTGTACTAAAGAAAATCTTGTTTCTATCACCAAAGCTGTTAGGTATTTACCATTGTCCTTCTGTCTCATAAAGTTTGCTTTGTCTGTATACACATTACACATACACAGCACACAACTGTGAAATTCTAAGAATAGCAGAACAACAGGAAAATAATATCCACAGATATACTCATCCGTTCCCACTTGTAATTTGTTCTGGCCTCCTTTATTCCCCTCTGGCTATTTTTCCAGGAACATGAAGATGAGTGGTTACTACTCATGGAAACATTGAGCTTCTGTTATTTGCAGAAATACTCACAGACTGTGTGAGTCTGGAAAGAAGTTGTGCCTAGGGAAGTCAATATGCTAATCATTTCAAAAAATACTAAACGTACATCTAGGTAAGGAGGAGACTTACCCTAGTGTTTGCTAGGCGACTAAATTACAGAGTGAATGACCACAAGACTTATTGAACTAACAAACCATCCTTATCAATTCAGAAGTACAATAAACAAATTGCTTCTTACAAGTCAAGTGGATACCTATTAGCAGGATCACTTAATGAGAATTAAGGGGGGGGAGAGGGGGGGTTAAGACAGCATAAACAGAGCTGTCTAGGTGGAAAATGTTTCCAGCGGGAAATTTTCATAACCAGTTGCTCAGTTGCTAAAACAAATGGTGCACACTTCATACATATTCATTTAGCCACAGACACACTGCATGACAAACCTAATCAAGTCCAGGAAACAGAGTATGGGTTAGCTGAAAGAATTAAAAGAACTGGTAAAGGAAAACAAACTACTTTATCTCTGGTTTGCTGGTTTGAATCCAATCCATATTAGTAGACATGAAGTTGTTACCCTCCAATGTCTGACTGTAAAGCAGCCCATGTGAAATGAGCTGGCAGACTTTGTTCTGCCTTACCGAACAGGAGACTCAGCAACCTCTTCCTCTTCTTTTTCACATGTGCACACATCATTTTCAGAAATTG
The DNA here is from genome assembly GCF_964211835.1 of Anser anser. Lineage (NCBI taxonomy): Eukaryota > Metazoa > Chordata > Aves > Anseriformes > Anatidae > Anser > Anser anser. The sequence continues at coordinate 92,696,465 of NC_139720.1, forward strand.
AGATTGTATTAGAACACATAGCAAAGACAGACCAAAGCTTCTGAGTGCCTGTACACAACCAACTCCTGAGCTGTTAGTTATTGTGACTGCAGGAAATAGAAGAAGCACAGCAAAATATAAGCATCCACAATCATTATGCGTTTTCTTCAAGGATGCAATGTTTATTACTACAGAATTTCCCTTCCTGGTCATTTTCCTGTTGCTACATAATTACTGTCATTCTTTGAACACTAATGTCTGCCCAGTTTCTGATTAAGAATCCAAAATAATAATCTCTCGATTTCAGAAGCCTCGTGGCTAAAAAACTGAACTATAAAAGGATGTCACACTCTCCAACATATAAAAGTGAAAAAAAGTTGTAACGCTTTATACTGGAGAGATTTATAACTTGCCCAACAAAAAGAATGTTATAAATTTTTCAGTAAAAAGTTGAAATGAGCATTTTTTTCCCCTCAAGCAAACAAGGTGTAAACTGGCTTCAGTTTTCATAAGTTTTTGTGAACATATTTGTGGGGCTTGGTGCCAGTTTTGAAATAGCTACAAATTACTGTAATTTGGCAATGTTTTGTAAAGACAGAGGAGATGTACAAATTTTAGCTTATTGGCTGCAATAATCATTCAGGATTATTTTATTGAAACAGCACCTATAATCTAAAACCTACAGGTTCGATGTTAAGCACGCCTGCCAGGTAGAGCTTGAATTTGCTTTCACTCACTGTGAGCCAGAAAAGCTCGACATGAACTCCAGTTATGACCCAGTTTCAATGACCTTCGAGCACTAAAAAGCAGGGCACACTTAGTGCTATAAGCTCTTGTCGTTTCATCCTTGACTAATACTTTGTCAGAGGCAGTAAACTGCTGTTTCAATACAACTCAGTATTTTGCGACCCTCCAGAATATGTTTCCAAGATCTGCTTTCAAAAGGAAAAAAGGTAGCTGAAATTTGCAACGACCACTCTCAAAACCAAGTTTCCCAGTTTTCTGATAAAACAGAACGATGGGAATAATAAATTGCACTTACCCTCTGTCTAGTCCCATCCATTTGCAATGCAGGCCTTCTTGACTTGCCAGGAGGATAAACAGAAAAAAACTCTCACTCTTCCTGAACCGAACACAAAGCTATTGTTCCTTGCCTCATCTTCTGTCAGCATTCCTGTTTCTGTTGAGGAATGAAAATCAAACAAATCAATGGTCTACTGAAAGAAAGGGTGAGAAATTGCAAAAGAGCAGCCATAAAATGTCCTACTAATTTGGAAATCAATTCAGCCCTGAAACAGCTGGGTTAGGCCCCACCAAATGGTGCTTGATAATGAGAATCACCTGGCTTAAAATACATGTCTCCTACAGCACAAGTAGTTCAGAGTTGGTTCACGGTTTGTTTGTATGTTTGTTTGTTTGTTTGTTTTTCAGGGAAATTCATTAGAGTCCATTTTGAGGTTTACCCTGCTCCTTCAGATGCATGAGCCAAGTGAGGCTCAGAGCTGCCCGTCAGGTGCAGGCCGCATCACCATCTAGCTCCCACCCCATCTGCCTTTTTTTTTTTTTTATTTCTCCTGGAGAGGGAACTCAGACACAGGCTGCGAACTAAAGAGCTGATTGTGAAGAGATGTAGTCTACAACAGCAATATTTGACCAGCTTATGGAACCCAAGCCAGTACAGACCCTTCTGTAGAGTCCTTGTAATCAATTTTTAAAGTGTCATGTGACTGATGGTGGCTGAAGCTAACATGCCAACAGAACTTATATTAATTAAAGAAAGTCTTACACGTTCTCTCATGTACTAGTAGTTTCTAAACTACCTCAGCTATGTCAGTGGCACTTTCACGTTGTAATGGCTGGCCTTGTTTATCGAGAGTTATCACTTTTAAGGTAACAGCTGAACTCCTGGGTTTGTAGGCCTCCCTCCACCCACGGCTGTCTCACCACCTAGGACTCAGAGGTGTAGCAGCAGGAAGGAACTGCTGATACCAGTAAGTGACGGCTACTGGAGAATTAAAACATTACATGCAGATTACACATGACGGTCTCTCGCTGCTCCCTTACTCTGCCAGCACCCTGCTGCCCATAGATGGCTGTGAGTGCAATATAGAGCACCAAGAAATAAAGAAGTTAAGTTGGTTGCTGCAGCACCCAATGCCACAGGAAATGTTCAGTCTAATTGCATAGATTCAAGTGCTTTGAAATGAACCAACATAGGTTATGAAACTAAAAAGAATCCACATGCCAGCCCTTTTTAGTATCCTCCCCTTCCTCCCCCCTTTGTCTCCTTTAATATACTTAGCTGCTTGAGCATGTGGCCATGTAGAAAGTAGCTGAAGCAGGGTGCAGCCTCACCAGCTGAATGAGAGAATGTGTATGGAAACAGGAGTTGAGCTGCAAAGGTGTAAAATTTGGGCCTGGAGCTGGAACATGTTAGTCTGAAGATGGCAAGCTCAGCGGGGAAGGTTGAAAAACCTGACTGTCACCTTGCCATCTCGATGAACGAGGAGATATTTTTTCTATTATTTGAGGTGTGGGAGCTCATTTCTCAGTGTTTGAAACATGTGGAACAACACTGACATACCCTGGGTTTAGTACTGAGATAAAAATGATTTTATCTGGTCTCCCAAAAATCAGTGAATGCAACTGGAGGATCCAAAGGCCGATGCCAGTATAGCTGTGCTGGAATAGCTGAGGAACTTCCTGAATATTTTTGTCTAAAATAAACAAAAGAGGCTTTCCAGGAAGTTCTGAGTAATCATTCGTCCTTATGTGTAGCTGAGCAGCTACAGAAGGAAGAAACCATCCTGGGATGGAGAGACAAAGATTTACATAAACAAGAAACCCCACCAGCCTGCTTGAGGAAATTAAGAAAGAACAGACTGAAACATCCCCAGGAATTTCAGTAAAGAGTAACTAATCTAGGGAGACTCATAAGAGAGCTCCAAAGAAACGAATGAAATTCAGGAGTTAGTAAAGGCAGCCTACTGACTCCCCACGGAGAATTTCCTTTGGTGCGTAACACCAGATGGGCTTTCCCTCCCATCCAGCCTTTAAAGTTCTCCGTGTCTTTGTGTGGGCCTCTTAACGCTTTTTTGAACTAAATGAGCTTGTGTCTTTGGAGATGATAGGGGTATCTCTGCTCCTGACAAGAGACCACAAATGATAACATCATCATGACACAGAGGAATTGAGACCCCCAACCTACATGACTTGAACAGAGACCACATCCCCACCCACAGACATCAAATCAACTCCCGATAGCAGAACTACCCTGTGAGCAGTTTTTCTACCCAAACCAAATTAGATAGAGATAACAATGCTATAAAATTTCCACTCGGGCAACCCTGCTTTTCATGTCTTGAATTCTCCTACACTAGGAGGCTATAAAGGGACTGAAGAGATGATGGGAAAGGAGAAAGAAAAAAAAAAGACAAGGAAAGGAGCATATCCAGAGAAAAAGAGAAAATGAGCTCTTTATGCCTAGGAATGGATACTGTGGGAATCTTAACACCAAATATCTCTCTAATGTAATTACCAGTATGATGTGTACTTCTGTATTTATTCCATGCACAGGCTTGCTTATAATATACACACACACACTAGTGTTTATTCATATGTTACAGCTGCCTCCTCAGCTCTTCATATTGACTTCTATATTGTGCAAATAGCTCAACACACCAGAGGAAAGAGAATTAAATTCCAGGAAATTCAAAGGACACAGACACATATCCTACCTCAGCCTCAATTACAGGTCCCTGCAGTTGCTCCATCATCCCATAAGTCAGAATGGCAATGTTGCCTCCCTACACTTGGTGTATGTTGACCCTACATCAGTTTTAAGGCTACAAATAGCATAACATCTAGTCCGCCCTGAAGACAGCACTAATGTTCCCCTTTAGCTATCAATATTTCCACACACACACCATGGTAGAAACCTGAATTGATGCAAAACACAGACTAGAGCTCACTAGGTTGTTCCACAGCCATTTTGTCATGCTCTAAGCTAATTTGGCATTGGGTGCAAAGAAAAAAGAAAACCTGAGCACACACCTTGTCTCTGAGATAACCTTATTTAACCTTTCATATCAGCAAACAAGTAGTTCAGCAGTTTCTCACATCCACCTCAGTCACCTGAAGGACCAGAGCAAGAGACAAAAGAAAATGTAGATTACGAAGAAAAAAATTAAAAAGTAATGTTCTGGCCTTGTTAGAAATAAGTATTTGTGTTTGTGCAGATGTCTAAAAATACTAAGTTTTTTTTCTTAATGTTTATTTTAAAGTAGTAAACCACACCACTCCATTTTTTCCCCATCTATACAATTTACTTAAGTAAGTTAAACTGATACTGAAGCATTGTACATAGCTACCCCTTGTTCAAGGGGGCCAGAAAACATGGGTTTTGGGTGGAGCTTGTTTATTTTTAGACTTTTAAAGCTACAATTGCAAACAGATGTATGGATGGGTACCCTGCCCCCCTCCTTTCCTGCAGAAGAAAAAATAAACAACCAGCCAAGGTTGATGATTTCTTTTGAGCAAACACCAAAACACTTGAGACAATAGAAGTTTTATTTCAGAATCCTAATCAGGGCCAAGCGAGCAATCTGCAAAACATGCAGTCTCGATGTGTTCGGGAGGAGGAAGGGACAGCTGTGTGTCAGCATCAATCTCCTCTTTGAAAACACAAACCTAATTCTGTGCCCTTTGATCTGATGCAGCGATAAACAGTAGAATGACTCAAGACACCACTTTTTCCACTACAGCTTCAATAAAATAAAACAAAATAGCGTATGAATACTAACACCTTAACAGACACAAACATTTGCTAAATATAACACTGGTCTTTCTGTCCCTCCCGTTTCCGTGGTCCTATTTGCGTTTACATTCATACAAACACCCCACTTTTGTACAAGTCAGATTCCAGTCACAGGAGCTATCACACAGAAAATAAAGTTCAGATTGTAAGGGAAAGGTTGATTTTGATGTTACAAATGCTGATATAAAGTAAGAGAGTAGTCAAACCCTGTGACATTGCTGCATCGCTAAGGCAGAGTCTGACTGGTCATCTTTCTCTTTGCTCATGTGCTCTGGCTTATGCCATTGATGTGACAAACTGCCAGGCAGCTGGGTACTTACGACCATGCTTAAAATTACAAATAAATGAACAGGATTTATTTTTCCTTAATTTTATAATAATCTAAACAGGTGTATCATGTTTTTATTAGCGGTACATTTCTATATAATACATTCACTGATGATACTGCAACTTGGAGAAATTCCATCGAACCCAGTTGAAAAACAATGGTAAGCTAATTACTTTCCCCACCCCCAGCTCTGGAGCTGGGACACCAACCCCTGTGAAATGGCAATGAGAACAGATTATGACCCACCGACAGCGCTTAGCTTCCATAAAGCATGCAGGGTACAGGAGCCCAGGGCACTGGCCCAGTGTCAGAGGGACTTGAAGCTACACTCAGTGTCGGGGCAAAGCAAAGAAATACTGTTCACTCTGCAGCTCTCTAAATGCCCAACTTCCAGTGCATTTCTGCTTCATGATGAGGATAGGCCAGTGGTATTTTCCTGGTCTAAGCATAGTTATAACTTATGCACCTACCTTGAAAAAAGCAGTCACATGATTCTTCTTGGGAATGGAGAATAGGGCACTCTCTGAAGCACTAATTCATCAAAGCTTTTGACAGTGTAAACAACACCTTGAATTTTATCTAGAAAAATACATCATTCAAGGATAACAAAGCATTCCTATATACTAATTACACCTTACAGTGCCTGTGTAAACTGTAAGACATTAATATATGCATTGTACAGGAAGAAAGCCAGACCCAGAGGAGACAAAGGCATCATTCTCAAAACCAGGAAACCTTGGCAATGAGTGGTATTCTAACTGCAGGCCTCTCCAAAAGTGAGCCACCAGGTGCTTTGGTACCTTTGCTCCAACAGCAGATTTTAAAATTTTATAGCTCTTCTAAGAAAAAGACCAAGATTTTTCAGATGTTGAAACCTTCAAAATGAATTGACGCTCACTGCAGTATTAACCTTATGACTCCAGTAAGAATGTGTGCTGAGTCAGTGACAGAGCTGGAAATGAAATTTCTGGGTCCTCATTGCTTAGGAAGTTAAATAGCTCTCCTTTTTCCAACTTCTTCCAACCTTCTTCTGTAGGTATATGGATTTTATCCATCATCTAAGCTGAGCAACCTTATAACCCAGCAGCTGACCTCCAGCCAACAGTCAAACTTTGAGGCCACATTTGAAATTGGGTCCATAGTTTTGTCATTCTGATTTAGTGTGTGTTCATACAGAATATGGACGGACAATAAACAGGGCTTTGTTTTTCACCCTCTCAAATATATTTTGTTACTCTCAAATATATTTTATGAAAGTGTGTGCACAGGTAAGTGTATGTCTGCAATGTATGTTATTTCCATCACCTGGCTGTTTCGCTTCTGTTGCTTCAGACATCCATTTCTGTCAGGACTCTGCATAAGGTTACGAAGAGGGTAAAAACGCAGAGGTTGGAAGAGTCCCATACAGCCCAAGGAAACACCCACTGTTAAGTAAAAGTGCTCCTACAGACTGCACAGGACAAGGTTTAATATCAGTTCTTTTAAAAAATGAATGTGCAGGTCTTGCATTTAATGGAGTCTTTTACCAGAACAGGAGTTGAAATCAGTTTGTAGCAATAGCGAATATGCCCACAGTACATTAGTAAGGAATAGCTAAAGTTTTTGTTTATTTGTTTTTTCAGCTTATGTTCAGATCCTTTTCAACTACGCACACTAAGTTCAGGCCATATTCACTAGAAAAGTATGAGAAATTTGTACAAGTGCCCCACAGACTATTTTTTCACACAAGTGAGTCTAACCCTGATGAAAACAAACCCTGACAACTGTACTGCATGCTCTGAAAAAAGGACCTGGAACAAAGCTTGTTAAGAAAAATAGCACACCTGGTAACAAGAGCCAGCAATAGCTTTACCCTGACAAAAGTCTGAGGACATACTGGAAGAGCAGGAAAATACAAACTACTGCTACCTACAGCATTTCATCGTATGCATAAGGTCAGCTCACCAAAATGTGTTTTTGGATTGATATTTACCCTGAAAATCAGAGTAGCACACAGCTGCACTCAAAGTATTTCGATGGTACACACTTAGCAAAGAGCTTCCTTGTCTACCCTAATTATCTGAAAAACAGGATACCCCGCTTCTGTCCGTGCTGCTTTGCCTCCCCTCCATTTCCACTGGAGCCTCAGGCCTCAAAGCTTCCAAAGGCAGAGTGTTTTCTCAACGAAGAGCATTCAGCGCCACTGTTTTAGGGTGGAACTTCTAGCCAGTGTTAAGGGAGGTTTGCCTACTGGGAAATCCCATGTGCAAAAGTCCTTTTATCACATTCTGGTTCTGCTTCAGGGGAAGGTTTAACTGGGAAGCGTCTGGATTCTGGCTGTAAGCAGCAGGTGCAGAATTCCTACACAAGCAGGTGGGAAGCAAATAGACAGATGGGCATCCTTATTAGGCTGAAGTGGGGTGAAAGCTGCCCCTCAAACAGGTTGTCCCATCTCTACAATAACAGTCCTGTGGGAAATGGGATTTGGCTGCCCCGTGCTGTCTCCCCGCTAGCCCGCAGGCCTTTGGGAATAGCAGTGGCACAGCTGCAAGAAGCCCTGATGCCCTCCTGAGCCTGAGCAGTCAGAGCTCTGCAGGTCACACACAGCTCATTGGCCAAGCTGGATCCAGCGACTTGTGTCAAACAGCATTTTTGCCACTAGCGTCACCGAGCTGGCTAAGTCCCGGAAGAGGAGAATATTCCCTGCTGAGGGGCTCATCACTGTCTTTGCTCTAAGTTTCCCAGGGTGACCTCTCATCCAAAACAGATGAAGTTAAATTCAGTCTAACAGCTGACAAAAATCACAGCCCGTAGCAGTTAAGCTGTGATGGCACTAAGTAAGCAAATAACAGAATAACACGGACTAATCATATCCTCGATTTCTCATTTCTTGTGCTGTAAGCATGCTGCAAATCTGAAATCTCACCCTACATTACAAACTTGAAACATTGCTCCTTCACTACCCCACATGTTCCCTTATTATCTACATGAAGCAGGGGAAAACTCTCGCTGAAAAATGGTTGGAATTTGCTAACTACTTGTAATCTAGTATCATTTTGTATCTTCTCTGTGCAAATGTCAACTATTACAGAAAATGAAAATCCTCCTAGCATAGTTATTTAGATTACAAGCATTTTTAGACAGACAGCACAGTTTTTCTGAAAACTGCAGCACAAGGTACAACAGGGTTCAGACTCAGAAGCAGGGTTCCTGCAAGTGTATGATACTTCGTGCAGAATTAAACAAAAGCTTAGAGACGGGAGGAACTGCAGGCAGTATTTCATCTTCAAAATATACCACAGGCCATACCCTAGAAGTGCCACAGAGTTATTGAATATATCCTGCTCCACTAAGCCTAACCTAAAAAGGCACAGATTTCCAATGATTTTCAAAGTCATCAAACTATTCAAGACATCTGGGCTTTCACAGTCTTGAGCTTCATTTTTTACAGTCCTTCTCCATGGCCCTGTCCATTTTTCTGCTGGCTTCCAGAATCTGCTATCTGCTTTCAAAATGGTGAACGGAACTTGAAAAGTGAAATAAACCATGGGATGCTTGAGTTTGGAAGCTGTACTTGTACTGTATCACTGACCAGGTTTTTTGCCCTTCCTACAGGGCTATCCACACTTGTGACATGCTTCACATGACTAAAAGCATAAGAACAACTCTGTCAATTTAACCAAAACGTATTTGGGGGCAGTGGGTGAGAGGCAAGAAAGACTTAATCATCCTTGGTCCAGTCATTTTGAGTCTCACGTTACACTGAAAAAGCTGAGATACATCTTACACTTATTTTCCACTCTCAGTGGTACGAAAAAACGCATTGTATTCCATTATACACAAAACTGCAAAAGACCATTTGTTTAAAGTGCTCCTTTAAAAATAAATGTTCAATCAGATCTAAAAGTAAAGGATTTAAATGTTCTATCAATCTTGAATGGAGTTTCTTACTTTCCATCAGAACAGGGTAAACTCCTTTTCCTTCGACTAGATGCATGATGTAAACCTGACAGACCATCTCAGAAAGTCAGCAACATTCAGAGTTACCTACATTTAAGTAATGGATCACATCCAGAAACTCAAGCAGCAGTTTTAGAGATGCATGTAGTAACCTTCATTTCATGTTACTGGAAATAGAGACGCAAAGACATAAAGCCATGCAGTGAAGGTCACCCAGCACGTTAGCTGCATCCCCTCCCACTCATCTTTTTGATCACGCTGAGGCACAGCTAAACAACAGCCTGGGTCATGCGCCCTGGCCTATTTGAAAATCCGTCTGCAAGGTTTGATTCTACTACAATACATGTTTCCATCTGGGATCTGGGCCCTTGGTAACAAGCAGTCTTCTGAGGGGAGCAGCAGGGAGGGAGGACGAAGTAACCTGGGCTCTGGGCCTGACTTCTTGCCCCATTGCTCACTGACTCAACATCCTGTGCCACCAGCGTGCATGAGAAACCTGCCGTTACCTTCAGCTCTGCCCTTCATCTGCCAGATCCACGCATCGGATGCGTGACTGGAAATTGTCAAGCAACATATCAGTTGGCTGAAGGAGTGATGTGGAAATAGAAGGGAATACAACTCGGTTATTTATATGAAGGAATACACATAGCTGCATCCAACTAGTTTTGATTTTCTAACTTTAAAATTATAACAAGGGGCAGATGTTCTGCCAAGGATGCAATTATTTTCACCATCTGAGGATCTGACTCAGGAGAAGAAATTTAATAAAGCGGGTTTGAAGCCAATACATCACTGGCACCATTACTCCACAGAAACACGGCCACACGGTGACCCTGCTATCGTCTGTACACTGAGAATGATTATCATGAAAGTCTGCCAGAAGAACATAATAGGAATAACGTACCTATCTGCTGGGTTTTGCCAATGCTAAAATTATTTTCTGGCTATTTTCCTTCCCCTCTTTACTTGCAAAAACTTTGCAATAAAGATGTTCTGGGTTTTGAGTGTTGTGTGTGTGCTCGTCAAAACTGAAAAACAAAAAAAAGCCACAACACAAACAAACAAACAAACTTCTTGGGGCATTATGGCTCTAGATCCCTGTAGAGTTGGTATCTCTTTTACAGATCTAGTGTCTGAGTGATGCTGAGAAAATGCAGATGCTAACATTAAACACTTATTACCCAAAGTCTGCTATATATCCTTCCTGTCGTAACTGGCCAACTGAATGAGTTCTGCTACAGTCAAGGGAGACAAAACCCTTAAAATACCAATCAGGAGAGGCTACTTCAGGTTATTTTCTAATGGCCTGTAATGTGATTCGAGACATTCACAAGCCACTTCCTCCCCATGTTCTCCCTTCCAAGGAAAGCTATCAGGAAGTCCTTGCATTTATTAGGAATCTCCGATCAGACCACAGCAGTTGTTTGTTAACCCCTCGGGATGTTCCAGGAAGATACTATCAATATCTAATTGTCTGGTTTTGTTCTTTCACAATCCATCCAAAGACTGAAAAATGAGAATGAGTAAGCTAGTCTTCTGCCATCTCTGAGGACTTTTTTATTATTATTATTTTATTGGGGGGGTGGGGGTACAGGGGAAACAAAACTTTCAGTAAAAGATGAACTAAAAAATAAGAAGGAAGGGAAATAATGCTTCTGATAAATTTAATGATTGGACGTGAACTCAGGACAGCTCAGCTTCACGTCCATCCTCATTACTTCATGCAAACTGAGTTCCAATACAAGCTTAGATAAAAGTTCTCTGTTGCTCCCAAGGCATCCAAACCCTTCTCTCTGCAGTCCTGTCCTTGACTAACAGTCTTATTATGTGGCCAGTAAGGCTTTCCTGATTCAGCAGGGTTTTTGTCAGGACAACCAGGCGGTTGTCAGATCTTAAAGCTGAAATACGTAAGGAAAGGGCTCTCCAGGGCAGTACCTGTCAGCAACACTTAGTGCCCTGGGATCACATTGTATCCCATAAGCAAGACACAAGTCATCGGACTGAGTCACTGAGCCTAGAGTCCTGTTCTTGACAGTGATGCTTTCAAAGCTCCTTCAGGCTGTGCTCCATTCCACTTGTTCCACCTTGTGGTTTTTGTTCTTTGTACCTCCCGTTCAAAGATAACACCTGTGCCTACTGTCTGAGACCTCTAGGCTTCTGGAGAATTGCCCGCGCTCCTGTCATTAAGGCAAGTTTTAGTGTTTGACATTTCAGGAGATGGCTTTGAAGGGAAAACCTCCACAAACTTTGTGCAGAGAAGCCTCTGTTCTTCTGTGTCCCTGTAATTCATCACTCAAAGCAGGAAGCCTGAGCGACACGCTGCCTTATGAGAGGACCGCCTCCTCCTTATCATTGATCATAGCATCGCAGTGTGTCCACAGCACCTCTGTGGGTGGAAGATGTGCAGGCATGACATAAATCACCTCAGACTTCCTAGCAATAACGTGACCCTGAGGCAACATATTCAGTACATTAAAAAAAAATTATATGATAGCCTGATGTGACTTTGTCAGACCCCGTGTAAGACCTAGCCTGAGGGAGGAACGTGCCTTGCAGCTGTTCCATAACAACTGTCTTTTTACAGTGAGTTAATTATCTACAGATACTGAGTGTTTTGAAAACATGAAACAAGACCAGCTGATTTGAAAAATAACATTAAAACAGGCTTAAAAAATTCATCTCTAGATGCCTCTTACACTAAGTAACTCTAGGTGACAATGCTGCTTACAGCAGCCACAAGGAGATACAAAGGATGGTACTGTAAAATCTCTCAGGAGTTTGGGGATGGACATATTACCTAGGTGAGATCTTACAAATAATGATACTCAAACACTCCCAATTACACTCACAGACCACATACACTCCATTTGCCTTCATTCTGAACAGTGCAGTATAACTTTCCAAGGCTCTGTGCTCCACCAGACTGAGCTCCTGCCTTCCAAGGCAATGCGCAGGGGTTTTGCATCCTTATGCTGTAGAGATGCATGGTGAACTTTATCAACTGGTCATTAAAGATCAGCTTCCAATATGCCTGCTACTCAATTACCCCATTAGAATAGAGATGATGAATATGGACAGCAGTTTTAAATGCATAGCCAGTCTCTCTTTCCATGAAAGAAAATCAGACACTGATAACTTCAGCTAATTTTGGTCAGGAGAATAGTTCTGATCCTGAACATTCCCCAAAAAAGTTCTGCCTTTTATAAATACAGATCCAACAACCCTTCAAGACCACAAAATTCACGGAGTAAAATGCAGGGCAAAGTGCGGACCTTTGAGTTTTTAGATGTGAGTGTTCAGTTCATTTCCATCTCTGGTTTCAGTCCAGAGCTTCCTAAAAAGTAGAGGTCAGCTGTAACAGACATGGACTGAGTTGTGGAACTGAGATTTGCATGTAAAATCTGCCCATAGCACTGTTCCTCTTCTCATGCTCACAGCTGGGCAGAAAAAGATCCACAAGTCTGCATCAGACACCTACTCATATTTAGTATGCACATATAAACATACAGCTTTACTTTGATTTCACAGAGGGGGGTCACACAAGAGGGAGTCATAAAGTAATATGGTTACATCCTTTTTTTTCCTAAGACAGCTGTCGGAGCCCCAAGAGAATGCTACTGTAGCTTCTAATGAATTTTGGGTGGTGTAATAGTTCATGCAAAGGTGAAAATGGTAGTGAAAACTAAATAAGTTTATTTTTCCTCAGAACAAAGAAATATATTAGACCCAGTTCTTGTTTATTTCTTAGAATTCTTTTACAGAATCACAGAATCACAGAATCGTCTAGGTTGGAAGAGACCTCCAAGATCATCTAGTCCAACCTCAGCCCTAACACTAACAAGTCCTACACTAAACCATATCACTAAGGGCTACATCTAAACGTCTTTTAAAGACCTCCAGGGATGGTGACTCAACCACTGCCCTGGGCAGCCCATTCCAATGCCTAACAGCCCTTTCGGTAAAGAAGTTCTTCCTAACATCCAACCTAAACCTCCCCTGGCACAACTTTAGTCCATTCCTCTTTGTCCTGTCACCAGGCACGTGGGAGAACAGACCAACCCCCACCTCTCTACAGCCTCCTTTCAGGTACCTATAGAGAGCGATGAGGTCACCCCTGAGCCTCCTCTTCTCCAGGCTGAACAATCGCAGCTCCCTCAGCTGCTCCTCATAAGACTTGTTCTCCAGACCCCTCACCAGCTTCGTTGCCCTTCTCTGGACTCTCTCGAGCACCTTGATGTCCTTCTTGTAGTGAGGGGCCCAAAACTGAACACAGTACTCGAGGTGCGGCCTCACCAGAGCCGAGTACAGGGGCACAATCACCTCCCTAGCCCTGCTGGCCACACTGCTTCTTATGCCAGCCAGGATGCTGTTGGCCTTCTTGGCCACCTGAGCACACTGCTGGCTCATATTCAGCTGCCTATCAACCAGTACTCCCAGGTCCTTCTCCGCCAGGCAGCTTTCCAACCACTCATCTCCCAGCCTGTAGTTTTTAATAATTTTAAAATTTAAAATTTAAAATTTAATAATTTTAAAATTATTATGGATGACTCACCTTTTCCAATGTACCTCTTCTCTCCACTACTATGCTTTTATAGCAGTATTTAAGTTTAAAGGGATCAAACTGAAAGTGCATGCTTTATTTTCCAAACACGTCTAATTGATGCACCTAAGAAATGGTGTTTTCACTATATCCAGGCTAGGTGTTTTATATCTTCATACATATGGCAAAACAAACACTTTTCACCTAAAAGCATAGCTCACCTCTACCCTGAAAGGACTCCACCAATTCTTCCTATTGTTTCTATATTGAAGCTGACAACATGCATGCCAATTAGTAACATACATGGTTTTCCTCTTTCTTCATCTCTTATTGATGTCAATCTTTTCTTTTTTTACTCATGAAAGCCTAGAGAACTGTGAGGACTAAGTCCTCCATGGGTCATATTCTTGAAGCTTATCCTTTTAGCTGACCTCCTTTTAGTCTGAGCTCCATGTCAGCTGGCATTTCTTTTCGGAAAATGGAGTCAAAAAGTACTTGCACCAAGTTTTATCCAGTCTCGTCAATACATTGAAAAGTGGCAAAAATAACCTTTTTGCCCTGGAAGAAATTGCTTTGTATCTATACCCTATAATGCAATCAGCCACCTTTCACAATATCATTGAACCAAGAATTCGCTGAGTTTAAACAGTAGGCGCCCCTTTTTCTTCAGGGCTATTCCCCAGAGGAACCTCTGATCTGCTTGCCTTTTATATTTGTACCCTTCCGCACAGCATCTGATTTAATTCTGCTCTGTGTCCTCTACACACCTGCTACTCAGGCCTCTCTGGTGGTTTCACAGGACTCTACACAGGCACACATCTTCCACTAAACCCGCTGGACCAACCGTATCAAACACTGCGAGTGTTCTCTCTGACTTGTGTTTGTGTTCAATGCACCAAGCAGATTCAGCCCCTTCTGGTAGGCAGTAGATATCTAATGACTCAAAGAAACACCAAAATGCAAAAGAGGAAATTAAGGGAACTGCTACCTTGAAATAAGATGGCGTAAGTTTATAATCATCCAGGTGTATGCCCAGACTAGGTAAGTCCTTGGGTTTGACGAGGATCTGATGATTTATTTTGTAAAAGCTGTTGCAGTTGAATAAGAACCAGGAATTTAAATTTCCCCTGAAAACAACTGAGAAAATTGACAAGATGTTTCTACTCAGATTGTTTCAGCTCTCTTGCTTCTCCCTACTGTTTCAAGCGCAATGGAAGGAGGACTACCTATAAATAGGTCTTACACAAAGCATGCACAGGTCACAAAATGGTCACAGGACAGATGACCAGAGGACACAAAAATTCCCAATTGATAGATATGCATACAGCATTTACATTATTAATCAAATCTAAGTCAATTCAGTTGAACTGCTTCTGAGCAAGGGTATTCTTCAAGTCCAAAAGTATAAAGCTTTGAAGTAAAATCAGGAAAAACATTAGAGCAGCAAAATCGCCATCAGCTTTGCAAACCCTCCAATAAGCACACATTCCTACAACTTTCTTTTTCGATATTTTTTTTAAACCGGTGTTGTTCTGCGTCTTTGCTATGAGCAAAAAGCAATTTTCCACCATTTGTCCAATGCAGGAGAAAAATCGAAAAGGATAAATTTTACTTTCTGCACCAGTGGGCTCAAACCAATTCACACTTCCTTCATCAACAGCTTTTTATAAGTGTTTGAAAGAAGCAAAGGAATGCAGGCCGTGAAGCCAGAAGAGGGAGAAAATGGTTACTAAAACTTGCAGGCTAAGAACTTTCTAAGTAGATTAATTTCAGGTTGATAAATTTAGCTTCTAGTTAATTTTTTTTTATTAAAAAAAAAAAAGGGTCTCCCTTGCTGAAGAAAAGAGAGGTGGATTTTTGTTGTGTTAGCTCTTTGAAAGCACATTGGAACAAGGAGGCATCAAACCCATCAGAACGGTACCCAGCCCTGGCCTGCCTCTAGTGAACAGGCTAGAGAAGCACCAACATCTCAGTGACTTCAGCTTTTTCCTAAATACAATCCTGCCCAACACTAGATTTTAGCAGAAGACAGTCCTTTAGTGAACATTTTCTAGGGAATCTAATTTATTTATTTATTTTAATCCCTTACTCAAGCCATAACACTTTCTCAGTTTCTTTTTCTGTCTGGCTACATGGCTCAGCATCTGCCTGCCTAACATCGGCCCCTGCACTTAGAGGGAGGAAAATTTTCCTTCTTATGGCTAACTACCACAAAGCCTTGGTACCAGAATTAGAATCCCTTGCTTCAAGTGCTATGCAAACAAATATTTCCTTAGAGTCCCTCAGGAAAGCCAGTCCACAAAAATAATTTGGTATAGCCAGAAAATTATGCCAGCCTCTGGACTTCAGGTTGCAACGACACCTGACCCATTGCTTTGTCAGGCCCCTCTCAAACTAAGCAGAAAGGATTTAAATGTCCCCTTTGAAATCCTCTCCACCAAACACCTGGAAAACATGGACTGCAGTCAAGCAGAATAAAGTGTAGAAGAGCAATGGAAGAGTGAAATGTCTGGAGAAGTGGAAAATTCTCAGCCACACCAAAGTCCCTCTGAAATCCAGGCATGTGGAGAAGACATAAGGAGTCAGTTAGTCTGCCTGCACTTCCAGCAATTTGGTGAACTTAAAGGGCAGGGATAATTTAGCTCATTAAAGCATGAATCCCTATAGGGTCTGACACTGCTGGGAAAATGCCTTTGTGGAGCGCTGCTCTTGTGCAACAGGCAGGTAGAAAAGGCTTGAAGTGGCCTCAAAATCTCTTGCCTGATGGAGCAGCTGGCCCCGTTACCGCCCTCAGCTGCACACCAACAGGAATTTTCCATCTGTAAGAGGACCAATTCAGTGCCCCAAGCCTTTCTGCCCGAGTGGGCAAAAGTGTCAGCGCATGGCATCTGCAAAAGGAGGAAGAGAGAAAGAGAAGGAAGCCGGGGAGGAAGGGAGGAGAAAAGGGAGTCTGGGCGGCAGCAGCCTCTGTTCTCCTTCCTGTGGTTATGTGCTGCCAAAGCAGCTGACATGTCTGCACCCTACCGCAGCTGAACCAGAACGATGCCTACAGCTGCTTTGATGCCGACAGACTGCTGCCTGCTGGCACTGCTCTAACCCGTGCTTCCCATGCCAATTAAGATCACTGCGATATTAATTTATGCAAAATTTATGCCATCGTTCCTGTACTTATAGCTCCATCCTAACACCTGTTGGGGTCTTGCTGTCTTTCGAAATGGGGGCTCTGCAGGGCAGAGATTAATTTAACAGTGTCTAGCACAGTGCAGCCCTTATCCCTGCCCATTATCACCACTAAATATCAGAAAAGCAGATTATAGTTGCTTTTCCACACAGACTTAATATCTTTTGCCTGGGGCAAAATAGAGGCCGGTCTCCGTGCTCAGCCACGAGAGAAGACCTCAGTAATTTTCAGTTTAACAGCCTGCAATCCAAAGTAAGCCCTTGCAGGCAACCTTGATCGTGCTGAGCTCAGGGAGGGCTTTCAGACGTCTGTCATCCCATTCGAAGGACAGAGAGGACTCGGTCAGTTGGACAGCATGGTATTAAGGAGGCAGCAGGTAAACTCTTTTCCCCTCCTCAAACTGCTGCCTGTTCTCAAAGCAGCCAGGCTCTGGAAGTGGCTTATTTTCTAGTAGTCGTGGACTGTTCTGAAAGCAGATGTTTTCTCTGGGAAAAAGAACAATAAATGGCAGCAGCTTTTCTACGCAAACTGCAATAGACTGACAGCTCTTTTCATTTCCTGAGACCTCTCTCAAGAATCCTCCAGTCAGTAGAGATTAAAATCGACTTATTCGTAATACAAGAAGTCAAACAGGACACACCACCCAGCTGTCCAGCTGCCTGCAAGTCCACCGTGCATTTCACTAGACCCTTTCAGACAGGGTAGAGCCCATCCTTGTAAGCACAGAGTGTACAGGTGCTCTTTAACACAACCCTCAACAAGAAGTTCTCTTACAGAAAGCAGGAGTGGGAAATCCCTGTACTCAGATGCAGTCTACTTTGGTCCTGTTGCTGTAAAGGTGTTTCAGGATTGCCAGACACCCAACTGCAGGAGTTTTAAGTCACGACTCTGGTGCTCTTATTTTCCTCTCAGCTTTTGAAAGCTGGGGAACGGGGGAAACCTTTGTCTCTGTTCCCTTGTGGGCTGGAATATCAGTTTCTAAAAGAGGATGAAAGATTCCCACGTTATGACAGCAGTTTGGAGACCTGATGCTGTATGCAAACCACCATAAAATACTTAACACCTGACAGCATTGGTGCTTCACATGGCTTACTGATTCTTAGCAAAGCTATGCTAGCTCTCAGCAAAGGCACTGGAGCCTCCAAGGGAGACTTCCTTTCTGTTCATTTTTTAAATAACCCTATGTTTCAGAAGCAGGAGAGAGAAATAAATGGAAAATGGTAGATGTCAAATTTTGCTGCTGTAAGAACTGAGGTCAGTGCATCCTTTTTTGGTATTTTCTCCTCTATTACACCAAGCATACTAAGATGTCTCAGTTCATAAAACTCCAAGCACCTTATTTATTTGCTCAGGGGAGAAGAAAAAAGAAAACCCCACTCAAACCTGCTGAAAATGAGGCTGTAACCACCACCATGATGCAAGCAGAAGTTTTCATTGTCTTCCATTCCACCACAGAGACGGATTGTGTCTGTTCTGCTGGCAAGGCAAAGTAAGACTGAACATTGAACTTGGTTTTCTATGCATCACGTGGTAGTATATAAACTGCGCATTTAGTGATTTGTATAATTTCACCAAAAATCATGTTTGATGTCTCTGTAGTCTCAACCGTTCTCATCTCAGCGACATAACCCAGAGAGGAAATAAACATAGACAGGAAATTAAATATAGGCAAGAAGGGAGGGGAGAGTACATACCAGTTTCTTTACATAAGGAAAAAGGAAATGGGCACCACAACATGGAAGTGTGAAGATATTTAAAGAGCCTTTGTCAGAATGGGGAAGACAAAACAAGGAATGTGGCTTGTGAGCTTCAGATCCACTGGAATAGACGAATTCCAGGGAACCATGCTGTGGTAAAAGCAGGGACACAGAGCCTTTCATATGATCAAAAGGATGAGGAGAACAGTCCCCAAAATAAAGATGGAGAAACAAGAGGCACTAGAAAGACCCTTGACCACGGTTAAAATACTGTTCCTCTTTTTCTGTACTATCGCCACAACAACTTGGGAAGTCAAATAAACATTAGAGTTGCTTACACCTAAAAACTGTTGAGGGTTGTACATTGAGATCCTGTGGGGACAAACAGAAAGGAAAGACAAACCACTAGCACATGGGAACACTTGGTTTGGGAAGCAGCAATGGGACATAGCTATTTTTAATGTTATTTAGGGCCCATCACTAATGTGTTGAAGAAAAAACAGCTCCTGAAGAAATAGGTATTCCACAGAGTAACTAGACTGTTGTTAGATATCAGACTATGGTACTGATCACATCCTTATCTGCAAAATAAAGTAATGCCTACTGAGCAGCTCTTCTGGAGTCTCAGATGGCAGATAAAAGGAAAGAATAAAGGTCTGTTTCTGTTAGCCTTGATGTAGCACGTGTGTGACATTCCACTGATGCATGTGGTATGTGGTAATAAAACAATGTGCAGTAATGACTCCATGAAACAGCTCCAGAAAGCAGTGCCCCAAGAAATCCCCAGATGAAGACAAGTCTCTGAGGAGGCTGCACTTTGTGGCACACTCACCTGATCCTACTTCTTTTCTGAAATTCTAAATAGTCCAGAGTACTTTGGAGTAACGGCTTAAGTTTAAAGAAAAGTTGTGGGATATTTAATTGGCCTAATTTCACCCTCTGGTTGAGAAGAGAGCAGAGCTTGGTATTTCTCAAAATTCACTCCCTCCCTCCCTCCTTTCTAACAACTTCTGTGAATGAAACACAGAGAAACATTTTATCTAAATTATCAACAGGTCAGTTTTTCTGCTTTTTCATCTGATTTTTCATTAAGTTTCTGTTTTTTCCCACATCTATCCACTCAGTATGTCAATGATATATATGTATGTTAGTCTCAGCTGGGCTCGTGGAGCTTGTCACTGCATACTTTCACACGACTGGGAGGGCTCCCATTACAGCCTGGTTTCTCCAAGAGCAGCCAGCTGGCTGTTCTGGTGCACACACCTTGCTTACTTACGTGCTGCCACGATGTCAACCTGTTTCTTCAGCCGGGATTTGCGTAGAGTCTGGTGTATGACACTGGGGACCCTCTCTTTTCAGGAGCAATCTCTTCAGAGATTTACTAGGCTCAAGACCACTTTGCACAACTGATGTAGGATGAAGCAGACAGCACAAAGCGATGAATTTGGGTTTGATTGTGTAATCTATAGGACCAGCAACAAAACTAGCTGTTAAGCAATTAACTTTTTTGGCAGGATCATAAAATTCTAAATACATGCATACTTCTTAAAATAAAGGGTGATCAGAGATATTTAAATAATTGCAACTGTATAAAAATAGGCCTGGATAACTTGTCACGATCTCTAATTCCAATACTAATGCAGGCAAATGAAAAAGAGGAAATCCCGTTCACCTTGAAGAAAGTCTACAGACTATTTATAGCTGTTCTTTGTTCTCAGTTTCAACCCACAGTTCCCCATATCACTTCTATGGAGCCCATAATTCCAGCTGCAAATAGAAGTGTATTGCAGTCCCAAATATATAAATATATATATATAAATATATAAAAACTCTCAACATTTCCAAATCCTAAAACACAAGCTATATTCATTCCTTAGCTCTCTTCCTATGCTTTTGTCCATTCTTAAATTCTTCATGGCAAGACTTCCCTCTCACGGGTTGTTTATAGGAGTGCAACCACCCGGGAAGCAGCTATGTATTCTGTTGGCAAAACCAGAGACCAGTTAAATAGTTTTACCAGAAACAGCATGGTACAATACAAACCAAGAACCAGATGGAAAACCAGGATGTCTGGGCTTAGTTCTCAGCTTTGCTACTGATTTGATAAGATCCTGGCGCAAGTGATTCCTTATCTATATGCTCCTGCTTTCCCACCACCCACCCCCATCTCTAAGACTTCTCTATTTATTCTTATTTACTTTTATACAGTACTTTCAGAGCTGCAGAGGAACAAAATACTAATATTCTGGAAATCATAGAAAAAAAGAATCATACCCCTTCAACATTTGAGTGAAAATCAAAGGCCCAGATCCTCTGAATCCCAAGAAAAAAGATTGTATCCCTTCAACTTCAGTTTACTTCTACAGTCATCACGAAAATAAAGCCAAATTTTTAGTGTGTGCCTCAGCTTTTTGTCAGACATAGGCCATTGTTTATAAGCACTGGCCAGTATAAAAGCACAGTTAGATATATCTAATTAGGCCAATGCCTTTCTATGCCAGAAGGCTATCTTGACCTGGAGAAGGTTGTTTGTTTTTCCTCCTAAACTATGATTTCAGTTATTTCCCCAATCAAATTAAAGCATAGCATACTTCTTTCTGCTCAACTTCTTGTTTGTTATGAAAGTGTGTAAGAAAGTCTCAGTTCACAGTCTGAGCAACTGCAATAGGAAGGGAAGAAAGCTGAAAGAAAGCAATAACTTGCTTTCCGGTAATCATTAACTCTCCCCATTGGTCCTCTCCCTAGGAGGGAGGTAGAAAGAAACTTTCTGCTTCAGTCAAGATATTTGAAGTGCAGAATCTGCAATTACTTGGCTGAATTCAATGTAGATATAAGAAGTCTGTTTCCTCAAGATCTTTTTTTTTTCTTCATTTTATTTACTTTAAACAGGAAAAACCTTAAAAGAAGACATCAAGATTAATCACTTAGATTGTTTACAAATCCTCTGAGCTGTGTATTCACTAAGTCTTGGCATCCAGTTCAGTTATTTTGCAGCTCTATGAATTACTTAACAATTGCTTCTCAGTTGCTGCTGTATTGATACAACATGGAGAATATCAGGAGAGTGGGGAGGGCACACTGCAGCATCAGCACACTTTCTGCTTGAGGGGAGCACGAGACATTACACAGCCATGCTCGTTCACACCTGTAGCACAGGGAGCAGCTGGCATACAAGACTTCTGTGTGTTACTGACAGGTCTGATACATGTCTATGGTCCCACTTAGAAATACATCACAAGTGATGGGGGTCCAAAACCGTGAAAGTCAAGTTAGTGAGGTTGTATCACTGTCCACAAAGTTGCATTAGGTCTAGCAGCTGGCGGTATCTTTTGGAAGACTACCAAAAAAAAAAAAAAAACCACTTCTTGTTATTGTGCTAGTCCTAACATTCCTACTGATAAAGGTGTTCATTTAATTTGCAAGCAAGATTGGCCCTAGAATTGGTGGAATAGGCTGCAGGCACCTCTGACCACTAAAACATTCTCCCTTTGATCTCATGTTTTCTCTTTCTTCTGGCCATCTGGAAGTAAGGAAGAAAACTGAGCAGAAATCTGAGCTTTAATGACAGAAGGAAAGTTGCTGATACAGGACAAAAATTAGCAGATTCGTCTAAGTCAAGTAAAGAGCAACAGAAACGTTTTGAAATGCATAAAAATGCAATATTTTGTCACCAGGAGTGAGTCAAAGCAGTAAACTGCTTCATCAATACTTACTGCATACAGAATTCATTAGAAAGGTAGCAGCAAAATCTGCCACTTTCACAGAAAAAAAACAGTGCATTCAAAAAGTTTTCTTAAAGAGCAAGAATTCATTCCACCAGTATCTGCCAACCATCACATATTAAGCAGTTCAGTACACACAATTATTTAGGACTCATGAATGTATGAAGTCTCGTGAACACAAGACATCCTTTTTCCCATAAAGCTCACGTGGTGGATATCTGAGGGAAATAAGCCAGTGCACCAAAGAACCTCCTGCTACCTTCCAAAATGAACTATTGTCACTCTGCTGAAATAAAATTTCTGTATTCACATAGAGTAGTATGATTTCTGGTGGGTTTTGTTTGTTTGTTTTAGTCTTTATTTTTGCTTTGCTAAAGATACTTCACTGCAATTCTGGTTTCGTTCTTAATTCAAAGCCTTTCTTGAAAGGGAACCTCCACCCTTCACACATTTCTAATAGTGAGCCCTACAGGACAACACTTCCACACCATTTTTTCCTATTGCTGCCATCTTTATACTGATTAGTGCCTGTAGCCGTTTTCTTCTCTGACTGGTGAAGGTTTTAAACCATGTGTTCAAATAACTTGCTGAAATAAGACCAGGGAGAGTAAGTGATTACAATTCTTTTCTTCCCTCTCACTTTGCCAGATTGTACTATTAACATGTAATTAGGAGTCTAATTTTTAGTTAGGTATTTAAAAAACCCTCAAGCAAAGAGTTTTAAATTATTAATGAGCCATTTTTAAAAGGCAAACTGAAATAAGTGTACCCTCTTCTCCACATATTTAATGGTTATAATGGTTTAACACATTATTCATTCATTACTAAAGAGAAGTTTGCAGAGAAAGGCAATATTTTGTTTAATTAGAAGTACTAAACTTCCCTCATAGCCATGATGGTCTACAGCTATGAAAACTGTCTTCACTAAGTATCAGGATTAAACTGCACAGAGGAGTATATTTTTCAAATGCAGGAAGGTGCCAATAGGCCTGTAGAGGTGTTTTTTCACCATAGTTGGTGCCAGAGGTGTTAGAAAGATCTTGCTGTCACATACGTACCTGTTAGAGCACTTAATCACAAACATGGTTAGAGACACAGGGGTACCACAAAGGACATTCACTCATACAATCCTAAGAGGCTGTTCCTTGTTTGCTATCCCATAATGAATTTGGCAGCTAACTTCTTTTTTGATTCTAGTGACAGCAGGCAATTTTACCACAGAGGGAGGACCTACAAAGTCAACTGATGCTTGCTCAGCGGGACTGGGCCCATTAAGAACAGTGATCCATGAAGTGCAAAATGTTTCAGCCTGCGAGTACAACACAGGGTTGTGAGCTGAGGTAGGTACTTCTCATGCCCAGAAGATTCCTTATTTGTTTAAAGCACACAGCACTTCTTCCTCTCAATCTATGCACATCTCCTTGCAAAGACCCACCAGCTTGGGTGAGATTAATGAAACCTCACTTCTTCATGAGGCCACCACCTGTAGATACACTGCAGATACCAGTTTTCATTAACAGGGGTTTCAGGGCATTTAACAAAATACAGAGTAGCCCCCTTTTAACTAGTATGTTTCCAGGCTGAAAGCTGTCCACGGTGAATCCACAGAGTTTGTTCCATACCCTGACACTGTGTTCAGAAATATGTAGAAGATAATAAAGAATGTCTGTTTCACCAGCATCTCTTCACGAAGTTTTATTTAAGCAACACAGACCAACATCTAGGTTACTGTACTTCTGATTGTACCAAAATCTCATCTTTTAATTAAAAAGTGAAATAGCAGCAGCAAGAAATGGAAAGCTTGTGAATAAAGCACAACGCATACATCCGACCATGTTGGACACAACTAGTCTGCTTCCTTTTGTAGCATTTTCCTGACTTCTGGCAGCTCCTTAAAGCATTTCTTGGCCCCTTGAATGAGTTCTGCTAGGGGATTATTTCCACATATGCTTCTCTATGAGGCCCCTGATATTAAATCCCAAAAGTTCTCCTATCATAACAGGAAGAAAATGGAGAAAACTCATCTATTCATATCCATAACGACTATAACTTAGTAAAGAACAGCTATTAGCATAAGGGTCCCCTGCTAAGATAACAGATCCCTCTGTAAAATAGCTACTCCAAATTCAGGGCAGGTCTATGCCACAGAAGCAGGGCCACGAACATTTTTATCTCAAGCTGTCTATAGGACCAGATGAGCATAAATCAGCCTAGTTTTCTTTCCATCTGGGATGCACCATGTATACTTGCAGATATTAGGGGATTTTCTTACAGCAGCATGCTTCCCCAAGCGTTCCCTTCACTTACAGTGCTCTACCAGCCAAAGTGGCCTTGCTAACAATCTTACAGCTGTTTACATTCTTAGAAGAAACAAGCTAAACTAAACTGTTTCCACTCATGCAAGCATAAGAACTAATTTTTAAGGTAGTACATTATGCTACAAAATTTATGAAGAAACTTCACATTAGGCTCCCCAAATCAATATAAAAATAATTTCAAAAGTTTTTTTAGCCAGGATGTATACTTTGTTATGGGAACTGATTTTGAATCCATCTTTGGAATACACACCACAAGGTTCCACAGCAGTCTATCCTAAAAACAGGACAATCTGATGTTTTCCTTAAGAACCCAGCTGATGAAAAAGTAAGATTATTAATTGTGTATGTACATCAAACTGGGAGTGATTACCAATATGCTGGAGGATAGAAATAGAATTCAAAGTTATCTTGAAGTGAAAGATAGGTCTGAAAAAGAAGGATGCAATTCAACTGGGAAAGAGCAGGTTAGTGCACTGAGGCAAAGAATGTCAGCTAGAAAAGCGCAAAGCGGGAATAAATGTGTAAAAAGGCCACAGATTAAGTTTGAGTAAAAGGATCTCAAGCTCCAGATGCCTCTGAACTCGTAACACCCCCTGCCATAATGCCTAAAACTGACAAACAAGCTAAACCTCAAAGCAAGCCATGCAGAGTAGATCAGTAGCCATCCCCACCTGCCCAATGACACTTTAAAGCATTAGGTTGTCAACATGATCAAGCATGAAAATCCCTTAAGTCACAGCCTTCAGTTGTGAAACATTTGGAGATTTAAAAATGGTTGTACTTGGCTTCTTCAGGAATACAGTGCAAAGCCTGCCTCTTTCAAAAACCTCCTCCTAGCGATCAAGGCTTCAAAGGGCAATTCATCTTTAATCCCCACAGATACGCAATATGAGAAAATTGTAAGCCATATAGCAGCAGTAAGAAAATAAAGCCGGCATAAACAAACTCGTAAGTGAACCTCTAGTCTGGGTCTGAGCCTACTACGATGGTGAGGCATGTGATAAGAGACATGAGGTGCTACTTAAGGACAACGGTCTATCATGGTTTTTTCTTCCAACTGCATTTAAAAAATTTAAGTATACTAGCATTTTTTTCCTTCTTCACTTTCTGTGAAGAAACATACCATAAGAAAAACAACCTGACTTGCATAATGATTTATTGTGTGGTGACAATTCCAGTAAAGAAGTGGGATTCCTAGTAAACAGGAATTAAGGATGGAGCAATGATCTATTCATCTCATTGCGTGGGTATTTGAGACCAGCACAAGATGTCATCTCTCTTCGCTGCTCCCATAGCTCAGCACCACATAAGCACTCCTTCTCCCCTTGTTTGCCCCCGGAATAGCAGCTCATACCATAAGCACGTACAAAATCTTGTTCTTTGAAAGATAAGCAGGTAAATTATTAAGCATTAATTAGTAGACATTTACATTATTTCTTTTCTCTTGTTCACAGCTTCCATGGATTTACAAGACTTGCACCACGCTTGCACAATGCATAACCTGGCTCATATAAAGAAGAATGGGTAGGATGCCCCCCATCACACCCATTCTAAGTTCAGGCCCATCCTCCTCACTTATCATAGTGGTATCCTGCTGTCCTTACTTTCAATTTACGCTAGCTTGAAACAGCTTCAGTGACGCTGTATCTTTGCTTCATTTTCCCCTTAAGTAAATGCCAGGAAATAAAGTCACTAATTTGTCAGAAGTCTGGATTTCAAAATCATACTCATCACCTCCTCACAAAGAATTATTTTTCCTGTAATCGGTGCCAAGTAATTCCTAGGAACATTAGTACAGAGGCTCATTGGGATTCATATGTGAATGCAATGTTTAATAATTTAGTTAGAGAACACTGTCATCTCTGTAAATGTTTCCTGAAGTCCTTGATTATTAACGTTTATGTTGTTGCAATTAATGATGAGCATTCTTGAGGGTTTTGCTGAGATAAACATGACCTGTTTAAGCAAATTACTCCCCAAAAGCACAGATTTCAGTGTTTTGTTGTTGTTGTTGCTTGATTGTTTTTGTTTGGTTTTGTCCTACAGATGTTTGTCTTGGCACTGGTCAACCCACTCCTCATTTTCTGGCTGCGATGGTGATCCAGAGTATCTGCTTTCAGTTATTCGACACAGACACATGTATAACATTGTAAATTCACTGGGAATCACAAAACTGTGTTACCAGCTTTGAAAGGTTAGATAGAGCAATCAAATATAATCTGCTTTACTAGCTGTTGAAGGAATTCCACCATTCTGAGAGGTTGCTCTGGACTTGCACCAGCTCAGCAAAATGTTGATTCCCTGCAATAGCAGCTAGGCATGCTCTTCACTCAAGAAAATGCAATATCTCTAAAAAAAAAATAAATAAATAAAAGATCAGCAAGCTCATAATTAAAAAATGAATACTTGCTTAAGTCTTTTCAGGACTGAAGCAGCTACACGTGCTCACCCAGGTTCATACTCCTGGCTACCTAGGGAAAAGAAGTATAACCTATACATGTACACCTGTGAGGGGAAAAAAACGTGAGGCTTATTACAGTGGTTACTAAAGTTCATCGTTCTTCAAACTATGACTCATGCTTTAAGCTGAAATTTATTACAGACATTAGTCTGGTCAAATAGTAAAAGGTACAATGCAAGACAGCTGTTTGACTTTTACTGATTTTAATATCACAACATACAGTGGGGGGAAGCTGATTTCCCTGAAACACTGGTGTTTAATGACATTGTGGGCATAGCTAGCAGTTCTCTATGGAAAGGTCCCAGCCCTTCCCCCCTTTCAAATCCTTAGAACAATTTTAACAGAGCAAATATCACGTACAGCATTTGGACTCATAAGAGCCTCTAAAATGTCAGAGATATCAAAAGAAACCCAATGAAAAAGATCTATTGGAAAATAGACATTAGGGGGCAGATGAAAAGAACACATTTGCACGCCCCCAGACAGAGCTGTGAAGCAACCTCCTTCTCTTATCAATGTCATCATCACAATGACCTCAAGCTGCACCAGGGGAGGTTTAGATCGGACATTAGGAGGAATTTCTTCACAGATGGTCAAGCACTGGAACAGGTTGCCCTGCGAAGTGATGGAGTCACGACTCCTGGAGGTATTTAAGAGAAATGTGGACTTGACACTAAGGGACATGGTTTAGTGATGGGACTTGGTAGGTCAGATTGATGGATGGACTTGATTTTGAAGGTCTTTTCCACTCTAGCTGATTCCATGAAATGACTGGCACATGCAAAGAAACGCTATCACCAACTGGAGCTTTAGCTCTCAAACTGATAAAATTTACCTCTAACTAGATAAGTTTTGGTAGCCTACACTATCCAAGAAACTGGCATCTAGATTAATTCATAGCAATGAAACAGTCACCCAAATGTGGGACTGAGTAAGGTCACTATTAGTGGCCTACATGCTTTTTAGATGTTTTTTAGATGCAATGTTAACAGGTCAATAGTCCTTTTTATAACAAAGAGATGCAGCTTCATAAAAACAAAAGTGCAGCTACAAATATAAATAAGAACACTTAAAGAAAATAAACTGTCGTTTCTGAACTCACCCCCACAGTTTGTCAGCTCACAGACTTTGCATCCAACCTGTTGTCAATAATTAAAACCAGACTGTTCTGAAGACAGCCGGGGGGCTGCTAACTCAAATGAAACTACAGAGGGATTTGACAGACAGGCTCTAGCAAATCATGCTGTCACAGTTTTTAACCTTAATTCACCCAGCTGTCCACCCGTCTTTAGACAGTCAACAGGAAGGAATGCATCCATGTATCTCAATAGTTTCATTACATGTTTTGATGTCTTTGGTTCACAATTTTGAAGTCTGCTAAGTGGCCCACTGCAGTTTGTCCTGAAATCTATATAGGAACTCACTGGCTTCAAGTGAGACAGGAACAAGGCACAAGCCTTGTTATCATCACAGGAGTTGTCCACAGCTGCAGAGAGAAAGCACAATTTTGCTGCACTGCTGATTTATTCTCTCCTCTGTGTGGCTGCCACCCTGCATGCTTAGCAAGAGTAAGTCATTAGAAGCAGCTTCCACACAAACTTTACTAATGAAGTAAGAGACTTGTCACCCCAAACTTCAGCTGTCTCAGTAATTACTACGTTCTCCAGTAGAAATAATTGGATATTATTGATCAGAGAATAACAAATTAGCATCATTATTGCACATGAAATGCCTTCAAACAGTAAGTATTCTTTTAAGATTTTATTCCTCACAGCTAAAAACAGCAATTTAACTGCTACAGTTACTGGATTTCCCAAGAAGGCTCTTAAAGCTAATGCTTTTCTGAATATTTAAACACATGATTTCCATTGCAACTCAACACATGGTGGGCTCTAAGAATTCACTATTTCAACACTGTTTGGGACTCAGCTTTGTTGGCAACCTATTTGGAATCATATACAGCAGTTAGTAACACTGTACTCCAGTAACCATGTCATTTTAACTCCATCGGTCATTATGCTCGCTCAGCAACACGCACTTCCTAGGTGGCTACTGCAGAGCTCAGCGCTTGGATCCAAGTAACTGCGACACAGTTTAATAATGCACCGTGTCCTGCTGCTTATGCACTCAGCATGATGCTCAAATACGAGCAACTGTGCAGAGGAGAAATAGGTACAGATAAAAACACAAATAACTCTGGTTTTGGTGTTTGGCCTTAGATAGCAACCGAACCTTTGAGGTTCAACTACATTTTGTTTATCATTTCTGTCCCAGCATTCATAGCTCCCTTCTGCGCATGTCTACACCTGCTGCTTCAAGTGGTTAAGGAAAATGAAAGCTTTGAATGAGAGTCTATGCATACAGGATTATGTCCTGGTTGCCACTCTGCCTTTGTTTCATCCCTGTGGTTTTGCACTCCTTACCCAAGCTAGTATGTTTATTATTACAGAAGCTGCAGGATCTACCTTAATATTTCAAGAGAGCATGACTAAAACATTCACTGCAGTACTTTAAATTAAGAACAGCCTAAATGCAGGAGCCTAGCTGCACAAAAATGTAGCCATCCAAAGAGTTAATAATGCAGTCACTACGTTCCTGTAACAGAGGAAGCACATTCACAGAAAATGAGAGCCTATCTCTTGATGACGCACTACACAAACAACGTTACACTCACGCACTAGTCACATTTGTAAGATTCCTCGTGTTAGTAGGAGAGTTCAAGGCTGCCAACAATGGATATTTCCTAAAGGTCTCTCCTCCTGAGTCTTAGACGCATACAGACACGCACACTCAGAATTGAGCAATTCATCCAGTGATGTTTCTCATTAATTTCATCCTAAAACTGGCTCATGAGAAAGCACTGGAGTGCAATGTGAGGGCTACAGCTGTGAGGAACATCCTGATACTCATGATAAATTCATAGCCTGTATTCATAACCTGGTGATGTGAAACAAACTAACCTTTTTCTTTCAAGGAACGGGAGAGGGAGAGAAGACAAGACACTCACAGGCACAGCATGTATATATTTCTGGAAATGTTTAAAAATGAAAAATGAACAAAAATGTGTAGGCAATTGCATAAGACCATTAAAATGGTGTAACATAAAACATGAATGAGAAGTCAACAAAATTCTGAAAATATCATGGAAAATCAGCCTAAATGGCTGACTTCAGTCAGCAGTATTTTACACAAGCTGAGAACCTGATCTGTTGTACTTGAAGTTCTGGGATCAAAAAAACCTATTATGGGTACTGATTAAGAGCCTCAAGATGTACCACATAAGTAACTGAGTGAATGAATCCAAAGCCTTATGCCTACTCCAACTCTAGTGAAAAAGCCAGAGGTGAAACTTATTGGAAATCATTATTTTTGTCCTATGAGTTTTCATGACTTTGGAAGTAAACCTGCAACACCTAAAAAGGTGTGTGTGTCCAGAATGCTGTGGGATGTTAATAAAATTATTCTAACATTTCAGAATGGAATAAATCATGTTTGTCAAGAAGGAAAGATTTTAACTTTGCTAACTTCATGAGAAATTCTCTCTACTGCATTAGATCTTGGAATCTTAGTTTGATGCTATTTGTCCATTCCTTCTGCCTGACTCAGGGTCACTAGACAGGACTATATATGGCTTTGCCGTATTTGTAATATGACAGATTGCACCGAGCCAAAGCTAAGACACAATGCATAATGGATATTGTTGTTTAGAGAGAGAGCCCAACCCTTAAAAGCTAGCAGGACTTTCAAGATAACCAAACTCTTTCCATGTGGTGCTCTAATACCCTCTTAATTTGGAGACCAGTTTGGTACCAAACTCCGCTTGTCTGATTTGCGAAGCCAAGTATTCAGACTCCAGTCAGTCAGACCAAACTATTTCTTTCCAGTTTTCATATCACAAAATTAGATAAAATGATTGCTAAGTATTTTCTCCCACTGCAAACTTTCATTATGCAAAAACTGTCAGAAATCTCCCTGCCAGCTATAAATTTAAGTTATATTTACTCCCACGATAATTTTAAAATATGGTAGGTAAACAAAGCAGATTCCATAAAAACCTAACATTTTGAATTATTTTATTCTTAAAGCAGCAGTAGTGGTAAAGATTTAATTCTAATTAATGTTGCAAATAGTACAGATTGTCAATCTTGTACCCCTTCTAAATCCTACTGCATCTTTTACAGTGACTTAATGGGGTGTTTACAAATCTCTTCAGCATGAATTTTATCAAAGAAGTGATGCTCTTCACGAGATCTAAAACTACTCAAGCTTACTCAAATTAATATAAGACCTGGCTAAGGCTTTTGCCATGCAAAACCCTTCGCATTTTACTGCAGTTCATGTTTTAGATGGAGTGACTGAATACCAGTAAAGGGAGAACACAAACAAAGGTTTTTTTTTTTTTTTTTTATAAAAACATGGACATCACAGGACTGGTCTATTTCAGTTTCATTCTCACTGAATCTGGCCCCCAGCTAATCACCGCTTTGCTTCAGACTTCCACAGCTCCTCTCCATCCCTGTCTGAGCATCTCCTCCACCTTAAGCTCTACAGATTGGGGATACAGCCATGTGCCAGCTACTGATGGTATGACATTCAGCAGCTCCTGCACCTTTCCCTTCAGCTTTCCTCTAGAGTAACCTTGCTTGATCATATCTCAGTTGCACTATGACATAATTCTTCAGAAGCTTGTACACTAACTGGGATGTCTGCTGAATCTGTCAAGAATTTATCTGTTGACTAATGGAGCTGCAGTTCCCACTTTCTCTCTCGTGTCATATTGCAACTCCCCACGTACCATTAAAAGGATATGGGGAACCATCCCTAATTTAAACGTTCAAGTGATGTGGGTTATTCATATCCATGAACTATTCTTTCCTCCCCTTGAGAGTCGTCTTGCAAACGAGACACCAAGATTAAATAAGGGCCTCAAAATACTGCAGTAATCTGAAGAATACATAGTGCTGCAAATTCTCGCTCACCCCCCATCCTGCTAACACACCCACAGTATTCCTCCATAAGTTAATAAGTTCAATTTACTGTTCTTGCACATGTTTGTAGTGACTGTAATCACAACTCAAGTATTAGCAGTTTTCTGAGACTATAAAGATTAAACCATTAATCAGAACAAAACAGATGACCAATAGCGAGCATTTCAATAATGACCTGAATCTCCACCATGAATAGCTCAATGAGAAAGATTAGTTTCTGTAAAGTGTGGTTGAACACTTCCAAATTGCTAATATATTTCTGAAGTTATATCAAAAATGGAGTCAATCTACTGTATTATTTGCAGTTAAAAGCTTTATTTTATTTTAAAATGAAAAATCAGGATTCTTGCTCTTTATTCAAGAGTTCCACTTTGGAAAAGAGCTTGTTTGTGGGCACAGATTTCAGTACAAATTAAGAACAGATCTTCAACAGGGAAATACTATAGAGAGAAAAAAACTCAATATAAGTACTAGATATGATCCAATGCTGATTGGAAACAGCAGAATGACCCACCCTACGTACACCTCCTTTTGATCTCAGATGGAGAAAATCCATTTGATTTCACTGCAATTGAAAGCTTACTGTCTCAAAGTATTTGGTTTATAGCCCAAATTCCCAATCCTCTAACAGATTTATGAAGTATTATCAACCTTGGCTACAGTTTCTGTTCATCCATTAGTTTGCACCTAGCAGGAAAAAAAAAACACAGTGCTCTTGAAGTGGCATCCAGACAAAAGCAGAGGTCAGAAACTATTTGTAAATATGAAAGCGGTACAGAAAGCATCACTATGAGAGGTGTGGAGTGACAGAAAAACACCCATATACAACATTCATCAAGACGGTACCTTAAACAGGGTAAAGAAAGGAATTTGTCTTGGTAAGAACATGAAGGAAGAATAATGCAAAGTAAATATCCATAAACTAAGCCATGATGACAAGATCTGGACCTTGGAAAATAACCTGTTTGAGAAATAAAGTACATCAGAGCATGACTTCTGCTAAAATCCAGAGTCAAGATTTACAAATCAGTCATATAAATCAGTCCATTTTTATTAATAAAATAGATATTTACATCCAAAGTGTAAAGTACTGAGTTTCTAACCATCTGTATGACAGCAATGCTACTTATAAATCACGTACATGAACTATCCATTATTTCCTACACTTATAAATCAGCCATACTCACAAAGCAGTTGCCTGACTGGGAAATGATTTTCTTGATTAATAAATCAGGTGCCACAAGATACATAAATTACTGATACGTATCTTAAATCTTTTGACCACCAGTCACATTTCATAAATCAAACTCAGTGTAAGCGTTCTTAAATGCTTAGTTATGAACAATTTAGCAAACCAATACCAACACAGAATCACCTAATCCCCTATACTTCACACACATTAAAAGTCAAAGAATGCAGAAATCTTTGCTATCACATTCCAGTACCTTCAGGGAATTTTACTTATTCCCCTTATCTGAACCGTTGTATTAAATGTATTCATGATTTTTTTAATTGCCTTTATGAACCTGTTATACCTCCAGAAGTCATTCGGGGACTACTGTATTATGATATGCATTCATTTCAGTAATAGTTAAAAACAAAGGGATTCAGTTTCTCTAAGGTGAGGGGAGGATGTGGTATGATCAACTCTACTTACATGAGGTTCCCCCAGCAGAAAGGTGAGAAGCATTTCTTAAATTGACAGCTGTTCCTGTTACACTGCAGCCACTTAGCAGAATACACCCTCTGTTAGATTCAAGTAATTTCTAATAAATATAAAAACAAATATGGTTGTGGTGGAGGGTGTAAACACTTGCAACAAGACAGAATAGTAAACCCAAATAAACTATATTTGGTATGCTACAGAAATGAGTGAAAGCGTCTTCACTGAAATTTATCAAAGTTTTGAGGTTACCGAAACAATCTGCACAATGCAGAAGAGAATTTCTTTCAACAGATTTCTAGAAATCTAAAAGTTACATTCTCCAAAAGTTATGTTCTCAAAAGAGAAATAAAATTTCTAATAAAAAAGAAACAAGGAGAAGTGGGCATTACCTAATTCAGGAAAGAAACACTTTAGTTTGAGGTAAATTGTATGCTTTGACTGACTTGAAATTGTGTTCTTCCCACCTAATTTGGCCACTAAAATGGATGACTCAAAGGCTTATTATTGTACTAATACCCTAAAGAAGAAAGGCACAAAGGTTGTTATAGTTTGTTCTAGTTACTGACTGGAGCTACTGCATGATAGAGCTCAGGTTTTGCAACTTAAGCATCTAATACTGCAAGAATGAATTAATGTGTTGCAGAGGAGTAGATAGAGTTACTCCTACAGGTGTCATCTGTAATAAAAACATGAAGCAACTTCTGCTGCCTATGTTATGCCAGCTGTAGGCAGCAGAATCCAGGCACACAAGCTAGTGCTAAATTCATAGATGGTGGGAGAACAGATAGGTAATGAAAGAACAGATAGGAAGCAGATATCTGGGAAATAAGAGTTCACAGAAGAGCTAGCCTTTAAGAACAACCAGGGTGTTTACCTCTACAGTTTCCGGAAAATGTGCATACCTTGAAACAGAAGAGCTATTTCACAGCAGGCTGCAGTAAAATAAACAGCAGACTTAACCAGGTACCAGCTGGCAGTAACGATGGTTAGTGATTAACCAATGCATTTCTCTGAAGTGCTCAAGAGTAACAGCTGAGGTTGTGCGTAGAGTTTTAGTTGTTATAATGGCCTGAGAAGTATTTTCCATGCTAACAATCAGGCTTAGGGCTAGCACAAGCTCTTGTCCACATGGTAGACATGCTCATTTTTACTGCTCAAAGATAAGATGAGCCACGGCTGCACTGTGCCTGTGGCTCTGGCAGCCAGGAAGGAGACATGAGGGAACAGCCAGCCCCCTGGGGACTGAGGCAGATAGAAACTAGTCCCACTTTCTTCCCCCGATTTCTTTCCTGACCAACAGCCCTGGATGGTTTCAGCAGGGTCATGAAGCAGAGCACAACCAGAACAGAGCTGTCCACCTATGCTGGTAGAAAAACTGCAGTTTTCATCTGCTGCCCTGCACCTCTAAAGGGGCGAGTTTGCTTGAGCACTCTGTCATTTAGCCACGCAGGAAAAGGGTGCCTGCCCTGAAAAATTTTGCTGCGATGAGAAAATAATAGCTTGCAGAAAGTATAGCAGAATTAAAACATGGCAGTGCAAGAAGCAACTCACAGAAGCCAAAATACAAAAAATTCTGCATGAACATAAGGGGTTTTTTTTGTTTGCTTCTGTTCATCTCTGAAGGTGATCAAACACTGGAGTGGGTTGCCCAGAGTGGCTGCAGTCTCCATCTGTGTAGATACTCAAAATCCAACTGGACAAAGTCCTAGGTAATCCAGTCTGGCTGACCATGCTCAGGCAGACAGTTGGAGGACTTGAAAAACCCACCACTGACAATTTGAGGGAAATCCTTCATTAGCACAAGAATGGTTTTGAGGCTGACTCAACATTTTGAGTAAATTTCACCTATTAGCTGATTAGTCATAGTCCAACAACAGTAAGAGTCTCAATTTTGCATAAGTTCATCCATATGTACTTATTAACACATTAACAAACACATTAAACGATGAAGAGTTTAGTGATGAAGAGTTTTTGGAAGAATATATGAGTCACTCAATCACAGGCTTCTGTGGATTCAGGTTGAACAATTGCGTACTATGAACTCAGCATTGTACAAAAACTTTTGTCATAGGCATATCCTTGGGAAAAATTTTCTAAGGCTTATGCTTACCACTGGCTCTCTAGACAGATGTTTAAAACTATATGATGATTTTGAAAGACAATAGTCTTGAGCCTGAACCAAATATGTGTTTTATAATTTCTTCAAATTGTTTTAAGACAGGACGTGAGCTCTTGCCAAATGCATAACTGCAGCTACACGCGCCTACATAGGAGCTGCAGTTCTACTTCATTATTGCAAAGTATTTTGCAGTACCTTGAGTACAAAAGGCATCACACTGGAAAGTATTCTCTCCTAGCTAAATATCTCACAGAAATATTACCTCTGTGAAACTGACCTTCCCCACCACCACTACCCTGACAGGTACATTTCCATCACCTTTTCTAAGCCAGTCCAGTTCTATCACTTCTTTTTCAACCCTTTGAAGGTTTTGTTTGTAATGTGCTCATAAGATGGAAAAGGATGCAAGACAGAGGAAGAAGGATATATAAAGATTTTCTGTACAGACATTTGAATCATAATATGGACTAAAGTATTGGATACAGTCTGTGACCCTCCCAACTTTCCCTTGTGCAGCAGGTCGGACTTGCAGCATCTATCAGCATACAGATCTAAACACAAAGCAGCTCCCACTGGTACTCCTCAACATGCAAGGAACAACATCCTAACCCAGGTCACCTGTTACACTGCTCACAAATTCAACAATTCAGCCCAGCAGAAAGAGACCTTGACCTAAAGGCCATAGCTCAAAAGACCTCAGCTGTGAAAAACAGTCAATTGGCATGGCATTTCTTCCAAGTGCTGTTCAGAACAGGTCCATGGCAAGTCTGCAGTGCAAACTTTACCCTGCCACACAAAGTCTCATCCCCTAGCATAAACTATAGTCTTATTTAGAGCTGTAAGTATTGAAAGCTCAAGAGGTACATTCACTTAAAAGGAAATTCTTCTTTTCCCCTAGGAGCCAGCACACAGCTAATGCATTTCTTCAACTTTCTTTTTCCTCCCCCAGAGAGCTAATGAAGCTTAATGGTTCATCAGAACACTGAATGGTTTGTCTGCACAGACCTGATTTTCACCTTTACATTAGTGGCAAATGAAAAGTCCACAGATATTGCCAGAGGAAAAGTATTGAAAGAAGTGATTTTACCATTGTTAGTTTTAGATTTGATTATACACACTAGAAATTGTTGCAAGAACCACCCTAAAAGAACATCTATCAAAATGAGGAAAAAAACACATTAAAAATGTGAATGTTTTGAGACCTTGGAAATTTCCCGGGGGAACTATTGGAAGTAACTAGAAGAATGAGAATACAATATGTGAAAGTTTGAATTGGGGTTTTAAGCTGAATTCTCCATCAAAATAAGGAGGTGTTTTAATGTGGCCCATTATGAGGAATAGAATGTCAAACTGTGCCTCCAGCTTCAGAGGAAGACAGAAGTGCATTTCAGGTTGTTCGAGCCCTGGGTTTCTATTCTGGTCCTTCTTCAGGAAAAGGTTTTGTATAAAAAAATAACTGAGTGCAGCTATCAAGCTGTTTGCTACAGTGATGCTACAAAACAAAAAGAAAAATTAGAAACTGCATCTGAATTCCCAGACAAAGGTGAGATAGTAGCATATCAGCATGTTCAGAACTTTCCTTACACAGGAAAGAAGGCCACATCTAAAGACCCACCATCACGTCTATGATGCCTTAGGACCAGATTCTGATCTTACTCAGTATTGAAAAACACCTCCTAGTTTCACAAGTATTTAATTCCCTTAGAACAGGATGCTAGCAGAATAAGAAACAGGTTCTATCCAAATATTTGTGCAGAAATTCAGCATTGTATTCTCTCCAACACAGAAAAGGGGGGCATCAGTTTGAAAGTTAATTCTTCCAAATAAACTAGCACAGCATTTCATCATTTGTAGCAGTTTGCAGCTATGAAGATAACATTCTAGTTTCAACTATCAAAAGATAAAAGTGATTAATGGGGACAAGGTTTAATGAGAGACTTTTTCCCAAGATCCAGCCATTATGCACCATTTCTGTGGCCATGATGCATTCTCTCAACGCAGTGAGAAAACAGGCTACTACCTGTATATTACGACTTCTTTCTTAAAAGTGGATAGGTAATTGCTAGAGCAGGTTAGTCCTGAAACGTGAAATCCAGAAGAATTCAAAGAGCAGGTGACGTAAGTTTGCTGAGCAAAGATATTTTAAGAAACAGACAAAAAAACTATGAATTGGTCTTCCTTCTTGTGTTTTGTGCCAGATAAGACTGTTCTCCACTGCCAGCAGCATTCTACCAAAAAGCACCTGAAATATCTACCACTAGATAATAATATCAATCACTCTAGGAACACTAACATGAGCCTCTTTAGCATTGGTCCATCACCAAGGAAAGATGGACTTTCTGAACAGAAGACCGTGGTATTGGGTGAACAATCTGAGGGCAATGCAGTATTCACGTGGAAGAAGCAAGCTCTGTACAGCTGTTGAGATGAGCAGATGTCCATCACCCAGCCTCTGACCAGGCAGAAGCATTTCCATTTCCTGCAGTCCCAGAAGTGGTATCCTTATGCTACATGTTTCTCATAAGTCTTCTATTATTCCAAAGCAATTACTTTCTAATCACTCTCTGATGCCTTCAGAGTAGAACATCTAGATAACAAATTCACCTTCATATCTTTAACCTAGAAGCTCTGTAAGCTGGAAGATACAACCGTGACTGGGGAACTCAGACAATGGTGAACGGGACTTAGAGATAGCTGAGCAGTAGCATCATTACTCCCAAACAGGGTATCAGGTCAGAAATCTGTATCAGACACTGAACTATGCAGAACTGCTGCTAGAACGAGCAACATTGCTGGCTTAGAAGATTAAAGGACCAAGCAATAGGATCCTCACAGCTGCTGATCACAAACTCTTTAACCAGCTAGATTGTAACAGATGCAGTCAAAAGCAATTAGGTCATACAAATGTAATGGCTGGATTTTTATTACTATTATGCCACCTGTTCCTTGGAGGAAGATATCCTAGAGCTTCAGCAACAATATGAAGTACAATCTAAAAAGACAATACTACTTCAAATGTAGTCCTGCCCATGGATGAAGAGGAAAGAGATGCCAACTTGGAAGAGCTGTCTTGATTACCATTCAAATTGCATAGCTCTTCTGCTATTAAACCATTTTGTGACTGTTCATTCATCCCTAGAAATAGTATGCTTTTCAGCTAAAGCAAACTAAGAGCATAATGAAAAGCTTTTACTAAATTAGTAAGCAACAACACTACAGGAAGATTTGTGTGCAGACAAGAATCCGGTTTGTAACAGGAAAATCACGTACACGGAGGCGGTCATTTGGGACTCCCACTGGAAAGATGAAAGCAGGCAGAAAAAAACAGTAGCAGAAATCTGCACTTCCCTTAAGAGAACTGATTTCACCACTGCACATCCCAGAAACAACTAGCACATCTATTCCAAATGCCCATGGCAGTGACCACCATCAGCTTTCTCCGTCAGTGCTGTAAAAGGGCCAATTATCCCACCTGTGCTTAGAACACAGCCTACAGCCAGTAATTGTTCCTATGGCCTTTGAAACAACTGCTCCTTCACCTTTGTGGGATACCTCACACAGTTAAAGCTTGATTTTGCTCCAACCAAGGCAGTAGGAGATTTGCTATTGAATTAAAGAGGAGCAGAATCAAGGCTTCGGAAATTTCCGAAGGCACAAATGGCAGAAAGACATCCATGCCAACTGTGGCCTTTGGGAACAGCATATATGCTTCCTTTAATCTTCTCCTCCAACTGGACTATGCCCAAATCCTCTTCATCTTTGTTTACCCCTCATTCTTCATGTCCTAAAGCTGTGTTACAGTTCTGTTGCCTTTCACCGTTTTTACTTTGGTCCTTACATTGAACATGTACCAGTTAGAGTGAATTAAGACTATTAAATTGAAGGAGGTTTAAACCAACGAGGTGCTGTTAAACTCAGGCCAATGCTTCTGAATTTTAAAATCAATGCAGAATGATCAAGCATATTGAATGCTTTACACCAATCTAAAGGAGCTGTATAAATTTTTTAAAAGCCTGAATTAATGGCCTGATAAAAGTCATTTGTTAATTTAAGCAGCATTGGAGTTGCAGGATGATTTACCGAACATGCGGGTTTTTAAAGAACATAAAACATTGTGCAGAATGATTCAGCAGTTTCAGTAAGAAACATTCGTGGCCAGTAGTGGAAACCCTGCCAAACAATTTGTGCTTCCTTTTTATGATTTAGAAGTGGTGGGTGTCTCTTGGAACCCATAATGGGATATATACATTTTCACCTCTTATTCACTAGTTCAAACCATTCCTAGGTCATTAATAAGAGAAATAAATAATGCCCTGCACTGATGGGCTGGAGGGCCTTAAAATTATTAGTCAATTAATTCTCACAATAAACTTATGAGATCTGGTAACCATTATCATCTTTCACCTACTGAAATGAAGAACACAGAGGAAGAACTTCTTGAAGGTCACGCTAACTCAGCAAGAGAAAGAGAGATTTCTCTAACCACGTCTTGGACGGACCAAGGATAAAACAGCCATTTCCGGGCACCAAACAATTCTCTCTCAAATCCAGCAGGCATTTGGATGTGAAATCCCAACCAGCATGTTTATTCTCAAACACAAGTCCAGTAAGAGACTCTGGTCCCTCTATTCCAATTACTCAGTCTTGAAATACTCAAGGCTCCATTGCATCAACAGGCGTAAACTGTCACAGCTACATAGACTTGTGTTGAAGCTGCAAGCTTGGGTCACAGCTTTATGAATCCATGTGTGTGTGTTTTACTTAAAGACAAAATAAAATAAGAAAATCTTAAGGCTTTAGGAAAAACAAGATGATCAATGTTAGATTCCATTAAAGATGCATTGAGAACACATGGGAAACAGGAGAGTAGGCTCTTTAGGCAAAGATTATTAGTGTTAATACAATTTGGAACTGAATTACCTGGTGAACAAACATGCTTCTGCTGTTTTTGCAAAAAATAGTTTGGGAACTTTAATAAGCACAACAAGCCAGAAGAATTCTGGTTCCACCAGGACTGAGACCACTGAGACAATTTGTAATCAACATAAATTTCTTCAACAGTCAGAAAAAAAGAATTCCAGTGAGCTGATGGATCTTTTTAGAAAGGCAGGATCTTCTCATTAAGTAAGACAATGGTGACATTCCATCAAAAATGATACTTCTGGTGTGTTCACAATCATTTATTTTAAATGTTTATGGAAATTTAATCTGGGCTGCAGATGAAGTTCCAGTTATTGTTTTGTTTAAAGTATTCAAGTGTCAATGCTCATGTAACTTTCTCTTTAGAGAAAAATTTATTCTAAAACAAAATACCCTCCCCAAGCTTTTGAGGTTTTAATGCCCTCAAAAAAGAAAATTTTGTAAATCTATTCTAACTAAAAATGAGTAAAATCAGCAAAAACTCTCAAGCAAACCTTCCTGGACCTCTCTCACAAGCTGAACCCCTCAAAATACAGTGGGGACTAGATTTTAAAAGAACAGATTCAAAACAAGTTTTTAAAATACAGACAATTTTATAGAAATCAAACTACAGATATATTGTAACCAAATATGCTTGCCTGCTGGTAGGAAAGTTTTTTCAGGTGTGCTCCCTTTCCATCAGCTGGTTCATTGGCTTTCTGTGCCACAAACTCTGCAGAGTTCCCTTGGGTACTGCAAGAAAAATCTTCTTCACCTCCGAAGAACGTTTTTTACTCCCTTTGTTCCTCCAGTCTCTGTGTTTCTGTTCCAGAAGCAGACTTCGAGCTGGGTACATACATGCATGTGAGACAGGCACAGCTTCTCAATCTCTGTAGTTTCCCCCTCTCATACCCTGAAGTGCCTTTCTTTCCCTAAAAGGCTTGCTGGACCCTAAGGAAGAAGGCATCTCCCCTCCTTACAGGATATCGCACCTGAGTGCAGAGGATCAGTTATAGTAAAGCAAACAAGGGGCCTCACATATAACCTCCTTATTGCAATGCCCAGAGATATTTTTCCCCCCATTGAAGAGTATTAGTAACATACAGCACCTGGTGAACAAAACACATGCCATCTGCCACAATGAGAAACAATGGCTTCAATTCCATAAAATGTTTCTCCTGGGCATATCTTTATTTACCACAGAATTTGGTCAGGCTGTACATAGCAGTACACAGTGTATATAAGTCGCACAGTGAAATTAGTATAAGACAGTTAACCATAAAGCATAACTTTAACATAGTTCTGTTTACAGTTTCTATTGAAATACTTCTGACCATCAAGCTCAAGAGCTTTTTTTGCCTGCCAGAGAAATACAGAGGAATTCCTCCAGCAACAGGCACCCAAGGATGTATCAGAGAGCTGAAGCTGTAATAAGACTGCACAGGAGGGCAGTGAGGTGGCAAAAGGAGAAGCTACAAAAAGTGAACTCTCTCAGCTTTGTATGGATTAGTTGATTGGAAACAAGTTGTCATACCCCTCTCAGAAGAAGGAACCTAAGCCTGTAAAGAATCACATAAGCTCAGGTATGACACAAGCCTCAGGAAATTCATTGGTGTTTTAAAGCAGGAGATACAAGTGGGGCAGTGACTGGAGTCACTTTTAGGCTACCAGCTGGGGAGGAACAGATTCTGCAGTGGAAGCAAAGTGGAGGTGGACTCACTGTTCCTGAGCATAGGTAGTGGACAGAGGGTGGGAACTGAGCTGCATGCTACAAACTTCTTGAAGAATTAGCTTGTAGCAACATACTAAAAAAAGTCAGGTTCCAGTGGCTTTATTCACACTAAGTGTGCTGGATATGAAACACTATTTACAGGAAAGCCAGGGAAAGCATCATGGAAAACAAAACAGAGGCATTTGCACTGTTCCTTAAAATCCATTGTAACAGAGTAAGCAGGAAACATTTTGTATGCTCTTAAAAATATATCCTCTTCTTCCACCACTGTAATTTGAAGCAATACAGTCCTAGCATTTATGCAGCCATTTTATCCACAGGTTTTTGAGTACGTTACGGAAAAGTGGATATGTATCATTACCAGACTATTGCCACATTATGAATCAAGCTTAAATATAATAGAAGCCTAGTTGCCAAACCACATTTGGTTTATCCAGTGTATTTGGATAATGTTGACTTCAAATGATCAGCAGTCAAGAGAAGAGGGAATTACAGAGACTGTCTATAAATGGTGGTTTGGATAACTGGAAACTGTTTATGTATGGCAAATATATGGTTACATACAGTAAATGTTACTAAATATACAAGTTCTGTCTATTACATAGCAGTTCTGCAAAACCAGATGTGGAGATGGTAGCTGCATAACACAAGTATGCCTCTTGGACTTTCAGATGCATCTTGCCCTTCTAGCCAAACAAATTTGCCCAAACAATGAATCAACCAAATCAACAGCCAGATGAGCTAGTAAATACCCATGAACAAGGAAAAAAGTTTGTATCAACACTAATTTGCTGTTGAGAATGAAGTTGTCCAGAGCAAAAATACTGGTGATGGCATTAAGGGCACAAAGTGTAGAATTTTTCCCATTACACAAGGCTTACTGTTCAGTTTGCTTTTATAGCCTTGGACCTACAGGGTGCTTCAAACAAGGAGAATATACAGGAAGGGAATGTAAAAAGAGATGATGTTTGTAAGAGGTAGATGTGAAGCTGAAATTCTGCAGCAGAAGAGTGAACCAAATATGAGTCCCCTACATTTATTAGTGCATACTCACTTATCTAAAATCTATTTTAAAGTATGGATATTATTACTATTTCCAGATGTGTTTAAGAAAAACCTGCTCAAACACTGGAAAGTCCTGCAGCTAAAGGGGATCTGGGTAACAGAACAAAGGACAGTCACATCTTGATACTTCTCTTTGCAGACTGTTTTCATGGACACATACAGAATACATTTGGCTCCAATACCACTTCCTTTCCTCCCCACCCCATACACGCTGAAATGTCTCTGTATACATATGGCTAAGCACTTAAAACCCCACAGTATGGGATAACTGCCCAAGTAACCATTTCCTACCTCCTGTAAGGAAAGCTATATGCACCAGAAAGAGTCCCAGGGACTAGACCCATTGCAGGTACTGCCAGTTGAACCATGCAGACTTACATTTGTCATGGAAGTGTTAGCTAAGAACTGTCCATGACATGAACATAAAATACCTCCATTTAAAATCTGATGAAGTGCTTAACATTTTTAAGAGAGACTATTGCCCTCTATGCTACACATTCAGTTCTGAGACTTTTTCAACTTTTATTACTTCAAAAAGTGTATGTGAGAAGTTCTATCCCATAGCTACCAGCTAGATGAGAAATACAATAGTCTCTGATGTGGTGGAGATTTTTATCCCTTTTCTTCAAAGTGGTTCAAGCACTGCCAGCTCTGCAAACTCTATTCACAGTCCATCCACAGGCAGACATTAGGACTCCACTATTCACAAAATTATGAGGACTCTTATAAGTTCTTAAAAATATGGAAAATCCATCACTTGTATTCCTGATTTTATGTGCAAATCCTATAATTTAGTATCATTCTCATAA
The DNA here is from genome assembly GCF_964211835.1 of Anser anser. NCBI lineage: Eukaryota > Metazoa > Chordata > Aves > Anseriformes > Anatidae > Anser > Anser anser. Next base: position 92,740,724 of record NC_139720.1, read on the forward strand.
TAATTCAGTGGGGTTCTGGTTCCTATAGTGATCATATTTCAGTTTTTATAGACCTGCCTAAAGAATCACTGAAATTGGAAAGGAACTTGGAAGACTTTCTAGTCCAACCCCCTTGGCCAAGATGGTAAACTACAGAAAGGTTGCTCAGGAAAATCTGACTGGTATAGAATATCTCCAAGGATAAAGACTCCACAACATCTCTGGACAACTACCCTCACAGAATTTTTGTTGTTGTTTCAGTGGAATTTCCTGTGTTTCACCTCAGGCCAATTGCTTCTTGTCCTTTCATAGGATACCACTGAGATCTTCTTTACACCCTCCCAAGAAGCATTTATACTCACTGATACGATCTCCTTAAGGTTAAGTAATCCCAGCTTCTCCTCACATGACAGATGCTCCAGTCCCTTTATCACCATAGCAGACCTTCACAAGACTCACTCCAGTGTGTCCATTTCTCTTGTACTGGGGAGCCCAGAACTGGACACGCCACTCCAGATGTGGTCTCACCAGAGCTGGAGAGAGGGAAAGGACCACCTTCCTCAACCTGCTGGTGATGCTCTTCCTATGCAAGCCTCAATGCTGTGGACATTCTTTGCCATAAGGGCCCATTGCACCCCCAGGTCTTTTCCTGCAAAGCTACTCTCCAGCAGGCTGGCTCCCAGCATGTACTAGTGCGTGGGGTAATTCCTCCTAAAGTGCAGGGCTTTTCACATCCCTTTGTTGAACTTCACAAGGTTCTTCTCTGCCCATTTCTCCATATAGCCAGGTTAAAATTCCTTATAAAGGCTATAGCCTGAAATCATGTGGCTTGTTTCAGTTCTCCAGGAGAAAGCCATATCCGTTACTACAAACTTCCTGACTGGTTGTCCAAATTGAAAGCATTTTACATTGTCAGGCAAACAGGGCAATGACTTGCTTCCCATTTGCTACTTATTTTCCATTAAGGAGCTAAAGATGATTTTTTTTTTCCTTTGTGCAAAAAAACATTGTATTCACTATTGAAAGGATTAAAATGGCTTGGTTCTTTTAACACTTTTTCTATGGTTCACAGAACAGTCTCAATGCCTTACATAAAACAGACATTTCTAAATATTACTATTCACGTTTTAGGCACAGCACAGAGAAACTTGTTACTTCCAAGTACACTGGGTATGAACTTTTCCTGGGGATATCTATTGGGAAGCAGCTATTAAGCAAACCTAGCTGATGAATCACCTTTCAATAAATACAACACTCAGAACACATACATGACTTCCACATGTGAAAAACTAACTAGGTGTCAGGTATGTAAAATGTTTTTCCTATTTCACCTGCCATTCTCACTTTCATTTTTAAGCAGCAGAAGCTGTCCCACTGTGGGTGGGGAAAATAACTGAATAAAGAATATCATGTTTCTCAGAACGAATCTTTAGGTTATGTTATGGGTACAGATGTATTCATAGATTTTGGAAAATCTGAAGTTGTCAGGCTTTATGAGCACCCCAAGACACCTGCTGCTTTGGAGTGGCTGATAAATTGGGGGTTGCAGTCTTCTGCCAGATGACTAGATGAATAGTAGGAGTGTGTCACTGTCATAATTTCTTCCCTAGGCTTTAGTTGTATTTCATGTGCAAAGCAAGTTGGGCAAATTAGGTCTCATTCATTTGCATCTAAGAGGAAAGAAGCTTTTCACAATTCTGCTACCTGCTTTTCTTCTAGATGGATACGAGTGAAACTAGTTTTCTAATTCATGTTTCATCTAGCGGGATTCTACCCTTCCTCGCACTTATTAATCTCACAAGTTCTCACCTATGTTCCAACACTGAACACAGTAAAATTTTCCACAAGTATTAACTAATTGCACAGTCACTGCCATGAAAAATCTTACTGGTGCATGAAACAGATCAGTCAAGCCTACGCTTTGCTAGCAGTGCCAGGTATCGCATCAAAAGTGTTAAAGCAAAGAGAAGAGTTTTTCATTTTCTAAAGTAATAACTCTGAAAGAGTAAAGTGAGCAGAATGTTCCCCCCACCAGCACCTTTTTTTTGTGTCTCCCCCCCCCCCCCGAGATCTGTTGTAGCAAAACTGAATATTAAGCCCCTTGGCTGTTATATAGTTTATATATTCTGTTCTTACTGCTGAGAGCAAGCAAAGAATTTAAGGAAAAGGTCTGCTTTCTTGGCAAAAGTTGCAATTGCTCATAAGATACTACACAAGCACCCATATTTTTATGATAGAACTTTTCAGAATTGGTTACCTTGTGCTAGCTATTCAGTTGTATCCTGTGTCGCTTATGTACACGCTGACAACAAACAACAGCATGAATGTTAATGCCCTGATGCCTAAAGTTCAGCAATTGCATGCATTTAACTTAGTGACATGGGGACTAATTACAGGAATTCTGTTTTTAAAAATCCCAGCTTATAATAGTCAGAATTTTGGCAGAATAATCAATGGGCCAAGAGAATTGGCCAGAGGCCATACAACAGGTATCAGCTGCAAGTTTGTGATTATACCAGAAATCAAGATTATACAAGTCCCACAGTCCTCCATGGGAGAGACAAAATACTAAAGCTTTAGCAAGTTGTAGACAAATCCAGAGCTGTTTCCAGCCACTGGACTGTGTATTTGGATATAGACCCATACACACAGGTCCAGTTAATGGACTGCTTCTTTCAAGCTAAGAGAAGTGTTGTATTTTCAGTGAGGTGCATGACAACTAAATTCAAACATACGGGCTTATTGATAAGCCAGTTTCAAAACCTGCAGTTACGTGGTAGTGGTAACTAGTTGCATGATGCTGTGCTTAGAGCTCAGTTGCTTATGTGCTCTGCTTAGTTAGGAGATCAAAGCAGTAGAGACTTGAAGGAGTTACAAGTGTGGTACCACAGAAGTGTTATATGCTCAATCATAAGACATAGCCTTGTAGTTTCAAAATAGCTCTCAGTTCTGAGTAACTGAGCAAAGCATGTGCCGAGCATGACACCTGGGCTCGCTCACAGGGCAATGTGTCTCAAAAATCCCCATACGGCATATGCGTCTTTCCTCTCCCCCTCAGGTTTTCTCTCTGGCTTTTCTCTGCTGTTGCATGAATTTAATTTTTTTCCTCCCTCACCCTGTCAAAAGCCTTGTTAACAGCTCTGCCAGAGCTCTTAAAACAATATGCAAATGAGACTGCAGGGTCAGAAACAGTAGTAGCTCCTCATAAAGCTTTGGACATACCCAGTATTTCTCTCCTCAACATAGAGTGAGGATATTGTAACAGTCTGGTACTGTAATTCTTATCAGTTCTGTCCATGACATCATCCCACTACCTTAGCACCGCACAAGTGGAATGACAGCACTCCCCACCTCCCAATACCTTTTCCATTCCAGTTACTGTTGTCCAAACAGTTGATGACCCAGTTCATGCAACACAGAGGTGACAGCCATAGAGACAGTACTGCCACTGTTCTGCAGAGCCATCTTAGTGCCTTCCCCTTCCTCCTCATTTCTTGAATACAGGGCTGAAGGAAGAACAAAACAATTTCACTTTTAATTGCTTCAGTACAATTAAAACAAGCTTTAATAACATTCCCAAACCTAGTGGGTACCTTTCCCTTCTATCCTATTTCCTATACACAAACTCCAATCAGTAAGTTCAGAAAACAACAAAAAATTACTCTTATCACCTCCACTCAGGTGAGCACCTCTCTGTTAATACAAAGAGCAGAGAATCAGTCACTATGTGACAAAGAACCATCACTATTTTTTTCATTACCAGCTTCATAGCTATCAATCTTTTTCTGGACCAAGATTTTCAAGTGTTTCTATTTGTTTTTGAATTCAGGTACAAGAAGCAATTCAAAACGTACAGATCTTGAAGCTAATGATGAAAACGTTTTTAATTGTCTCCTCTGCATGTCCCAGGACATTACACATACTTCCTGACTGCTTTAAAAAGAGAAGGACTTGTCATCAAAAGCCGCATAGCAACTCTGAAAGAATTGTATCTGGCTTTGGGAGAGAGGAGAAAAAAAACACTCAAGTGTATATAATATATGCATATAGTCAAGGATTATCACGCTTTCCCCCCCCCCTTTCTGCTACATATACATATATATTCTCACTGCCTAACTTGCTTCAGCTTGTTTCACCGCTCTTCCTTCAGGCTTTCATGTCACCATCTCTCAAGCCTTCTGTTGCTTAAAGCAGAATTACTACAGGGATCCAACAGGAACCAAAACTCCAAGCCCTTTAATGAGCTAGTTGCAGCTGTTACTAAATCCACCATCTTTGGTGCTTCTCCTCCCCCTTCCCCTACCCCACATTTTGCCTTAGTAAAAACAATTTCAGATTCTGTAAGGTATTAAGTGCTTCACTGCTGTCTGTTGAGTTAGGAGAACCAAAAACAGCAATAGCCAGTGGCACTATAAAGAAATGAAACTGTCAAGTCAAGCAAGGAAATACAGACATATCAAAATGATTTCTGAATCTTTTTGAAGAGATTCTTTTTCCATCTTCTACTCATGCTGCCTTAGGCACCTCACTGGAGTCTAAAGATGAAATCAAAAGCTCAACCCACTTTGACTGTCAAAAGCAAACACAACATCATCCCTATCACAAAGTTCTGCACTTTTTAAAGAAAGTACAGGCTACAGGCAGACAAAAAAGGCACAAACTTTTTTTGCTCAACTGTTTGCTTTGTGTCCATGTGGAAATCACAAATCATTTATTCTTTATTCCAAACCTACCTACATCACAGCATTAAGATGACTAATAAGCAGATGGCCATTAGATTTTACTCACTTGAGAGCACTTATTTCTTATTTGACATTAAAAAGGGCCAAACTTGGCTCTCTAATATATCAGTGACAAAAATTACCCCATCTTGAAAGGGCATACTAATTTCTACCTGTACCTAAGGATGGAATTTGATCTTTAAGAACCTCTCCAATTGTAGAACCAAAAGAACAAGAATGAAGTATTTTGCTTCACACACAAAAAAATTAGTACTTAGAGTTCGTAGTGTGGCTGGTAAAAAGGACAAAAGATGCATTTAATGTTATGCTTTAATATTTGAGCAGTTAGAATACTATTACAGAATGCATGGTGTCTTTGTTCCACTACTACCTGTATAAACTGTTTTTTAAATGGCCTCAAGCAAAGTGCTCATAATCTGATCCAATTTGGTCTAAAAGCAATACAGACCTTCCCCACTGGCTTCAGTAGAGATGGCTTGACTTTGTTTCCTCTTCTGGCCTCACTTTACTGAGCAATAAAATAGAAAATGAATAGTCAAATAAAAAGATGGACTAGTAAATTTACCACTGATCACTGTAACTACATGTAATGCCTGCCCAGTGCTTTGAAAATGACAAAGGCCAAAGGCTTTTGCACAGCAGAGAGTTACTAACTAATTATAGTTGTTTATCATTTGTGATAGCACATGTGCTCATAAAAGCAGAACAGATCCCTACTGATCCAAAAGATTTACTGTAGGTAATGGAAGCCCATGGCCACTTCTTAAATTTTCATTTCAGGTCAGGACAAGAGGGATGGAAGATAACATTGTTGTCATTATCTCAGTGATATAACTTCCCAAAGAAGCACAATCTGTTTTGATCCCTTGACCTTTGTAAAGGTGAGAGGCAGATAGGAAGAAAGAAAACAGAACCCAGAGCCAACGCTTCCAAGTATTAAGAGCTGGATAATGCTGAGCTTCAATCCCTATCTGTTGTGTAAAAACTCAGAGACATTGAGATCAGACCCTCTAGCTTTTTTCTTGGTTTTCCCAAGACAGTCCAAAACAGGAGAAGCAGGAAAGGGCTGTTGACAGTTAGAGATGAATAAATACCTGAAAGCCACATATGCATTCATTCAAATGAAAATGATTTCTGCCTTTGGTTTCAGTGAGAATTCAGGCCCTAACAAATGAAGTTTCCTCTGTATGGTGTTTCTTCAGTACAGGATAATTTCATTTCCCTTCTGAAGACTTACAAGGATGTAGCAACAAAAGCAAAGGCATAAAACAGTACCTGAGGCACAGGCTACTTTTGAGCCTGCAGCAGACTATAGGTATGATATTATCGTTTCAGACAAATATGTTCTATGTAATGTGAAGTGTTCCAGTATGCTTACAATCTGCCAAAGGCCAGAAAATGTGACCTTCGTTTTAAGACTGTATGGAAAAAAACAACAACAACAACAACAAAAATTAAGAGAAGGAATTTTTCCTTCACCTAAATTTTATTATTTTGCAACTCCTTCAGGTGTCCACAAGGAATTATGACCCCAGCCCCCACCCAAAAAAAAAAAAAAAAAAGCATTGTGGCATAGAGGTATAATTTCAGTTCACACCAGAAGACATTCTTCTCACTGAAGTACAGTTAAGCCCCACAAAGTGCCAAAAAAAACCTGCCCAAAAGTAATGATCCCAACAGCATCCTGGCCTGTATAAGAAGCAGTGTGGCCAGCAGGTCTAGGGAGGTTATTGTCCCCCTGTACTCGGCTCTGGTGAGGCCACACCTCGAGTGCTGTGTTCAGTTTTGGGCCCCTCGCTACAAGAAGGACATGGAGGTGCTCGAGAGAGTCCAGAGAAGGGCAACGAAGCTGGTGAGGGGTCTGGAGAACAAGTCTTACGAGGAGCGGCTGAGGGAGCTGGGCTTGTTCAGCCTGGAGAAGAGGAGGCTCAGGGGAGACCTCATCGCTCTCTATAGGTACCTTAAAGGAGGCTGTAGCGAGGTGGGGGTTGGTCTGTTCTCCCACGTGCCTGGTGACAGGACGAGGGGGAATGGGCTAAAGTTGCACCAGGGGAGGTTTAGGTTGGATATTAGGAGGAACGTCTTTACAGAAAGGGTTGTTAGGCATTGGAATGGTCTGCCCAGGGAAGTGGTTGAGTCACCATCCCTGGAGGTCTTTAAGAGACGTTTAGATTTAGAGTTTAGTGATATGGTATAGTGGAGGACTTGTTAGTGTTAGGGCTGAGGTTGGACTAGATGATCTTGGAGGTCTCTTCCAACCTAGATGATTCTGTGATTCTGTAATGTATTTACAAGTTAGTTTTACATGTTGGCATTATTTACTTGTCTGGTTTTGCATTCAGGGCTTGATCTATCTGGGGAGGGAGAACATGTAATGCCATGCAAGGTTGTTTGGTTGTACAGCTGAGAAAATAACTTTAAAATTTTGAACTGTTTGTATAGAAGCAAAATGCAGAAGAGTACACTATCCCCAAGGGAAACTTAGAAGGTACCTGTTGCATCTCAAGTTTAAAGTTTTCCCTTAAAAGGTTAACATCAGCTGTTTCAGCACAATTCTTACGTATACGTGAGCATTTTCCTCTCCAATTTCCAGCTTGGAGTGCAACATTTTTCATCATACTCTTAGACCAGGATTCTGATTCTAACGATGGTTCCTAGCACAAATTTCCAGAGAAGAGAGAAGCAAACAAGTCCTGTCTGCTTTGAATGAGATGGAGATAGCAAGCAAATGTAAAAGAAGAAAATAAACCTGTAGGGATGTTTTCAAATAATTGTCATTGTCCAAAAGCTTTAAATTGGTTGAGTCCTTGAAAGTTAATTAATGTAAACTCAGGTTGCATCACTGAATTTGAAGTAGTAAGATAGACTTGCATCATTGCAGAGTCTCAGTCACAGTTTAAATTGGTACTGCCTCTACCTTCACAAGCATGAAAGAGAAAAGCATATCTTTCTACCTTGTTTCTGGCTTAGGTCAATGAATGTCACTGAAAGGAATTTTTCCTTTTGGCTGTTACTCCTGGATGGCACAATGCCAGCACAAGGCAAAAGCCCTGGAAATAGTTTTGTATGCCTTTGTGGGTGTGGGTGAGTTATGCTAACACAAGCTATATGCAGGGCAGCTGTAGGTAGATGTTTCCCTGCTGTGTTCACAGTGGGGAGTCAGAAGAGAGCTGTTGTAGCAAGAAAGTTTATTTTATGATGTTCATTAAAATTCACTTTTCCTTTTTTTTTCTTTCAAATAATCAAATCTTTCTTGGCTGCAAGACTTTCACAGATATACAGAACAAACATCCACCTTGAATCTCGCCAGCTACAGATCAGTTCTATCCATCTCTAAAAGAGTTTTCAGAAAACTTGACAGACATAGGAATAAAAGGGATTTTGTATTAATAGAAAATTAAATCTAGCTTTACTTGGTTATTTTTTTGTTGCTTGTTGCAAGCAGTAATGTCTTTTTTTTAAAACTAATTTCAATAGCACCTTCTGCATATGCTTCTTTCTGTGGGTAACACAAGGTTTGGGAAGACACCAGTCATAGTGTTTTGAATCCTCTACTCCAGTTAAAGTAAAATATACATCGGGATAGGGGCTTTCACGGTCCAGTCATACTGAGGACAGTAACTTCTTCAGTAGCTCTAATTTGAAGTGTTCTATTGCAAACGATGCAACAGCTATAACTATTGAGAATGCACCTGGATGTACCTTAACCCCGGCAGATTCCATTATTGTAGCAAAAGAAGTGGGCTACTTCCTGGTTCTTGCTGCACCAAAATACGGGGGTGGTTAGTACACTCTAGTCCATGCACCTACCTTGTTCTTTAAGAATATCTGTATCCCTGGTCGTTTTTCCTTCTGTCTAGGCATGCAAAAGTTCCCTCACCACTAACAAAAATAGCCCTGAAGTCACAGAGGAGCAAAGCCATAGCTTATGCTCTTCCTGTAAATTCCCACTTCGGCTTGTCTTATTCCTTATGAGTCATCATTGCTTATTACTTCAGTTGCCCTACAGCTCCTGGAACTCATGCAAGAAACTTTTCAAAGTTACACTTTGCTGATATCATAGATACTTTAAAATCCGCTTCAAGCAGCAATTTGTTGGACCCAATGTGGATATCAAAATAAAAACAGCTACTGTCACACTTCAGGAAAAAAAGGTTGTTAAAATTAAAAAGTAATGTTTTTTAGGACATTTCACAGAATATGTAATATTTACTAGTAACCAGACTACAAATGAAAGGGAAGACAAAATAGTAGAAGGTACTTGCATGACCTTAATTTACATGGCAATTGACAACAACCACAATCTGCAATGGTTTATAAGTGCCTTACACCATTCACCCTTGAGAAGGAAAAATGGGATTCCCATATTATTTAAGGGGAGTGCAATCCCTCTCAAAATATGAGAGTCTGGACTGAAAATCTTAAGACCAGGCAGCACTGAACTGAGAACTGAGAAGGGAGAATGAGTCTCTTTGGATCTTCAGCTAACAGATCTGGCCACAGCAATGATCCCCCAGGATCCTTCAAGAAAGGAAACTCAGATTTTAGCCCTAAGCAACTATTTTTAGAGACAGGCTGGGAACTGGTTCTTTTTAACCCAGGGTCCGTTTCAGCATCTTCAAAGCTAAAGAAATGGTTGACTGCTCTGTTGAATCATGTTCCAGGCAGAAAAACTCTTGTTCCTATTAACATAAAGAGCTTAATGCCTTGCTTCTGTCCTACAAATTAGTTTTGGATTCAAGTGTACCCCCTCCAAGATGAACAAGTACCTTTACTTTGCGGGGCTCATATTCTGCATAAGAGATTTGTAACTTCAGACTTCATAATGTCTCCTCTCAATGAAGGGAGGAGGTTGCAGATATATAAAAGGACAGGACAACTTCCAAAAATACATTGCATTGCCACAGAACTACTTGAACGTATTCCTGCCAGTGCAGCAACTCCTTTGCAAACCACCACAGATTAGACACGCGGGGCTAAAAAGTGTGGAACGGATTGTTTAACGTGTTTCTGCATACTTGAAACTTTACGAACCAGTCATGCTGAGATCACAGTTTGAGATCCCAACTGTGGCTTAGGATATTCTGTGCACCATAGAACTTCCTCCCCCGTAAAATTCCTTGTTTAGGAATTACGGATTCTGTGACCACCTGACTTCTAAAGTTCATAAATTCCTACCTCAATCTCTGTGTTGGGTTTAATTTCTTTACTCCAAAACAGACAGTAGTAGGCAGCCCCAAACACTCAACTATCATAGTTTTGATTGAGGCTGCAATTTTTAATCATTAGTTGCAAGAATAATTTTACTTCTGTTGTTGGGGCATTTAGGAGACATACTTTCAAGATGTTTCTTTGCTGCTGTTACAGTTAAGAACTTCTTTTAAAAATGAATTCAGTAATAATGTGGTTCAGCACAGCTGGATCTTTGAGAACAGTTACTACATCAGGCATTGTATGACATACAATACAATTGTTTAAGATGATAATACTGTTCTTTGTAAGGCAGGAATTTACCTTTTCCAAAATCACACAGAACCCCTCTCCCTTGAGAAAGTGTGGTATAACAAGACTCCTACTTGGTAAGAAATACTTCATAGGTTGCTATTTATGTCCCCTTTCCACATAAACTAATAGCCATGTTTTTTGACAATTCATTCCTGCCCCTTGCAATGGACAATATGATATGGTCCTTAGTCAGATTCTTAAATGGGGAAAACCAGATCTAGGGGTTCACTGTCCAGCAAAGAATGCATAACTGGATTATTATTATTATTATTATTTACCTTTGAGATTAGGACTAAAGAGAAATATTACACGGGCAGAGGGAGAGAATGAAATAACTTCAGAACCTCCCTAAAATGAAATACTGTTCCTGGGCTGTGGCTAAACAGCTGCTGTAGTATAAAATGAAATGGCATTTGGGTAATCAAAATCTTTAATCTATTCATTTTATTATGTCAATGGAGTTGATTGAGATGGAAAATTTCGTTATCAAGGCATTTTTGTTTTTGACACCTATTGAAGTATATTTTTAAAACAAAGTAAAATTTCAAAAACTACCCACAATTATAATCAAAGTGGCAGTCTAATATAAAATGTATCTACACAGTTTTAGTAAATATTCCTTTTCATAAACAAGTGACTATGTAACTCATTTGGTTCTTTCACTAATTAAAAACTAATGCAACTTAGAAACCAACCTTTGGAACTCCATTCCAGCCTGACTTTTTTGTTTTACAAAGGTGGTGATAAAATACTCCCGCAGTTTGACTTGCTTTCTATTCAGCTGCACATTCAGTTTGCTCCAAGTTTTCAGACTGGGAGCAGCCTAACTTCTCTCTGCACACAGAAGTGCTGTGGAAAAAAAAAGTAAAAAGCTGTTAGACTTGAATATTCCAGGAGACAGAAGTAACAGTCCCTACTAGCAAAAACTTGTTGCTCAACAAGAAAGAACTCATGTCCTTATACTGTGCTGGAAGTTACTTCTCTTTCAAGAAGGTATAGCTTTTCAAATTGCTTACTAACAGAAAGACAACCAGATTACTACTCTCTCTCATGGCTGGGAGCTCTGTCTGGGAGAAAAAAAAAAAATAATCCAGGCCCAGAGTAGTAATAGCATTGTTGTTTCCCATTCCTGTAAATGTTAAGGCGGAACCAAAACATACTCATTCACACACACATGCAAAAAAGTAGAAACATGCACTACATAGGAACTATCCATGTTGTGGGACAATTCCAAACCATTAAAATGTTCAGAAATTATGCAGTTGTCTACATAAATGGAAGACTGATTTTATTAATTCACAATGAATTACAATGAATCAAGAGATGGAATGGATATGGGGATGCTTATAATACACTAGTATAGATTATAATGAAAGGACTCCAGAGGGAACAGGATTGCTATAAAACTGTAAAAATTCCTCTTGACTTCACCCATTATTCTCCAGGAGCTCTTGAAAATACAAATACCTGTGAGGTGCGTTCCAATAAATTCTTTTATTAAATAAAAGAAATGTTTGCATAGTATCATAAGCATATATACCACTTGACTCAGGACCAGATTCTGATCAAAACCCTATACCTAAAACAAGAGGAATAATATAGCCTAAAGCATATTAAAAATGTGCCACTATCTTTAAAAACAAATAGAAGTTTTCCAGTCCTAAAGATCTTGGAGCCAAAGCGACGGCACCTTTCCCAATTGTGAAAGAGTTGAAGCACTGATAGGTAGCTACTCAGTGACTTCTTAATGCTCTCTCTTTGCACATAAGCACTAGGGACTTTTACAGTGCACACATTTAGAAGGATTATGCTACTTTACACTTTCTTACAAATCAGAAAACTAATTTCATGAGCTTAATTCCCCCCTTCACTTGAGAGAAATAGGTACCTAACTTGCACATCAAAATTTAGCATGAAATTACCTCCTTACGCTGCCACCACCAATTATATAATAATAAAATTAGCTTTCAGCTAAGCACATCAATACTGGCACACAAAGCACTTCTACGCTCAGGTCACTAGCTCCAATCCATACAAGTAGGAAAGAAAAAGCTGCTGTATGTAAGAGTGGTGGTCAGCATTCAGTTTCAAGTGTGTGGTGGTTGCTATGACAATGTTACCACGACATCTTGCATAACCTTAGAAAAGAGTCCAAGGATTGAATAAATACTGACACCAAGTTCTCCACTTTCCTAAAGTAAGTGGTCCCCAAAGGTCAGGGAGAAGTCTTACTTGTGGAACAGTGTCAAGAAAATGCAACTGCAGCTGTTACAACTGCTCTGTGAAAAAACAGAGGTTGAATTTCAGCATCCATGTCTTCAGCAGCATACAAAGTTATGCTCCAAAAAAAACAGAAAGTATCTTTTTGTTAGCAACTTCATGAAGAGTGCTAAAGACTGAACACAGATCTTGAAATGCCTCGGTGTTCGTCTTGACAGCTTAAGAAAGGCATGCATTGATGCTACAGGTTCCCACCCCCTTTGTGTGAGTACACAGGAAACATGAGTTCTCTCCTGCTGTCATTTTCATGCCAGATACAGAATTAAAACAAACAAGAGGGGCAAGAAGGGGAAGATTTGCAGTTAATTCTATCTTTGTACATAAACAAGTATTTTTCTTCTCACTTAAATTTGGAAGGAAGTCCTTTTATACACACTATGCTTCCTTACAGCTTTCCCAACTGAGAGACAAAGAGAGTTTTATTGAAAAAGGATCAATTAGGTATTCCAGGCCTTATTAAGCTCATGGTGACACTGGAGCAGTAAGCATTCCTTGAAAGAAACAAGGACTTCAGTAACTGAAATGACTGTTGAGGTTGGATTGGGTTTGTTGGTAAAGGCTGAAGAGTTTCTTCACTCACCTCTTGGTCATTCACACAGGGATGGACATGCTTTGCTTTACTGGATGACCAGAAGAGTTTGGCAACACTCACTACTGCAAATCACATGGACAAATCTTTAACAGGAGCTCCTCTAGCAAAGAGCTAGAAACTGTGTTCACCACACATTCCCAATTTTCTTGTTTCCTTTGCATGTCAATCCTGTCAAACACATTGATAATTACCTGCATGTGAGTGCCCCAGCCTAGGCTTATGCACATAGTTGAAGTATATGATAAAAAAATTATTTTATAAGGTAAATTTGTAACACTGACTCATGACTTAATATAAATAACCTAACAGAAAGGACTCAATAGGGGTTCCTAACTCCTTTTTACAAAGGGAACTCAGGGCCCCAAAGTTGAAGACACTCTTGAAAACTAACCACAGGAATCTTTTAAAATCTGAGCCAAGATCTTCATGAAGCCGCATTGTCAGAGACCAGGGAAATTCTTTAGAACATGAATGCACTCTTTATTAAGGGTATGAGTATGTATGTGGTTAAAGAAACCATAAGATTTCCACAGCTGACACAATTTTTTTATTGTTTTTATAAGTTTTTCAAAGCCTGCAAAAGTACTACATATGTATCATTATATATTTAAAAATATGAGCAACACTTAGTTTCACAGTGTATTACTATTGCCGCTTTCTGTCATTTGAGATCACAAGTTATTTACCTTCGCTAAGTTTTAGATTTCCAAATGCAATGAAATTAAGAGCTTTTAAGCATTTGACCGCTAAGCTGTACATGCCTACCTTGAAAATCATGCATCCATAAGATATTTTCTGGCAGGCATGAATTTGGCCCAAATACTTGATGGCCGAATTCATGGAGAAAACCATGCACAGACTCATTCCAAAATTATATAAACAAACAATAGAAATCAAAATGGAAGCAGAAAAACCATGCTTGGGCATTGCAAATATGCTTTCAACCCTCAATAGAACAAAAATACATTCCTCTTCAGCTGCTACCATTTCCTGCTTCTCAAAAGAATGTCTGCATTCGTTAATGGTCTATGTAATGCACCCCAGGATCTGGATCCCATCTGAAAGTAAGCACACCTAGTCAGATGGCACTCAAAAACTTACACCTGAGGTACTTCCCAAAGTGTAACTTACAGTGGTAAATGTCCCAAGAAGAGGGGGAGAAAGAGACTCTCAATCCCTCTCCTGGTGCTGCTTGATGCAGACTCCAATTTAATTGAGGATATGAGCTCATGTGTAAAGAGAGCTTGTTAATAATATAAACAGCAATAGCACAGAAAATAAACTATTACAAATAGCCCACTAAAGGAACATAATCTGTTAATGTATTTATGAATACCCAATAAGATGTATCCTTCAATGTAACATACCTCCTTTTAACTGTACCACAGTCATGGTTTATGTGCTGCTTGCAGCAATTCTTCTCGCAAACTGGTTACTCATCTGACAGAAGTAGTTCTTTGGAAGAGTTTATAGATGATAATTACTTGTTACTAGTGAAACTTTGTGTCAGTTGCCCTCAATATTTCCACCTACTCTTGGAGATTCAGTACGTTAGTCTTTAAATTATATGCAACATAGTGGAAATGAGAAGGGGAAAAAGGGAGAAAAAAAGAAAAAGAATGTAATGACTATCCTGTTTCTTCCTGACTTTAGTTGTTTCACACTTTCCATGCAGCTGTCCAATATTGCCATTGGAAAACAAACAAACAAAAAAAGACCCCAAACACATGCAACTACGCAGCAGTAGGTGCTTCAGAAAAGAATACCTGTGAATACAAGCAGCTTCTCAGTTGCAAATGTTTGCTTTCCTCACAGAATATAGGTGGAAGATAGCCAGCATTGTCCGAAGCAAATTCATGAAAGATTCTTAAACAAAAACCACACACAGAAACAAAATTAGGTCCCACATCCTAAAAGAGGTAAAGATGCACAAATACCTAGTAAAGAATTTAAATGAAATAAATATCAGAATTCTGTCCCACGATGTAAATACAGCAAAAGATATATAACAGAGACTACTGACATATGCAGATTTTTCTTGCTGCAATGCAAAGATAACACACTGTAAGCATGATACCATTAGCAAAAGTGATCTTTTGTTAGTAATCAGTTTAACAGGCTTCACCTTACAAAGCTTTCAACAGATGTCCTCATGTATCTGCTGACAGATCCTCACATGTGTAAGACTACGCATAACACTGCAGAAACTCTCTTTGCTCTAGGAATCCTAATGGCTAGTTCTGTTAGTCTTTTTACCATCCAAATTTGGTATCTTCTGCCTATGTCTCTTGAGCTTCTTCAGCATGGATTGTGGGTGAGTGGGCTGCACTCACCTATTCCAAGATCTCTTGCATGCTGGTGGTGATGCCAAGTAAGCAATGAATTTAAAAGCTTCCCAGGAAGACGATCCTTTGAAGGGGAGACACATGAATGAATACCAAATCCAGGCAGACTACCTTCATTTCAGTCTCTCAGCCTAGCAGAGCACCCCAAAGGATTGTTTGCTGAGCAATGCCAAACTTTTCAACCAACATCTGAGTTAAGTGCTTACAAAGAAAAATGGTTACAGGTCTTATTATTATATGCTTGCAGAGAGATACTCCAACTGCTTTCAAATGGAAAGAGAAACTCTACACACCAAATCCACAATTTGAAACAGGAAAATTTTGGAAAAAGGTAATGCACAATGAAATGGCCACATGATACAAAAGCACTGGGATCTGGAGTGGGGAGAAACAATGATTGATTATCAAATAATGGATGAACTGTTTAAAATGAAAAAAAAAAATCAGCCATGGATGTTCTCTCTTAATCTGCAGTTTGAACAGCAGCCAAATTTAGCCCGGATACTGAAACAGGATCAGAGTTGTTTCAGATCTGCCAGGGACAATCTCTTAGACTGTCATTACCAGATTCTGGTTTAGATGGTAATTTTTTATTTTATTTGTTTTTTGAAGCTTTCTGTTCTCAATCTGACTCAAAATCTGGTCCATAATACAGGCCTCTTTCAGCTCCAGGTTCATCTCAAATTAAATTTATATGTATAGTTTAGAATTCAATCCATGCTTAATTTCAAGGAACCAAACACCTGTAAATGAGTCTCTGACTCTGCCCCACTCTTTTTGGAAAACAAAAGGTTTGTAGCATTTCAATGCCCTTCCTTCTTGTTCCATTATTGCCCAGCTTAAACAGGTTGTGCTAAGTAAAAGCAAAGCAAGGACAACTTCTGCAGGTTTGTCAGCTGTCTTACATATGCCAAATTCTATTATATTTTGGTTTTTAATGAAAATTTAAAACACTAAGAATTTTTAGCAGATGTGTTTTTGAACGTTTAGCTCAACTGTCACTGTTTAAACAAAACCATGTTTGTCATATTTCCTTTCTGTGAAGCAGAACAATTGTAGGCTGGAATAAAAATGGGCAAAGAAAATGATTAGCAGTGGATGTTCCTACTACTGTTGCTTAGGGGCTGTCCCTGTCACATTTGAATAAGCCTTCTAAAACTCGATGATTGTTTTTTTTTTTTTTTTGTAGCAAAGGAAGTGATCGAATTAACCACAGACCATTTGTTTCTCCTGCTGCTAACTCATTTAATTTCTTATTGATGTCTAAATATATTGTAGGATTTTTTTTTTTTTTGCTTGTTAGAGATTATTGCCTGCATGTCTAAGTAGGTATTCTACCACTACAATTATCAATGGAAAGACATGCTTTTCTTCTTAAATTATCTCTTATTTCAGACACCCAACATGAAACATCTCAGCAAAAGAGGTATACAGCACTTCTTTCACTTTGGAGGAATGACGGCAGACAACCAAGAAGTGAACCATCAAAATTAATGGATTGTGTTTGAAAAATTAACCTAAAACAATATGTACTTCTAAAAGAAGGTTTTAAATGAATAGTGAATTATGTTCTAGAAGGTAAAAATGTTACATGACAACAGAA
Source organism: Anser anser (assembly GCF_964211835.1). NCBI lineage: Eukaryota > Metazoa > Chordata > Aves > Anseriformes > Anatidae > Anser > Anser anser. The sequence goes on from NC_139720.1 coordinate 92,757,770, forward strand.
CCAGATGACAGAACAACTGCTTGTGAAACAAGAAGAAAGAAAGCTGATTTAAATAAACCACAGGGCTATCCTTCAGAGAAGCAGCTTGTGTAAGAGTCTGCATTTAAGAAGCATCATGACCTTTGATTTTCTTCAGTCTAGTTCCTATTGATGTACCTAATGACTTGGTTACTTATCAGTACAGAGAAGAAAGAGAAGTCCGTTTATAATTCTTTACTCCCTATCCAAATTTTATGCTCAAGGACACATTAAGAGTACTTTTTCCACCCCTCTTTAGATTAGGTGGGGTGGAAGAGGACAGTAAGAGACAGATTAATTTCACTTTCTCTGCCTGTTCAGATTAAGTGAGAAAATGCAGAGGCTGAGAACAGCAGCAAAGGCTGAAGTGGGAAAAAGGTAAATTGCTACTACCAGGCAGCAGGAAGGAAATGAGAGGAATTTTGACTCGCAGGTGTGTCTGAGTCAGTGTTTCTTCTGACGACAGCCGGGAGAGGTGGTAAAATTATGCATTTCCCTTTGCCCAGGCTATGGTTTCAAAACACAGCCAGTCGTGAGCAGACATGAGCATTACAACGTCTCTCCTCCAGCTGCAGCAGGAGGACTTGGAAGCACCAGGACTGCATTCCAAATCCTTTACAAATGTGTAGGATAAAGAACCAACCTCCCTCCTCCAACCATTATAGTTATAATTTATGATTCAGTGGAAGAAAAAAACTGATGTTGGCATTATTTATGAACAAAAACCCATGGTTATAGTTTCTGTTTATTTACAGACCCATCCCACTTTCACTGCTTTTGCACCTCAAATGACATCCCAATTGCTGCCTTACTCCCAGTGTTTTTCTTAAATTCTAGATTTTAATCACAAGGGCATGTGTGCTTCTTTCACAGAGGTAATTAGCACGTGCATTACAGTGTCAGGTCTCTCTGAAGGGAACCACCTATAAATTTGGGAAGCTTGTTGAACTGAGTCCTCTCCACTTCTGGTATGAACTACTTAAAAAAAAAAAGTCTTATTTTCTGGCTTTGGAAAACAGTGGAGTTTTAAATACTGCCATGAGAAATTCTTGTAGTCTTTCATAGAGGACATAATTGCTACAACTAAACTTTCCTGACAGAAGCTGAAGACTAACAAAAAGGTCATTTCAGAACAATAAAAAACAAGTGATTATGACCCTTATATTCTCTCTCTCTTTCTCCCTCTCCCTCAAATTGCTCCCATTACAAGAGAAATGTTCTGCATTTTGATAGTCAGAATCTTCTGAAAAATTAAGAAGCACTTTCTTGTTACTAATGACCTCCACTTCATTCAAATTTGATCGAAAACAATTACATGTATAAATATTCAAAAGCTTTTACAGCTTCTTCTAAAGCCTCAGGTGAGGGAACAAAAGTTTTGGGCCAATCATTATAAAGCTTTTCTACCATCAAAGGGCCATGTGTCTGTATTGAATATTAGATGCTGTCACATCATTTGGGACCTACCTTTGATCAACAAGTTAGCCAAGTACACCCTCGGTACTCACAGACTAAAAAGCAAAATAATTTTGCCCTTTCCCTTTTCCTCCATATGCTAATGTACCAGGCAACCTAATTACTGTCATGCACTCACAAGGTAGGAAACTGTCTCTTCAAAGTTACTGCAGCCCCTTCCTACAGGAAAAGCAACCTGTTGTAAATAGCCCATCTAAAGAATGAAGAGGAGTAGGTATGACTTGATTTCCAATTTTAAGTCTGCTTGTAACTGCTCCTTCCCTGAAAAACCTCAACTGCTCACAATTTAAATGAAAACAGGTCTATATGCTTCTCTTTCAAGCAAAAATCTGAAGAAAGTGCAAAAGAATGAATAAACAAACACAGAAATAGCAGCTTCCAAAAAAATAAAAATTCTACTCTCAAAGTCTAGCTGACATTTGCATGAGATACACAGTACTACTCTAACAAGTGAGTACTATTTTATTTGTGAATAATCCGATTCCAGGTAAATCCCTGAATTTCAGAATACATAATGTCCATTATAAACTATAGCAAAAGTTACAAATTCATTTCAGTATTGATGCTGATCCAGGTTGTATCATGTAGAATGATTCCATGATCAACAACAAAGTATTGATGAGGCAAACTGGCACTATACAGCAGCTTCATGAGATCTTCAGTTAATGGATACTGAAGGTGAAAACACAATAACCTGAATCAGTAAAATGTGGTGGTGCTAGACCATGATGCTATTTCCAGGAATATCCTCTCACCAGTCGATATGCTATATGGCATTGTGATAGGCTGGAAAAGGCAAAAAGCATCTCCAGAAGTATTCTTCCTTTGACCAGAAGGAATATACTCCACTGCTACTTCATGATACTGGAGCAAAATGGATCTGAAGAAAGCAATAAGGCATCAAAGTCTTAAATATGTCCGTCTGCCACCCCCCCCCTTTTTTTCTTTGTTAATTATGAATTGTTTAGCAATCTCTTTGGAGAGCTGCATGCTCATTCTTTTTCTGAAGGATTGTCTCATGAATACACATGAAATACATCTGGAGCAAATGAAGAGGAAAGATCCACTCCTGGAACTCGGCCTGATGCCAAACCAAAGCATCAGAAATTTAACTGAGGATCTGAGAACAAAGAAGCAGAAGAGATGTCCAGTAACACTCTTATTGTGTGCCCATACTATAAGGAATGAGACTTGATTCTTAGAAGTAATGCCATTTCTAAACTGAAGAATGATAGTTACCCAGAATATTCAAAAACACTTTTGACCTGCTACATGTCATGTGGTCTGACCAAAAAAAAGACTTCAAAGTGGCACGAACTATCTGACCATGTAGAGTAAGACATTAAATAAGAATATCATAAGAATCATACTGCAACTACTGTGGAAAAGTACTATGGACAAGAAGGCAGCAAATGCTGATGAGCTGAGCTTTACCAGTAACTATTAGTGATTTATTACAAAACAGCTGCATTGGGACATTTAAACTACTATTTTTTTTTCCATTGCTAGCTGTCTGTTACTAGTTGGAAAGAGACTCTCAGTTCTACTTGTCTGCTTGGCATTTAGCACCATTCTCCACCCACACAGCCTACTCAAAATGGCACCCACACTGGAAATTTTACACTTTTAAACTTCAATTTTCCATCTGTATCAAATTCCACAACATTCCAGCTGCAATTCCAGAAGTCAACTCTGTTGTCTTCATGCCTGCTCTGCTGTTCACACTTTTTCTCCTCTCTCTTCTCTTGCCCTCTTGTTAAGCAAGTAGAGCAGTTTAAAATTTAGTATACCCCCATGTAGGTTAAAAGTTAAATCGACTGCATCCAATATACAGTGTTTGAAGCAGCAGCAAATGAAAAGAGCAAAAACAACTGAAAAAAATATATATGTTGGCTAATTTTTTCATTCAGCTTTTACTGTATTTGTGATTTCATGATGTAACATTGTTTACAGCTCTGGAACAAGCACTGCAGAATTCCTCTAATTTGGCAATGTACTTTATACTTATCTATAGGTGTCATTAAAAAAAAGAAGTTAAAGCAAAGACAGTAGTTGAGTTTGGTATAAATACTGCAAGACAAAGCAGCTCACTCAGGACCATGACCTGCTCAGTTTTTGCATCAGCTGCCAGAGACAATGCTGCTAAACAACAAAACGGAGCATCTCCCTCATTTCCCACTCTATATTTGGTGCTGACTCACATCTGGGATAACATTTCCCACTAATGCCTTCCAAGGGCATCTGACTTAAGCACACATTCAGTTACTGCTTCCCACCACACACAAGTCAGCCACCCACATACCTGCCTTTGTTACAGGGTAGCAATGCTGAAGAAAGTAATTTGGGAAACATCTTTCCAGTGCAGAAGGAAGGCAGAAAAGTCTCTTTTGGAAGTGAGCTCTGTCACAGCTAAGGGAATAGAAGGCAGGAATGTTTTTCAAAACTGTAGGAACAGAAATGTGGCAGACAAGCTATACCCCAGTTAAGTATACAGGCTTTCCACACTTTCCTTATCAGCTATGGTTTGTTCAAAGGCCCATCACCCATAAAATAAACATGGATTTTGAAATGAGCAAAGAAGCTTTATTCCAGGAAATTCATTCTGGTGGAGGACTGCAAGGAGTTTTAGAGGAAGAGTTCCCTGGAGGATTTCTCAAAAGACAAGACTGTTGGTCTTGGAGAGGGACACAATGACGAAATGCAGATGCAAACAGTTGTGACGGCCCTTTTTTGTTGCTGTTTTTCAAAAGATCGTAGGGTTGCAACCAAACTGTCCAGTGACAGCAAGCGAGAATAAACAAAACATGCACCCTAGCTCAGGCACCATATTCATCAGCTCTGTCAGTCATGCAGCCAGGAAATGGAGACAGATCTGCTTGAAAATAGTTTAGAAACAACACTAGTGTTCTATCCATTTCTATTAATAACCACGTGTTCCTGTTACACTGCATTATTATAGTTGCATTACACTAATTTCCATAGGCCTTGCCTTCAAGATGAAGGCAATCTGTTTCTGACTTCATTTTCTGAACTCCAACAGACATTTTGCTGTGACATTTTGCCGTGACATTTTGCCTTCTTGTTTATGGCATTTCTTTCCTATGCCCAAACATCTAGTAAAGAGTCTCATAATTCAGGAAAGATCATGATGCATTCAGACACACAATAACAAGGAACCATCTCTTACAATTCACTGTGGCCAAGCTCCATTGTCCATTCCAGCACAGCTGTGGTTCAAAGTATTTCTGCAGGATGCAACACCTCAGCTCTGCACTCTATTGTATGAAAATATCTTCTACAAAGATGAAAGAGGCCTTCCAGTACCTCTAAAGTTGAAGCATTAGCACTAGGAAATAATGAATATAATTATATGCCCATTTAAGAGACCCATGTATTTTGGAAACTGTGCACAGAAAGAAAGCAAAATGTTGGGTTCTTAGAAGGCTCCCATAAAGTTACAGCAAACAACTTTTGCAGATTAGACTTTCCTCCAAGGTGTTCCAAAATAGCTAGTTGTCCAATACTAAGCTGATAGGAAATGATCAGAGATGCCAAGCTTTCACACAGCATGAACTTCCTGAAGTTCTCATACAATGGCTGATCACCACTGCTCATCAGTTCACTACTCATCTTCACTTCAGCAGCTGCAAGCCCATAGCACTGCTATATCCAAGAAAGGCTCCAGACAAACGCACTGTAGAAAAACAAGCTCAGTTCTTCCATTTATTCTTCTTTGTTAGACATAGTCCTACGGAATCCAAAGCCCAGTGAAGATGCAGAGCCATTATCATCCACAGACATGCCATTAGTTATTGTCTAGACTCTCGCTTCCCATTCAACGATGCCAACAGAGTGTCTCCTACTCAGCAGCTGTATAATTTCATAATCTAGTTCAGGGAAAGGAATAGCTGCTTAAGCACTTCTGCCTGTGCCTGGCATGGGAGGTTAGGAGGCTAGGCAGAAGACAGAAAGAGTAGAAGTAAAATCTTACCCAAAGTATTAATCTAGGAATCATCAATAGGAACTGGCAGCAACGATTTTAGGTCTTTGGGGTGATGTTTCTTTTTGTCACTTTGGAAAAGCAAGGAAAAATAGAAGCCCATTATGGTACATAACTTGCCTTTCTATCTCATTTGTCCTTCCGAGCTTCTCAGTTACCAATATGCAAGGTTAAGAGAAGAGAGTTCATGAGTCTGTGTGGACAGTAGGAGCTAAGATTACAGCCAAACTACTGTATTTGCTTGTGATACACCCAATGCCACTATGTCACTATCGCACTGTAAGCAAAGGCCCCTGGGGAGCTGAAAAGAAAAGGGCATAGAAGGCAAAAGAATAAACAGTGACAGAAACAAAAGGCAGACCTTCCTCCTACCCCTTTTCCAATATGAGGTAATTCAATTAGGATTTAAATAACACTTCAAAGTAGATTTATCACAGAATCACAGAATCGTCTAGGTTGGAAGAGACCTCCAAGATCACCTAGTCCAACCTCTGACCTAACACTAACAAGTCCTCCACTAAACCATATCACTAAGCTCAACATCTAAACGTCTCTTAAAGACCTCCAGGGATGGTGACTCAACCACCTCCCTGGGCAGCCCATTCCAATGCCTAACAACCCTTTCGGTAAAGAAGTTCTTCCTAACATCCAACCTAAACCTCCCCTGGTGCAACTTTATCCCATTGCCCCTCGTCCTGTCACCAGGCACGTGGGAGAATAGACCAACCCCCACCTCTCTACAGCCTCCTTTAAGGTACCTATAGAAAGCGATGAGGTCACCCCTGAGCCTCCTCTTCTTCATGCTGAACAATCCCAGCTCCCTCAGCCGCTCCTCGTAAGACTTGTTCTCCAGACCCCTCACCAGCTTCGTTGCCCTTCTCTGGACTCTCTCGAGCACCTCCATGTCCTTCTTGTAGTGAGGGGCCCAAAACTGAACACAGCACTCGAGGTGTGGCCTTACCAGAGCTGAGTACAGGGGGACAATCACCTCCCTAGACCTGCTGGCCACACTGCTTCTTATGCAAGCCAGGATGCTGTTGGCCTTCTTGGCCACCTGAGCACACTGCTGGCTCATATTCAGCCGACTATCAGCCAGTACTCCCAGGTCCTTCTCTGCCAGGCAGCTTTCCAGCCACTCATCTCCCAGCCTGTAGCTCTGCTTGGGGTTGTTGTGCCCCAGGTGCAGGACCCGGCACTTGGCCTTGTTGAACTTCATACAGTTGACCTCAGCCCATCGCTCCAGCCTATCCAGATCCTCCTGCAGAGCCTTCCTTCCCTCGAGCAGATCGACACATGCACCTAACTTGGTGTCATCTGCAAACTTACTGAGGGTGCACTCAATCCCCTCATCCAGATCATCGATAAAGATATTAAAGAGGACTGGCCCTAGTACTGAGCCCTGGGGGACTCCATTAGTGACCGGCCTCCAACTGGATTTGACTCCATTCACCACAGCTTTTTGGGCCCTTAACCCAACAAAGCGTATGCCAGTCCAAGCCATGAGCAGCCAGTTTCTTGAGGAGAATGCTGTGGGAAACGGTATCAAAAGCCTTACTGGTGTCAAGGTAGACCACATCCACAGCCTTTCCCTCATCCACTAAGCGTGTCACTTGGTCATAGAAGGAGATCAGATTTGTCAAGCGTCATAGAAGGAGATCAGGTTCGTCAAGCATTTATAATTTTAATGACGATCTCTGCTAAATAGTTTAAATCTTTACTTGTAAATCTAACAGATTTTTGCTCAAAATAAGCAGTAAGAACATCCATTATTAACTGCCTATAAAAGATACACTTTTGTGTGTGTGTGTGTATTTTATTTTCCCCTTGTCACTTGGACAGCCACGTAAAACAGGTTTTACTAAAACAATGTGCAAGATAAAACAAGAATGCTGTTGGGAATTCAACAGAAAATCAAGGTGCTAGTTACCTGTGCAGGTTAAAAGTATATGGCAAAGTTAGGCACAACTTTGACTGAACAAGTATGTCTCCTGATTTTAAAAAACAAATTCTGAAACTTTGCATAGTGATGTTTCCATTCCTACATGATTTGTGTATTTATAAATCAGGTTTACTCATCTCTTAACATTTCAAAAGGTCTACGATGATTTACTGTTAATTCTAATGAAGTTCTTTTTTTATTTTAAAAGTGAATTCACAAACTCAGGTTCTCAGAGCCATCTACATGCCGGTAACAGTGTACAGCAAGGACAAAATGTTGAGTTACAAGGCTCTAAGGCTTCCTTTTTTTTTTTTTTTTTTACTGTAAATTAACACACTTCTAGTCATCTTTGGCCTAGACTTGTTCCCAATTTCTTTCATTTTCCTCCCTCATTCATCCTTTTGCAATAACAAAATAACTATGACTGTCATGGCTCTTTGAAAAGATCATTTCTTTCCACCACACCAGCTGTACATGGAGAAGATGAAACTGACTCATTTGGCTGTATAGTTAAGTTGTAACTCAAAAAGAGAAAAAAATATCTCCAGGAATTTGAGCCAGTTTTATTTTTAGGCAGCTCCTGGTGTCCACTTGAAAAGGAAAGTCCTTTGAGAATTACAACCAAGCAGTCATAATCTAAAATTGCATTTAAGAAAGCACATCTAAGAAAAACTCTGGAACCAAACATCACAACTTTTCTTAGGATAAAGTTCTGCCAGCATGAATAAGATTTTAGAAGTTGCCACAGTTTGTTTTCCTAGCCCTGCAATCCTTGCTCAACTACTTGACCATGTAAGAGTATCTAACACATATAATTACTAAGCCAGGTCTTTATCACTTTAAAATGCACCTTTCATATGGGCACTTAGTCATGTTTTTAGGTGTGTAATAAAATGTTACACTGCTCAAAAATTAAGTGAAAATATAATTATTTCCAAACCTATCTCAAGTACATACATAGAAAAGAATATGCTTCATAAAGGTATGAAAGATTGTGGTTTTTTTTTTAATAGTTATGAAAGTGTCTAAGTGACATACGGTCAACCAAACAAAAACAGGTAAGAAATATGGAAGTCACAAGCAAGGTGGCTGGGAAATGGTATTTTTACCTTTAGTCTTTCAAGATACATATGTACGTGTGTGTGTGTGTGTATATATGTATATTTAAGTGAAAGATTGTACGTATACGCACACAGAAACATCCCAAACAATGGAGAATTTCCTGTAAAATTCCTGCACACTTGGCAAACATGTATTTTATATTTATGCTGCTAAATGAAAATTCAGTCTCACTTCAGCAGAGCTCTTGGACCCAGATAAATCTTGAGCACATATAAGTACTTGCAAAATGGGAAACTTAATGCAGCACTAACTAGAGAAAGTAATTAAGTGCAACCAAAGTGACAGATCCACAAAAGCAAGCAAACTTTTTTATTGAGAAGGCTATCTGGAGAGCCACATTTTACATTTTGGTTTAAACCAACAGAGTCCCACTGATGTCAATTTACTCTAACTGTACATCTCTTTAGAAAAAGGTTCAGCCTATTTTAAAAATACCATACTACCACTACATTGTAAGAAGACCATTTTAAAAAAAGCTTGGAGAACATCTAAAATTGAATATCTCAGATTACATAGTACTTAAATGCTTCATGCAATACAATTAAACTAGTTATAATTAGTGCCAATGCTTTTCCTGCTGATTCTCCAAGTTCATCATTCTGAAAATAACATCAGCTGAGTGAAAATCAAATCTACCTCATCTTACTTGTACTTCTCTGAACCTGGAGTAACTTCACTGAAGAATCCTGCATTTTTCTACTGTTTGGGCTAATATGACATCATTGTTTCCAACGGTTTATTAAAATTATACTAAAATACAATAGAATTGCACAAGAAAGATCCAAATGAGGCTGCGTATAACAACTGTACTTGTGGGTACACTACTTCATAGAAGAGCTGCAACTGCAGAAAATTTATTACACTTTAAATCATCACCAAAGTTCTGACTAATTCTTATCCTACTCCTTATTTATAAGCCGCTTAATAAAAAGTACTTTAATATTTAAATTCTGGCTGGCAGGCCTAATTAAAATAAGCAAGTCTCACGGCAGTTTTTCTGTTCCACTCAGTGGATGAAGAAGTCACATTCAAATATTCACACAGAATATTGAATTTTGTAAGCTCAAAATTCACTGCCAAGAAACTGCCTCCAGTATTCAGTCAAGTTTCACTATTTCAGCAAACAAGCATTCTTTCAAACTAAACTGAGACTTCTCTAAAAGTAACCAGATAAAGCTGGTCAAAGTGAAAATAAAGAAAACTTGAATAAACAGCAGTCTAAAATATCTTGCAGAAGCAGCTGAACTATACCCTGACAGACAGATGAGCTACACAAGTAACTGGGGACAACCAAGTGCTATTCACATAAACAGTGAAGAAGATGCTACGTTTCTTTCTTAGAAAAATAAATGTCTTAGCAGAGTATCACCTCAGTTAACAAAGTCTTAGCCACACTACTTACCAGAAAGAGTTCAGAAACTCAGGAAAACCTGGTAATCAAATGCATTTGAGTTAATTGTGTAGAGTTTTCCTTAACATTTTGTTTTCATATTATCATTGTTATCAGCACAATGTTGAGCCCTAATAAGCTGTTTATCTAGCCCATAATAAGGAATAGGTACTCAGTTGCACCCAGGTCCACTACTCAATTTGTTTGAAGACTATTCACTTAGCCTGGCTGAAGAATGGGCCCCTCAATTAATGCAAAACAGTGAAAACCTGCAAGTATTTTGTTTGAATAAATTCCAAAGGTGATATTTGTATTATAAAAGTCAGTGAAACCAAGCCATTTAACTAGAGGCACAAGCCTATATTTTCATACAAATTCCAAACTAAACTTACTGCTTACAGTATCTTTGCTCTGACTCCTCTCTGATTCCTTTGCCTCTTCTTTGATTCCTTTCCTCCTCCTTCAGAGGTCATTGGTAGAACTGCATGCACAGATATTAAGGACTTCTGTGAGTTCTGCCTCCATACAGTAGCACAAGAGAACCTGGAATTAAACACATTTTCCATGAGGATGTTTATGTAACCACTGCATTCCTTGAAGATTTTTAAAAGGTTTCCTTCACTGTGCCAATTGTCTTATTCCAAGTACCCTTCCAGAACCTTAGCTGTTTAACATTCACCCATCATAAATTCCACAAATTTTCCCCATTTATAGTTTGGAGATTTCTGACTAGTTTACATGCTCTATTTCAGCTTTTTGGCTCAACCAGCTACACTTTTCATAGGCTTGACTGCTCATTAATCATGCCTGATAGATTTAAAATCCAACTGGCATAATTTAGTCAAGTAGAAGGAAAGCCAATGAGTCAAGGGAAGCAAGTTCACAAGAAATATTTTCAGCTTTGGCCAACGGGAAAAAGAAAAGCACATTGTAAATTTGTTCCCTTTGCAAAGTGTTTCACATTTTTAAAATATTTGCACTGGCATGCATTCTGCCACGCACCCCCATTATCTACCGTGCTCTTCTTTCTCAAAGTGTGATTCTGTTCGATTTCAATAAAAGTTACAACCACCTATAATCCCAGTGCTACTAGGTTAAAGTAGATGTTCTGTATAGGCAAGATGTATGGTGCATGTACAGAAACAGACACTCAGCTGAATTAAACCAAAATAGCTCTGGGGCCTTTATTATGTCATGAGGCTGTACAAGGTTATGAAATAGGGTTGAAGAGCTTTGGGAGTGAGGTAGGACTGAATTTAAAAGCAGCAGCATGTTATTTATTCAGGGTGCACAAAGTGAACTGCTCCTGCTACTGTACTGCTGTAGCTGATCAGAGGGTTATGAGAAGATAGTAGGAATTCCCACACATCTTTAGAAATTGTGTTAAAAATGTACAAAAAGGGACGAGATTTCTATGCTTAGCTTCTGTATGTCACTAAATGGGGAAAGCTCTACAAGTAAAAATTCTTTAGAATAGAAAAATGAATATATTAACTCCTTCAGAAGAAGCCTTTTAAAGTTTTCTTTTTGACTCCTGAGCCAAGCTTCAATCAACCCTTCCAGCGTATGTCCAGGTATGTCCTTCCAGGTATGTTCTACCCTGTGACAGCTACACCATCTCTTCACCTGCATCAGACAGCAAAGTCAGCCCATGAAGCACATTGTGTAGACATGAACAGCACGGGGAGAGCCTCGCCGATCCTCTGTGCACACTGACCCAGTATCCCTACTATCCCTATCCCTCATGCTTCAGCACTGCAGTTCAGTGCCATTTATCAAAGCAATAGTCATGGGTTAGAAAGAATAATCCTAAAGGGTATTTCCAGAATCTAAATCCAATTAATATAGTGCAAAAGAAATGAAGAGCTTATGAGTACGTTCTGACAAAATCTTAGTATGCTGCACAAGGACAATAGATACCCTGAAAATCTCTACAGAAAAGTGCAGTGTTTGATCCAAAACCATTTCAGAAAAACAGATGCAAGCAAACAAAAGCATCCAAGACTATTAGGATACGCAAACCTTCACACGTGTTAGGTTTTTAAAAATCACCAAATATCTGCTTCTAAGAGACTAGCATGCTTTTTCAAGGATTCATGAACGGACATCTGAACAGATCACTTTACTTTTAAAAATTCTGGATATATTGGCTATAGGGAAAAGAAAAATATATGGAAACAATTTGCAAAAGATAGGACTCTCCTGTTTCCTCTAGCCTTTCTTTGTAAGGCTGAACAAAGCCAAGCATTAAAAACTCAGTTGCTGATATTCACTTCTACCAGGACTGAGTTAAGCACAACAACAAACTCTCCAAGCTGCTAACACACAACGATATTAACACATATTTCTCACAGAAATATGTAGCATTTAGACTATTTTCCATCATGAAAAAGCACAAAAATATGTAAACTTTCAAAAGGAGGGATGACCTAGCAAACATTACACAGATTGTCTTTTTTCATATTTACCTGGAAAAAATGAAGAGAGCTTTTTACTTGATGTGATAGACTCTTTACTAGACCAACCATGGATGGTACCTGGTGCTAAAATTATACAGCTGTTCAGAGACAGAAGGCTTTAACCATGAACACTTTACTCCTAAAAAGCAAGCACTGGGACACAGTTTTGATCATTTGTGCAAGAGCAGGATAAAGCCCATGAGGGATTCTGTCACAGTGCATGGCTGACTGCTGGCTAGGGAGAGAAATTATCTTTGCTCATTTCCAGCTCTGCTGAAGGAAGAATTTGAGAACTGAACTACATCAGAAGTAGTTTTTGGTTATGCCCTATAGTGCTGTGCTACGCTATTTAAAGTTGTAAAATACTAAATAAATAAATAATAATGAAAAAGAACAGAAAAGGGGAGAGGAAAATATTGGCACAACAACAGGTTTATAAGTCAGTGTAGCTAGTTTTGCATTTAGCTGCAAGTGACTGGTAACTGAACAAAATAAGCACTCAGATACATAGTTAGGTCAAGAAACTGTGGGGAAAAATAATAAATCATATCTTCAGTAATTACTCACTTTTTCTGCTGTTTGATACATGAGTGACAATGTTCTGGTGGGCACTTTCTGACTGCCTAGACAATAGGAGCACCCATGTACGACTGGATACATTGAAATCTAGGCAGAAAGTGACAGAAATTCACCCCCCCTCCAAAAAAATTAATTTAAATTTCAATTCATTACTAGTTTTACTTTGACATCTATATTTCATTTGAGACAACATGCCTTATAATCTGAAACTTAATGGGAATGAACATTACACTCTTCCATACAACAGAATTAACAGAATAATGAAAGGGCACATTTCAATGTAGTACGCAGTATTCAAAATATGACTGCTTGATGCATTAAAATGAACATTTCAGAAAGGCAGAAATCACTTATTCTTCTCCCCAGTAGTCTGATTCACTATTTTTGATTTTCCTTAAAAAAAAAATTAAATCTGTAATGAAGTAGAAAAAGTACAATCACCAATTGTGTTACGTAGAATGAGAAACTGATGCAAAAAGCTTGTAAACTCAGTCTGAGAATAACCGAATGCTCTGAAGCATTCAGCAAATAATTGCAAATATCAGATGCATTCAGTTTGTGTTTGCAAATGACCTATGCAAAAGCAAAATCACTCAGTCCTATTAAAATTGTGACTTGCCTTACAAAACATATGGCCTACTTTCAGTTTGGGAAAGATAACTTATTTTAAATGAAGTTAAGCAAGAAAAAAAAAATCCAATGTGTTTACTACATCAAAGACAAAAGGTTCCTGTCTTTGCTCACAAACAAAATATTCGTAGAACTCGAAGCGTACAGGAAACGAGATAGACCACAAATTCATAGTCAAGGAGTCGAGAGAAAAAAAAAAAAAAAAGTTGTCTTCCTCCTACAAAAGATGGACAGAACATTAGAAATAATGTTCTCTAGTAATGGTTGGTACAGGAGAATAAATTTAATCGAATGAACCATAATGCTTACGTTACTATTTCCTAGCACTGCATGATTTCCCTGTTTAACTATAAGATACTATCTTACTAAACTGAAAACAGTTTTGCTTGCTGCAAAGAAGACCATATGCCAGTGACTGTCTCATTCAAGTATTTCAATTAAAGCTCCTAGTAACGTAGTCCAAATCCCCACTAACTGAGCTTATTTAGATTTGTAGAAGCACAGAGGAAGTCTTTCCTATGCTAAACTGTGTTCAACAGACACGTGCTTGTTTCCTTTCAAACTGCAGCTCCAGAGAAGGATGGCAATGGAAAGTCCTTAGCCACGTATTTTACAACCACTTACCACAATTTGGAAATCTTAGAAATTCTGGTGAAAGCAGAGATATTTGAATGGAAAAGAAAAAAAAATCCCCCACACATGAAAGCTTCTAATTCTCAAGTCAAACAAGAACTCCCAGTTGTATTTGGACAGGATATTAAATAGGATGTTCAAGTTAAATATTGCAGCTATTGTTTTATCAGACCAAGATTAGGAAGAACAAAGATCATGGCACTGGGCAGGAACAGGATGGGGGAAAAGAAAAAAAAAAAAAAGAGGATTTTGAAATTGATCTTTTTTATGCTATAGCACAGATAGGATAAATTCAAGAGGTAGTGCTAAAGCAATAAAACTTAGTTAAAGCTTTTGCACCTGCTCTGGCAGATGGATGCAATTAATAACAGAAAAGAAACAGAAGAGCTCATGTAAAATTGCTCCCTAAGGGTTAGGTTGTTTTAAAATTAAGCTGACACACTTTTTTTAATACAATATATTATGGCAGAGATGTGTTTTGAAGTGCGCTGTCTAGTTTACAGCAAATGAACTCATTAGCAAGGTGTATAGACAAACACAGGCCTGGCCCCACAATTAGTTTTCATACTCAATCTGCAAACAGCTAATGTATTTTTTAATTGCTCCTTGTAAAGGAAATTGTTCTGACGTTTTGCACAGGAAACAGTATCATACTTAAGCTGATTTTCTCCTAGAGTGAATGAAAGATTTGAAAACATAAGCCTGCAAGCTTTAGTCAGTAAAATTCTTGCCTGTGTACCTGCAATGTATCCCTGCAGTAGTTCAATCCTCACATCCAAAAAACAAGCTGAAAGTAAACTTCAGTATTTGAAGTCAAATCAGTGTTAACAAAGATGAAAGGCCTCATATTACAGTAGATGTGCACACGTGAGCGTATTTATATGCACACACACTGTCACAATACTTGTACGCAGTAACCAGTCATGATGATGCAGACATATGGCAATCCGTGATGTTAAATTATGAGGACACTCCCTACTAGTTCTGGCCCACGTCAGCTGGTGTTTTCCCAAACAGCTCCCAGGGAGGTTCAGGGCTAGCACAGGTCAGGGATTGCTACTTGGATGCAGGTACAGGGGTCGATGGGGTGGTAGTGTAGGGATTTTAGTAAGAATTGTGGCTGCCATCCACGTTGCACCATGGCACCTAGCCTCAGGGCCAGAGAACAGCATCTGGCCCATTCTGCTTACAAGTACAGCCACAGACAAATTCAGTTCGTATTCCCAAGTCAAAAACAGAAAGAACATGTAAAACCTCAGCAGAGAACTAGCGCAGTAACAATACATTATGAGCAGTTATGTTGCTGCTGGAGAATAAGACTGATTTCCACAGTGCAAGCTAGCAAAGAAACTTCAAAAAGCAGTCTTTTTTTTTTTTTTTTAAAGTCATTCCTCAGCAAAGTGGGCTGAAGTATTAGGTTATTTGTATTTCATGCATGAAAATCTTCTTTTGGATTTCTAGAAACCAGTAACAAACTCCCCCCAAAAATGCGGGTTTAGGGACTTGATGAACATGAAGAGCCTAAGTAGACAGAGGAAAAATAATTGAGAGATTGTTAGAAGTAGATGAGTTAATTGGATAATAATCAAATGACAAGCTGCCATTGTTATTAGCAATTTTCTCGAAGTAACCATGCACTAAGGCAGGAATAGCATCTGGTATTTACTGGAGTTATCAGTAAAAGAATTCCTCGTGCCACAGGTGATCTGATCTGTTTTGCTTTCTGTCTCTGAGATTGCTATGATAAAACAGGTAGATATGTTGCAATGTGGCTTAAAAGTTAGCAAAAAAATGGTAGCTTGCAGCTTAACAATCTTACAAATCATAAATAAATGACTTAATTTGATAACTGAAGAGCCTAACATCCTTGAGAGCATTGTAAAACAGTGGCATGAAAGGATTTTCCATTTGATCCATTTTAATATTCCTAGCAGTTATTGCAGGTAACTACTGTAATAACTGGATAATGGGGTAGGGAGTGCAGGGGTCACATATAAGGCCTTGCACATTTCTAGGATGCACTAAATAAAACGTACATATGCAAATAGCCCTGAAACTTAAAAGGTATATGTTGTTACTGGCTTTGTGTGCACCTTTTTTGTTTATTTTGTTTTTATACAGAGCAGATGGGTGTCAGGCAGCAAAACAATAGCGAGTTCCAGAAGCCCTTGGAGCCTCAGCTTCCTTGCAAAGGGAGAGCAGATGCTTTCTGCTGGGGCACCGCACACCCTGCAAAGAGCATCACCCTGCCCAAGTCCAGCCATTAAAAGGCCATCCACCAGTACACTGAAGAGGCTACATCCCTTCAAAAAGTCATCTTTTCATAACATTGTATGCATCCAATCAACATACCAAGTGGTGACTGAAAATTTAAGGATGCTGGGATACCCAGGGTATCGTATCACAATGAGCGAGAGGCCATTCCACATTCAAGTTTTGAAATAGCTGACCTAAGCTTTTATAAGCATTGCTACCACAGCACTTAGCACAGCGCATACTGTATTAACCTTTTAAAATTATATTATGTATGATGGCAATACTTTATCTTATTTAGGTGGCTGTAAGTAAAACCTACATCCGACCTCTTCCTTGTTCTTATGTTTCTGCATATTTTGGCAAACTCACTTTGAATGGGGCAATAGAAAACATACAAATGAAGACAGCTTCCAAACCACATACATTGAGCGACTGCAGATAAAAATCAATATTTTAATGTCTGGCAAACAAAAAACAACAAAACGTCTCTCTCGCTTCCAACTATTGTCGATGGCTTTGACGAATTTCATTCAAGAGGAGCAAAGCTTCATTCAACCTAACCACTCCAGAGGAATGAGTGACCAGCAGAGAAAAAAAAAAAACAAACAGTTAACTGATTGTAAAAAACTGATTGTGCTTTTATATAGTGATTAAAATACTTACAAGCACCAGATCTAAACTGCTATATTCTTCAGAATATTAACAGGTAAAATAAAAATTGTGTCAGATCACTCATGATTAAGAGAGAACCGTGGAGGCATCTGAATGTATGTACTAAACTTGGGAGCCTTAATTAGCTATCAAACTTTCCTAGGCCCCTTCCACTTAGCCTGAACAGAAAAACTCTCTTTCCCACCAAGATTCAAAGTATCTGATTCAGGTTTCTGCTTTGAATCACCTCGTTGTCTTTTTGTGGTCTTTCAATAGATTTGCACATAGCAGACTAGCTTCTTAATTTAAACTACTAAATTGCACAAAGCTGAGCAGTAGGGATTACCCTCTCACATGCCCTTCTGGATGGCTACATCAACATACTGCAATTGGCCAGCATCAAAACAACCCAGCTGGCCAGTGCCTTCAGCCACCACCCTTTCAAGTGCCTTTTATCCTCAGGCACCCCACAGATCCGGCCGACAAGTCACGTCCTTGCATTCTCCAACGCTAACAAGCGCATCCCTTGAACTTCAAACACAGCAGCTGTTTGCTCCTCCTCTCCCAGTCTTTTCTTCTCAGCTGTCTTCTATCAAATGGTCCCTTCACTCTGCGCATTTGAAACCACAAAGGCAATGCTGTGTCTTCTAGCCCTTTCACGGCACAGCACACGAAAGTCTGGCTCATCTTTAACACGCCTGATGCTGAAGCTGCAGGTATTTCTTTCAACCTCTTTCCCTGCTGGCTTGCTTCCAACATAAATTCACGTGACCCTCCGAGGACTCTATTTCCCAGAATACCTGTGCGTACCATGCAGCACAGACAATGAAAAAAAGTCCATTTGAAAACCGCCTGCTTCTGTAACACAGCTGGCTATTCACTTAATAACACAACACACACACAGAGGGATGCAGGAAACCAAGCTGCTTATTCCTGCTGGCTCTGCACTCAGATGAACTGCAAGACAACATGACTCAGCCCCATACAGCTACCAAGGCCAACTCACAGATCATAGCTCTTGGCAGTGCATGGAATGTGAAGAGAATGACATGAAAACAATGAAAGCAAAACAATCAACAAAAAGAAGTAAAGATTTAAGAAGCTCAGAAAAAGTGTTAAATCATTTGATTTATCCACAACCAAGATAGAGCAAAATGAAGAGCAGTCACTAACAACCTCATCTTAACGCAAACAGAGCTCCAAATGAAAAAAAGGATAGGGAGAGCTGCCAGAGAAGAGTTTTAAACCAACATTTAAATCAACATAGGAAAGAGAATAATTTACAGAGCCTCCAGTGAAATGAGAAGCTTCCAACCCACGTAAGCCAAGTACCTGCCAATTCGTATTTTAAAGCTAAAGAGGAACAATGACCTTTGAGGATGTTACTGATGTGATTTTATTGTTGTGTGTGTGCCCACGTTAACAACTTAGATTTTAAACCAATAGAAAAGTACAAGCACAAAAATACCTGTAAATGACATTATAAATAAAAGGAACACTGAAACACTCTACACCCATTTCTATTGCTTTTTGGACTCCTATTTTACTATAAATCAAGGATTAGGAAGAAAAAAAGAAAAATGGTTATTTCTGAGTCTTTACAAAATTACTATTAAAAGAACATAATTGCTGACATTCAGAAAACTGAAATTTAAAAGCACTCTTTAAAATTATTGTCTTCATAAAATAACCTTGGAGTCTTAAAGTGCTTTATTTTAGTTTCTCCGTATGGTAATTAATTATAACATTAACACTCACAAAGCATAATTACGCCCTGGAAGGTCTTCAAAGGGATCTGAAATCAACTGTCTCGCACCCTGTGCAGTTAATCTTCACTTTTTCCTCTCCAACTTTCACAGGGAATATAAAGAATCTAGAGGAAAATTTGCCCCTAGACAGAAGCGTAACGTTAGGTCAGTTGGGTTTATGTTTACTATATCCCCAAAAGAAAGACATCAAAATAGACACGGGGAAGTTTTTGCACTTTTGCTCATCGCCTCTCAGGACTGCACTGCAAACGTTACAGCCCCCAATGCCCTTGGCAGCTCTCCAGCCCATTTTAATAGAAGAAATGTCAGCACTGGCCGAAGAGCAGACCTCCTGCTCTCTCACAAGACGGGAAGAGAAACCAGACGTACAAAAGGAACACAAGTTCCTGCTCTTTTCGGCCGCAAGACCGAACCAAAACAAGCCTCAGGAGCGTGAAAGAGAGGCGCAGAGTGAAAGAAGCCCTAAAGGCAGCATGAAAGACCCCTGTGTTTTAACACACTTCGGCGAGAGGGAGCCCGTCCGATGCCCCTCCAAGCCCCCCTCACCCACTTCCCACCCCGCGCCGGCCTCCAGCCGCCCCCTCAGGGGCAGGACAGGAAGCTCCGTCCCCCTCCCCTCCACCTCGACCACTGGCCATTTCCCCCATCACTCCCAACCCCTCCCGGCTCCCGCCCGGCTTCACGCTCATTTGCCGCCTGCCACGTCAGGCAGAGGCGGAGCGGTGCGGAGCCGCCGCTGGCCCGGCCCCGCTCCCTCAGTCCGCGGCGGGCGTGCCGCGAGGGGAGGGGCGGCCATGTTGCGAGGGGAGGGGCGGCCATGTTGCGAGGGGAGGGGCAGCCGCCAGAGCGCCGCGGGGCGGGGGAGGGAGCGGGAGCGGGGCCGCGGCCGCCAGCCTCACTTTGTAGGAGTGAGGGGCGAGCGCAGCCCGCCCGGGGCTGTGAGCCGCGCTGCAGCACAGCCGCGCAGCGTCCCTGTCTCTCCGAGCCCGCATGTGCCCGCAGGACGCCGGCTCCACTCGCGCCCCACACCCGGCTTCCCTGCGGGGCTGAGTCCCGCGGGGGCAGCGCCGCGATCGCGAGTGGCGGCGGCGATCGGCGACAAGGGCCGGGGCGGCGCGGGATGCGCCCCGCCTGCCTCCTGGGGCGGTGAAGCCCGCTGCCGCCGCTGGAGGACGAGGAGGAGGAGGAGGGAGGAAGGACAGCCTCGTCCGACGAGACGCCTCGGGTGGAGGGCGGGGGGCGCGGAGCGGCTGACCCCCCCCCCCTCCTTCTCGGCGGCTCCCCCTCGTTGTAGGGAGCCTCGCCGTGTTGCTCCGTACGTATCCTATCCGCCTGTCCGTCCGCCTGTCCGTCCGCTCGGCTTCCTCCAGGGGCAGGTGCCTGGGGGGGACCCCGGGGAGGAGGTAGGGGGGCTCCCCCCGAGCGCCCCTGGGTGCTGAGGTAGCGCCGGGCTCCCTCCTGCCGGCTTCAGCTCAGCCCAGGGGGGTGGCGAAAAGTTGAGCCCGGTGCTCGACGTGCCCGCGGGCTTGCCCTTCTGCCTCGCCTCGCGTCACCTCGGCGGTGGCTCCTTTCGGGGCACCTTGTGAGGGAGCCTCTGTCTGTCTGTCCCCGCGTCCAGCTCGGCTCCCCCATGGCCAACTCCCAGAACGGCCGCAACCCGCGCAAGGGACGGATCCTGGGCTTCATCGACGCCATCCAGGATGCTGTGGGCCCCCCCAAGCAGGCAGCCGCCGACCGGAGGACTGTGGAGAAGACCTGGAAGCTCATGGACAAAGTGGTGAGCGAAGAGGGGGGCTGCTCAGATCGCTACACATGGGGGGACTGCATCATCCTGCAGCTTCGCTAGCTATACGCTGTGCCCCTCGGGAAGCGAGGGGACTTGTGTTTTAGGTTCTTCAAGCACCATTTGCCTGCCTTTATTTATTTTATTTTTTTCCCTGTGGCCTCCGGCTATGCTTTTTCTTTTTTTTTAATCTTGGTTTGTGTCAGGAAAACAAATATGTGTGTTTGCCTTAGGCTATTGTTATTTTCAGATCCTTTAAAATGACTCAAACTTGAAAAGCTGAGCTGTCCTAATGAAAAACTGCTTAACTTAGTCTTGTAATCACACACTGTGTTTTTCGTGTTGGATCACATTGTTAGTCTGCAAACAAGACCTCTGAAGCATGAAACTTCAGCTAAGCTAATCGTCCTGTGAGACATGCTCATGATGGTAGCATAGATACGTTTGTGCTTTTAGGAATGTGCGTGGGGACTGGGGGATGTCACTCTTGTCAGTTTAGTAAACAGATTTGTACGCACACCTACCTTTTAAGCGTGTTCTGCATTTCAGTGAATTTTTACTACTTTTAATTTTCATTTTGAAACCAGATGTATACTGTACTGAAACTTATTTTTCAGGAAGTGGGAGTATAGTTTTCTAGAACTTCTCCTAGGTCTCTGGACCAGCCTGATAAATTTTATTTAGAATTATACAAGATGACAGATAGCTGTAGATTAGCTAGGAGAGCTTCTTACCAAGGGTAGGAATAGTCTGATTATAATACAGATAACTGTTCAGGGCGCACAGTTGCTCTGTTTTGCATGTGAGTGATACTTGACAGCTTCCTCTTGAAACTGCTGGAGAGTGAAGAACGCTACCTGTTAGCCTTGGGTCCGTATATCAAGAGTTATGACTTCTTAACTCAGTGATTCTCCATGAATTAGTGTAACCATTTGCTTTTCCTGTGGCTCTTGTACAACGTGGATGTTTAACATGTCTTAAAGTTTGTCAGAAGTTACTCTGATGTACTGGAGATATTTAATTTAATGTAACGTGCCTTGACAAGGTAATTTCAAAGTGTTTGATTGAGTTCTCATACGCTCTTCTTGTTGATGCTCCAAGAATTGCATTTGTATTTCTACCACAACTTCTGAGGATAATTATAAACTTAAAAACCAGCCTTCATAGAAGTGATATTGTATGAATCATCCGTCCCTGGGGATGTTTAAGGAAAGGTTGGATGTGGTGCTTAGGGACATGGTCTAATGGGTGATATTAGCAATAGGGAGACAGTTGGACCAGATGATCTTGAAGGCCTTTTCCAACCTTAATGATTCTCTGATCACAGAGATGACTTTATTATCACAGAGACTTTGTTGACATTTCACTATTAGTGATCAGGATGCTGTAAGCAGTGAGTATCTTGTAATGAGAAGTGCAATTATAAACACTTGGAAGCAGGCACTGTTCTTCAGTAGAAGGAAGTTTTCAGGAAACCTGGAATCTGTTTTGTCATTGCTGAAACCACGTGGGGAATGTACAGCTTAATTTCTGCCCTGTGTCAGTCCATTTACAAGTCTATATGGTAAGATTGACTCTGGTTTGTTTATATATCCACAGATACCAGCAAATCTTGGACTTGTGGATTGCTTTTACTCATCCATTGTGGGATAACTTTATTTGTTGCTATTAAGACAGAGCATCGGAACAGCCAGTAAGGCCTGTTCTGTAGAATTCACTGGAAGGGCTGGACATTGTGCTGTTCTTTTTTTTTCATTTTACGGATAAGTGTCCTCAATTTGGATCTTTAATGTATCCTCTTTAAGCTGCTCTCAGTTAATCAAATTTAATTTCCAAATTATATTAAAGTATACCAGACAGGATGATGTCATAGTGTGAGAATGCCGTAGCTTTCTGTTTGAGTTTTTAGCATTTGGTACTTATAGTGAAAGGATGTTTGAACAAATTGAATATGTTGGCAAACAAATTTAAGTCTCAGCCTTATGTGGCAGGAGACACAGGAAGGTCATTTTATCCTTTGCCTAAATCAAAACCAGGGATTAAAATCAGAAATAGAAACCTGCTCGATCGACTGTTGCTTCAAATCCCATTTCTGGACCGTGTCCGATGACTGGTGTCTGTGGTGGTTCACTGATAAAATTAATACCTGGTGAAGGCGGTAGGCTACTCAAAGCCAGCGGGGTGCCACCCAAGGTAGGATTGTAGCTTTGAGGTCTGTTTTGCTAGTTGTAATAACAGTCATCATTCTGGTTTGTTCTTTACCAATAGTAGCTGTGGTAACCATCGTTTTGCTGCAGTTAGGTAGCTAAAGTTTTCTGCCTTCTAAAGATGCGAGTGAAAGGGAGGATGGAAACATGTAAAGCTATTACTTTGACCAAAGGGTGAAACAAGAGAGTTCTTAAAAGCTGGGAAAAGAGCTCAGTCTTTCCCAGTTTACCTTTCTTTCCTACCTGTACCTTTCTGTACCTTTCCTTTCTTGCTTTGTGCTTCTTTCCTCTGTTGGCAGGTGGTGTTACCTGTATGGATTACTTGCTTTCAACAATAAAGGATTAACACCAAGGCTACAAATATCACTATTTTATAAGAACTCGACAGGTTTTAAGGTGTATGCAAAAGCTCTGGCTACTTAAATACCATACAAACTTGTGTGTGCAGAACTGGTAATATGTCATGCCTTGAAATTGTTAAAGCTTCATGTTAGTGTTTGTTTTTCATGGGCTGATGCTTCGGCTGTAAGAACAAGCAGAAGGCTGCAGTTCCACTGAAGTTGGCTCTTCCAACTTCCGTTACCAGTTAAAAAAATAAAAAAATAAAAAAATCAAGTGTGTAGATTTTGGGAGTTCTTTAGCAGGACAGAATATTGAGGTACTGCTCCTGGTTAGTGTCCTGTTAGTAAAGGCTGCTGTAAACAACATACTTGTGGGGAATAAAAAAAAAAAAATCCCCATGTTGTAAGTAAGCAGTGAATTTGCTTTTTTTCTTTATACCTTCTACTTACATCTCCCTTTTATTCCTAATCCATTGGGATCTCTACTTTTTGAGGTTTACTGGTATGGCTTTTTACAATGAGTTTACAATGCTAACTGAGGGGCATCAGCTGTTAGCATTTAATGTCCAGTTTCTCTGTTCTTTTTCTCATGGATAAGCTTTAGCTTAAGAAACAAAAATATTTTAATTCCTTTGCAACGCAAAGGATGATATTCCTCTTATGGTTTAGAAGGCTAGCCCTGCTTTCCAGTGCTAGCATTGTATATGCAAGTCAATCATACATCTTTGAACTTCTGGCAAGCCAATCACTATTTTTAAAAATGCTCTGTATTTTTGAAAGTTCATATTCTGTAAATAATGTTCTTAACAAATAACTAAGTCTTCCTTTAAACTATGCATAAATTACATGGAACATTTTTTTTAAGATTCTAAACCTAATGATTTTAAAACCTAGAAGCTAGCAGTGCATTACTACTAGAAGATGATGGTTATCTTGGGAGCAACTTTGAGAGAAAATGTCTATTATATAAACATGGGTGTAGTTCAGTTAATTTGCTGCTCTGGCTATTTAGACTTGGCAGTACTTTTATGCACATTTTACTATGGTAGATTTTAAGCCAGTAAAATTGTGACATGTTCTGAACAGTTGTTTTGTTGTTGTTGTTGTTTTAAATCAGAATATTATAGTAACTTTCACTTTTCAATACTCTTACACATTGGGTCTGAAAATAATTGTTTTCTACTCAGATTAACAGTTGTATAAACTGTTTGAGTGCTTTATCATAGCCCACCATTTTGTTTGACATAGTAAATGGGGATGGCAGTTTGATTTGCTATTTTAATAATTTTCTAAGAGCAAATTAGAGCGCATCTCCAAAGCTCATCCTGTTGACTTGGTGAGTAAAAGATGTATTGCCTCTGTAACTTAGTAAGTAGTGTAGTTTTCTTTTACATTGACAGCATACAAGTTTTCAGCAGCATGTAAATGAGTATACAGAGCACAGTTCAACAGCTTGAAACCCTGTGCTGATGGGTGATGCTTTGAAACACTTAATGTAATTGTTACATTAATATGCAACCTTGCAAGTTGCTTAAAAGTCATAGTTCCACAAAGGATCTAGGAAAGACAATTATCGGTCATAACCATGGTATTCTTCAGTGTATTACCTGGTTGAAGTTGATAGGAAGTTTTATGTCTGCATAGAATGTTTGTGGAAAAGAATTTAAATGGAGAAATGGAAGCTTCTCACTTCCTAACAAAAGTATAAATGACCCTCCAAAGTCAGGTGTCCTTGGGTGTATGTAGCATCAGCATTGTAACTGCGTATTTCTCAGGTGTGGAAACATACGGTGCAGTTGTGGTGTGGTAGCTGTTGAACAAGCACTTGCTGTTTTCTCAGCTGAAAAGTTTAGTGATTGGTCACCGCTAGTTATATTTTGATGAGAAGGCTTCTTTCAGAGGAACATTTCTGTGGGGAGAAAAAAAAAAGTCATTGCAGTTAATGTAATTTCTGGCAGAGGGCTATACAGTGAAGGAGCGTCATGCTCACATTTCATTCATTGTCCTGATTAGCACCTCCCTCATTACGTTTTTTGGAATTCACTGTCCGTAGCATCGTGTGTTGTGGTTTTCTGGAGAATTGTTATGGTGTCTTACTGTAGAGCTACTTTTATGCTGTGTTATTTCAAAACATTCTTAATACTTTGACTTTTTTTGTACTGCATGGCAGAGTATACTAGTTAGAGGTTTTCAAGGTGTAATTTTGGAAGTCTGCGAGCACTGATGCTGCGATTGTTGTAGTCCATTCACTGCAGCTGAAAACAGTGTTTAGCGGATGTTGTATTCACTAGATGCTCTGTTGTAGCTGTGTTGCTTTCCTTGTATTGTCTTTGACCTGCGTTAGGTGTTTAAACAGATTGTGCTGGGGCTTGAACAAAAGTTCTTTTGTCTAACTAGTCCAGGGCCTTCAACTTTATTGTTTGCTATAAAAGTGGATAGAAGGTACAGTTTTCTGTAAGAAATCAATCCTCTAAATACAAGTCCTATCCATTACTCATACCTGAAGATGCTATGGAACAATGCCTTGTAACTTCAGTCAAATGTCTTCAAAATTTTAAGAGTAGTGGTGTTTCTTTTGTGTTTTTGGGAGGAAGAGAGTTTTTGTTTTTTTCCCCATAGGGACTAGAGTAAGCTTGTCTGGAAGTTCTTGAGCTAAGTCTGTTACTGGTAGATCAGGATAATCCCCTAGTTACTCATAAACAGAATTGCACTCTGTTGTTTATGTGGTTCTGGAGTAAGACTTGGATTTACCCTGAGATAGTGGAAGAAGCTTAACCTTTCTCAGTTTACCTCAATGAG
Source organism: Anser anser (assembly GCF_964211835.1). Lineage (NCBI taxonomy): Eukaryota > Metazoa > Chordata > Aves > Anseriformes > Anatidae > Anser > Anser anser. Next base: position 92,783,822 of record NC_139720.1, read on the forward strand.
AGACATTTCTTAGTAACTTACTGATTGCTATTCATTTTTTAGACCGAGTGCTTGCTAAATATATACATGCTTACTTCCAGTCATAACAATACACAAATCACACAGTGATATGATTCATGTCCGCTGCTGAAGTGTTGGTGAGGACTGCTTTGTAAAATGTAGTATGGGGACTTTTATTTTTGTTTCTTTGTTTTGAATTCTGTTTTCTTTTGAAGAAAGGTATGTATGCCACTTCTGGTGGATTGGTAAATCTTTTGCGTCAGCAGTTGTCATTTCTTTTTGCTTGCTTATAATTGTGAACTGCTGTGGTACGTGTCAGGACATCCTGACTCTGGAAACCATATGGTTTACCAGCCATCTCTTTACAAACTTACTTCCTTTGGACTGAAACCTTGTGTGCTCTATAAAAGCCTTGTGCTACTTCAATGGACCACTGACTTTAACTACACATTAGCTTTTTTTTTTTTTTCCCTTTTCCTTCCACTGAGAATGCATACAACTAATTGAGTTGTCCTATAGACAAATTTTCGTGCAGCTTTCCTAAAGGCTTATTCAGGAGTTTAGGTTTCTAGTAATGTTCTGCATTTATCTCTGTAAATTGAGCAGAAGGTGAAGCCTGGTAAACCATGATGACCACAGGATCCTGTTGTGCTGTGTGACTAATGTCACTGGACTGAAGAAGACTTTTTAGAACATCTGAAAGGGAAACTAATTCTTCATTTTAACTGGGTAGTCCTTTTGTATGGTTGAACGGACAGACTATTGAAAACGCAAAAACCACCATAAGCGATTTGCTCATTCCTGTTTTAATATTTTTAATGGTAGTTCTAGTGTATACAAAACCATTCATATTCTACTTGTTAATGCATCTGATTGAAAAGAAAGACTTCAGAAAGAGAGTTAATTCCTTGATCATGAGGTTTAAAAAAAGTGAGGATAAATAAGCAATTAAAAATGATTGCATCCTTCTCAGCTTGTAGTCTGTTCTCATTGCTGACTTTTTTTCCTGAATAAATATTTTCCTCTTTTAAGCTGCTTTTTTCTACATTGTGCTGTTGCTCCAGAAAGTTGTAACACCTAATCAGGGATATTGATTGATGGCACCTGTAGTTTGCTTTGGGAGAATGTCAATCTTTATTGATTCATATTTTCACTAAATCACAGAGAATGCAGGTTCACATGAAAAAGGTGTGCAATTTTCATAAATTTTTCTCTGGAAATTTTTCGCTTCTGTCTTTGGGATACCAGTTCTTCTTTTCTAACTCTTCTACAAAAAGAAACGTGTGTCTCTGCATGTATGATTTTCAGATCTGTCTGCACAGGTGAAATTCTTTGCTTATGATTCTGAAATCTCCTTGAAGAATTCTGTCAGCTTAATTTCAGCATTAAAAAAAAAAAAGTATTTAATCTCCTTTTTAAGTCTCTCTTTTTAGTTCATTTCTTGATCTCTGGGGTAACAGTACCATCCTGCCCTCATGCAGGCAGCCCATTCACTAGAACTGTTATTTTTAAAGTTGTATCTGATTCCTTCAGATTGAGATGTGATTCATGGACAAAGATAACCTTCTTTATCCATCCATTGTCCTAAAACTCTCATCCATTCAGCTTTCTTTTTCTGACCTTTAAAGAATGCCATCGTATCCAACCTATATTCGTTGAGAATGCTGCTCTGGGCATCTGCTAACCCACAATTTGCACTCTGTTGTCTTTTATTCTGCTAGCATTTTCTTTATCATGTTAAACAGAAACAACTTATTTTCAAAGTCTCTTGCTGTTTTGCTCTTGCAGTTGTGGTTTGCAGCTCCAGGCTTCATCAGCCACTCATGAGTTTACCAAACATCTTTATGCTTTACTTCTTTTTATTTCCTTCCAGCTTCCTCTCCATCTTAGGAGGAATTTCGTTATGACCCACTTAAATTATTGTAGAGTTTGCCTTGAAGCTTTTCTTTGCTGTTTTCTCTAGGAATACTTAGGACCCACTAGCGCACTGAGCCACTCTTTAGCATGAACTGTTGCGTTTGTGTCCTCATATTTGCCTGTATCCATCTGCTGTCTTTCTGTTTCCTACTGAGATTAAATTTCTCTGTGGGAAGGACTGTCTGTTTTACAATACATCAGATGGGTTCCTGATCCATTACTTGATCTAGTATGTGAAAGAGTAATATAAATTATTGAAGTAACAATGAATCAGTAAAAGGAAGGGGGGCTGTTGCGAAAGTCATGTTTTAAATACTTTCTTTGAATGGCATTAATGTTTCTATAGAACTTACGAGCTTGCACTGTTCTAATAATTGCTAGACATTTTTTTAAACTTGTTAGTGCTTGACTTTCATCCACTCTCCTATCTCCACAACCATGATCACAGTCCCCTAACTTTCCTTGACTGATGTGTTTTGTGTATGTTTCATTCAGAGAAAGAAACAATTGTGTTTACTTTGCTGCTTGTCATGCATGAAGGTCTAAAGTCGGTGAATTTTTTAATGGTGTAGATCTAGAAATTGGGGGAGGGGTTAGCAATATAGCTTTGAGTTTACAGAGGGATGTATGTTATATGAAACAAGTTTTTTTTTTTTTTCCCCCCTGGAAGTGCTCAAAACCATACACTTTTTTCAAGTTGATACATTAGTAGAAATAGGAGTCTGCTTTCGGCAGTATTAAGATGTTTTTATAGCCTCGTTAGTTACCTCAAAAGAATGTCAAAGTCACTAATATATACTGTGGCGATCCCCAAATGATACCTATAAAACTTTTATGCCACATGGACTTAATTTTTTCTAAGTGTTTGCATATGTACAGCTGCACACACATGTGCAGAATGTGTTTCTCTGCAGTGTGTTAGCTGAGCACTCAAAATCTGTTAGTTTTGATTCCTTTACTTTCTACTACAGAAGATTACAAAACAAACTACCAGAGAGGGTAGGTAGCCAGGAGATAATGACTTTAAATATGCTTATGTTCAGGAAACAAAAACAGTACCTTCTTCTCCCAGAAACATTTCCAGTGAAGACTAGTTTCAAATAAGTGTTCAATTCATCTGAAGCTTACTCTTTTAAGCGATATATATTGTTCAATTGAATTTTGTGCCATTTAGAAAGATGCTGACTCCAAGTTCATGAAGATGTTATCTTCTAGTACAACCATAAAGTGGAAAAGGTTGAGTTTATAATATTTCATTTCCTAGTTTACAGTATCTGTGAGTGGCTTAATTTCTGTCTGTCCTAGCGAACAGCTTTTGAACCTCTGGCCCCATTCAGATCCTCTTCATAGGTGTAGCACTGTCAAACTTTACATTCCTATGGGTTTTAAAAAGTTACGTTATTGGAGAAAGAAGAGAGAGAATCATCTTTTGATGAAAATCTAAATTTTAAGGTCAGTTCGTAGTCGACACCAAAAATCCATGGGGAAATTCATCTGCAGCAGACAGACCTGTACAGAACTACTGCTCTTGGCATCACTTGCATACTGTGTTTTGATAATACTCTCCTTAGCACAGAGTGGACAGGCAAAGATGTTCTGACTTTAAAAGGAGACCCCCAAACTATAATAAGTAAGTGTGTTTGTTTTTTATAGATGTGGCAGGATTAAGTCAAATTTGACATCCTTTGACATTAGAGACTATGTTGGAATATTGTGGAATACAATTGAGATAGGATTTAATTCTTTGTGCCTGAAGGTTAGAGAAATATGCTTGCAGAATTTTAAGATGTCACATCACTTTTTCCCCCAGCATATTTCTTGTCTTTTAAAATTCACTTGTTTTTGCTTGTAGGTAAGACTGTGCCAAAACCCAAAGCTTCAACTCAAAAACAGCCCACCTTACATACTTGACATTTTACCAGACACTTATCAACATTTGCGACTTATACTGAGCAAATATGATGACAACCAAAAACTTGCACAACTCAGTGAAAATGAATATTTTAAAATCTACATTGACAGTCTCATGAAAAAATCGAAACGGGCTATAAGACTCTTCAAAGAAGGAAAAGAAAGAATGTATGAGGAACAGTCACAGGACAGGTAAGTGAACTATTTAAGTATAAGGTGGATTGTCTGGCCTGTCTATATTTTTAACAATGTTCTTCTGCTGCCATTGTGTTTTGACATTTTTAATTATTTAAAGAGCAGAAATATTTATTGTTTGGGTTTATTGACCCTGCAGGTCAAACAGTAATTTGCTGGATTTGTTCCACTGTGTGCTCTTATCTGTCACTTTGCGACCTTTAAAACCAAGAGCATTTCCTTCATAAAACATTCATTTCATTGTAATTACTTGTTTGCAGGGCCTTACAATACGTAGTTTTTCCTCTGGCAGAGAGTGAGTGACTGTTATCTGGTCTGAGCTTGACCTCCCTGTAGCCCACTTGTTAAAACTGTGGGAGCCATGATGGATATTGACGTAGAGTTTTCCAGAGTGGTGAAATGGAACAAAATGATAATCATGTTTTTGAGATATTGTGTGACGTTAGCATGAGGTGATGATAATGTTAGTTTGGTGCTGAGAAGTCTTTTCAGAAACCTAATGGATTCCTGATTTGCAGTGATTCAATTTTAATAACCAGGATTAATGTCTACTTTGTGTACTGTTTGGTGGTGAGTAAAGAGGCTTTCAAGATTTGGTATTACTACATAATACTTTAAAAATATTTTAAGAACTTTTGTGCAAAATCTGCTTTTTTGTTTTGGGAAGGGGTACAGCAGTTGCGTGGCAGTTAGTCAAATGGAAAACGCGACGCTGTTTGCAGTTTCCCCTTTTCAAAGGAGACATGGAAGTCATGGAAGGGAAAATGGAGAGAAAAGGAATGGAGAATTGTATCTCTCTGCACCTGAGCTTACAGGCAGGGTTGCAGTATAGTTTTATAGCTGGTAAAAGTGGTGGTAGAAGCAATGGAATGTCTATATTGTTGTAAATGTCACTGCAGTCATGTTTGATTTTTACGTAAGTTCCTTCCAGACCTTTAGGTATGATTATAGCTATTCAGTATACTGTGGTATTCTTCCTTATATGAATCTTGCTTAACATGTAAGGAATTATTTTAAAAAGTATTTAAAGACTGTTCAGTTGTGAAGAGCAATTTGCCTAAGAGGAACAAAATGTACAGTTTGAACTATTTGATTGATGAGTATAGATCTTGATGGATGTTCTTTTGTGTTTGAATTCATAAGCAAGAAGAAGAATGCTTTCATTGTAGATGTGTGGTTACCAGAACTCCTGCAAGAATTGTTCAGTGCTGAGCCTATGGGGTCTTCCTTTAATAACCTATTTGTTGTATGTACAAAAGTCATTGTGTTTCAAAGGAAATAAGAACTTTTTATGGTAAGGGAAATTTGACATAAATGACTGCATTATGTAAACAGGTTTTATTTTGACTTCCCTATGGTGCATGAAACCCAGATTTACTTGTGGTTTTGCTTACAGTTAGCAATAAATTAAAACCAGTTTCAGTGTCACTTTTGCAAAAACAGTCTGCCATAGGCACTGTACAGTCATTCAAAACAGTGTCTCAGTAACTGTATCTACTAGATAGAGTTGTTTTCTTCTTTCCAGTTTCCCACTTCAGTTTCTTCATAAGGGTAACAGTGGTGATTTAAGGATGTCTTTTGTGAAGCAAACAGTTTTTGAAGGTGGTACAGTTAGTTACTGTCACTCATTGGGTCCATTCATGTAAGGTGTTTGGAAAGGAGGGATTTTAAAACATAGCAACAGAGTGCCATGATTCACAGTAACTTTCAGGCTCTCTGAATTTGTATTTCAGAAAGTGATACATTATTTTGTCTGACTGATAAGAGTTTGAAGCTTGAGGAAGGGAATATAATAGAAATGTGTCTTCCTTGCTAAAACAGTTAGATGCGCTTCCTCTACAAGCCGGATTCTGACACAGCAGTAGAAACAAGGGCTGGAATGTTTAAACAACAAAAACATAAAATAACAGAAGCATTTTTCCAGCAGTTCATGCCTCATGCCCTTGTAAGTTACAGTGATCTGAAAAGTGTCACTTTCTTATTTACTGCTGATGTTTTCTCTGTACGCGTGTCCTAGTTTTAAGTTGAATCAAGGTATATTCATTTGCTGAGCCTTGTGACTAGGTTGTCTGCTTCCTCTACTGTACTTTGACATACTTGATCATTTTAAATCTTGTAAGTTGGTAAAAGATGCTGTCTTTTTTTTTTAGCTGCTTTGCTTTGAAATATGTTTTCATTAACCTAAGTTGGTTATCTGTTTACTTTATAATGCAAATGTAAGGGTAACCATTTAAGTAAGTGTTTTTCAAGATGTTTTTAAAAGGCAGTCAAATTGAAGTATAGTCAATTTAAAAAAAAAAAAAAAAAAGACAAACCAAAAGCCTCTCATATATTGACACCTGACCAATTTTTGTGGTTTTCAGTCTCACTTTCCTGTTTTGTTTTCTGTTAGTGTCTCTGTGGTTGCTGGATAAAAAGGTCATCGTGGAGAAAAAAATATATATTAAAAAAAAAAAGGCTACATTTGGAAGCATTCTCTTAGTATTCTTGATTGATATACTTTTAATCTACTAAGATTATTGAATAATTTTTTAACTTCTGTGGTGATGGTACATTTAGGAACCAGCACCAACGTACATATTATTTTATTTGCCTTATCCCTCATGACAGAGGTTAGTCTTTTGTGAAAAATTTATCATGAGATTTAGTTCTCAAAGGTGCTGTGGATAAAAAAAATAAAAAGGTAGTGTACAGCCAGTTTACATACAAATGGCTAAAACAAAAGCTTACACTGAGGTGTTAGAGGTGTTGCCTCTCTATTCTGCGTTCCATGTCAAATACATTTGATAGCCGTTTGAGTGGTTGGTGCTATCTTTCTGTACTCTGTAGGATGAATCTTGCTAAGCAGAGGTAGTATGGTTTGCTTTTTTTTTTTTAATTTTTAAATGTATACGAATTGCATCTATCTTCTGGGTTTGATGTCTCATTTAAAATTACATCCTCTTGCTTAATGAGGTAAGAGATTGTATTCAATAAATTGTGTAAACTACAAGATGTAGTCTGCATAGAAGTTTTTCAATGTGTGAAGTAGTTTAAAGATTTTTGTTAGATTTTATTTCTTAAGATTATTAACACATAATTATTAAGATTATTGAATCAGGTACATCTACTTTTCTTAAAAGGCTTTTCTGTTTCTTTGAGGGTCTGTTTTTTTTTCTTTGTTTATTGGGAAGCAGACTAAAGCTGGAAGACATCATTTCTGTGAAGTCCAGACTTCCATTTGTCTTCTGCATTTCAGAATTACACATCCAGAAAAAATAAAAAACTTTGTAGGCTGGCATTTTTTTCAGGCAAATGTTAGCCAGGTGTTGAAATCAGGCACATAAGTTACAATAATAATAGAGGAGGAATAAAGGGGCAATGGGGAGATTACATTTGGATTCATTCAAGTTGCTAAACTTGGCTCTTCAGAGCTAACAAAACCCTTTCTCAGTAAGGGAGACTAATGTGAGCTTTCCTATTCTTACCTGTAAATTGTGTCCTTGTATGGATGCATCTCGAGATGGAACTTGTTCATTGTCTATTTTAATGTTGCCTGCCTTCTGCTAAGTGTTCTTTAAGTGAGGACAAGAGGAAATGTATAAAGCCAATGTGTGTGCTGATTTTTGTGAATCTATTAAATGCTGCTTGGTTCAAACAGAATTTGTTGGCTACTTGGTGTTAAGTGGCATTGCAGACGTGGAAGAGGACAATAATATGAAACATGAATATTTCTCAAGTTGTGGGCAGGACAAAGATCAAAAGATTAGAAGAGCTGAGGTTAGTTTGGGGGTGAAATAGAAGGAGGAGTTGCACGTAGGGAAGACTCAGGGAAGTCCTTCAAGGTGATTGCAAAACCACTCCTGTTTCTGTATAAGTCTGAATTCCCTTGCTCATTTGGCTGTTTGGTATCCTGTCTAAAACTGCACACTTCAGGATTTTATGTCTTGCTTAAGTATTTTTGGTAGCACAGAGTTCTTATATTTGCTGTCTTCTTGGGAGGTCCTATACCTGTAGTTTATGTAATAGATCAGATTCTCCTTTTTTTGCTGTTCATGTTGCCCCTTGCCGTGTGAAGCTGTGAATCAGTAGTGTGTTTAGGAAGCACTCCGTTTCTCTTCCTTCAGTCTGCATTGACAGCTGAGATCAGTTAAGGTTCTTGAATCAAGTTTCCTGAACAGGCATATCAAAGTACACAGCATTGTCAGGAAAGACCTTTCTACTGCTGAAACTTCTAGTCCTTTTCCCCCTTATTCTGAAAGTACAGGTTTGATAACAAGTTACAAAGGTAACCATCAGCGTGGCCTTTGGTTGTGTCAGCTGTAATGCAACAACAGCCATTAATGTACTTTTGTCCCATAGTAAACGAGAGGTAGCTTAACCTTCTCTGAATTGCCTCCTCTTGCACCACGAAGTTGCTGTTTTACTTACATGAAGTTAGGAAGCTCATTGCTTAGGTAGCCTCATAACTTGTTTGTATCTCCAGACAGAGGAGACTTTGTTGATTCAGAAAGGGATCAGGAAGGATGTGTTTTTAATTCAGGACAACTTTTTTTGGACAAGTTAAGATTCTTCTGGCTTATGGTTTTAGTATTTGACAAATAGAAGTACAGATTCAGAAAAGTGTTAATGGTTCTTTTCAAAGAGCCAGGTTTGACCATTGGTCAGCCTCACATAGATAACTTGGTAGCTGTTGCATGATAACTATCATGAAGGTGGATTGGATTTGAAGTGGTCTTGTGGTGAAAGCTGTTAACACCTGAGAATCACCTGGTCTGTCCCACTTTCTGTGCATTTTATTTATTTTTGATCTTTGGCGCATTCTGATGTGAATGCTCTGGCTTTAAGTACCACCAGTCTGTTGTCCAACATGATCTGTAAACCCCTCTACTGAAGCTGTATCAACATGTTTTAGAGATCTAGTATGTTGATAACTTTATTCTAATCCTGGTGAAGTAGAAGCAAAAGAATCTCTTGCTGGAGTCCTTTATTCTGTTGTATTTATGTACTTGTATTTTTCACATGGTCCCATCACTACATTTTTAGAAAAAGAAGCAGCCTTGCCTTTCCTTAAATGCCTTCTGGAGTGTTGGCTCATTGCTTAAACTCCTGTTCTGTCCCTTGAAAAAAGAGAACACGTTCAGTGTATAACCTATAATATGCTAGTTGACAGTGGAACTTGCCTATCGATGTATTGGAATAAAGAGGCCTCTTCTGACAAGAAAAAAGAGGGCAAGAGTGATTGGATTAGGTTGCATGGGACAAGGAAATGCAATGATTGTTTTCTTTGAAAGCTTTTATGTTATGGTAAATTCTTTATTTCCCTTCTTCCCTCCCTACCTACTGTGATGTAAAACCAGATATAACCAAAACAGATTTAAGAAACCCTTTGGCATACCCAAACGGCGTGAGTAATAGAGCTTCAGTGCAAATTTAGTGAAGCACAAGCCATTTGCTATTTTTGCTTTTAGTCTAAATTAAAGAAGGAATGTGACTTATACAAACTGGCAGACAAAGAGACTCTTGTTGCAGAGGGCAGGTGAGAACACGGGGAGGTTACAAATGGTAGGGCAGTGTTATGACAGCTTGTTCTCAACATAGAAGCAAATAGGCTGGGTGACTCCAGTTGTTGTAAGGCAGTATTTCAATTTGTAAGTGTTTCTGATCATCTTCTTCTACTTGAGGGGGAGGGTATTACCACGTAAGAACAAAAGAAGTATTAGTATCAAAAGAAGTATTAGTATCAAAATAACCTAAAGGCAACTATTTATTCAAATTCCAGAGGAAGGCGATGATTTTAAAAACACAGAAGATCCTAAATGAGGAAATAATGGTTTCTGAATTCTTAAAGTTGATTTAGATCCTCGATTCATATTGAGTTAGTGGAAGAGGGGTAATACATGCACTTCACTTTTCTTTTACGTTACTCTCTCATAAAATCAGATAGGTTTTTCTATTTTAGTGCAAGGTCTTGTTGGACATTTTTTTTGAGTAATATGGTGTCTGAGCAGAATTCAGCTGGTTGTGAGGGAATATATACAGTTTGATCTCCTTGTTCTACTCTGTATAATAATTTATACTTGTGAAAAATGTATAAGATAATACTGCCAAATTAAGATGCATTTACACCAACTGTGCAGAGGTGAAAGCTTTCAAAAAGCACAGACTTATGGGGAAATGATCCTCAGATCTTTCCATGTGTTAATATATTAATTTTCTTTGTGATAAAATTAATGACAGTTCTGCTGCTGGGACTACACAAGACATCTGATGCAGTGTCTCTGCTGACATAGTTCTCTACATGGTTACACTTCAGCTCTATCAGGCAGTGTAGGATGAGAAAATTAGCAGGGAAGAACGGGTGGTTTTCTGAAAATATCGTAGTCTTGGTCAGGGAGGTCTGTGAATATTCAGTCTGATTTGCACGTGGGGATACTATTGTCTGTTTCCCCTTTGTAACAGCCCTTCAGGGAACTTTTCTGCGTGGTCTCTGCATGGTATAGCTATACTTGTGAAGGCAGGCCATGGTTGCCAACTATAAATGGTGCTGTGCTCTCAGGTGTGATAAAGCCAAGCTGATGATATCAAGCAACTTGAGGATCTTCAGGAGTACTGACTCCTGAATTTACCTTGTATAAAGGAAGGCTCCCATAACGGGCCTGAAGGGATCACTTTTGAATGTGTGGTTGATTTTTGGAGAATTTGATCTTTGCTTTTCTACATCAGAAGTATTTTATATTCAGTGATTTGATTTTAGAATGTCTCCAATGCTGGCCTTCATGATGGTAGCTAGGCATATCATGTAAGAAGAAACAGAAAGCTTTTAGAAGAAAGTGTCTTTTTTTTTTTTTTGAAATGTGTCCAGATACGTAAGCATATCTAGCTGTAATTTCAGGTTACAAAAATAAATGCTTTCTTTTCACCATTTGTTCTTTTTACCTTGTTTTTCATTGAAAATTAGAAACATGAAAGAATAAAATCTGCTTTTATTCTGTAAAGAAATGAAAGCCATTATTCCCAACTTCCTTTTCAAGTGGTACACTTGCTGGCTGTCTTTGAACATATAAGAAAGCCTGTTTATAAAAACAGACACGCTATAGTGATAGTCCTGCTATCCAAAGAATGCTTGATCAAAAGTCAGGCTTGAACACATGCTTTCTATGCATCTAAACCTACAGTAGAGAAAGATTCATTAAGCTGTACAGAGAAGGGAATATCCCTCATCCGAAAAGGAGTGAAATTACATGTTTTGTTATCACCAGTGAAGTTTGACTGAATTCAGAACAAAGGAGAGAATGAGCTATTGATGGAGATGATGTTGTATGGAAACATCCATTTCCATTTATTAAAATGTAATGTGCAAGAAAGTGTAGAGAAGAGTACTTTGTTAATTTCCTTCATGTTTTAAAAATATTTTATAATCATTTAACATAAATTTCTCTTCTTCCTATTCTATTCTTTGCTTCAGTATTAATCAAGGGATTTTACTTCAGTCATCTTAAAAACGGCACAAAAGAGTTAGTGTAATTGTTTAGTAAGTAGCATTCAGAGTATCTTCTGTACATGGGCTTTTTTATCAGTAGCTGCATGTTCTTGTTAACTTTGTCTTCAAAGATTCTATAATATTACTATGTATGCGCTAAAGTGAGAGTTTTTAATGTTATTTATTGACATTGGAAGGGTTTTTAATTCAAGAACTAGGTTTGCTGTCACCTGCACAAAACATTTGTGCTACTGGTAAGATTAATATGTTGTTTTTTTTTTTTTTTTTTTTTTTTTTAAATATCAAACACTTCTAAACAATATAAAAGCCTGTTCTCTGTGAACCAGTCCAGGAATATAGTTTGCCAGATTTGAAAGAAAATGTGACTTCATAAAAAAAAAAAAAAAAAGGTGCAATAAATGCAACAGTTAAATAGTAATACTAGTAGTAAATAAATAGTAGTAATAAAACTGGGTGAAATAACACACAGAAAAGATCAACAGTATATTGTGTCTGAAAAGAAGCACAATTCCCTGAAAAGATGGGGGTAGATCTAGATTAGATACAAGGAAGGAATTTTTTACTCTGAGGGTGGTGAGGCACCGGCAGAGGCTGCCCGGAGAAGCTGTGGATGTCCCATCCCTGGAGGTGCTCAAGGCCAGGCTGGATGGGGCTTTGGGCAACCGGGCCTGGTGGGAGGTGTCCCTGCCCATGGTGGGGAGGAGAGGGGTGTGTGTGTGGAATTGTGTGGTCTTTAAGGACCCTTCCAACCCAAACCATTCTGTGATTCTACGATAAATACATAACACAAATGGAAAATAAATCAGTAAGTGATCTTACGTGAGAAATAGAACTTCCCAAGGAAGCAGCCAGGTAACTGTCTTCCCTATCATGTTTGCAATGTATATGGAATAATATGTTTTGATGTTTTTGGGTTTGCGTTCAACCAAGGCAGAGCTAAAAGATATATTATGGAAATAGTATTATTTTTGGCTCTAGCATATGATAAAACATTGTGTTTTCACCATAGTTTGGTTAGATTTCCTATGTCAGAGCTATGCTGTTAATATAAGATCGTAACCATAATAATTACCCAATTCTTCACTTTGTGTTAAGTGAAATGCATAGAGGAAAGCGACTTTATACTTAAATATCTTTACAGGTCAAAAAATGGTGAACACGTAAATAATCATTTGCTCATTTCAGTTGTACTTGGTCATAATGATTATAACTTAACAGTTTTTTCTGCTATGTCTGATGAAAAGGTACCTTAATTGTGTTTTTTTTTCCCTAAAGTGATGTAACATAATACGCTAAAAGGGAAGCTTAAATGTAGCAGGTATATAGGAAACAAATATTTTTGAAATATATAATGGAAGTTTGTAATTGGTGATATGCTGATTGAACTAAGTTTAATTTTTGTGTGGATAACATTAAGGTGGTCTCTATAATGGGGGGGTCTCTTAAAAAAAAAACCATATTTTTTTATTCTGCCATGGTCAGACAGCACAAATGTAATTTCACCCTAATATCTGATACATTTGTATATATTAGAGACTACGTTGTCAACCTGCACAGTCCACTTGATGAGTTAGTGTTTTACTATTATTATCTGATCCTGGGCAAGCTCTCTGAACGTCCCGTGGGAGAAAAATATCTGGAAAAGTAACTACGTTTAATTATTTTTCTCTCCTCTATTTGATAGCATTGTGGGAGAGCTCACAAAACATTGTCTCCCTTTCACATAAAATAATGAAATTTACATGACTTTGATATTTAAGCAGCAATAAATGGGAAAAAATATTCCCATTTTCTGTAGCAAAAATGCTTGTGAAGATTGCCTTCTCTATTCTACAGATCTTATGTGAGGCTGTCAGTAAATAGTTAAAACCTTAATTTGTTTTGTCTATGATACTAAACAGATGTGTATAAAAAAAAAAGTTCACAGCCATAGCTTGTTTTATGTGTTAGCCCTAGTCTTGCATCTATCTTGCAGAATATAATTATGCCTCCTGATATAAAGGAATACTGAATAATAAGCTATGGAAATCTTATCACCTCCTCATTAATTGCTCTCCATCCCTTGAAGCCCCAGATATCACACAGTAGGTGTTTACACTGATATGACTGAGACTGGAGAATATCTAGATGCTCTTAGAAAGTATTTGACATATTGCAGGATTGGATTAGGCCCTGGGCACTGGTGGCAGAAAGAAAAGGATCCATGGTCTTGGTTACATGTGAGTAAAATAAGTGTCTTTTAATGAGCCCCGTTAGTTATATCTGGGGCCCAGTGTTCACTCTTTTCTTATTATCTGTTGGCTAACTTGTACTTGTTGAAAGAACTCAAACCTACATGCCTACTAGAAACCTACTAGAAAATCTGTGATCACTCCCTAGCTTGCATAGCAGATTAGCCTATAAATATTCTAGTTTTGCCTATGCTGAGAATCAAGAACTGTATTAATAAGCTTAATTTATTTTTTTGTGTGTTTACGCCAGGCCCCAGTGATACTTTAAAGGCTTTTGCTATTTTTTGTCCATATCAAGTTATTATTATTATTTTTTAACCTGTATATCAGTAATATTCTTACCTCTATTTTTCATTTGTTAGTTATGTGACATTTTGGGCAATACTATATTGTTTAAGAAGGACTGCATGATAAAAAATGTGCCTCTGTTGTTATAAGCTAATGCAAGGCAAACAAACATTAGCATCTGTTTTCAAACTGTTCCAATGGAAAATGGTCCTTAGCCAAGAGAATATTCTGTGAACTCATCTCAGAGTTGATTCTAAGTCATGAATGGCTGTCACGGGAAGTATGAAAGGCAGGGTCAGTAATAAAATGTCCCTTACCTAGGAACATTCGTAAGAAGAATATTTAAAGTTTTTTTTTTTTAAACAGTCATTAATTGCTGAAGGCTTACAGCTGTATGCCCAAGAGCAGACTTTTAACTACTATCTAGTGGGAGAGTCTGTGAAGATGAAAAGAAACACCTTTAGATTTTTGCATGTCAATGTTTTGAACAGTTTATAGAGCTACAGAGAACTAGTCATTATGTAACTTTTTAAGATTAAATTATTATATTTACTAAATTACTTTATTTAGAATTTAATATCAAACTCTGTGCTCATTATTCTTTTGTTTGTTTGTTTGTTTTGAGAAAGCTTGGTATTGACAAAAGAAAAATGAACAGTTTCTGTAAACTTAAATTTGTGAGTTCAGCAAATATGATACCTAGGTCTTCTATCAGTGCAGTTAGAGTAGAGCTGTGTAAGTTGCGTGAAAACTGTTATAGAGAGTTAAATGCATGTTTAATGAAGATACAGAGCAACAAATAATATGAAGATATTTTTGATGTAGCTCAAATGTAGTCCATTGTTAAAGTTCTGAAGTAGAGGTTGCTGTCACAAACCTTGAGTTTGTGTTCCAGCCGTTAGGTTTGTTATTAAAAGAATGATGACAATCACTGTTAACATCTGCTCCCCTAATATACTAGTGATAAAGGAGATTTCCAGCCTGTAAATTATTTTTTTAATCTTTTCTTATATTGCCAAGTATTTGTATTGAAAATATTGTAGAAGACTAATATTTCTGTGATGAAATGTCGTCCTAACTTTCAGCTATAAAACACTAAAATGTGAAAAGTATATTATATTGTTGGTCATCCTGATAATGGCATGGCAGAGTGGATCATAACTAACAGACTGTATTGATATTTTCATTAGAGCAGAGACTCTGTACACCTATGTTTTATTTCTAGTTAGGGTTCTATTCTAGTTCTCTTTCTAGGTATTTCTTTTTTACTGCTTATGTTGGTCATCATAGGTCACTTATGTCGGTTAAGTATTATGACATTTAATTCAGAGTGCAGCACTTGCAGGTTTTACTAGAATAAGAGTAGTGTTTAGGGTTCTGTGCCTTCTGGCTATAGTAGTAACAACATAATGGTGGATGACAGGAGTGCCAATAAAGGCTCGTGTCTGTTCTAACTTCATGCGAATTTTTAATCCGTAACTGTGTCATACTGACAGCTCCTTCCCAGTGGCCAATGCTTTGCTGTTTCTATAACTAAATGATACGTGTTCTGTGCTGCAGTTGGGAAAAATACAGAAAATAATGTGGCATATATATTGCCATTTTTTTTGGCTAGCTGAGGAAGTCATGTCAGCAGGGTGAAATCCTCTCCCCCTGTACTCATTTTTTAAATCAATTTGTTTGGAATAACAGACTGGAAGACTAGAATTACATTATTTTTGTTCATAACTCTGCATATCCTTTTTACTTCATAATTCATGACTGGAGCAAATCCACAAAGATTCAAAGCAAAAAAAAAAAAAAAAAAAAGAAACATCCTGTTCATGTGCTTCCTTTTACTGTTAATCCCCATAATTAATGCCCTATGAGGAATGGGGCTCTAATCGCTTACAGAGCACAGTAATGCAGAAAGACAATGCTCATCTGGGAGGTGTGCAGTAGTATAGATCACTGGTGACCCAGTTGGTACACAGCTGTCCTCCAGTCTATGCATATGTGGTTTCATTAACTACACGCATATCTGTCTGACAGGCTGGTAATGATTGTCTAGAAGGAACTTTGCCTTATTAAATAATCTTAAGTGTCACTGAGAATGAGTAGTTTGTTTTGTCTCATTATTCGTTTTTCTTTGTGGGGGAATAAAGAGGGAGCAAGCTGTTCCGTGAGGATGAGGATCTCAGTTTTGGGCAGGCACTTTGAAATAATCTGTAGTGAAGCTCGATGCCAGGAAGAGACTCATTTGGACACCAAATAGCAGTTTTTCCGTGGCTTGGTGGAAACATCCATACAAAATGTTATTCTGAAAGGGTTAAGAGTTTTTCAGATTCTTGTTTGGTTTATGGTAATTTAGCATTAGTAATGCTAAACCGTAATGGGCAACATAAACATTGGTTGTTAGAATATTAAAGTATTTTTTATATGGGCTGTAGTCAGAGGTCAGACTGATGGATATTTGTTATAAAAATCAGTCCTTTATTAAATCTTTGGTTTCTGGGAATGCGCTGTGTTACTAGAGCAGATGACTGAAAGGAATTGTGATGTCAACAATTTCTCGAAATTTATAAGCCCAACCCACCCTGCTACTGGAAAGGTAGGGAAGAAATGAATGCTTAATATACTGGGCAAATAAACTTGTTTATGTTTACTCAGCATAAACAAGGCAACAAAAGGAAAACACCCACCTCCTAGCATCTGTTATAACGTGGTGAAAGTTATCTAGCATCTAAATCATTCCAATTTAATGGAAGAGAAGAATCTTATCTGTTACAGAAGTTTGAGGCTGAATTTATGGATAGCTGACAGGGGAAAAAAAAAAGTGTAAATGTGCTATTCCTCTAGTTGCATTTCTTTTTCAGGTAGTCCTCTGCTCCACAGCAAGTCTTTCCAAGACAGTCTTTACCTTAGGCAATTATTTGTTCACGCTTGTTTTAAGCCTATTAGGGAGCTGGAACTGCCTTAAACTTGATCTGCATAAATAAACTGGTGGAGGCAAGTCAGTCTTAAAGGGAAATCAACTGACAGCTGTGAAGGTGCTGTTCAAGTTGTGGATATCTGTGGAGTTGTTATTTAAGGTACCTGTAATATTCTTCTGTATCCTTGTGGAACACCAGTGATTTGCATGATAATTCATGAAGGAGAATATTTATCACTGGAACCTTGTATTGGTTGGAGTTGACAATAGTTTAAAAAAAAAAAATCTCAAAAGACGTGTTTTGTTGTCCTTTAACCTTTGCATTTTTGCCTGGAAGCCCCTGCAGCCTTTCTGTCTGGTGCTTTGTTTGTTTTTGTTTTTAAACTTAGCTAAGTGTGAATCTTCCACGAAAGAACATGGAAAGGTACTGCGGACTTTAATACGGCTCCTTTATACTCTGTTCTTGGATTGTCAGTTTGTTTTATGTAGCAGCAGATGGTCCATCTATTGTTTCGTTATTCTTCCGGGAGTCTGACCCTATAGAGTGGGTGTGTGCTTTGGAGGTGGGGGGGAAGGGCAACTAAAATAAGCCTTTTTCAATTTTTTTTTTTTTAATGAAAGCAATTCAATTTATGAAATCGTGTTGATGACCTGGAAAATTCTGGTACTTGATTTGTTTTTGTTTAAATGCTTAAGATTGTGCCTAAGTTCTGTCAACAAGGTGTTTTTTATTGAAGCATCAAGGGTAGTTTTGGTTCAAAAAGGATTGTTAACCATCATAAGCACTGTGTTGTGAAACGCCATAATTGTACCATATGCCTTGGGATTCATTTGAGATACTATGAATAAGCAGGATGAGTGCTTTCAAAGAGGCATTCCTGCTGTCCCACATCAACCATGTGGGCTTTCAGTTAAGCTTCCCAGGAAGACAGCAACATATGTGTACACAATGTGTGTATTATATTGGCGCCCACTCACAGTGTTAAAGATGTGTCAGCATTTCCAGAATAATTCCCTATTTTAAGAGCTTTGTTTTAGCCTGCATATGAAAGTTGGCTCTGTGTTGATACTGTACATGCAGTTTCAGCCCTCACAGTTTTCAAGTGTGAATTTTTGTCAGGTGAACAGAAGCTGAACTAAATTCATCTGTTCACGGCTTGGTTGGAAGATCTCTAGAAGGATGGTGTTATGGTAGCCTCCTCTTACTGTGCACGCTCTGAATCAGTGCATTATCATGAACTGATGCTAGTGAAGATGCCCCTAATTTTGAGTATTTGTAGGAAGTGTAGTAAAAGAAGGTGTCAAAGTGCTTGGTTTTCATTCTGTATTCTAATTCTCTAAATGTCCCCTATAGATTGAGTTGAGTTTAGCAACATCACTATGCAAAGATTTCTGTTAACACGTGGTCTGCTTTTCCAAGTATTTTGCAAAGATAACTGAAGAACAAAAGGTAATGTAAAAGATTATTGTTGTTTACTCACTTTGAGGTTGTTGAAATAAGCCATGTGAATGAAAAAGCAAATATTTCTTCGTTAATGGTGAGCTCATGTTAGTAATTGGAATTGACTCATCACTGTGACTGTTTCCTGATGTTTTTCTTACAATTACCTTTTGAGTATAAGGAATTTCTAGTTTCATTGACTTTCTGTTGGCAGATTGAGGTACTTTTTGTCATGGTATCTCCATTACATGTCAAATTAATCTTTAATACTGAGAAATGGGGCAAATCTGTGGCAGGTTTCCTTGTATTCTTTAAACCGTGTTCCCCCAAGTTGTAGCCCGTCTTTCCAGAAGCTGTTGTCTTTAACACGTGCAGCAGGGCGGGCTGATTCTGTAGTACGTGGGTGGCTGTGTAGGAGCAGAGTTGAGACTGGATTTTGAAATCACCAGGCTTCTAACATAGCTTATGTGCTTTAACAGTAGCTTACTACTGAAGTTTCAAAAACTACGTGTTACTACCAAAACACTATTTTCTGTAAGTACAGGAATTACGTTTCAGTGATTATAGTTGCTGAACAGACATTTTCTCTTAAACAGATACGGTTTCAGCCCTCTTTGCTTGAATGCCACCTAAAAACTTCCATCTGAACAGCAAATGGTTTTGTATCTAGGTCTGTGTTTGAGCAGCAGCAGGCCAACTAGACAAGGCTGCAGAATGAAGATAAGCAAATCAAGGTTCTCCCATGTTTTAAAATCTGAATTCAGAACTGACACCCCTGGAAATGGCTCCTCTGTACATCCCTGATATGAAAGGTGCATGAAGAGGGCATTTCTGTAAAAATAGGTCTGTTGTGCGGCTCTAGTGGTTGTGTTATGACATCCAGTAGGTGGTCCCAGTTTTCAACAGCGGTAGATTATCCTTCTGATTATTATTTTATATGAAGTGAATCCTACTCATGGCTTGCTTGAACCTCCTGAGAGGAGCTAAATATGCAATATATCAGATAATTTCCATAATAACAGTAAATATACAAATTGCTGACTTTTTATTTCATTTTTGTGTCTCACTTAAGGACTACTGATAAATATCAGTACTGATTGCAAAGAATCAGCTACAGCATGAGATTTATCAAAGCCTGGTGAAATTTCCCATTTCTGCTCAGAACCCCCCTGTTTACACGCTCCCACCAACCACCTAACTGAAAAACCTCCTCAGACTTCAGAGAACCTTCTGGAACCTGGAACTTTGCCTGTGGAGAACAAGGAGCCTAAATGTTCCGAAAGCTCAACCGTTGTTTGTGAGCTGGAGACATCAAATCCTGAAGTGAATTGTAGTTGAATCCCTTGAGCTTCATTTTTTTTTTTTCTTTTAGGTGGGGGTGTTGAGGTGGGTGTAGTGGGGCAGGGAGATGATCTAGGTGGTGGCCTGGACTTCAATGTAGTCAGCAGAGGACACTTCAGTGTTTTGGGTACGCAATCTGACTGCCCCTCAGATTAGATGAACCACTGTACCCTGAGCTAGCCCAAATGATGTGGCTGTAATGTAGTCTGGACATCACTAAGGCATTAAATCTTGTGTGAAGCTCTAATTTAGAGTGTAATAAATATGCATGGGTGGTCAGTAAATACTGTGTGTTCTGCAGTAAACAGCTTTACAGGATGACGATCATAAATGTCATGCAGTTTTGGAAGACTCAGGTAGTCCATCTCCTAATTTTCTCCATCTGTGAAACTTGATTGTTTTACTGTATTCCTATCTCTAAGTGCTTCTATCTTTTTAACATACAGCTGTGTTGATGTCTGGCTAAACTGCTATGTCTGATGCACTTGGTAATAGGTACATGTGCACTTTGAATGTTCCACAGCTATAATGGAAGCAACTTGGAGTAACCTCAAACAAAATCAAAATTTCTTCTATGCAGTTATTCCTTAAAATACTGTCTAATGATACCAGAACAGTGATGAATGCATATGAAAATCTGTGTTCGAAGTGATTCTGAGAGCTTGACACATGTTTAAATTTCACATAATGTGGTTCTGCTCAGCAAACTGCATTTGATAACATACCGGTTTTGTGCATCATTCCGGCGTTGTTCATGAAGACCATACATTTCCTGGATTTAATATTTCAGAAATTATTTATTAACAGCATGCTCCATTGCAGTGTAACTAGCTGGATGGTAGAATACGTGACCATCCTGATAACAAAAAGTTATTCAAGTAGCCTTGGATTGGACATATATCTGTTTTACTACTTTTTTCATTTCTGTGCAAGTCCTACATGCCTTGGAGCTTCCGTTGTAAGAGTTCTGCCTCATTTTCATGATTAGCCTTCGTTTCCCACTACAGTATTGCTAAAACGTCCCCAGGGTTTCTTCTTCCACAGGGCTAGATTCCCCCATGAATTTAGGGTGAATGCATGGCCACTTGGGGAGGAAATATAATATAGTCAGCAGAAACCTTTCTGTGACTGCAGTATTAGAGCAGTTTTACACTGGCAGTTGAGACTTTATATGCCCTTTACAACGGGGAGGAATAGGTAGTACTAATGCTGCCCTGTCAAAGACTGTTCATATGAGCACATGTATTTGAATATGTACTCCTTCATCGTTGAATAATTACAATACATTTCTATTTTGCTAGTCCAGCAAGTGTTCACCAAACCTTCATAGAAAGCTTATTTTATTCTTTTTGATGTCATTAATATTGGAGTGGCAGCTTTCTTTGAATAGTATCTTACCTCTTCAAAGTGCTGTTACAAAGGGCAGTTAGAGTTTTATGTTCACAGAGATTTAAACAACCACACTTCAGCTTTTTAACTTACGTACTTGATTGCTCTGGGAGTTTTCCTTTGCTTCGCTGTTCAATTTCTGCCCTGTCTACTATAATTTGTTCAGAGAAATCTGCAAATGAATCACTAGAGAATAAGTATGTGATGAAGCCTAAATTTGTGCTTTCCAACTTAATGAGCAAAACCTTTTTCTTACTGTTCTGATGTTAACCAAATACTAGTAAGATATTAAAGCTTCAAATGTATTTGAGATTCTGTTTGTAAAGTGCAGGACAAAACAACACTATTGAGATGAGTGCTTAAAAAGACCAGTTTACTTCATCCCTCCTTAATTAAGTGGGCTGAATTTGGTGCAGTCAGAGTTATTTTAGGTTTATTATTTTACACTTGTGAATAACAATTTTGAGCAGTGTTAGTTACAGATAGAGAGGATCAGAGCATAGAGGCTTGCAGGGGTAGAGTGAAGGAGGGGGAAAATATGTAAAGGTCTGACTGACCCACGCATGCATCTGAAAACTTTGTGGCTTGTGACTGTTTTGGCAAAAACAGTAAACAAAGTGAATGTCATAATTCTGTTTTCAGTTACAAGGTAAAACATTTAGTAGCCCTTGATGATGTGTTTAGTTTGTATAAAAGTAACTTTTCAAGATTTCCTTCTCTGTGAATCTATTTTTTAAGGATAGAGGCTCAGTCATTTAGTATAGCTTGCTGTATTTATTAACAGAATTCACAGGGAGAACACACAAATTGAGGTTTGTGTGACTTGGCATGTCTTAATTTTCCTTTGCTGTGTGTGACCTCAGTGTTTTGTTACTGAAAAATCAAGAGCCACAGTCAATAGCTGCTTCTAAGGAGTGTTTCAACATCATGTGTGTAATTCAATTTGATTCAATCTGGTTTATGGTATCTATTTAATCTGGAATTTGTGGGTACATCAGAGAAGGAACTAAGTTTATCCACTACTGTCGAGTCATAGCCAGTTATAGGGCTTGAGAGTTCTTCACAGGGAATAACTAAGTAAGATTTATTAGGCAGCTGAATGTCTATTCAAATCTAGTTTACCCACCAGTAAAGGTCTAATTTTGTCATGTGTTCTTTTTTAACCTAAATGAAGTGGCATAATTGAAGTGCTTTGGTTTTGTTTCCTCTGTCTCACACCACAAATTTTAAGGGAAGTGCTGGACAATGTTTGTCCAGAAGCCTTCTGAACAGCGGGATTCTGCCAGTCCAAACTGCTGCCTCTGCCGCTCTCACCAGTATTCCTGCCAGAGCGCTTGTTGTTAGTGCATGCTTGTAGAAGTTGGTGTCTCTTCTGGTTTGCAGGATGAAATGCATTCCTTTTCAGGGAAAGGAGGCCTCAGTAATATGTCTGAAGGGTATATAGCTCTGAATTTGGCAGCACAAACTTTTTGTCCTTTGAAAAGTGGTGTTACTCCAGTCTATTTGAATTAGCAATGTTCTGCTGTATCTATAATATTGACGGAGAAGTAATATTGAGGATGTAAGAAGTTGAGCTTTAGCTTTTTTTTTTTTTTTTTCCATGCTAGACAGTTTTGAATTGAAGGCTGTGGGGAAATGATCCTAGCTAATATTTTAGTAGCAGAGAGCTGCATTCTGCCTGCATTCTGCTGTTGTTGGTTTATATTTCTTGCCACAATGTTAGAAATGCACCTGCTCTAAATATAAAAATTTGACTAGGCAAAGCTTTTTTAGGATGTTCTTTTGTTGAAGTTACCTGTTTAAACTTTGCATGATCATTTTAATAATGACTTTATATGTAGAACTAGAAATATTTTATGCACATCATAATTATATGTTGTAATGTCCCTGTCTTGATGAAAGATAAATGCATGTGCACACTTGTTTTTTAAATAGTATTCTAAAATAATTGTTGTGTTGTATTTCTGAAAGCTGATATATGTGAACATCCAGTAGGGTCAACTTGTAGACAAGGATTTTGAAGCATTTCATTTCTCTCTCCCTCACCCCCAGTGGCTGATATACATTGCACAAGTTCCCACCTGTTAGTGTTGTATGTGAAATAAATAGAAACAGAATTTTGATCATATTCCTAGTGTTTAGATAGTATTTCATTTAAAAAAACATTTTTTTCTTCATCTAGGGATTGTGGAAATTGAAATACGAAGAGGTGTGAAAGTAATTTTTTTAGGATTGTATAGCTAGTTCCTTGCAGCACCAGGAACAGTCTCCAGATCTTCAGTCTCTGGCTATAGTTAATGTACTACTGTATCATGCTAAAGATGTTGTTGCTTACATATTTTGTTTAGAAAAGGGTAGATACGTAAGAACATACGACTATTGAACCTGTTTCTGATCTAGGGATTTACTGTAAGACCAAGACAAAGGATGAAAGGCAAATTTTCTAAATCTTCCCTGGAGGAGCTAGCACATCAGATGCATTAGATGTACAGTTACTAGGACAGGTTTCTTTTTCATGTGGGTGGTCACCAAGCTGGCTTAAAAACTCTTTAGATGTTGCCTGGCCATCCTGCAGACACATACTGGATATAGTGAATAACAGTAGAACCGTAGGACATAGCTAAATTTCCACAAAAAGTTTTGTTTCTTGAACAGACTGAGAAAAAGTTGACTTAATAATCAGTCTTAATCATTTGTTTTTTGACTGGATGAAGACAGAATAAGTTTCATGTCTATTACATAAACTGGAAGTAGAGCACTTAATTGTATATTTAGTTAATTGTTAATTGTATACAGTAGGGGTAGGATACCCATGTGAACAATGTTTTGTGACAGCATATGAAAAAAGTGCCAAATAGAACAGTAGGCAGCAATGACTCATTTGTGATTACACCTATATTCATACCACTGTTCTTACACCCAAGTATTGAAATGGCTGTGAAGGGTGAAGGTAAACTTTAATATGAAGTTTAACAAGCTTAACTTTTTTTATATGCTCCATTTTTTTTTATTTCCAAA
Source organism: Anser anser (assembly GCF_964211835.1). NCBI lineage: Eukaryota > Metazoa > Chordata > Aves > Anseriformes > Anatidae > Anser > Anser anser. Next base: position 92,807,947 of record NC_139720.1, read on the forward strand.
AGTCACATTGAGTTTTATCTTCAGCCTTACTGAGTAAGGAAGTGCTGTTCTCAAAAATGATCGTGTCCTAAGATTAGAAATGGTTCTCCCTACGTCAGTTTTTGTTGCTGTGCCTGCCTGAGCATAGGGAACTGCAGTGCCTCACATCTCCATTTTCAATGGAGAGGTGTCCCCAGAAGTACTGCGGTTCCTGAAGAGATAGGGCTTTGGTCAAAACTGGGGATACGTGAAAATGAATTTTTAAACTCTGATTCACAGCTTGTGAATTCAATATCATGGGAATCTTCATTTGTGTTTATCCCTTTTTGAGTTGTTATTCAGTTACCTCTTTTTAAATGAAAATATATTCTCTTTCTGTAATTGCTGTTGGTGTTAGAGAGTCAATTCTTCAATTCTGCATCATGTCAGACTTGCCTTTCCAGTGGACAGGCTATAATGTTAAAACTTACGTAAATAAGAATTGATTATTTTCCTCCTGACTTTGGAGGAAAGGTCTGTCTCCTACCTTTAATTTGATGATTACAAGGAGCAGTCATAGCTGTGTATAAATAACTCTCCTCAAATATTATCTATCTTAATGTTGCAACAGCTGGTCATCAAATAGAAGATTTTTATAGGCTCTGGTTTCAGTTTAACATTTACTGAGCATGTAATCTTGTAGACTCATGTGAGTGAAGTTAACAGGATGTAGTCTATTGATAACAGAGATTTCCTGTCCCTTCCTCCCCCCAAACCCCATCTTTTTTTTCCTGTGAGGAGTTTGGGGGTGGGAGAAGATGTGATGTTGCCTTCACTGACTAATGATGATCCACTGCATGTGTTTAATAGACACCAGCTGGGTGATAGTAGCTCTGAAAAACACCGACTGGTTCAAGCTCACCTAGCCATACAGAGAAGTTTAGGCCTCAGGTTCGGAAGGCTGGAGGGAAAATCTCCCAGCAACGTTTAGTTTGGGTGATGTGACTTAGGAGAGATAAGTGGTGATGGAAGAGAGGAAACTAGTGTGGGAGTAGACACGCTGAGAAAATGTTTGCTGGTGATGGGCAAGTGGCTCAGGCAGCATGACTTTTATTGTAGTCTTTAAGCTGTATGTGTTGTTAAGCTAACAATTACATTTTGGAGAGGAGAAGGCTGCTGGCATCATGCAAAGGGACTTGATGTTTGTACTTAATTTTTATACATGTTTTATATAGAGAAGTGTATGCAGTTGAGCTGCAAAATAAACAATTGTAGGTAGAAGCCTAAAGTAGGGTGCTTTACCAGAAAACGATATAAATAGTTAAAAACCAGTCATTTAATTTTCTCATTTTCAGTTGTGCAGTAGGCACAGGCTGTTGGGCTTGCTTAGTCTGAAATCAGCCTGTAGTTTTCAAAATACAGTGCAGAACAAGAACTTTGATATACGGCTTTCTCACATATAATTTCAGAAGGGAATAATCGTGGAAGCAACCCATGGTCTAGATGTGTTTCAGAAGAAAGCACATTTAATCAAGTTTGGATTATGTAAGAAAAGGCAGAGTTATGGAAAGTTTGAAGAAATCCGATGGCATTTCAGGGAAGGGCATGTCTGAAGGTGATAGAGCTCTGACCATAATAATATTGTCCTGAAGCCTACACTGAAAATAAATATGGGCCAATGTATGGCTGTACTCCAAAACTCATCAGCCACACAGATTTTTAAGTTGTAGGATTTAGTTACGCTTGGAAGATCATAATATACTTTTGCTAGACTGTAACTATAATACAGGGAGAGAGTGACATTTTAAAACTCAGGATGTATTCCAATGTAAGACACGCATATTTTATTGAAAAGCCTTTAATAAACAAGGCTGGAGTGTATGTGTGCTTTTACTTGAAATAACTCAAAAGGTGCTCATTTTTCTGACCAGTCCTGTGTTGCCATCTTTAGTCCCAGAAGTTTAGTTTCTCCCATTCTACTCTGAAGGGAAGTACATGAACCTTCAGCAAGGAGGGTAGTAAGTGAGGAGCAGTTACCTGAGCTGCACTCTTTATGCCTGCTGAGGTAAGACAGTTGCAGCCCACTAGATTACGAATAGTGACAACGTAACCTCATCCATGTGATTTATATGTGCAAGTTTGTCAGTAAAAAAGTGTATTTGTCAGTAAAATACTGAAAATGAGGCTTTAAATTTAGGTGAGCACACGTGGATGTAAACTTCTGAGATACTTCTAGTACGTGTCTTACTTTGTGATCCTTTTTAATATTGCAAGCATTGTAACTCTTCAGGGTTGTAGTCCTCTAACAACTTTCTTTTAGTATCTGCTACAAGGTATTTTTGATTTCTGGCCAACATTTATAGATAATAATAAAAGTGTACACTTCTGCTGTTTCAACATTGGCAGGGGCCAGATGTGTGTCTAGCTAGAGGTCTCTATGCACACGCTTGATTTATGTGCCTGCTTGTGGTGGGGATGTGCATGGGGAAGGTTCTGTATGTGTGTGCACATGTATAGTTGTCTGTGTCAAATTCATTTTGCCACATTTAGAATTTTAAAGCAAATGGAGAAATTTCTCTTTAGACAAATACATGTGTGTGGAGAGAACTAGGCCTTTTCCAAAGGAGAATGTGTAATTTCAAATCAAATTTCTCTTCAGATATCTGTTTTGGGGTGTTGTAAAAATGAATATAGTGTTTTCAGACTGCCTTAAAAGTTGTTTGGAGTCAATATGTGTGAAGTCTTTCTGAGTCTATATAAGAATAAAGTATCTTAGTTTAAATTTTCTATTTAAAAAAACAAACAAACAAACACAAAACATTAGCATTTGCAGATTGATGGTTTACATCTCAAAGTTGAATGCTTTGTGTCTTTAGTTTTGTTTCCATAACATAAAAGTTTTGAATCATGACTCCCAATTTGTAGCTGCTATTAAATTCATTTTTGAATTCTAATCTTTAAAAATATAGGCATCCATGCTCCTTCTTGTCATGGTATTATAGGTGTATTTTTTATTTATTTTACTTTGTGTTACTTCTGCGCTATTCAAAGCAAGCTGTTCTGTGGGGTGAAGTAATTCTTAAGGCCCTGTGATGAAGTCCTTTAGTAACAGCATGCAGTTCTAGTTTTCATGCTTTTTTAATGTGGATATTTCAGTATATTAGTATGTCTGAATGACACTGAAACTTTTAGTGCATCCCCTAATACAGCTGTCTCTTTCTTGAAATTTTCATGTGGTTCAGTAAGCAGAGGGTTTTATTGTTGCTGCACCTCCCAGAACACTTTGCTTTTTCAAATCAGTAGCTCTTTCAATGCATTTGCTTGCAGTCTGAGCTATGAGTAATAGTAATTGCCTGTAGTGCAGCCCTGCAAAATGGCTTTCTGCATAGGTTTTAGTAAGCAGATCTGACCTGTAAGCAGGCTGCGAGGGAATCCATGTATTAAAACACAAGGTAATTTAAAACAGCAAAGGGTAATCTCTACCCGTCAGTGTTGTCCCCTCTTTCTCTGCAGCAAGAGTCTGTGGGACCAGGAATGCTGCCACTGAAGGGCTGGTTTGACCTCAACTCCCACAGCTCCAGGGGGACTGTGCTTCAAGGAGGCAGACACAGTGTTTTGTCATTGTAACGTCCTCCACACCATCATCTCCATATGTGGTTATATTAAATTCAAATACGTTGCGTTTCCAATGTTTACTACACTTGTATAGCAAATGGTTTGCCATTAATGTTCCATCTATGAAAGGTTTATAGAATCTATAACAATTCTGCCCTCCAACCTAGAGAGAAGGCCAGCTTTCATGAAACTGGAAAGTCTGCTTTGTAGATGTCGAAGTTATGCCAAACATCAGCACAGAGCAAGTCAGTTCAACAACTTCTGCCATCAGAGAGGTAGCACAGCTCAAAGAATGACTGTCCTTCTGCTTCTGCCTAAAATAGTAGGCAGGTTTGTACTTCCCTGTAACAGCTGTTCATCTCTATGTATAGTGCCAGTAAAAAGAAATATTTGTCATGGTCTGCTTCCTCCCTGTGAGATGTTTGGATGAATTCTGCTAGCACAGCAGTTAGAACATTTCAAATACTGTTGATTAAATCTTGCCTTGACAGGAACAGCCTCTTATTGAGCTCTTGCTGAGTATGTGCTAAGCAGGAGCCCTTCCACAGTTAGAACTTCCTTTTCCAGAAAAGCAAGACAAAAATCAATGGTCTGCAGTATATAGCAAGGTATTCAGGGTGCTGTTGCATTACAGAAGTGTTGCACATTGAGAATTTTTGTAGGTTTCTAGCTCCTTATGAAGAGATGTTAAGCTTAAGTTGGTAAAAGACATCTGTAAGACTTTTAGGTGATTTTTTTCCCCTGCCATACTACATTATAAATCTTTATAAGGTATGAAAGTTCAACCTTCCACTACTTTCACTTTTAGAGCAGCTATCTGTCTGACTTGTTTTTTTTTTTTTTCCTATAAGGAAATGTTGGAACTCTATGGCTATATCCTGAGCATGATCCAGTTGGGATCTTCGTGTCCTTGCCTGACTTGCATATTGTTCTAGGCTTCAGACATACAAATAACTAATTGACTGAGTTACACATCATTTATGTAGATATATATACACTATATGTACCATACGTGCTATATACAAAAGCAGTAGAGAAAGAAGACTTGTGTTGCTGTCCCTCCGGCCCTCACCCTGATTTGAGTAGTGTTGACTGCATATGGGAAAGACAAAATACCCAGTCTTTGTTCTTTACCCTCATCAGTGCTACAGCTTGTTTTTCAAAGCTGATAAAGAGTTAGTAACATTCTTTTTCTGGCATAAGGATATTTATTTGAAGCTTTCAAATAAAATAGTTTAGCTTTGCTGGAGAAAGAGGTGAAGAGGAGAGTCGCTAGTTAAGAGATACGATGAGTACTACACAAAACATAATCTGATTCTATCCAGTCTGAAGAATAACTTGGCATATTATCCACCTTAAATTAAAAAATTACTTCAAGGGTCATGCAAGCTAGGTAGAGTTGTATTCTGTTATACTAAATAGTTTTTTTGCCTTTCACACTTCAGTTATACCCTTCAGAGTTCTTCTCACCAGCTGCCTACTACTAACAACGGAAATACTAGAAAAATAATGTACTTAATTTAACGAGGAAAGACTAAACTGTATACAAAAAGCACTTCTGTATTTTTGAATATGTAAGCCAAAGGAAGCCAGAGGATCTTTTTCGTGTCTTTACGTATGGCAGTATATATGTTCACCATACTTTTGACACATGTTAGTACTTTAGATGTACATGCCCTGAAGGGCTTCACATTAGAAGAGAAGTATCTCCTAGATTGCTTCAAGATCTCTTAAGGCTACTTTGCCTACACTCAGGTAGTTGCCAACTAAATTAAAGTGTATAAATATTTTTTTTAATACCTGTAGCAAAGCAAAGTGGATCCCTGGCCAGAGAACTGCAATAGAACATTTAAAAAGAAAAATAAAAAATAAAACGAGTGAATTTTTGTTCATATATTTCTTCTGTGGACAATTCTTCCCTTTTTAATTTTCGGGCCAACAGAACATCCCTAACTAAATAGATTTTTCTTTTGTCATTTGATTTGTGCATATTGTTTCTCTTTGAGTAAGTGAGTTTTTCTGTAGCTAGCATTCTGAAACAATTTGATGTTCAAAAATAGATAAAAATTTGAATTCTTGGAGAAATGTGTAGTTTAACAGATAATTGTGGCTGTGGGCATGCTCTTGCTATGAATTCATTTTAACAGCTTGATGCCAGGAGAAGGCTGTGACTTGAATACAGTGTACACATAAGGAATTACTGAATTTGAAATGTTGGTAGAGAAATTAGGTCCCTAATTCAGCAAGGGTTTTGAGTTAAAATACAAAGGTGAGCCTTTAGAAGTACAGTCTGTTGCCTCTGAAAGACTGCTTCTATTTTGCTTGTAAAATTAAGGATGTGTACTTCTCCTTGTTGAACTCCATGAGATCTCTGTCAGCCCACTCCACCAACCTGTTGAGGTCCCTGTGGCTGGCAGCACAACTCTCTGGCATACCAGCCACTCTTCCCAGTTTTGTGTCAGCAGCAGCCTTGCAGTGGGGGGATGATGATGATGATGATCAGGACTGGACCAGTATTGACCCCTGGTGTACATTGCTAGTTACTGACCTTTGTGCCACTGATCACCAACCTCTGGGTCTGACTATTCAGCCACTTTTGGATTCACCTTACTGTCTGCTCATCCAGCCCATTGCCCATTCATCAACAGCTTGTCTATGAGGGTCTTATGGGAGACGATATCAAAATCTTACTGAAGTCCAGGTAGCTGACATCCACTTATTTCCTTTCTTCTACTAGGCTGATCCTCTCATCACAGGAGGTTGTCACGTTGGTCAGGCATGACTTGCCCTTAGTGAATCCATGGTGACTGCTCTTGATACGAGCTGCTTGTTCTTCATTGCAGGGAAATGGCTCCCAGGATTAGTTGCTCCATCCCTTTCTCAGGGATTGAGGTGAAGCTGACTGGCCTGTAGTTCCCCCGGGTCATCTTCATTGCCATTTTTGAAGATAGGAAAGGCAAGAAGTAGTTTTGCTGCATAGATGAGAAACTGTGGCAGGAGACGAGTTGCTTCGAGTTACAGAGGAAGTCTGTGGCAGAGTGTTTTTGTAGGCCCATGACAATGCTTTAATTATGGGCGTCTCATTATTTCCACGATTACTTGCTTATTCATGCCACGAAGGTGGGTGGAAAAAAAACACAACACGTTTGTGAGTTTTATGTCCTAGTCCTCACTATACCAGGAGGTAAACAGAAATTGAACAGTTCTTCAGCTAACTTTGTTTGTTTTCCAAAATCGTTATGTTGTGCCACCACTCTAAAGAAATGCTAATTCATTCAGTTGTTGTTGCTGTAGAAACAGACAAAAGGAAATCAAGCTTTTCAACTAATTATTTTGTATTGCAAGGATGTTTGCATAAATAATGTTTCAAAAATAACATAAGCTCTATAAAAGTCATGCAACAATAAGTTAACAGAAATATGGTAGGATGTTTGGATTTTGAATGTTGTGATTAGAAACCAGTGGAAGCTTACTGCTGTAATGTTTGCTGGAATTTAATTGGGAGGGCAGTGGCAAGGATGAGAAAGAAAGAAAAGAGGAGAATAGGGATGAGGAAGTAGAGGCTGAGAAGTATCTCAAAAGCTCAACTTTAAGGCAGCTGAAATGAAAAGTGTCATTACTTTTCATTTGTATTAAAGGTAAACTTTATAGGAGACTAGGGTTTTTCTGTCCTTTGAAAGTCTGTCCTCCTGTACTATTTTTTTTTCTGTATTATGAATATGAGAGTACAAGTTTAATAATTTCTACTGACGTTTTTTGTTTTTTTCATAGCCTTCAGTTGTTTTAACAATTTCTTGTATTCTAAGGAGGAAGCATCGCTATATAATTACAGTCCTGGAATGAGACTGAAATCTTTAACTGTCTACTGACTTGCTATGCAACACTGGTCTGGTGTCTTGCTTCTGTTTTCACTTGTTCTTCATCCTTGGTTGGAAGTCTTTAGGGTTTCCTGTTGCAGTTTGTAAAGAGTCTAACAAACAAAGGCCTCAATTTTGATTGGGGCCTCTCTTTGCTACATTAACAGAAATAATAGCTTCTGCAGAAAATAAAAACAAGGATAAGTAGATACATTCACGTTCCATTAAATTTACTGCTAATGATTGTACTAGTGACTGGTAGTAGCCAACCTAGGAAATGTCTTTTACTAAAACAGGCTAATAAAGTAAAACCTATGGTGACGTAGGAGCAGAAGTAGACTTAAAGGTAGAATAGAATAGTTCAATTGGAAGGGACCTCCAAAGACCATCTAGTCCAACTGTCCCGTAGTCTCAGATATTTCCCAAAGTGTTTTTAGTTTCAGGGAAGCTAAAAGAAAACTCTTCTTTGGAGTTGGCTACTAAATATAGTGCTTCTTGTGTGCTAGGATTCTTTGCGGGCACTCCTATGCTACTCTGTTGCTGAGCTGTCTTTTCAGCGAGTGAAATCTTTTAAAGCATTTATTTTTTATTTAGATTTGTAGACTAGAATGTTGTCTAAATGCAAATCTTTTGACAAAGATGTTAAAGTATAGAAATACAGCTACTTTCAGTTTCTGCAAATATATTATTTTTGATTCAAGCAAAATTATCATTCAATTAAAAATTAGAATTGTTTATAACCTGAAATTAACATGTCATTTGTGGAATATGAGTAACGCCCACAAAACAGAAGCAGTAAAGGGATGAGATGAAGTTTCAATTTGGAACTCTGACTGGCTTGTCAGGCCTTTTTTAAGATTATAGTAATACTTGGTTATTGCTTGTATGTCTGCAGGAGAGAGAGATCATTATTTACTCAACCTCTTGACTCAATTTTAAGGAAAGCGGTAGTCCTAAGTTGAAAACATTGAGTTGAGATTCAAGACAAAGGCACTAATTTCTTACCTATTTAGTGTATTTTATCTTTTTTTTTTGCTATATTTTTATCTTTTGGTTGATTGCAGTCTAACTATAGCATACTTGAAATATTTTTCTATTTCATTTCAGTTCATTTCCATATATATCACCCTGTAGTCTGCTGTTACTTTTCAGGTCACAGACTGTGCCGATATAATGTAAATTTTAAAGTCTTAGAACCATTGAAGTTGAGATAAGTATTTGAAAGTAAGGAAAAACAAGAATTGCTTCCTTATTGGCCTTCTTAATTTGATGTAAGAGACAGTAAATATGTCCCATTTTTTTCAGGAAAAGGGACAGTTATTTTTATTCTGGGACTCCAAATGGTATGATGCCTCAAGACCTCTTTTGTATATATGCATTATGATACAGTTTTTGTTTCCATCATTGTATTCAGCATTTTATGTTACCATTACGTAGTATTTGCCATAACCCTGATATTTCCTAATAAATTCAGAATTATTCAGTTTGTTTATTTACTTACGCACTGGATAACCTCAGACCTCTTTTTTGACCTGTCGGCCTTATCCATTACTGAGTATTAAATTATTAATTTCTGCAATAGCATCTGTAAAACAGGTCATTGTAGTATTTGAACACTTCACAATAATGATTTATACTCAGAGCATTCATTTGAGGATCTCTGATAGTGTGACTCTTTCCATTTCCCTACTGAAGGTAAGTGGCCATTAATTTTGTTGTCTGGGTTCCAATATCCGTGTCAGTTCATCAGGAGTTTGGTAGTCACCAACACCATCATGACTGCCCCTTCATTTTCAGAGGCAATCTGTTTTGTGTTCTAAGTGAGCAAGAATCCTCGCAAGAATGCTAGACCTTGTAAAGCTCCACAGTTCATAACAGCCTCCATGTTTTGTAGAAAATATGCCTTCATTGGTCTTAGTTTCAGTTTAACAACTTTAAATGTGGCTGAGAAATGGTATCTTTTTTTGAGCCCCACTTTAATTTAGGGTGCATTTTTCATTTCTAATTCAGGCATGTTAGAATGGGAAAAAGACCTCAATCAATATGAAAACTTATTCAAAATCAAAGTCCCTAACAAGTGGTGTGGTGTCATATTCTAAAAAGAACTGGGCAGGTGCTTTTAGGAGCATATTTAATATTCTTCTTGGATTTGAAATAGGGGAAGTGGTTATAGAGCTCTAACATGGTCTCCAGAATAGCTTTGTCTCATGAATGGCCTTCCCAATTGGCAGAAAGCTTCAATATCAGTGCCTTTCTTTCTGGAGATTCCATGGGAGTACCAGATAAAGAAACAAGACAAACAGTTGCTCCAGCTGCTAATAGATGCTGTTCTTTACTACGGTCATCTGAAACATAAGGAATTGTACAACATGTTGTGAAATTCAATTGCTGTTGTGTTGCCTGAACACAAGGCTGGATCTTTACCTATACTAGTTGACGGTGGGAGGATGTAATATTGATTTTATAATAACTGTTTTTCCTGAAGTCTGCGTGCTAATGGCATTTTCGGTATTTGCAACTTACATCTTTCTTGCTGTTGCTGGTGCTGCTGACTACTGATGAGTGTCTTCCCTTAAGTCCCTCCGGTTTCAGGCAGCATTTTCTGTCTGACTGTCCTCCAATGTTGATTTTACTTCTACTACTTAAACTCCCTAAAGAGTTAAATTTTTATGGTTGTTTGATACTGCTCACTATGTTTATGTGGTCATGGACAATTGTTACAGATAATTTCTACTGGTGTTACGGGCTTTATCTTGAAGTATTCCATTCTTTTTAGAGTCAAAGAGGATGATCAGTCTGGGAAATTAATATAAAATGCTGTGCCAAGTATGGAGGAGAAAAGCTTTTTTTTCTGATGTTACAAACAAATGCAGTACATGCAGAGAGAATGTTTTAAGTCTTTCACAGAAGTGAAGCTTCTCACATGTATCTTAACTTTTCTGTGATAGCTTACTGGCTATCTTCTAAGAAATATATTTAAAGCATGTTTGTGTAGGAGGTTCTATTTTTGTATGAGCTGGCTTTTAATTTGCTAGGCAAAGAAATCTTCTGTATCAGCTTACTGGCCACACACAAAAAAAAAAGTTTATGCTTCTATAGAAAGTAAAAATTAATAATAGTTGAAAATAGTTATAAAGAGAGAGAAAATATTTCCTATTGGGAATAACAGAAATATTAATCTGGTCAAGTACTGTAAACTGGAGAGTAGCTTTAAAAAGAAAAAAAGACAGTCCTGTACAAAAAAAAACAAACAACCTGCCTTTCGTTCTTCTACCAGATTAATTCTGAAACTGGCTACGTAGTACTAATCATGATAACAATAAAAGATTATCCCTGTTTATTAGGATAGCCTTTGCCTTCCCCATTGACTTGCAGAAAAAAATATTAACTAGTATATTATAAAGCTGAAATTTTGAGTTACTAATATATCTTTTTAAAACAAGAGTTAAAATCTTTTTATATTTTTATTATTTCTTAAATTTAATTGTAGCAAAAACTGAGACAAAGCTGACATCTTTATGTCTAAAGATATAATTTGGAGTGAAAACTAAGCTCCATCTCAAAGTATGAAGATGTAAAACACAACAGAAATACGGAAAAAAATCACAGATCTTGGATTTGTTCCAGGGAGGAAAATGCTTTCTACTGCTAGCATAAATAATAGATTTGATAATTTTAGGAAAATAAAGTAATCTGAATGCATTGAGATTTCTTTGAATGCAGCAAGTAAACTAATGAATGAACACACCATTTGGTAACATTTCTGAGGGGTTCCCAGGAACAGACTGGTTGACTACCACTGTGACCTTTGAAACTATATAATCATGAAAGGGAGGAAAAAAAAAAGGCAAGTTACTTGTGGGAAAGAAAATGACATCTATTAGAGTGTGTGAAGTACCCAAGAGATGTCATAATGATCTTAACATATTGTGAAATAAGCTAGCAGTTACAAAAATAGTTTTCGATTTGTCAGACTTTCCACGTCATGGCAAAAGTTGCCGCTTTAACATTTCTCTGACCAACTCACAGTACTGATTGCCCCATAACATTCTCACTTCAGATTGAATGAAGATATGTACCATGCTTCATGTAATGGAAAGTTCTCTACTCTTATCTCCAGGCTAAATGCCTGATTTACAGGATTTTACAGCAAAGATGGCAGATTTTTGGTGACTTCTTGCAGTGTAAAAGTATATGAGTAGTACCAAAGTATCCATGATGATGACCTGCAGGATATGTAAATTCAACCCCTTTTAAAAGCAAACCTGAACAGATGTCTTTTGGATGTAATCTTCAAGAACAGTGCTCTGTGCATACAGAGCTCATGTTTTGTCATAGATCCAGAAAGTTGCCTCCTTCACAGTGTCCTTCCTTCCAATGCCTAACGTAAGGCAAAGAACATATGGGGACATGCAAGTATTACACATTCTGAGGAAATAAATATGTATGAACTAGGTAATATATTCTCTGCATAGCGAGGAAAGGCCTTGGTGAGTTGAATTCCTGCTCGTTTTAGGGCTAAACTGAACACGGTAACCAGTGTTGATCAGTAAGTTGCATTTGAGGTGTACAGTTGCAAAGGAAATAAATAGCTGGTAGAAACTATCAGAAAAGGTTTGACTAGCTTAAGAGTTTTGCTGTAATTGATACTTTATTATCACTTTAATGTTTGTCATTTTTTCTTGAATGTTTATGTATTCATTAAATTTTAACCATCCTACAGTAATTTTCAGTGCAATTATCTAATTATTTTATGCTTTCAGTGTTGGTGGTTTTCACTGATCTCTTGCTAAGTATTGAGGCAACAGGATTTCCTCTTTTTTCCATAGATAGATTATTATTATTATTGCTAACTCTCACCATTAGCCTGAAGTTTTTACTGTCTTGACTTAATTTAAAAAGGAGTAGACTCAGCACTATGATGTGGAAAACACTAAATCAATTAACTACAGTTAATGCATAATAAAAAATGTTGAATGATGATAGTATTGTGACTAATTTTTTTCTTCATCTTTAATGCCTCAAAACTGGCAAATGCAGAGCATTTAAAAACCTGTAACAATGGATGGTGAAATTTCTGATACTCAGAACATTGCTTCAGGAAGCTATGAACATGGTTGTACAGATGAAGGTCAGTTTTTAAGTTGATCTGTCTTCCTTCAGTCTCATGCTTGTATATATCATTTGGAAGGAAAAAACAAGCACAAACTTTATGAAGTATTCTTAGAAGCCTCCTTGTCCTGAGAATCTTCCTTCTTAACATAAGCTTCCTTCATTTATTTTTTTCAGTCAAATTTTGGATAAACAGAAAAGTCTCAAAATAAGCACTTAACACATATTGGAAGCTCTCTAATTATAATTGAAAAAGTTTAGTGATCTAGCTGAAAATAAATACTCTGCTTGTGGTAGGATTTATAAATGTGTGTATAAATGTTTTTTGTGTGGTTCATCAATAAGTCTGTTTTGTTTTTGCAAAACAGCAGAATACACGCAAACGCAGACAAGGAAGTTCTGCCATGTCAAGGAAATATTGCTATAAAGTAGAAAGAAGTTATCCTTTTCAATGGTGAGCGTACCTCAATCATGACTGACTTCGTTAACTCTGTTTCTCTTCTCTGATCTACTTGCTGCTCCAACCTCCTACTATGTTCATAGACTTGCACCAGCCAGGAGCTGATGTTACATCTCTGCAAAAAGAGTATCATTCCAGTAGTTGCTACTATTTGGCTTGTATTGCTACAGCAGCTTCAGTCTTTGTTTAAGCAGTAGCATCGTCCTTTGATAGCTTTACTTGAGTCACAGAATTGAGTTAATTAACCTAACTGGGACTAATTATTTCACAGATTTAATTAGATGTAGACTGTGGAATTATATATTCTGTACAGTCTTTCAAATTTAAGTTCTCATCTATTTAGGCTAAAATGGGAGCAAAGACCTTCAGTGTGGAGTCTTTTGCATACAAAAATACCTGGAAATGTTGAAGTATTTTTAATCATTAAGTCTTTCCTTGCAATAAGAATTACATTTTTAGAGATCGTATGTTGCTAGGATTTCATATGCGCTTAATATTTCTAAAAATTCATTAGGACAAATTATTATGTATTTGTAAATATGTATTTGCACTTAAATAGTACACAAAAGGAAAAACATGTTTGGAAATTGTTTAGGCACAAATCAATAAGGCTTAGAAGTTCTGTGTGAGAACGGTTATATCTGGATGTGAAACAGCTGTGGCCTACTTTGGAAGGTCACTTTTAATGCTATATTTACTATAATATGTAGGCAATACTAGGTCAATAATGTATGTTATAGTCAATAGTATATATTATAAAGTTTTATCTAATGATATTCAACTTCTGTGCAAATTCATTGCTGTAAGACTTTTCATAGGCACCCTAAACTTGGGGTATGGCTGAATGTCCCAAATGTTTTTTCAAGTGAGCTATTCTCAGGGCTCTGAAGAGCTATTAAAATAAATAATTATATGCTTTGCATGTGCTTATATTTGTTTACATGATATATAATGTACCCTTTCTGATTGTGTGCTGTCTACTGTTTTGCAGTGGTAACTAATCAGTATTTTAAAAGCAAAACTGAGGGATGTTCCTTCTTGTGTTCAGAGGTTTTGTTATTATGTGACTGAAGCTGTGGACATTTGTGACAGTGTAGTCATTGACTTCTTGGTCACTGCACTGGAACGAAGAAATAACCTTAGGGCAGGGATTTGAACTGCTAAGAAAGATAACCAATTAATACAGCAGAGCCACATAGAGAAAGGGAAGATTTAAAGCAATTTTACTCTCCAAACTGTACAGCTGTATTGTTAGCAACTGATAAAATAATGGAAAATGTTAAAAAAAAAAATACACAAAACAAAAAAAATCAAAATATTGACACAGAGATGGAGATTATCTTCTTAGAAAACAGTTTGAACAAAAACAATTTAATTAAACTGATAAACTGTTCTACCTTATGTGTAACTTCTCCCTATGCCCTTCCTGGTGTATATTAGTGCCTTATCTGTTTGCCAAGCCCTTTCTGTCAGATTGTGTAATCCCAACTCATGCTGGTGGGTGAGGGTTCTATAAACTAATTCCATCATTATCTACTTCTTGGTTGCAATATACAGCCTTTAATTTGTCACACAAATAATTTCCCTTCTTTTCTCTTTCCCCTCACTTAGTGACTGTCAAGCTGCACAGCAGGGTGGCGAAAAATCACTATGTAACTTATGGGGATTTTAATTATCTGGCTCTGATTGTGCTACTTTGCACTTCAGCAAAGTGGCAGGATTATTGTCTTGCTGAAGGGGAGCTGTATAATATTTTGATTGAACTTTTATTTATTTTTTTTTATATATGTTGTGTGGCAATTAAAATTGAATGAGAAATGATCAGGCTGTGTGTTGGCAAATGCAGTTAGTACCTCCCTTGCTCAGGAGCGACTGTGCACTGATACAATAGACTTGTAATTTTTCTCTAATGCCACAGTAGAAGGCAGAACATAGTAGCGTGGGTATCTTGTGGTCTGTCATTCCCATCTCTGTTTCATGGCAGTCCATGTTGGAGAGGAGGGAACGGGGTCTTGGCCTTATTTTTTCAGCATCTGTAGAGAACATAAATGCGTAGGGCAGAAAAGCTTCAAAACTTCTTTTGGTAATGGTCCTTGGGTAGGTGGGTTTTCTTTACTACTTTCTATATGAACTCAAGCCAAGCCACAAAGCCATGCTTGGGCTCTCTGCCCATTTCAGGCTTTAGTTTAGTAATGTTAAATTTAAAGAAAACGATGTGGATGCTAAACAGATTGCATTCTATAATATACATACCTACAACATAAGTAGAATGGGCAAGTGAAAATACATAAAACACATTTTAAATAACCTGAAATCAGAAGTTAAAATTTTATCTAAATTGACAAGTGAAGCTATGAAGAACAGGTTCAGCTTATTAAAGAATTTGAAGAGGTTTAAGCAAATAAGTGGGGAAGAATCTAAGTTACTTGAGTGATGTGTGCATACTTCCAGTGTTGGAACTTGATCATTTAGTATCTTAACAGTTCAGAAAGCTCATATGTATTACTAACTAAATGCTTCATTTGGGTTTCTACGGCCCCTTCTCAGTCTTTGTGAGCATCAGGCATGCTTTGAATGTGAGAGCGAAAGATCAGCTGTGTTAAGAGAGATGTTTTTTGCAAATCAACAGTGCACAGGACAACAATAATTTGCATTAGCTCCTGCTCCAAATCCTCACCCCCACTCCCCCATATTTTTCTTTCTCAGGTTGTTTTGGAGGTAGCTTGGCTTTTGGGGGAAATTCCATCTTTTGCAGGTAGCAATGTGGTTATCTTCAGCACGGCAATTCTCTCTATATCCTTCCTTTGAATTCCTTTTTTGAAAGCTCTTTTATCGTGGGAGTAATTGTTCTGTATTGTAATGTTGTTACTTCCTACTTGTTTGAAAATGTATTTGTCTTATGCCTCCTGAAATGAAGGCTATAATGAGTACGAGTTTTAAACAGATACAGGCGATTTGTAAACATATGAGAATTTTCCTCTAGCCAACAGCATTTCCTTCTTCTGTGGTCATCCCCATCTTTCAGAAGTGTTTTCTTGGACTCCTCAAGATTTGACATTTTCAGGTGTTGCATTGCAGGATGATTAAGAACTAACAGATTCCTTTCACTGTTCTACAAAAGAGAAGGGAAACTGCTGTTTTGCATTTCAGGATTTTAAGAACGAAGGGCCTTGGACTGTAAGTCTGTAAGGCTGATGAGAGAATTTCATCAAGACACAGGAAGGAAATTATTTCCTGCATCTCATCTTGGCAAAGTCTCTTTTTATTGATTGTTCCTATTGTTCTGTCATACCTCCAATTCCTGAAATATGTTGAAGCAAGAGTTTGTGTGAAAGACAAACCAGTAGACTTTACTCCATCAGGTTTTTGAAAAGGCCATGACGTGAAGAAGAGGAAAGCAGATGCTACTTTGGTGGCTCTCTGTAGAGTTCTTTGGTGCCTACGTCCCTTGTGTCTTGCCTGATACACTGAATAAAATCACCATAGCCCTGGTAGACTTCAGCCTCTCTGAACATGAATGTTTCTGAGGGTATTTTTTTTTCCCCCAAGATGTTAACTTACATGACTTTTAGATAACCTCATATACTGAATCTTGTAAATGTGCTCTGAAATCCACAGATCTTATTTCACCTTTTTAAGGTGTTTTTACTATCCGTTTTGTTAATAAGTTAAGCTACTTAAATTATCTTGAGTGTAGCAAAATTAGACTGTAGAAAAATAGTAACTGTTAACCTTTTGATTCTTTATTTGAAAAGTCAGGTCAGAATTAGATTGATAGATTAATGTTTTTTCACTTAAAAAAACACTCATTTTTAAGACCAACCTCAGTAAGTTTTAATTTTAGCCAATAATTTAGAAAATTGCAAATGCTGTTGGTCAAAGTTCAGTGGTATATACTTATGTCTATAGGTAGAAAAAAAGAGATGTTTACCTACCTTTACTTCCTTGGTTTTCTGTACAGTTGTCCAGTATCTTGGTTTACTTTTAACAGAAATACTTGTGTGCCCTCTAAGTAAGAAATAGATGCTAAGGCTCAGATTTTCATTTTATATTTTAACAAACTTAGCCTTGGAATGATGACAAAAGAAGTGATTCAGTATTTTAAGTGGTAACCTCGTATTAAGAAAAAAAACAAAAGAGCATGTGAAGCAATTTCTGTAAGGTAAAGAATTTTCGAACTAAAATGTCAGCTATGAGAAGTCAACAGGAAGCTGATTTGCAGTGGAAAAATGTCTGCACTGGTGGTGGTTGTGATTTTTTTTTTCTTTACTCTTCTACTCTTCCTCCCCCACTCCTCCACTCATCCTTGCCGCTTTCTTAAGAATACTGTAATTTACAAATAATTGTTACATGTTTTTAAAGCAGCTAAACAAGACTCATCTTTTTAGGGTTGGATGGAACTTAAAAGGTCGTCTTGTACAAATCATGTACAATAGTACTTTACTTTTTATATTACAAGAATGAGGATGTACAAAATATGCATCTCTAAGTGCTCCATCTCCTGTTGCAAACAAAATGCTTTGCTAACTAATTATCAGCTCTGGAGGTGAAATTTATGCTTATTAAAATAAAATTGAATAAAACTGGCTTCTTCTGTGTGGTGTATGATAACCCTTTACGACCTTCCAAAATGATTCTGTTCCTGATGATGATTTCATTCCTGTTCAGGGATGAAAAAATCAGAAAGAGGGGCTTGTAAACTTTCGTTCATGTCTGGTGAAGGAAGAGGAGTAAGATGAGTGGTGAGCTTTTGGTTTTGCTCCTTTTGTTTTGTTTCCAGCCGGGAGAGGAAGACAGTAGGAAATAATATACAAATGAGGACTGCATTTTCAGTACCTCTGTTCCGATGGTGAAATAAATCCCCCAAGCAGCTTTCCATTTGTTGTGTGGTTTGTTTTTTTCTTTAAACTTTGTTTCCAGTTGAAGAATTGCATCCTATCCAAAATTTCATAACCATCATACTTTCAGTTAGATTAGTGTTCTTAGTCACTTTGTCCCCACTCTCTGCTCTTTGTGAAAAATAAAAACAATAACTATTCCCAACATCTCACTGCTTAGTGAAGGCAGACTCTCTGGAATTTTTCTGTTTGCTCTGTAGCTGTTCAAACTTATTTATGTAAGATAGGCTCTAACTCCTTCCAGAATCAGCATGTAAATGACCCACCTTCAGATGCGCAAGAATACATACATAATGCTAGAGGAAATAGTTTTGGTTTATGAAATCAAGAAAAAGACAATTAGGTATTCTTTGCTACAGTTTTAACAATCCAAAGAGTAAAAAATACGGTACAGTAGTTGACCACTATATAGCTATAAAAGTGAATCATAGGCAAAGATTATAACCTAGTGCAAGAGTGAGAGAGATGCCCTTCTTTTTCATTAGAGGATTTGCAGATAGATATTTGCTTTCTGTAACTTTCTAACTCTCCAAAAACATTTAAAGCACAATACTGCTTTTGACACATAAGAAATACCTATACAGAGTAGATAACATCATTTAGACTGGCCAATTAGCGTTTGCAAGCCTTTTTTCTCCATTACTTCAAGTAGTTGTTTGCATATATTCGAAGTGGTTTCTGCTGGCTATTTTCATTTGCCACTTTGATTTGGCAGTGTTTCACTTGAACTGGATACAAAGCAATTAAGCACCAGACATCTGACTTAGCTGCAAGAAAATGCACTCAATTATTTCCCTTAAAAAGAAAAAAAAATCTGTATTTCAATAAGTTCTGTAAGGCAAGAGCACATCAGTGATTTTAAATTGAGAGGAAAAAAATATCCCAAATATAGAATTTTACTGGAAAGTCTTTCATGTATGAAAAAAATGCTTTTAAATGCAGAGAACTTGCACAAACCTGCACTGACTCCTGTAGCTCTAACTAAGCATGTGTAAAATTTTCCATTAGGTACCTCTGTTTTGAGAGATTGTGCAACTTGGTATTAATACTGCAAGGCAAAAAAAAATTGGTCATATTTTAGCTGAAAAAAACAAGTATAAAAGGGAAAATTTAAGCTGGTGTTCTGATGTTCTTACATGAAAACAAAACAGACTAAACAAAAACCACTACCACCACCTAGAACAAATAAAAACAAACAAACAAACACCTTTATTCCTGGTAAGATCTGTAGTAGGGTTACTAAATCATTCCCTAGCCTCTCCTGAAATTCTGCTGGTGGAAGTTTAGGAAGGGAAGGAGAAGAAAAGTCATGATTTGGATGGAGAAGCTAATCCATACTTCCCTTGACCCCTTTGCAGAATCACCTTGTCCAGCTGTGTGACAGCATGGCTATGGGGAGGGACAGCACTGGCAGAAGGGGACTCTCAGCACATGCCAAAAGAAGGGAGTGGTGTGCATGAGGAAATTCAACACAGCTCTTACTTTGGGAAGTTATTTGTTTTTGTTACTTTCAGGAGATAGATTTTCCCTTTTAGTTTCATTTGGGCCAAAATCTGATTTTATGATGTGAGAGAGTTCAGTTAAACAAAGTAAAGGAAAAATTCCACAATCTAAAAACAGGAGGAGTATCTTCTGTTTTTTTCCACCAAGTGATCTCTACAAATTTTGGATAGCAAAAGAATAAAAAATGACAATTCCTCGTAAGGTTGCTTACCTCTTACGTGTAATCTTCCAGTACGTGGCATTGTTCATTAATATTTTGGTAATGTTCATTTATTTTAAATAATAGGTTCAGATGTAAATAATACATACAACTTTTTAAGCATAGGCAAAGGAAATATTTTTTTCTTGCGATCTATCATGTTTTTATATATATCACCTTTCCTGTAAAAACAATGGGATTATTGGATATTCATATGGACTTCATGAAGTTTGAGACTTCTCCCTTTTTAGGCTAGGAACTGGACTGTCTTGATTTAGAGCAAGATTTAATGTCTTATAAATCCTAGAATGTTTCAACCTTTATCAAAACCTGCTGTTTTCCTTCTGGTTTTGATATTCGCATGCATAACATCTGATTAGATAAAAACTACAGATGTAACTGTATTTATAGTTTTGTATATTTGTGTCATAGTTACGTTCTGAGATAATGCAGTGTTTTCAACAGATGCTAAAATAGGTTTGTGCTTTTGAGAGTGAATATTCTTTTTTTTTTAACCACTAAAGTTTCTGATACGTTTTTGTTAGAAAAGGTATGTGACGTCATTTCTTTCCCTCTATTTAAAATAGGAGCTGTTCTTCCCTTAGTCCTTGCTGATATTCAGAAGTGATTTTTTTTTTAACAGAAAGAGTTAGAGAAATTGAGGTTGAATCACGACTAACTTTTTTTTTTTTTTTTGTAGCTTGGATGTCTCTAGGCTTCCTTTTTAATTAATCAGGGACATACACATATGCTGAAGCTCACTGCTGTCCATGAAGCTCCTAAGTTCAACGCCTAGGCACTTTGCTGAGTTAGATCCCTTGTTACCAATTCCTCTTAGGTGTAATTTCTATATCCGTGGCCATTTTTAGTGTCTGTGAATAAAATAGGCCAACACTGTGTGATCTTCAGGGGAAACAACACGGATATCTAGCAGAACATGTCGTTCTCTCAAGACAGGGAGGTCAGGCCCATATGCCCTGCTGGGGATAGTCCTTCACAGAATCTGTCACTCGTGTGGCACCTAGGTATTGCTTGGCAGAAGGCTAATTGGCCTGGCCAAGGGTCATGCCAAGGCACCTGGGAGAAAGTGATCTGTAGGGTCTCTAGGTTAGGGCGCTCATGCTGTGGCCCTGTTGCCTAATATATACAGTCATTGTGACCAGGGCCGTTGAACACTTGTTAAAAATGTGTCTTTATTGCTTTCTCCCCCTTTTCCTAAGATCAAGGAATGAAACTTTAGTCATACATACTCTGTAGGGTATAGCAAAAGTTCTGTTCAAACAATTCATTTTAACACCTTGCTTAAACGAAATCCGTTCAACCTAGTGTGACATGATGTATGACAGAGGCTCACTAGCTCCTTAGTTATTTACATAATAATAGCCTTTCGTGAAAGAAAAGGAGCAAAGGCTCCTTGTGCAAACTTTAGAGCTTCTGTGGAGCTGGTTGTTCTCCCGGTGGGTGGAGTGCTTGCTAGTAGTCTCTGGCAGTGGTAGAACCAGGTGCCTGATCCTGCCTTCTCTTTGAGATACTTTGGAAGCACAGAGCACTTGAATTTCTTTACCTTACTGCAGGGAAGGCTTTTCATTCCAGAGAGGGTAAAAAGTGTAATCTGATGCAAGGTATGCAAACGTGCTACTGGTGTCTGTAACAAGTCATAAACCTAAGAATTTTTAATTGCAACTGCAGACATGAAAGGAAAGTGTGGGAGTGGGGCAACGCTCAGAAACTATTTGGGCCCTTGATTCTGAACAAACAAATGCCCTGATCACTTTTTTTTTTTTATGGTGTTGGAAAGGAAGTGGTCTACTATCATCTTCTTCAGTGAAAATGGGCTTTGCAGAGCTGCCAATTAGATATGTATTTATAATATATATCAACACTGTCTGATACCAAATGGCCTACCAAAAATAACTGGTTTCTTGGTTATCTAGATAGCTGATACTTAACTCACTCCTTCCTACCTATAGCTGAAAAATACATTTCAAGCCAAGTGGATAAATATTAAAATGAATGCAAGAAAAAAATGAAGAAAATACTTAAACACAAAGGTGAATGTAATAAGCTCAGAAGATAATCTAAAGCTAGAAATGATTAAAAATATTTTTTAAATAATGTGTTGATGTGACATGGTTTAGCGCATGCTGTTTTTATGACATCAGGTTGTAGGTAAATCCCAGCATATATTGCATGTATTCCTAGTACATGAATAGATTGGTATGAATTTGGTAATAAAAAGATCTCGCTTTGCATAAGGAAGGATATCCCACGTTGCAGTCTTCTCTTCTCTGTTGAACAGATTTTCTGCCATGCTGCAGTCTCCAGAGGACAAATGACAATACAGAAGGGGCAGTCAGGGCCCCTGAGCGTACCCCCAGACAAATGCGCACCCTAGTTCTGATGGAGTTTCAGAAAGCCATACCTCTCCCCTCTCCGTGTCTGGAAAAGTTTCAGGTTGTGGTGATAACTAGTCTTAGGAAGCCTGTATGAAGAGTGAAATGTTGGATGAGGTCTTCTTAAATTGAGGAAGTGTTTCTTTTTCTTGTTTTTCTTTTTTCTTTTTGTGTGTATGTGTGTTCATAAGGAATGGCAAGGAGATTGATTTGATCCCCAGGCCATTTTTTCAGGCCATTTTCTAACCATCCTTTTCAGAGGACCTTGCAAGAATCCACTGAATCTTGCTGCTGGCTTTTGTTGTCTGTTTACCAGTACTACACCAGAGCAAGCCATCTGTATGGAGACATCGACTTAAAATCAAAATCTTCTTAATGTTTTTGGCTTTTCTGTCACTATGTTTAGAGGGACCTTGTTGTTCTATCAGTTGATTTTAACGGAAGCTAATCATTGAAAGAGTATTTAAGGATTAGTAATTAGGGGAAGGCTTTATTATTTGTTGTCAGAAGACAGGTAATAAACTCTGGAGTAATACTTCTTGCTACCCCTTTATTTTTAACCCATGTTTTGTAAGATTTATACACTGGGGCTAGCTTTCAGTAGGTAGTGCTGGATGCTGTGGGCTGTAGCCACTCATGAGAAGGGAATTTCTGTTTTTGTTTGAATCTAGTATGGCTTTGCTGGTCTTAAATGTGTTTTATTTATTTATCTGTTTTTCTGTTAGTCATGGGTTCTTCAGCGGGCCTTGCTTTATAAATTTTCAAAAACAAGCGCATAGCGAGCTAGGTGGAATTTAGGGCATCTGAGCATAGTATCAGATTTACAGTGGGATGAACTTTGTTTTCAGCCAAGGCTTGTTTACAGCAGAATCCATTGAGTTCCGTGAATTGACTGTGAAATTACTTCAGGACAACTTGAAAACAGGCTTAAGTTTCCCATGTACAAATGGGAGGGATGTTTTTATTGAATGCTTCCAGGATCTCCCCCTCCCCCCGCCCCAGCCATGATGTTAAAAATAACCATTGGAAGTATGTAAATACCCATTGTAGAGGTTTGTCTGTGGACTGCATGAGGAAGAAATGAAGGTATGTGGTCATGGCATTAAACATGTTGGCTCTGAGTCACTGGGAAGCTGCACCTGTGCACTGGCTTGCAGCTGTACGAAGTTGGAATTGGTGATGCTTTACACTGGTTTGTGCTTAATTTGCACAGGTGCAAGTGTGGAAAGCTATAGCCTCACATTATGTGCTTAAATCTCTGGCCTGCAGCGAGATGTCTGTGACCTCCCAGCACCTGCTCAGAGGGTCACACCTGTTCCAGAGAGATCCTCTGCGTTGTTAATAGTCTCTGAATAGTCTCTGCTTGGACTGATGAAACTTTGTAGTTGGGGACTAAACTTTCTTCTGCAAGAAAAGAAATCGCTCTCTTGAACACATTCCTATGACTTTGTCTGCACTCCAAATTTTCATTAAGTGAGCTGGGAGTTTAGATTAGCTATGATTTATTTAGCATTGCTCCAAAAGGAGCTATGTTGCTCAAGTGGCCTTTTGCTTAAACCTCTTATTAAACAAACGTAAGTAAAGCTGGAGTAGACTGTTCGGAACTAGACACTTGGAAAACACTTTCTCATTTTCACAGTTGTGATTCTTTGAATAAATACTGCAAATTGAAACTGCTGCTTGGCACAGTCTCAATTCAAAATTACTTACATTGTTCCTAAGATATGCTAAGGGCTTGCTTTTGGAAGTAAATGACTTTCATATTCTCCAAGAGGGTTATGTACAGCTGCTTTAAGATACTGTTGATCAACTGCTTAGTGTTAACAGTGCGTTTTTTACTAGTATTGTTGGAGTCCTTGCAGTACGGCTGTAGAAAGACCAAGAAATGGAAAAATCAAATTGAGAGCTGTTCTTTACATGCTTATAAGTTTTGACTGAATACTTATCTATTGAAGTCAAAACTTACCCTGCCTTGTTAGTCATGTGTCTTGTGCAACTAGCAAGTGAGCCAGTTGTGAAATTAAGGTGACTAAACTTAGAGGAAAATGTGACCTATAAAGTTCCTAAGGAAAAATCAGAAGCATTTATTTTCCACTTTGCATTTCTATCTTTTTATCCTTTTCTCTCTCTCTTTTTTTTTTAATACCTTTCGAAGGGTTTTATAGCACTGTGCTTTACTCCCTACCTTTCAAAAATATTTTTAACTTCTTCAAATAATTTCTGTCATTCTGAATGGCTTCTTATTTTAGATCTTCTGCTGTTTTTCTCACAATACCGTCTCTAGATCTCTTTTCTTTCCTTTTTAACTAATATCACTGATGGCAGAAGAAAAGTTTCATCTGGTTGGCTAATGTTGTAATATTCTGGATTTAAATAATGAGTCACTATGACATACCAGTCGGTCCTTTTAATCCTCTGGCCCTTTAGAGAAGTATTTGAGGATTTTGTATGTTCAGGATATTAACATGAAGTATGGTTCTTTCCCTTCCCAAATGTTTACTGTGATCTGGTAGGATTTAGACTGGTATGAAGGAGCGCGAGTGCAACACACTGCATGTTTCATGTTTTGCTTCAGACTTTTCCATGGACGAGCGTTTTGTAAGAGAACGCTGTATGTCAGATACTATTTTATCTTCTATCCTAAAGAAGGGGTTATCCCTTGTGGAGCTGTGGAATGTGGCTTGGTGGGTGGGAAGCAAGAAAGCCCAGGAAAACTATTTGGCCTTTGCCTCTTCTGTTCCCCCCTTCCTGTCTGTCTGTCACCTTTCCTCTCTCCTCTCTGGGAGCCGTAGGAAGAATTTACTTTCAGCCTTTAGGGAATAGGAGGAGTGAAGAAGTACTGTGGGACTTCTGGTGGAAACTGGTGTACAGGGCCTGCCTGTTTTTCTGGGAAGAAGTTTTAATTTTGAAAGCTGGCCAGTGACAGGACAGGCCGTGCAGGGATGACGAGCACAAAGAGCTCTCTCCAGAATATTGCCTTTTTGCTGATAGGGATTGAGATATTAAAGTTGACTGCACAAGCTTCTTTAGTGTATTTACTGACAGCTGCAATATTTCCTGTTTTGTAAATGATTTTTTTTCAGTCTCTTTAGCAGATACTTTATACTTTGACTGCAAGATCACCAATACTGTTGATCACAAGTATTTGTTATAATAATTCAGATATGACTTACAACTGCGATAGCATTTCTGTCAGCCAGTTCATGTCAGATACCACTTACATAGCCTAAAATTGCTCGTATGAATGAAAGTGGTTTCTAACACCAAACGTACCACATCAAGTAGAGTTCTGTCACAGACGTTTTGAACCTTGCCAAACCTCAGCGGGCCATCTGCCATGCTAGCCAGTGGTCTGAACTTTCCAAAGATGGAAGGAATGTACTTTTATATTTGATTTCTCTTTCCCTACACTTCAAATTTAAACAGTCTTCCTATTATTCATAATATAAACCTTTGGAAATAAATGTTCCTTTCCTATCCCAAGGTGCCTGTCTGAGGATCAGAAGTGGGGATATGCTTTTGACAGATTTATTTTTTTTTTTTTTGGCCCAGTGGTCCTTTATAATATATGCTTGTTTTGTGACAGTTTTTTGGGGGGGTGTTCTTTTTTGTTTCTTTGTTTTGTTTTTAAATTATTATTAATATTATTTTTAAATTTAGCTACAATATTCAAGTAACTAGAGAAAGTGAAACGTTGGGATCACAAACTAAAGCAAACTAAAGAAAACATAAAGAATTTGTCAGATGATATAGTGTAGTGATTTTAGGATGATTCATGAAAAATGACTGTTTAGAAACTTACAGCTGGATTTTTTAGTATCCAGAGGATTTTTTTTTTTCCATTTCAACTTGCAATGTGAATTATTTGTCAGCTGTTTTCTTTGTTTTTACTAGCCTTGCTAGCAAGAGCAGGAATGCTTGGGTGTTTGATGGAAAAATACTATTGTCCTTAGTTTTATGTTCCTCTTTCAGAGCAATTTGTTTTGAGAGGCTGGTTGATAGTTCCAAGAGTCTATAATCACAGAAAGTGTTTACTTTTGCAAGTAGCAAAGTAAACTTCATTGCTAGGCAGAACTGCACAAGTTTTTAGTCTCAGGGGAGTAAAAATCGGGTGTGACTCTTCGAACTTCCACGCTTTTAAAAAGTATTTTAAGTGGAAGGAATTTGAGTTTATCTTATTTCCAGTTGAGATCACATTCGTGTGTATTGCTTCAATAGTTTGCATGTGGTGAGATTTAGCTATGGGTGACACTTACAGGTTTTCGTGTTGCCAGTCAGTTTTGATGCTTTCACTCTGTGGTACAGTAACCTGTTCTCATGCGCTCTGGACTCGTGCCCTCTCAGAGCCCCTTGATTTAGTTTTTGGAACTCTGTCTTGCTTGGCTCTCACCACTGATGTTGATTATCTTCGAAGGTGTCTATGATTCAGCTTGGCCGTCAGCTCTCTTAACACTACTCGCTTCCCTCGTGTCAGCAAGTGCCCACCTAGGTTCTTGTTGCACCTGTCATTTTAAAGCACAGCACAGTGCTCTGCTCCTGCGTGACACTGGTACCTATACAGATCTCTGCCTAATGCCGTGTTGCACCTCTCCCTGCCCTTTCCTTATGCTGAACCTTGCCAGGCTGCCCTCCTAGTGGAGCATGCAGCCACGCTCGTGACATAGTCAGTGTTTTAGGCAATTTGTAAATTTTGGGAGTGTAAAAGAGCGATTGTTTAAGATGTTTCTGTTGTCCGAGACTTCCAAAATTATTCTGAGTTATCAGGCATAACAGTTTTGTGCAATCACCTTGTACGAGAAGTGAAGTAAGCGAGTTTAAGAACATAGAGTACCGTACTAGACAGACCCTTAATCCGAATCAGTGTGGTCATTCTTGATTTACACAATGACCATCAGCAGACACCCAAGGAAGAATATATGGGGCAAATGTTGTACCATACTATGTTTCCCCAGCAGTCTTCTAGCATCTGGCCATTTTTAGCTCAGGGGATTTCCTGATCCAGCTGTGCTTGGTTACTCTAGTAACCTGCTGTGAAGCTGCTCTTCCTGGTTATTTTCTCATCTCTCAAGCCTGTTTAAATTTGCCTCCACAGTGTCCTTAAGCAACAACTTCTGTGGACAAGGTGTTTTGTTTTTTTTTTTTGAGCTTGCTTCTATCCATCTTCCTTATGCCATTCTCAGTTTGGAGGCCTCTGTCATATTTTCTCCGTGGTTCCTTGTCCAAGCTGAAGAGATCCAGCACACCCAGTTCCTCCTAAATTTGAAGCCTTTGATAATCTTCGTGGTCTATTGATGCATCTCTTCCAGCTCTAATACATCTGTTTTAATAAGAGGTGTCTGTGATTTTACGTGGTGGCATAATTATGTTTTCTGTTTTGTTCTCTGTTCCTTCTCTGATAATTGATAGTTTGGTTTGCTTTTTTAATGTTTATAAGCAATGAATTGATACTGTCATGGAATTACCTATCATAATCCAAAGTCTTACTTCTGACTGGTAACGGTCAGCTCAGTCTGCTGTTTTTTTTATCAGGTTGAGGTTATTTTTCAGTACATCATGTTGCCTTCTCGTGGATTGAACTTTCTCTGTCTTTGTTGTGCAGTCACTCCACAGCTGTTAGAAGTTAGCTGTCAGCCTGATAGCCTTTGAATAGCTGTGTGTAATCAGCCAACTTTGTCACCTCACTGCTCACTGTTTTCCCATGAATGTGCTGAACGGAGCAGATCTGTGTATAGCTCAGCTGGTACTTTCCTCCAGTTCAAGCAGAGACCCTTAATGCTTATCCTGTGCTTCCAGTTTTTATGGCCCAATTATTTATTCATGCAAGGACCTTCCCTCTTAGGCCATGGCTATGTAGTTTTCTTTAAAACCTTTGACTGTGGTCCATGTTGAAGTGGCCACGTACAAAAATACCACCACTGTCTGAAAGCACTGGGGAATGACTCATGTTTAGAAACGTAGTCATTAATATAAAATAAGCTTATTAAGGTTGAAAGGGGAAAACAGATAGTAAGCATTGGTTTTAGTAAGATAGTAAGATTGTTTTTTCATTTCTTGCTGTACTGTACAGATAGAGCTCCTAACATAACCTGGCGTATCTGGATTTAAATGGTTTAAGGATGCTTCTGATGTGCAGGAGGATTGATTGGTTCAGGGTGTATAAGAAAGTGAAGAGGGCAGATAAGTGTTGCTTATGGCTTTGGCCGGAGATTGTAAGTTACTCTTCTTTGAGGGAAAATCTCTTTATATTTTCCCAGTTGCAGAAACATAGTCACCATTCTAAGACAATTTCAGTACTTTAGTATTTTCAGTGCAGTCATATTTTGTACATTTCCATGCAATGTGCATTAGCATCACACTGCTTTTCTATGCAACAGATTTTTGTTAACTGAAACTTGCACACAGGCTGCATTTCAGCACTAAGTAATGTTTAAATCCTTTTCAATGAATGATTTCAAGTGGATTTGATTGAAGTACATCTGAGGAAATGGGAATTTTTATTATAACTTTGATAGGAACTCAATAACATTTAGTTCTAGGAATTACTTGAGATGTAGTTTGGAGCATGATTATTATATTTCAGTGTGTAATTTAGCAATATTTTACTCTTGCTTGGACTTTCATTCTGGTAAATAACATGTATTTTAGACCATGTGAAAAACAACCCACTATGAATCATTCTGTTGCGGCAGCTTATGTGTGTAGTTTACTGGCAAATCTTTCCTGTCCAGTAAAAAAGAGAGAACTTAACATACAGATGTATTAATATCATGATTTCTGAAAGTATGTAACTAATAGGTCATCTTAATAGATCATCTTATGTCAGCTGTATTATTTGTGTATTATTTGGAAGCAATTTATTAATACTCTAAGATCTGTGAATACTGATTTAAGTAATCTCCATTTGTCTGCACATAATAAATTACACATATACGTCCAGTTCTGTTTCATGTAACAAACTACATCCCATGTAATATACTGTCTTTCTTTTCTGTATGTAAGTGAGAGAACTCATGAGTATCTTAAAAGAGTGTTTCAGGTAGCAGCAAAATGACAAAACATCCCCATCAGAGTAACAGCAATAGGAGTACAAATAGAACAAAATTAATTTTAGCTGAATTCCTAGAAGCCAGTTAATTGTTGTTTTTCTACAATCTTCTTATTAGTGGTGAAGATGATTAGTGTATGTGTTCTTGCATACTTGTATTCAAAATTGTACAAATCAAGGAGTGGCATCATGAACAGAGGACATGATTTCTCTAGCTTCCACATTACTTTCTAACAGGTAGTTCTTACAATGCTTTAATGAAAGCGTCTGCCTACAGGAAATCTTACTTCAGGGCTTAAGGTAAAAATTACTGTTTTGACATATTTTATTGAAGGTCTGTGAAAATGTATCTGTGAAGAAATAGAATTGGAGGGTTGCAGGTCTTGACTTGCACTCCGATGGAATCATGTATGGCACAGGATGTAATGAAAACTTTTGTTTAAAAAAAAACCCACAACCTCTTCCCCAAATGCAGCAGTTTTGATACTTCTATATACTCCCAATGTATGAAAGGGAATGCTAGGTTATTTTAAAACTTTAATTGAGATCCTTTATCTGTATCAGAATAGCTCACTAGTAAAATGACAGAGTCAGGATCTCAGAAGAATTACCAGAACTAATATTATCTGTGTGATCGTGGTTGGTCCCCTATGTATTTGTACATTGTTACAGCCTCTAGATAGGGTGTAAAAGGTTATTATTCTGTGAGACTGTTGCCAGGGTAGGCCTGAATGTAGGGTAGATACTCACTTAGCAAGCATCCACAGGCTGCAAGTTAGTACATGCTCAGTTACTGTCTGCAAATGTTTCATATGTAGTTTAGTCACCCATAGGAGCTGAGAACTTTGAATTTTGTTTTGGGCTGCTCTGGATAAGATTTCCCTCAGTTTCATCATTTGGCCAAATTTGTGTAAATCTTCACAAGAATACTGGGACTCATGTATGACCCGAAGACCGTTTCCTGTTAAATACCAAAATTGGATTTAGGTACTTAAGAATGATAGATATGAATGATGCATATATGCATATTAGTTTGCAAAAACCTCTCAATGTCAGGAAAATGTATTACCAGTTTTGCTTTCAGAAATGGCTAGATTGTGTTAACAGTATTTCTCCAGTCATTCATCATGATGAAAAGTAAGTTCAGTAAGCCTGAAAAAGTTTTAGAAGAGTGCTTAACAACCGGAAAGATTTGACTACATGAGAAACTACACTGGTGCAAAATTGAATAGGTTTTGATTGTAAAATTAAGTAATTCATATTGCATATTGCTGAGGATGCTCATTTACGTGAAGTGGCTTTTTAATTTATTTCACTTAGAAAACATAACATCATCAGCATCATCATTCTTTTAAGGTAAGGTAACAAAGTATGAATAGAAAGTTCCAAAAGAACAAGCCTATATAACATGTTCTTGACTATTTCTGTGTAAGGAAACAGCATACTGCAGACAAAAAAGCAAAACATAATCAATGATGTGCTGTCTGGATAAGAGGAAAACCTGCGTACTAAGATATTCAGGGCGCTATGTGGGCACGCCTGCTCTGTTGGTATTAGCACCTCAGAACCTGTGCTATATCCTGGTGCTGCATGACAGTGAACTAGATTAAGCACAACACAGAACTAAAACTCTTTCCTTCGCTCATGCTGGATCTCTGTCAAGCAGGTAACCGTGTAGTCATACCAGTACCTCATTTTGACATCCCTGGCCTTTGGGCTTTTGCTGTTGACTGCAGCAGGATTTGTGCCAAGCTCAGCCTTGTATCCCTTCCAGAATAACACAAGTTGGTCTACATGCACACGTGTTCCTTTTTGAATGCAGCTTTGCTTGGACTGGTGAGGAAATGCTTTATCTATGGCATGGGTAATCATAGAATCGTAGAATGGTTTGGGTTGGCAGGGACCTTAAAGCCCACCCAGTTCCAACCCCCTGCCATGGGCAGGGACACCTCCCACCAGGCCTGGTTGCCCAAATTCATGTCCAGCCTGGCCTTGAACACCTCCAGGGATGGGGCATCCACAGCTTCTCTGGGCAGCCTGTGCCAGTGCCTCACCGCCCTCTGAGTGAAGAATTTCCTCCTAACATTTAATCTAAATCTACCCTTTTAAATTTAAAACTATTTTCCCTTGTCCTATCCCTATAACCCCTGCCAAAGAGTCCCTCCCCAGCTTTCCTGTAGGCCCCCTTTAGGTACTGGAAGGCCACTATAGGGTCTCCCTGGAGCCTTCTCCTCTCCAGGCTGAACATCTGGAGCTCTCAGCCTGTCTTCACAGGAGAGGAGCTCCAGCCCCTTTATCATCCTCATGGCCCCCTCTGGACGTGTTCTAATACATCCATGTCCCTGTTGTGCTGGAGCCCCAGAGCTGAATGCAGGGCTCCAGGAGAGCAGAACAGTTCTGCTCTCAGGAGAGCAGAACAGAGGGGCACAATCACCTCCCTTGCCCTGCTGGCAGCGCTGCTTTTGATGCAGCCCAGGATGTGGTTCATTTTCTGGGCTGCAAGCGCACGTTGCTGGCTCAGTTCATTGTCTGCCCAGCCTGTATTTGTGCTTGTGCTCTCCAAACCGAATAATCCTCACAAGTATAGTCAGGGTAATGATTATATGGGAACATGTTAGCACCTGTAGGTGCTATTGATTGTACTTCCAGTACACTGATAACTTGAATTATAGTAGTGACCTCACATTGCAAAGAAATTCAAAATGTTTACTGTTCTGTTTACTGCCTTTAACAGACTGTTTAGTTTTGCAAAGTGTTTGAAATATTTGAATATTTCTTCCACTTAAAGAAAGCTCTGGATGATGGTATGTTTATCACTTCTGTGTTTCATACTAATTCATTTTTTTAAAAGTTTTTTTCATATTTATAGGTCCAGTTAGATAATTCAGTTTTTCAAAAAAGGGACTTAGCTTTGTTCCAGGGGGGTTTCTGTAACAACCTCAGTTTTGTTTAGAGATGTGGATTTCTGCGTTACACTTTCTGGCATTCACACTTTCAGTGTGAAATTAATAACACTGGATCTTGGTAGACAAAGACATCTACAGGAAGGTGGAGGAAGCAGAACAGTGCTAAATCACACGTTGATATTGATGAGTGAAAGAATAGTGTAAAAGCAACTGATAAAAGTATCAAATAAAAGTAAACCAACCAGTGTCCAGTTTTATTTCCTATATTTGTACATGTCCGATCAGGTATGTTAAATCTTGTAGTTTGTCAGGATGATATAATAGCTCAATTAAAAGTTTTGATAGCAAAATCTGTTAGCTGTGAGCCTGTGTTATTACCTATAATGCAATAGAATTGATACTTGACAAAGTATTTATTCTTGTAAATATTCAGATCAGTTTCATTCAAATTTATTTCCATGAGTAGCATCCGCTAGAGTTTTTTTATTTTTACCTCTGTTGTCATTTTGTGTAAGTAATTAAAGATAATAACTACTTATGGGAAAATGATTAGATCTTCAGCATGGCAACACACTATTTGTCCTTTTTTTTTTTTTCAACTTCTGTTTTATGCAGACTGCGTTTTCTTTCTTACTTTAATTTGTGCTAACACACTGTGTTCTCATTTCATTGGATATATTCGTTACCCAGTATATCTGAGCACTAGTGAGAAAATAGATTAAATAGACCTAGGAGTACCTTGAGACATTTGTGTCCACCTGATAACAGCTCTTTGGACAGATCTGGAAGTAGCAAAATATTCTAAATGTGGGCTGTGAAGCCCAGCTCAGGAGAACTATTCATGATTGCTGTTGTATGGAGTGTTTGTTCAGCAAAACCCAAATGTAATCCTTGGACAGAGTTTTCCTTAAGAGATGTTGGCAGGCCCAATGCCACAGTAGTTCGTAAATGAAAGATTAGAGACAATAATGAGTGAGCTTGTAGAGTCTTAGATTTGGAGAAACATTGTGCATCTTCCTTCCTTTGTATTTGTATTCAGTTTTCTTTACTAAATTATGTTGTGGTCATTGTTTTTGCATAAATGGGGAAGAAAATACATACTGCAGAAGCAACAAAAGCTGATAAGCAGTTTTGAAAGATGGATTGAATTTCTCAAGAATTATCTTTCGTGTTGACACCTTTCTCTGGTCTTTCAAATATGCTGGTTGAAGTGGGTATATTTGTGTGAAATGATTTTTAAGCAAATGAAAAGGTGGAGTAAAGTTAAAGGTGACATTACCATCAGCTTTCTTTGTTTTCTGGAACATCCTTCCCTAAATCTTACCCAAAGTTTGCCATTTTTTACTTTTGGTATACATCCTGAACAGCACAGCTGCAATAGACTTGCACAATACTTTGGTATATGTCAGAAAACAGCTGATGAGAAAGACATGAGGAAGGGTAATGTTTTTCTACGCATGACAAGCTCAGCTCCTTCAGGATTTAAGTAGCAGTTGCATACAGGTGATTTCTTACAAGTTTATACTTGTTTTTCATGTTTAGTACACGATGAATTTAACCATTGGCTCAATCTCCCCATGTTGAAGACAGTGTTTTTTGTTTGTTTTTTCCTTTTTTTTTTTTCCTTTTTCCTGGGCTTTGCAGGTGAGGAAACTAAATCATAGCAAAATTCAGTCATTTGTCTACATTCCTTCTATGAGTCAGTGGCAGAAGAAGGAAATACAGCTCACATATATTTTTAGTCCCAAGAATATTTTGTCCCAAGAATAGTCCCATATACTTTGGTCTCTGAACAATACTCTGTCCTTATAGCTTTTAAAAATAATTATTGCACAGATCCAGAGTTGAACTAATTACCAAGTATGACGGTAGACAGGCTTTTTCTCCACAGGCTTATTGACAGGAACCTTCAATTTCCTTTACTTCTGAAGTGTTAAGGAGAGATCATTTGTTAAGACTAGAAGACTGTGTTCTATGTCTGTAACTTTCTAAATCAGCAGCTTTTTTGTTTTTTAATTCCTGTGTTTACTGTCTGAGAAAGGGGAAGTTCTGGGAGAGGAAGGGGGATAAATAAGTGTGGGTTATACTGGTTTATCGAGACTGAGCTGCTAGTTGCATGTATCCCTTTTAGCCCTGTCTCTGTGTCTTTTTGTAGATCTGAAATACACGTTTTTTCATCTTTTTTTTTTGAGGTGATTTATCCTGAACTTAGTGTATTCCTGCCTGTGCTGCCTGTCTTTAGTTAGTGGCAGAAATATAATCTGTCGAGAACAGTTTTGGACAGCCATGATTTTCCTTGTGGTGGCAAAATACAAATAGGAAATATTTTGGAAGCCTGGAGCACAAAACATAAATACTCATCTCTCAGGCAGTAAAGTGGAAGAGCTAGGTGTGTTGGTCTTGACTTCCCTCTCTTGTGCCCGAACCACAGGACTATATTCCCTTAGTTCTAATTAGCAGCATGTGTTTTGTAGGATCCCTGTATTTTACTGCAACTTGAGCATATGGATCAGAAATCTGTTTTAAATGCAACTAATTAGGTGAAATGAGCTCTGTACATATGCTTTGGATTTTGAAGCTTTAATATTTTGAGGGGGGGTTGGATTTTTAAAAGTTAAAATCAACAGTTCACCTTTTGAAGGCTTTTCAAACTTCCTTTTATATTGATTCATAAACAATTACAACTTGTGGTTTTGCCAGCTAACAGAGCTGTCTTTGTCCATGTATTCTGCGTAAGAATTGTAGAAGAATAATCTTTTATTTAGTAATAGACTAGTCTACTTTTGTGTCAGATCTGTTACTGGAAAATGCTCTTAACTGCCAAACAGATCTGATCCTAGTTCTAAAGAAGTGTCTTTTTTTTTTTTGTGCCAGCCACTGAGATATATTATGAACTTGGAAGGTTGTTGCATTGTTTATTATATAACAAAGAGTGGGAGCAGAAAGATTGTTAACACTTGTTAAATGCAGTGAAATAGGGAACCCAGCAGTAATCTTATTTTTGGAATAAAGTAACTGCAAAGTTGTACAGACTGACTTTTTTCTTGTGCAGTTTCCGCCCCCCCCCCCCCCCCCCCCCCCGAAATAATTGCAAAATACAAATAATCACTTTCATGGTAGGTAGTAAGATATAAGCATGAAAGTAGAAGTGATATGAACATACAATATTTATGCATTTTCAATTTTTTGTGTGTGAGATATAAGTACAGATTGCTTAAAATTAATTTGTCTTGGTTATAGTCTGTGAAATCCAGTAACTACAAAGGATCCAGGGCTCAGGTGTATGCATTTCTGTGCATATTTATGTATATGTTGATTCTGTCAACTATATTTATTTGAAGGTCTCCAATTTAGGAACTCTCAGAGTATTTTACTCCATTCCTCCTCATATGCTGGCAGTAAAAAGCAGGACACAGGTGTTCATCCCACCTCATCAATCAGGCTAGTGGCAGAAAGGAAATGACACACCCTAATTCCCTATCCAGTTCTGTTTGCTAGACCATATTGCCTTCCAAAAGTAAAATTAGCTTTCATGCAGTGGTTAGAAAGTTGACACAGCCAAAACTTATCTGTGTTACTGCATGCCAGTCATGCCTCGCTTTCCTGTTTTATAGATCCAGGAGGGCAGGAGTGCTTTAGACCTTCCACTACTTGCTGCTGCTGCTCTGGTTGTGGCCAGGTTGTTGTAATATTTCCATTATTGAGTCTTATTTTCAAATTTATGGCATTTATGGGTATTTGAAAATTCCTTCAGTTGTGAAATCTTGATTGTTGCAGCCGTCTCTAGCCTGCCCTCCCTCCCTGAACTTGAAGAGAAAATTGATCCAGGAGATACTAGTTCACTGGAAAAGTGAACAAACTCATGATTCTTGTTTTCAGGCTTCACTGTCTCTATTTCAGAAAACTTGCTGTTGTTTTATTACTCCAAAAGGCAGGTAATTATGAAATTAAGAAAAAGGATCTTTCTTCTGACTAACCAAAAGATCTTTACTGAATCAGTAGACCTTTGCCAGTCTATACCAACTGCAAATTTGATCTTTTGTTTTTATATCTTATCTAGGGTGGTTTCAAAGTTTTCAGCTGGCTTTAAATAGACTGTTCAAAATATGCAACTTGTGTTCTTACCATAGCTCTGTGATGTACAAGCATTTGTCTGGCAACAAATAACCGAGTATGACTGAAGAATTGGTACTTCAGAAATGTTCTACCAGGGGGTTGAACTGTATCATCAGCTTGAGTTAGGAAAAGTAAGTTAGCAAAGGCTAAGCCTGAATAATAGGAAAAACATCAAATAATGGTTGTTAAAAATGTTGCAGATAATATGGGAGAGAGCTACGTTATCTGTTACATAAAATTCAGTTGATATACTATTATTTAGTGTTAAAATATTCTTAAATCTTACCAAAGTAACCATTATATTGTGAAGAACGACCATCCCAGTTCAATTTGCTATAAAGGGGCAGTGTTATTTGATTTTGATTTCTGAAAGATAAGATTTTTCTCCTCAGCATGAAATCCATTCTCTCTACAGAAATCAAGGAGATGTTGTGCCTGGTATAGAGTACAAACACAGCTGAGGAAGAAATCACCCTCTAACCCGCTCCAGCCTGCCAGTATATTTTAAAGTATATTATAATTGCAAACCTGAGGGCTGTACTCAGGCATTAAGCCTATTGTTTCTCTATAAAATGGATATATATGTATATTTTTCCTAAGGCATTGCTCCAATAAGATCCCTTAAGATGTTTCTCCCCTGCTAGAATCTAATGAATCAAAAGGGTCACTCTAGGGCGTGAATCTGCCATCAGAGCTCTTCTATGCCACATGACTGCCAATATGAGGTTGTGTTCGCATCATTCCTCTGCTACTGCAACAGTCCACACAGTGACTGTGAGAAGAAAATCCTGTGTTAGGGTCAGAGATGCCAACTGAGCTGATCAGGATTGGTTTCTTTAGTCTTGTGGTGTCAGGGATCCAAAATAGGTGGCTCACATTGACCATTTCTTTGGCTTCCGTTAGGATTGCTCACTGAGATGCCAAAACTGATGAGTTTAGTTGTTGTTTTCCATATACATAGAACTCGAATACCTTGTCTTATGCATGGGAAATAAGCTGAAAATTTTTTGATACTGATCCGTCTTTACATGGGGAGAGAAAAAGGAGTCACTTAGAGGATGGAGCTTCAGAAGCAGGCAAGTGGTTAGAGGTGTATGTGCTTCCTGAGATGCCCTGGGAGAGCCCTCCACAGGGCAGCAGGAGTGCCTGTGCCGGAACAGATAAACACTGTCAGAAGAGAGAAATGTACAGGTAGGGAGAATCAGTGGCCCTTCCTGATGGCCTTATCTCTGCACCTTGTATAATTTTTGAAAATCACTGAGCTTTGCCTGTCTCAGTAAGTTATTGAAAGCTGGTGCAATGTAAACATAAATAAGCAAAAATGGTGCAGCATGTGCTTTACAATTCTGAAGAAAAACAGTTAAGTGAAAAGTTAAGGCAGCAATTTATAATTATTTGATATTAGAGGAACTTGAGATAGTCATCAGGTACATCAAGAATCAAAATTAAGGAAGAAACTGCCACCATATATACAAATGATCAAGAATTTGCTATTTATACGTGCTGTGGTGTATGTCCAAGCACAGATAAGGTTCTAGTTTTTGTCAAGTTTCAGCTTTGCAGTCAGATGAAAGAAAGATATCTTAGTTTGATATTAAAACATTTTATCTTGTTGATACAAACACAAACCAAAGATAATTTTCTCTTGACATTTATTTTTTTTTAACCAACTTGAATAACGAAACAGAAGTTTGTTGATGTTCTGCGTGACTGGCGTGCAAACAGAGTTTGCTATTCAGATACAACCCCAGCATGTCTGTGCAGTGCATTTGCTGGCGAGTTCCTGCCAGTTGTTGGTTTGGTCACGTACTGTGCAGGTATGTTTAGTAGACACACACCCTCCTCCAGGCAAGGAAGCGCCTTCTGGTGGCAGTGTGGGGAAGGTGCCCCAGGTGGAACTTGTATGTGACTTCATCCTTTAGCTTGCTGCAAGGCTGAAGCCTCACAAATCCAGCAAGTTTTGTAATAGCTAACTATGCAGATTTGTACCTGGAAAGAACCCCTGCAGCACAGTAAACTGGAAATGTAGACAACGTAGACATATATATTGTGTACCAGCCACGGGAGAGCTCTGTGAAAACTTGTGCCAAATCATGTGCTCATCTGTCCTGAGTACAGAAAGGGTTTTGCCTGATCTTGGGTCTAGGGCAGGCTGATGAAGCCACATTAAAATAGCTGTTGCTTTTTCTGTGCATCAGGCTTGACTTCTGAGGAGCAAAATAATAAGGAACATGTGTGGGTAATTAAAGTACAAAGGAAACAGGAAGGGGGATAGCAAGGAACAAATCCAGAAAATAAGGAACAGTTGGGCATCGTAATTACAGACATCTGATTTTACTGGAGGAATTAAAGGACTGAAAGAATTAGTCCTACAATCATTCTGAATCTTGTGAGGAGGGAGAGTGTATTCATCAAGCTTTTTTTTTTTTTAATTGCTTATATTTTCAAAATAACTGCTTTCACCATTGTTTTTCTGGTAGCAAAACCTGTATTAAAACTTGCAACACAGCTTCCACAGGAATCTCTATTGTAAGTTGTACACAAATTTAGCTGAAATAATTACTACTTCAGTATTAAGATGAGTTCTTTTATATATCTGTTATACTATTTTAATGATTTTGAGCATGAAAACTCTGTTCTACATATTCTGGAAGATGTTTGGTACGTGTGTGTGTAACAATCCATCAGTTGAATTTTAATCTTTTAATATGGCTGGGGACTTATGAATAATTTTGAATTTATTTAAAATATTGTATATAAGCAGTTATACATTATGTGATTGATAAGCATTATTTTACTATTAAACCTTTTAAAGCACTGTGAAGCAGTACCTGAGATCATAAGAATACAAATTCTTAATCTGAAACTGGTCTCCTGGGTGGTGGTGTCTGTTGTATATATCAGGTGGGAAAATGCCCCTTTGCTGCTGCCAGGAAGGTCTAAGAAATCTCTAGAAGGAAACTAATAAAGATTGCTTCACCCTTCCTTCTTCCATCTCCTCTTTCCACCATCTCCCACAG
Organism: Anser anser; assembly: GCF_964211835.1. Taxonomy (NCBI): domain Eukaryota; kingdom Metazoa; phylum Chordata; class Aves; order Anseriformes; family Anatidae; genus Anser; species Anser anser. The sequence continues at coordinate 92,847,029 of NC_139720.1, forward strand.
GTTTTTCCATAGAAGATTCATCTGCATTTAAAGATATAATGTTCTTTTTACTATACTAAATGGGTTTTCTATGCAAAAAAATATTTTTTGATGAACTGATATAAAGTGGGAAAAGCTTATGGAAGTGAACTGATAGCAAAAAAAAAAAAAAAGTTTGATTTTGTTTCTAACACCAGTGGAAATTGAAACCAAGCTTTAACTAAAGAAAAAGTATGTAAAAGAAGAATAGGAAGTGGCTCCAGTAAGGAAAAGCTGGAAAGAGTAAAAAGAGTAAAATTGCCATAGGAAAGGAGAGTAAACCCAGTCTGCTGATGTGCTTAGAAACCTGGACTGAAATAGGTTTGATCTCGCATATAAAAATAAATTTTAAGGGTTTTTCTTTTTCTTTTTTTTTGTATTCATGGAGGCCTGTGATAAATATGTACTCAGAAGTGCATGCAAACTCAAACTACTAATTTGTATTTGTATGATGTCTTTTCAGTTGGAAGTACAATGTTTTTCTTGTGTCAGGCAGTGATTATTATGCAAATATGCAGAATATATGAGATTCTGGAAGACCTATTCAAGTTCAAGGATTTGATCTTTTTTTTTTTTTCCCTATTATATCTACAGGAGAAATCTAACAAAGCTGTCCCTCATCTTCAGCCACATGCTAGCAGAAATCAAGGCTATTTTTCCAAATGGCCAATTCCAGGGTGATAATTTTCGTATCACCAAAGCAGATGCTGCAGATTTCTGGAGAAAATTCTTTGGAGACAAGTAAGTACTAACATTTTGCAAAATTTTTAATTGTTTCTAGTCGTTAGCATTAAAAGGAATGATATTTTCAAAAATTCAAATAATGTTTCTAAATATGTGGGTGGACCTCTTTTAAAGGTCTTTTCTTGTCCAAGTCTTTAAATTACCTGAAATTGCTGAATTTGTTGTTAGCAACTTTGTTGCAATGCTGTAATTCACTCAAAAGATGACTAAAAATACACGGGCAGTTCTGTCAGTGGCACTTACTATTGATCATAAATTGGACTAGGTTGTATAAAGTTTATTGGTTTCATTCTAAGGTGAAGAGAGTAAGTACATTGTTTCATGAGGTACATGGCCAATCGTGTTATTTTATATTATATATATGCTACAGTTGATAAATCTGAAGTCTGAATTAGGAGTTTGATATTGGTTGCATGTACAGTGTATGTTTCCTTATCTCATCTTTTACTTTCTAAATAGAATATTCACTAAAGTAAATGATGTTTTTCTCCCTTATTATTGAAACACTTTTTCTACATCTCTACTACGCATAGTCACAGGTGATTAATGTTTTCTTCTGTCCAAATTCTGTTACAGAAAGAGGTAAAATAGTGCAGATATGGTGGAAGGTTTCATCAAAAACAGTTTTTGGAGAAACTTAGTATTCAAGAATGGGTCGTAAAATGAATGTTAAATGTGACTTGTAGATATCTGACTAAATCCTTATAGTAAATCTAATGTTGAAAATATAAAATAAAACAGTTGTAAGGTTGTCTTGTTTTGTTTGTTTCTAGGGAACAATTTATGTTAAGGTGTAGGTGAATAGAAGATGCATAGCTTGATCACTTTCTTACAGAGTGTTTATTAGTGTAACTGTGACAAAAGAGGGGAGGGGCAAGGGATTTGTATATTTTACAGTATAATAGAGACATCGCTATGGTCCTCAAGTCTGATATCTTGCATGATGTATGCCGTAGCAAATCACATAACAATTTCTCCAATTGCAGATCCATAACCATCTGTTATGCTTTCTGAGCAAAAGCAGCTCTTTAAATTTAGCCTTTCATTCTTTATATAGAATACCAGCATAGTTGGTTGGCACTTTTGTGAAGTAATGTTTCAGTGTGAATTTACAACAGTTTCATTTCCTTTTTTTTTTTTTTTTTCTAGTCTAAACACACCTACTGCTAGCTTCCAGCTTTTAGGTTTAATAGCATAGTCTGGTAACTTTAGTTTTCTAACAGATTTCTTGCCTACGTAGATAATATTTCAATATGATCAAGTCACTATATCAATCTTATTTTTGTTAAAGGGAAGGAATCCAACCATGTTTTGTCTTGCCCATGTCAATTTTCAGATTATCCTTAGAATTTCTATGTATTTTGATCTTCAGAAGATCAAATAAAGTATCTATCAATAAGTGAAAAAAACTAGTTCAAAAAAATGATTTGACCATGGTCATCTGTGTTCAATGTCTCGGTTTTCTCTTCCTCTCTTTCTTCCCTTTTCTTTGCAGCTCTCAGAATCTACATCTCCTCATGGTCCTCTTTTCTGCCGGGCTATGTCCTTGAATGACCTTTCCCTGCTGTCTTGATCACAAGTTCAATTTCTATCGTGGATTTACACATCTTATCTGAACAGCAAGCTGCTGTTTCTTTTTGGCTATCGGTTGTCTGATCTTAACCAGCTTCATCATCTTCCCTATTCACTGTTATGTTCCTCTTTGTATTTCTCTGCTATCTTGTACTTTCTATGTGAGATTCAAGTGCTTCTCTTCAAGTTTATGGTCCTGCTAGTTTCCTTTGGAAACTGGTACAATAGACAGGCACCTGAGGTGTCAGACAGTAGGATACTGTAACATATAAATAAATTATCAGAACAAGGTTGGTAAGAAGGATTTTACAACTTCGTCAGTCTGTCTAACAACTGAGCTCTACCTTTGCCTGTCTGTTCACGCTTGACTCTTTTCTTTTCTGACTCAGTTCCTGGAGTGTTTCTTTCTAATCCTTTTCAGGGCCCCAAGAGCTCTTGCTGTGCCTATTTTTACGCTTCAGTTTTTCTCGCTTATCTAAATTTCTTCATAAAAGGCAACTTTAAAGGTGAATTCTCAGTACTAATCCTCTTACTGTTCCCATCTCCCTTACCCCACACCTTTTGTGTGTGTACTTTTATAGTGTGTGCCTGTGTGTGTGTTAAAGCATCCATGCACCAAAAATGCCCAGGAATCAAGGCAATTTTAGGATGTACAGTTAATTATATACATAACCTGGTCATCTAGTATAGCCTAGAAGTTTTTTGAGTTCTGCCATGTCAAGTGCTGCTGTTTCAGACTAGGTAAATAACAACGGTTTCTAATAAATTGAAGTTGTTTTATTTACCTGTCTTCTAAGCAGTGAGGAGTTGATATATGCTTGACAGCCTTGGCATTATCTCAGGTTTAGTTAATTGTGCTTAAGTAACTGTAAAGCATGTAACAGCATGTATGACAAATAAACAGATGAGAAAAGTTTTTTCTGGCATTACATTTAATCTCTTCATTACACAAAATGCCTGAAGCTTTTAAAACATTAATTGTCTTCTAATCCATTTAGAAATATATGGCAGGTATGCCTTTGAGCAACATCTTTTACAATGGGCCTGTTATGACAAATTAGTTTGCAAATAGGCTAGTATCACTTCCCTAAAAGTAAAGCCTACATCAAGATTTAGGGTGTTGCAAACAAATGATAAAATCTGTTTTTAACCTGACCACCTAAGGGTAGGCCCCTAGGGTCTTGTTAAACCTCCAGGTCTGGTGAGTTATATACTGCAAATGCCGACATGCTGGGAGGAACTCTATTACATGTTCCCTGGATGCATCTCTATTTTACAGGGCAAGCCTGGGCTCCTCACCTGTTTGCAAAACAGCAGCCGTTATTTTGAGGTCAGTAAGGAATTCTGCTCAAGAATAGAGCATGAATAAGAAGTTTCACTGGATCTTGGCTTCTGATGGATAAACTGTAGTAGAAGAAAAAGCAACGTGTTTTAATTTGCTGAGGAATAAAATCCAAAAGATACAGTCTCAGAGAGCCCAATTTGTAGTTAAAGAGTTTTTTTCTGTATCTGATTTCTTTCACCACTCTTCCCCAATGAATGAGGAACTTCTAGTTTTTTTTAGCTTCGTTACATTTGTCTGTCTGGATACTTGCTGCAAAATTTTGCTGCTGTAACTCAAGTTTATTCAGCTTGTTATTAATAAATATCATAGAATGCAGTCATTGTTTTAGTGTTTAAAACAAGTCAGGTATATGTTCGCATGACTTTGAACTCATTAGCAGAATAAATAGCTAGGCATATTGAAAGTCTCTGGTGATCACATATGTAGCTGCTCTTTGACTTTTCTGTAGAAAAAACAAGTAGATCTCAGCAAAGGAATTGAATGGCTCCATCAGAACAGTATGCTGAGATGACTTCACAAATTCTTGGCTTTCAAATCTCTCCTCAACTTTTGCATTTCTGATTCAGTTTTACAAAACTTCTAGATGCCAGTAGCTAGAGAATGCTATGGTACTCAAGAGAGATGCAGATAACTTGATAGTGGAAATCATCAGCCCGTACATAGGCTGAGAGTGCAAAAGAAATAAAATGTTAAATAGGGTGAGGTTTTCCAGTATTGCATAGCTAGCCAGCAGGACCGGGGAGGTGATCGTCCCCCTGTAATCAGGTCTGGTGAGGCTGCACCTCAAGTGCTGTGTTCAGTTTTGGGCCCCTCACTACAAGAAGGACATTGAGGCCCTGGAACATCCCCAGAGAAGAGCTACGAAGCTGGTGAAGGGCCTGGAACAGAAGTCCTGTGAGGAGCGGCTGAGGGCACTGGGGTTGTTTAGTCTGGAGAAGAGGAGGCTCAGGGGAGACCTTACTGCTCTCTGCAGCTACCTGAAAGTAAGGTGTGGGGAGCTGGGGGTCGGCCTCTTCTCACAGGTAACTCATGATAGGACTAGAGTGAACGGCCTCAAGTTGTGGCAGGGGAGGTTCAGGTTGGCAATGAGGAGACATTTTTTCTCAGAAAGAGAAGTCAGGCATTGGAATGAGTTGCCCAGGGAAGTGGTGGAGTCACCGTCCCTGGGGGTGTTTAAGGAAAGGTTGGACATGGTGCTTAGGGAAGTGGTTTGTTAGTGGTAGGTGGATGGATGGACCAGATCTTGGCGGTCTTTTCCAACCGTAATGATTCTATGCTTCAGAGGAGAAGGATAAACCTCAGAAGTGATAAGATGTTTAGAAAGGGTCTGAAAGTACTAATAAGGGCTTTAGCTGTTTCAGGGAGGGGTCTGACTGATAAACCAAGATGGGAGATTATGAGATTTTGATAATGTGGAATGGAGGTAGAAAATGGATTTGAGCAGTATGATGAAGGAAAAAATGGAAGAATTGGTTTCTCTGCAAGGGCAAAGTATGTATCTAAATTAGGGGGTGAGATCAACGGGTTCCAGATAGAAAGCCCAGGAGAGTTCTGGTGTATGGATTTTGTCAAGGAAGCTGACTGAGAAAATCTGTCAGGGATACAAAGGAATAGAGAGAATTTTGGATTAGCTTTGTGAAAACAAAAGCCAGCAATGAGCAAGAACTTTCCAAAGGCTGAAGGACCGGAGTGGCCAAGAGCCTACGTAGCTCACTGGCTATGAGGAAGAAGACAGGCTCTTAAAGAAAATGCAAGGACTGTCTGAAAAAGAATTCAAGGATAAATTTTACACCAAAGCCAAGGTCAAGATCTTCGGTTAAGTTCCATACCAAGAAGGGGCTTGGTAGTATCAAACGCAGGAAAGTGGTCAGACTGAGAAGGTGTGAGCTAATTTTGTACTGGTTACTGGAATGCAGTTACTGGAGCAAGTGGTTTTAGTGGAATGAATCTCTATCTGGGGTTTACCATTATAGTTGTGCTGAGGCAAACGATAGTTAAATATATAGCTAAACAGCAATGGTAAATGGAACTGTGAAATTGGAAGGCATGTAATCAGCAGTTACATTCGTTTACAGATATTTTAGTAATCCCCAGTGGGTTGTAAGTATGCATATAAAACATAATCCGATCGCTTCTTCATTATCTGTGTTTTATCACTGTATAGTGCTTGATGTTAATTTTCCCCGGTTCCTCACTCATTTTAATAGCACCTTACAGCTTTTACTTATTTTCTGTTCTGAGTAAAAACGTGCAAAATACCACTGGGAGCAATCCTGAACTGAGAAGGAGAGTGGGTGAGATGACCTAACAGATCTTTCCAGCCCCTGACTTTGTAAGCTATGGTGAAGTCATGCAGGGCTTTGTAACTATTGAAATTTGTGATTTGTGGCTGTCTTCATGTTGCAGAATGAATCAGCATCAAAATGTCAATGTTCTTAGAGTTTCATTTTTCCAAAATTCTACCGCTTATTTTATCTTCTAAAGTTTTACACTTCATTGTGAAACCTTAAAAAATTGAAAACATTTTTGTTATTGTTGTCAGATACACTGATGCCCCCCCACCTCTTAGTTTCCAAGGGAATGGAAATTGTTTCACTGCTAGGGTCAAACACATTAATATTTTAAAGCTCCAATACTTTTTTTTTTCTTTCCAGCTTGGGCCTCAAACATTTATTTTGTTTTCATTGGAATTTAGGGGAAAATGTGGATATTGATCTCTCAGTAGCAGTTAAACAGGGTATTTCAGATTGATACTCTAGAATTTTGAGTGGTTGTGGTTCTGTTGTGGTCAGTGCTGTTTGGCTCAGGGTAGAACTGACATAGCCCCTGTGGCTTGCGTTCAGAGAAGCAGTAAAACAGGCGTGGATCACAATGCAAGACTTGAAAACATTGGTCTGTCAGAAAATGAGACCTCAGATAAGCTTGGTTTTAACACCCTGTTGATCCCCTTAATTTATTACTTGGTTTCCTGTTTATGCTGCTGACAGTGCCCAAGAGCCACCCAGTTGCCTGAACACTGTAAAAATATGGACTGAAGGAGGTGGTCTTGACCTAGAGAGCTTCTAATCTGAGTATGAGCTGAAATGTAAGGAGAAAGCAAAAGATACAAAGGAAAGAGGAAGAGGCATTGATCTGAGTGCCATAGCCTTTATCACCATAAAGATAGGTGTTTTGGCAACAGAAAAAACTATAAAGAGAAGGAAATAAACAGGGAATGGAGCTTTTAGAGGACAGTTCTTTCCTTGGCTAATCAGCAGCATGGGAAATATGTTTGTTGGTACTCTTGTTTAAAAAACTGAGCCAGAGGCAGAAGGTATCATTCCCTAAGGGCTAGAGAGACACAGATCTCCCTAAATCTTTTTCGTACAAATATATCAGCAGGTTTGAACAAGATAGATAATATTACAGAGAAGAGCTAGTCAGTGGAAAGATGCAAGATATGATTAACTAAGCAGAAAAGGACAGCAGTTTTCACAGCTTTTCCGGATGGCTGAGAATAAGGTAAAATTGCATATACAAAGGATAGAGGATGAAAGTTATAACAGTTGACGCACAAGATTATGAGACAGGAGAACAGATTCTTGGTGGATAGGCAGGAGAGGCAATATTTTAAAGCTGAATAAGTTTGCAAGAGCTTTGGATTGTGGTTGGAGATCAGAATTGGAAATACATAGATACATACATCCCTTTAGGGACTCTTCAGGAAATGCAGACTTCCTGTGTCCCTTAAGGATGTACTAACCTGCTGTCTCACAAGCAATGTCCAGTTACGTGGCTTTGGAAGTGGATATTTTAAGCGGTGTATATTCCCTATTTCCTAAGGCTCATTTTCTCCCTTTTACCTTCTCTCACACGCTAGAATTGTCTATATTTGTTCCGCATGATGTCACTATCTAACTAATGTACTGGCATGATATGGCGGAATTCCTTTTTTCCCTTAGGACTGAACTTCTCAAGTGTGTCAGTTGTTTGCTCTGCAGCTCAGAAGCAATGAAAATATGTGGCCTCTCACTTAAAACTGAAGCAACATAAGAAAATGCTCTGTTCAGTGATGATAAACTAAAATCCACATTGCTCACTGCAGATGTGCTAAGAATGTTGTTTCTATCTGGGTCAGTATTTACTTGAATATTTTTGAGTTTGCTGTGAATACAGTAATGCCCTTTTCACGTTATGTTTTCTGGCAACATTTGAGACAGTCTCTTGGAGACAGAAACGTTCACTGTAAGTTACACGGGTACGTGTTTACCTTCCTAGACATACCTGTGGTCTGTTGTAGTTCAAATGGACGCAGTGTCACTTGACTTTCCAGAATAGCTGCATTTCTGTAGTTCCACTGAAAAACTGTACTCTGAACACTCTCAGAAAATATTTACTTCCTCTCCAGGTTTATTTTATTGTCTTTTGCTTTTTAATGATGCAATTACTTTCAAGGAGTTTAAAAAAATTCCCATCTACACATGGTCAGGACAGGAGGGAAAGAAGGACCCAAATTCCTCTGCCTATTGCTCAAAAATTACATGCTAGACTCTAATCCTTCTCCTTTAGGCATATGGAAGTTGTGTGGTTGGTGTTTAAGATACTGTATTTTGAGAATTTTGACTGACACTGCTCTTTGACGTGTCAATAATAGTAAATAGATGCCATCCTATATGAAAGTATTTTTAAAAGGTTTGTACTTTGATCAGAGCACTTGTGAATTAATTGTTATTCTTTAAATATGTTTACTAATTTTACTATTGCAGAAAAATGTGGAGAATTAGTATTTTAGTTAGTATTTTAGTGTTTTGAGAGGCTTGGAGAGGAAATAGCTTTTTTCTTTGTTTTGACAAGATGCTTAAATAAGAAGGCAACCCTAAGGTGAATGCCAGAATACAGATAGCTTAGTTGATTTAAGAAAGATTAGATGTGTGCAGGAAGTCTTTTCAGAAAAAAAAAATCAGGATCATTTCTTTTATTTTGTATATTCTTTCTTTAAATTGATGCATAAAGTTTAGACATCAAACACTGAGTCAAGTGCAATCACTCAGCTGTAGTCGTGTGTGTTCTACTGCAAGTGGTAGCTTATGTAATTACAACTAAATACATGAAATACTGAGTGCACTTACTCAACCTAATTCTATAGAGAACTAATGTTACAGGGCTGTCGTATCAGATCTTTCTGAAGAGCTGTAGCAGAGCTGACTAACTCATCTCTTCCTAGACAAGTGTCCGCAGGTCAGCCTAATAGCATCGGGCATTTTGCAGAATACCTGCCAGCTTCTAGTGCAGGATATTGTTACAGCATGGCACAAAAAATATTACAAAGACAAAAATAATTGAAAATATTTGTAGCAGATACTTTCTGTGATTCAGGAGTTGAATGCTGCAGGCAGTATCTCATCACGTGTTTTTTTTCTTTTTGTAAGGGCATTTTTTTGTAAACAATCTCTATATATTTAAACCACTTTCTAAGCGTGCTCCTAACTTGGATGGTTCCAATCACAAACTTTGATTTGATTGGTCCCATTTTCTTCCCTCTCCTGCTGCCCCTGCCACCCTCCACTCCCTCCCTAAACAATTAAAATAACTCTAGATTTAAATAATGAAAAAGTGCCTTTCAAAGGTGCCCTTCATTGCTTAAAACACAAGAAAATAGCAGCAGTGAAATGTTCATTCAAACAAAAACACAACATCTACAAAAGACTCTCTCACTCCTTCATCACTGTGGGAAGCATTCTGAGTGAACCCTCTCCTAGTTCTCTGTCAGAGGGTGTTTTTCAGTGTGCCTAAAAGGTCACCTGGTTTCAGTTCTTCAGAGGTATAAGAGGATGTTGCAGAATCCTGGACCTTGTGAAGGTTCAGTGACACCCTCATAGGAGCGTGCATGTGCTGTCTGTGAGATCAGAAAAGAGCACAGCAGTTTGTGTATATAAACTGAAGAGACACTGGGGGAGAAATGATCCCTGGCTGCTGCTCTCTCAAAGTATTTAGGGACGAGAGCTGTATAAAAGTAGCTGCTGAGAAATAGGAATTAACATGTTTTGACAACCAGTTCTCACCGTTATTTAACAAAGCAGAAGATAAAAGACCTGTTCTACAAAGTTCAGCAGAAAACAGTTCGGCTGACCGTATTCAGTTTTAAATAGGGGGCACCTCATTTTCTGGACGCTCTTAGAGAAATCCCACAAAATAACTTTAAATGTTATTTCATTAGCTAATCACTCATTTCCAACATATGTTTTCTATCTTAGCCAAAGCAGAGCTCTAAAAAAAATATGCTCCTGAAGACTTTTGTGTGTTTTCTCCATTGTTGGTAGGGTCTGGGGGAAGATACAGGGTGTTAATGAAGAGATGGTGAAAGATTATTCCTATTGATCAAATCTAATTAACATGTTTTCATGAATTTGTCTCAGGTGAGGCATGAAAAAGCAGTTCTTAAGGTTAAATTCTAATGGCTAAAGTCTTTCCCGTTAGATTATCAGATATTTTTTATTTGGGGGTTAATTAACTCTGACCCCATTTCAGTGTGATCCTAGTGCTGTTCAGGTGGTTTACAGAGAGATTCAGAAGATATTTCAGAGCCACAGTTACAGGAACTAAATAAACAATAGGCACTTGAACGAAGACAACTTTAACACCACAGAAGCACTTAAGTTTTCCAATTTTGTTCTCTGAACTTAGTGCAACATTTCATTCTCTTTACCATAATCAAAATTTGATGTGCATTCTTTCTTAAATGGCATCTGATGTGGTATCTCTCTTCAGCTCTTTGTGGTTTCCTGTTTTTCCTACACAGATGAAAGTATCTGCTGAGATCTATTAAACTTCACAGTTTATCCTTTATGACTTTCTTAATGTAAGCCTCCAAATAACATTTAGATTTCTTTGCACTTACAAATATAATGAATGCTTGATGCAGTAGAAATACAGGAGCATGTCTTTGGTGTTGTACTTCAAACTGCTACTTGTTTTAACATAGTTTAATTCCAAAATACTTATTATACAGGACCAACTTAACACAGTTGGTCTTTTTCTGCACAATATTGTAGTACCAAGTAATATGCATTCCCACACAAGGAAATAGTTAGAGAAGCTGCAATAAAGTATTTTGACCCATATAAAAATAAGGCAATGTAAACTAATAAAAATTGCAAGAAAATGTTGATGAGTATGTGAGGCTTGTGTCTCTTGTCTTTTGACATTTAGCAGTCATTAAAAATATTACTAGCAATGTGTAAGAACTTGTTAAGTCCTGAAAATAGTTATATATTGATTAATGGTTATATATTGGTTAGTTGAAATATGTTTAAATACCATATAACTTGCCCTCAGTGCGAGGCAGAACCTTTACAAGAGAAGGTGTTGTGGTTTTTTCATAATTTGGGTTTAATCCCAATGACATGAGAAAAAGAATTGCTATTAGTGAAAAGTTTCTCATAGATCTGAGAGCGATAAAATAGAGTACTTTCAAGTGATCAGCCTCGTGTCAGATTCCAAATGTAAGCACCTGGTTGGCAAAATAACTAAACTGCATTATCTATGCAAATGGAAACGGAGTTTGACAGGTTGTGGCTTTGTATTAAGGAAGATAATTTTACTCTATATCCGGACTTCCCACACTTTCCCACATTCTCTACTCTCTGAATATACTCCCCATTGTGCAGGTGAAGGTGAAGATCTGAGAAGATGTCTTCTAATATTTATGTAACTATCATGGGCTATAACAAACCTTGGCCTAGTGGTGGTGGTATCTGGATGGTTGTTATCGGAGGGTTGCTTGGCCAGTGTTTGTGAGCCTAAGTTATTGCAGTAGATACTGAATTGATGTTTATCATTCTGAGAAGTGAGGCTGTGAAGAAGGGAGTTCCTTACCAAGTACAGAGGTGGTCCTTTACATTAACTTTGAGACGGTGCAAGGTTGGTTGCTGTACCTGCTTGGTAGAATATTTCATTTTCCACAATGTTCTTTCTATTGTTGTCCTAGGGAAGCTTGAATATTTATCATTGCAAAATAAAGTGTCACTTTGTTCTACTGTGTTTAAGGGAAGATAAACCATTCTTTCATTTCCTTAGGCTCCTTTTCAGATAACTTGATTCTCTCTGTCTGTTGAGAAACTGAATGAATGCACCACTACTTCAAAAGTCAATCTCTGCTGTCTAAATAAAATATTAAATATTAAATATGGGGTTTTATTAAATTTATTACTTCTCCCCTCACAGAACTATAGTGCCATGGAAAGTGTTCAGGCAGTGCCTTCATGAAGTTCATCAGATAAGCTCTGGTTTGGAAGCAATGGCTCTTAAATCTACTATTGACTTGACCTGCAATGACTACATTTCAATTTTTGAGTTTGATATCTTCACTAGATTATTTCAGGTAAGACTTGAAAATTTTAGATATTTGTTTGACTTCAAGAACCTAAGTGACCTGAGTCACTAGTACCTAGGGGTCAGAAATTTGGATTTATGGGGCATCAGTATCCATGTCTGAAAAACTGACATCTGAAAAAAGATATCCAGCAGCACCTTCTTCATTCCTGCACATACGTATGATCACAATATATTTGTGTTTGCTGTTTATGTATGTTGCACTATTCTTAAATGCATTCCTAGAAATGCAGATCTTCAGGTACTTATCTAAATATTATTTATTTCTTTGTACTTTTGTAGCTACATATGCTTAGATGAATTGTTTCTACAAACACATCAAGAAAATTGTGTAAGACTTTTTTTTTTGGCAAAGTGTAGGCCCAATTCTTTTTCTTTTTTGAAATGGACAAATTTTTGCCATTAATAATGTTCTACTGTTTATGTATAATCAGGGACTATCTGTGGGAATAGCATTGATTGTATTATTGTCAGTAGATAACATACATGCAAGCTTATTTCAGATAAATGTTACATGCCTCTGTTAATCTTGTGCCCTTTCTAGAGAACGTACTTTAAGGAAGACATTCTTTGAGTATTTGAATCAATATAGAAGGCTGTGCTGGTTTGCATCCGTATTAAATGCATTGATTCTGAATTTGTCACTTTGGATTCTTATTTTGTTTATAGTAATCTGTGAAGTATCCAAATATTTAATTGGTTGTTTATGTTTGTCTTTTTTTTTTTTTTAACCCCCTACAATGCTAAACTGGTGTATTGTTCTTTACCTTGTTGGAGATATGTTCAAATTACCAATATTACACCAAAGCCTTGGCCATATGTTTGTTCCATCTTCCATGGTGTTCTGTGATAATCTGTTTAGCTTTATTGGGTTTGTTCTTCTGGGAAAGGGGGCTATTACAAAGTTGATATTAAGATCTGGTAGAAGGTGATTAACGGTTTTAGTTTAGAGTTTTGGTTTTGATCATCTCATCTCTGTTCTGAGTCAGAACTGTATCAAAATTGCAAATGTTAAGGTGTAAGTAATCTCTCTAATTTAACCACATATTTTGGTCACTTTTAAAAACAAAGTCACGCAGGTTATAGTGCTTTGAATAAAACTTGGGAGGTTCTCTGATGTTGCTGTTCAGCAAAATCCCCCTAAGCTTTGCTCTTTGTGTGTAGATATGATCAAACATTCCTGCTTGAACTTTGCTGCCTTGGGTCCATTTCTGTTCTGTCAAAGTTTCTCCCTTTTATTAATTATTTGGCAATCTGATCTGATTTTCAGATTAGTCAAGCCCAAATCTTGATCTCAAGACTTCACTGCAAAATGTCAGAGGCCTATTGGCTTCAACATTATATTACTGTGAAATGCGTTTATTCAAGGTTCTTTTCTATAGGATTTGATTCCCTCTCTCGTTCTGCTCACAGATAAGAAAGTTGTTGTGTTTGCTTTTTTGTTGTTTTTTTTTTGTTTGTTTTAATCTGTGCATCAAGTATAAGATTAAACAAGTGAGTGATCTGAGAAGTAATGTTTTTTTTCTGGCCCTTTGTGAAGTCCTGTAGGTTGCATTAAACTTCAGGACAGAAGTCTCAAATGAGATTTTTTTTTTTTTCTTCAATTTGTAGGACAATGAATTTGCATTGCTTAGCTTCTTTGTCAGGCCATTGCTCTTTTCATTTGTTACCATGCCTGGTGCTAGGAAAAGGGGATCAGCAGTACTGATATAAGTAAAGAAAACTGGTTAGGATTAACTTTAAATTTAACAGAGAAGCAGAGAGAGAATTTTTGCCAAACTGATTACCAACTTGTGCAATAGTTGTGTAAGTATTCAAGTGAACTTGCACTGAACTTGGTTTCAGAATCTCTCCCAGAGGTTACATTTTATTTCTTGAGTTTTAAACTGCTTCCGTAACTGTGTGTTCATACACCCACAGAGAGAAAATCCCAATTGTTGAAGTAATCAAAATACTGTTTTGCCAACTGTGGGTTGTTACAGAAAAGCTTCATTTACAATGATGCTTATTCACAGAAGAAAGCAAGTCTACTTTCTGTGGAGATCCTGTAAAAGTGAAGTTGCTCCCCCTGCCTCTTCCTTGTATGCATGCACAACTCTAAGTGCTGTTTCTCTGAGCAGAGATAAGTTAGCATGGCAGTATACGTGGATGCTTTGAAGAAAAGGAATTTCATTCCATCACTGTTAACATGTTCAGTGAAGTTGTCCTTTTATGCAACAATATTTCTTTAGGAGAACAAATGTACCAATCTTTTCCATTTTAAAATTTCCAATTTTGCAATATGTTCAAGTTCTTGCCCTTTGATTTTCAGTCCTACTGTCACGTCATCTTCATATAGCAGTAACGGGATGCTCTGTAGAAAGTTCAAGCGTTAGAGGAAGATGCTATCTGCTTAAAAGCTTGATGGTTGTAATCAACCAAGGAATTTGCATGTATTTTTTTGTTTATTATACAGAAATAATTATATAGAAATAATATACTGTTACCGTACACTATGAACCATATAGTGTACACCATATTGCACATATTACCACAGTCCAAAAAATCTTCAGAGTACTGAATGTTTGATCATCATTTTTGACTTAATTCCACAAAATTGGAAGATTTTTGTGTTTTTGTGAGGAAGTATCAGTGCTGGTTTGGCAAAAGGGGAAGAGTCAGCTCCCTTTTTTCTTTAGTTAGAGTAACAAAAATTTTTCATGTGATTAAGCCTCCTCACATCTATCTTCAGTGAACATGTAGAGAGTACCTGGTAAGATCTGGTGTTGCATCTACGATCACAATTTTTTCTCCTTTGTTTTGTACGAATTTTCATATTTGCAGTTTCTTACGGCCTTTGTGCTGAAACCTTACTGTTCCATTCCACGTATCTGGTTTGAAGAAGTGTTCATTCTGAAATAAAAGTCTTCATACGTTCTTAAATAATGCTTAGGGTTTGCCTAGGGAATGTATCATAATTACAATATGATTTTGTTATTTGATATTTTGATATGATATTACTGTTACAAAATTTTGCTCAAGTGCATCACGTAAAAAAGCATTTCATCTCTGCATTACTAGTCTTTAGAAGTCCCTTTAGAAGGAATTTTCAGGGCACACAAGAACACAAGTTTTTTCTCTGCTTACCTTCTCTTGCCCTGATATTTTGAGAAATACATTAAAACCAAAAATACTCTAAACCATTGAGAGGCAGTTTCTTGTATTTCCAGTGATGGCTATGAACACCTAATACGTTTGTATTAATCCACTCCTTAAAAATCATTCTTCTTTTATGGTAAAAAAATATTTTATGTTCTTTTAAGTAATAGCATATCAGGCATGTTTCACCAAGTTTTCTGAAGCATTTGTTACTCAGGTCAATAGAGTTGCTGTTGATGTTTGTTTTGTTTTTGGACTCTAATATCTTTATGGTAACTGAAGAAAGCAATAAGTAGAGAATAAGAAAAGGAATGACAGCTCCAAAAAGTGTTTTTATTAGGCTTCATGTCTTAGTGGTACTTATCATTACCTATGAGAGTGCCTCAGAACCACTCAAGAATAGGCTTAGTTGGGTTTTGATTAAACCACCCCAGAGCCGTACTATGCAGGTTCTCACTAAACATCGTGCTTAATATTTTATGTGGCTACAAACAGGAGATCATGTAAATTCAGGGTCTTCACGATCTTTATCAAATATTTATCCTTGATGTTCACCAGTGGCATTCCCCAGGGCTCAGTATTGGGGCCAGTTTTGTTTAACATTTTTATCAACAGTCTTGATGAGGGGAGCGAGTGCACCCTCATAAGATCACCAATAACACCAAGTTAGGCAGGGCTGTGGATCTGCTTGAGGGTAGGAAGGCCCTGTACAGGGATAGACTGGATTGATGGGTCAAGTCCAATCCCATGACGTTCAACACAGGGCCAAGGGCTGGGTGCTGCAGTTGGGTCACAACAACCCCATACAGTGATATGGGCCTACAGAAGAGTGGCTGGAAAGTTGCCTGGCAGTAAAGGATCTGGGGGTGCTGGCTGACAGCTGGCAGTGTGCCCCAGGCAGCCAAGAAAGCCAATGCCATCCTGGCCTGTATCAGAAACATGTGGCCAGATGACTAGGGAAGCGATTGTCCCTCCGTACTTGGCACTGGTGAGACTGCACCTCGAGTGCTGTGTTCAGTTTTGGGCCCCTCACTACAAGAAGGATAGTGAGTTGCTGGAATACAGTCAGAGAAGAGTGAAGAAGCTGGTGAAGGGACTAGAAATGAAGATAAATGAGGAGAAGCTGAGGGAACTGAGCTTGTCTAGTCTGGAGAAAAGGAGGCTGAGGGGAGACCTCATCGCTCTCTTACAGCTACCTGAAAGGAGGCTGCAGTGAGGAAGGTGTTGGTCTCTTTTCTGAGACGACAAGCGATAGGATGTGAGGAAATGGCCTTAAGTTCTGCTGGAGAGGTGGTTGTTTATAATGGATGTCAGGAAGAATTTCTTCCTGGAGAAGGTGGCTAAGCATTCAAATGGGCTGCCCTGGGAAGTGGTGGAGGTATTATTTATACCTCCATTCTTGGAAGTATATAAGGGTCATGGGAACATGGTATCAAGGGACATGGTTTAGTGATGAGGCTTAGTAGGTCAGGTTGATGGTTGGACTAGATCTTGAAGGTCTTTTTCACTCTAGCTGATTCTATGATTCTTGAGTTTTTTTTTTTTTGAAGGAATCCTTGCAACAAAGCTGAATATGTAGAACAGTCTTCTGTACTATTAGACCTTAACCAGAAGTGTATACTTCTCAGCAGAACCAAAACATTTTGGGTCTTTTTAATGAATTGGCTTGAGGTTTATTAGAAATATGTAGCTAACTGGCTGTATCTAATTGTTTGTCTTCTCTTTTTAGCCATGGGGTTCAATCTTAAGGAATTGGAACTTCTTAGCTGTGACACATCCTGGATACATGGCATTCCTGACATATGATGAAGTGAAAGCGAGGTTGCAGAAATACAGCACTAAGCCTGGGAGGTGAGAGGATTGGCTGATTACTGCTTTCCAAATAATCTTGCTATCTGTAGAGCTGCATAGTTATTCTAGATCAATATTTCTATAATGTGTGATTCTTACATTGTGATATTGAAGGAATACTTTTTAAACTTTTTCTTTTTGATTAGATGGTGAATTAGAGTGCTAGTAGGTTGTTTTCTTATATTTTTTTTATTTGGGATTGTATTTATATCTTTTTTTTTTTTTTTTAATAGTTTAATACTAACGGACAGAATGGCCCGTTTCAGAAAATGGTTAATTTATAGATTTTAAGACTTCGGAGTTTAGTAACCATGATGTATATTTTACATCATAATGCCTCTACAATTCTATGAAGTAAAGCAATATTTATTAGCACATGTAAATATAAACAAGTACAAGAAAACAGGGGAAAAAAAAGAGTTTTCATTGCTTTTCATTTCTTCTGAATTATGTGTGACAAGCAATGCATTTTTGGAAATCAGGTTTGAAAATATAACTTACTTTTCAAGACGTGTAGAACTGTTACTCACTAGTAAAGCAAAATTAATTGTAGTCTAGGTTTACCTTTCAGTTCTCAAGCTTTGTTTCCTAACGTCTAGGTCTCTAAATTTGTTTCAGGACCACATGTATACATAATTAGAGTTTGTTATTTTGAAACTTGTTAGAGAAGTGTAGCAGTACCTTGAGATATATATACTCTATATACATTCTGTATTGGTTTCTTCCGATTATTTTTTTTTTAGCAAATAAACCGTATGTTAAGTCACCTATCTGTTCCAAGTGCGTGTGTAAGAATCTCCTGGTTCCAGTCCAATAATGATTTTAGCTTGGCACTCATAAGCGATGTTATGGAATTTAGATTGCTAGGTTGGTTTTTCAAGTGGTCACTATATTAGTATTTTCTCTATTATTAATTCTGATTCTGTAATTATCCAAAGAAGTAAAAGAGAAATTATCCAAGGAAGTAAAAGAGAAATTATCCAAAGTTGTCTTAATGTTCTTTGTAAATAGAGAGTTAGTTTTAAGATACATTTCTGTTTAGATATCAGAAGATGACTTTCTGAGTTGCTTAGGTGAAATGCTGAATTTGTAGTGAAAAGGAGATAAAGCGGAGGCATTAGCTGAAACTGCTTCTTTAATCAGTCTAAAATATCCTGGAAATTACAAATTCTGTTCAAATAGAAACTAGTTACTTCTTCAATGTAATGCTGTCGCTGTTGAAGTTTGCAAGAGCCATGCCAAACTTCATGGAGGCTAAGATTTCTCATTTGAAATTGTTTGGAAGGAAATAAAATATTGACATTAAGGAAAAGTGCCGTGTAATATAAAAGTCAGTTTGTGGCATTTCACTGTGGGATGCTTTTCTGAATGAGATTTTTGCATTTGACATGGTGTCTGACATTAAAGTGACTAGGCTTTTTTACTGAAGAAATACTGGAACTATACCTTACTAGAAGAAATAATTTACTGGAAGAAATACTTTACTAGAAGAAATAATTATATCTAACAGTCTTGTTGATGATCTTCCTTTTCTTCCTACTGTGCTCTCTATCTGCATTATGTATACTCCCAGATACCACGTGTAAAACACTGAAGTATTTAAATGTAAGTCTAATTGGGTTGGTATTATCTAGTATTTTCTGAAGTAAAAGTGGTATTTCCTCCATCCTGTTGACCAGCTCAGCTACTTATAAAATTAACACTGGTAGTAGAACAGTTTCATTCACATTTCTGTTTCTCTTAAAGGTGTTTTCTAGTTCCTCAACAAACCTTCCATTCATTCAGATAATTGGCCTCTGTGTGCATAAAGGGTGTATGTTGTAGCTATGGAGAGTTAATGTAATACAGTGTCCTTGAAAAGGTTGATGGGCATGCCTAAATGTATGTAGTAGGACTATTCACAGTGAAAGTGAATCTTTCACTTTGAGAACTAAAAAGCAAGCAAATGAAAAGTTGGGTGTAGGGAGCTACTGTTAGCCTATTTCTGCTTATGAGGAACTGACAGTGTAAAAGATGATGGTTTATTTAAAGTTATATGCTTATTTTGCCAAACTCTGATTAGAACTGACTTTTTATTCATCCTTTTTTATCAAGCTATATTTTCAGACTGAGTTGCACTCGCCTGGGGCAGTGGGCCATTGGATATGTGACTGGCGATGGGAACATATTGCAGACCATACCTCACAATAAGCCTCTGTTTCAAGCTTTGATTGATGGTAGCCGGGAAGGATTGTAAGTACAAATTCTTATAGTTACCACGGGTATTAGATCATGGTTCCTTGTTCTTCTGATGCTTCAGATGAGTAATTATTAAAGATCTTTAAAAGAGAAAAAATATATAGTATTTGGCATTCCTTTGGAGATTAAGGACCATCCTTTTTATTCTTGTTTCCAGGTAATTCCATTAACCAAAGTTAGCCAAAGACATATCAGATAAATTCCAGGAGAAAATAAAATTGGGCAGCTGTCACATTGATTGTTTCCCAGTAAGAGTCACAAATGCACTTAAGCTTATTGAGCAATTACTACTGACAGTTACTCATGTGTCTAACGCTGGACAATGATTTAAAAGCTATGTAATTGCTTTTTTATATAATATGCAGCCAGAAAGTTTTCAGGTTTTAATAGTTTACTGAAAAGATTTATAATTATAAGAGAATCTAAGTTTATAGGTAGAAGAAGTGCATTTTTTACTCAGTTGGCTCATGTAACAAAAATATTCAGTGTCAGAATCTTTTTTCACTGTTACATGTTTTGATGTATCCACGTGATTATAATGGGAAAAAAACAAACAGGGAAATCAATCAGTCCTCAAAAAAAAATTGAGAATTCTTTTGCAAACTTCCAAATTTTCTCAGTCTGCCTTTGTCCAATAATTTTATTTCAGGTATAAGTTCATATTTTGAAAGATATCAAGGTGCTGTAGATATTGTCCTGTAAAATAACACATGCTTATTATGGTAGCATTACTACTACACAATTTTCTTTACCCAAACTGGACGAACAAAAACTGAAGCTGAGGATACTAGTGCTAGGTGAAGTTTTTGTACCCAATTTAAATATAACTTTCTCATGGTGCTACTTTACAACATGACTTTCATGAAACTGTTTCCAAGTTAGAGATAACATAAATTTCAATATAGAACAACTCTAAAATATCATTAACCTATTATTAATTTCTCACAAGATTAAAATAAACTGTTCTTGCTTAAAGTCCAGTCTGCATGTCAGATTCTCAGTGTAGATTCTTGTCGTAATATACAGATGTTCACAAACAACATCTAGTCTGCTCTGTTGATTGAAATAGTCTATAGAGTCACTGAGCTCCACTGTGCTGCCGGTGGTGAGATCACTAGGAACACATGCAAGTATAAGGTCACTGTAAAATGGAGATTTAAAATAATATTTTATCAAGCTACCCAAAAAGGTTATCTACTAAAGCTCAGATGCATTCTGCTGGTAGTTACACATGTGATGTCAACTTCTTTCCAGTGCTTTTATAAATGGATGTGGTGGTTTTACTCGGGTGGGCGGCTGAGCTCCATCACAACCGCTCTCTCACTCCCCCTCCTCAAAGAGGAGCGGGGAGAAAATAAGATGAAAAGGGCTCAAGAGTTGAGATAAGGACAGGGAGATCACACAGTAATTATCGTGACGGGCAAAACAGACTCAGCATAGGGAGATAGTAAGATTTATTGTCTATTACTAACAAGCTAGAGAAGTAAGAAACAAAGGAAAGAAACCAAAAGCACCTTCCCCCCCATCCACCCTCCTCCACCACCTGCCCCCGAGCAGCACAGGGGAACGGGGGAATGGGGGTTATGGTCAGTCTGTAGCGCTTCTTCTCTGCTGCTCCTTCTCGGTCACTCTCGTCCCCTGTGCCGTGGGGTCCCTCCCACGGGATGCAGTTCCTGCTGAACTGATCTGGCGTGGGCTGCCCACAGGCAGCAGCTCTTCAAGAACTGCTCCAGATATGGGTCCGTGCCACGGGGTCCATCCCTCAGGAGCGAACTGCTCCAACCTGGATCCCCCACGGGCAGCAGCTCCTGCCAGGTCACCTGCTCCTGCGTGGGCTCCTCTCCACGGGCTACAGGTCCTGCCCGGAATCTGCTCCAGCAGGGGTCTTCCACAGGCTGCAGTCTCCGTCGGAGCAGGTCCACCTGCTCCACCGTGGTCTCCTCCCCGGGCTGCAGCGTGGAGCCCTGCTCCACCATGGTACTCCGTGGGCTGCAGGGGGACAGCCTGCTTCACCATGGTCCTTACCGCAGGCCGCAGGGTACTCCTGCTCTGGCGCCAGGAGCACCTCTCCCCCTCCTTCTTCACTGACCTTGGTGCCTGCAAGGCTGTTCCTCACTCCTTGCACTCTCCCAGCTGCTGTGTGGCACCACGTTTGTTTTTTTTCCCCTGTCTTAAATATGCTCTCACAGAGGTGCAAAACAGCATCACGTATTGGCTCAGCTCTGGTCAGCAGTGGGGTCCTTACTAAACACGGGGCAGCTTCCACTTCTAGATCCTTCTCACAGAAGCCACCCCTATGGCCCCCCTGCTACCAAAACCTTGCCACATAAACCCACTACAATGGACTTTAGCATGTAACAATATATGCACGTAGCAGTTCAGTTGCTCCCAAAAGATGGCTAAGGAAAGATGATTTTATTTAATGTCTGCTGTAACTTATTCCCTCCCTTTAAAAAGTCATAGGTATTATTTAGCTAATAAAGCTGAATACATGTGCATATTTATACTAATATTTTTGTGATGCAGCTATCTGTTTCCAGATGGACGAAGTTATAATCCTGATCTGACAGGTTTATGTGAACCCACACCACATGATCACATCAAGGTCACACAGGTATGTTGCACGTTTTATCAGTTACTTTGTGATCTTTGCTTCTCTTACCATCTCAACTAGTAGTGATAATAAGTTTTATTAAAATGTGAAAATGAATAAATGAGAATGAAAATATGTTGTTGATAGAAGAGCTTAGATGAAGAGCAGGTTAATAATCATTTAAACTCTAGAGCTAATGGTGATGCAGACAGCATGCCCTGGAAAGTTTTGCTTATTCTAAGGCTCATCTGCATGAGAAATATATTAATGGTTATTAATTTTTTTCCATTATTTATGTCATAGGTTTATGTAGCTTAGAGTTTTCTGCTAATATCAGATGAGAATATGGAAATTAAATCAAGATCAGATGATAGTTTTTAAGCCTGAGTAGGAATACTACATTATGCTGACAGATCCCAGAGGAAAAGTGTTGTTCATTTGTCACAAAAATACCGGTTCCATGGTCTGTCTTGTTTCCTCTTCGTCCATTGTGCAATTTTAAAGAGAGATCAGGGAAAAGCAACAGGAATGAGTAAGTGCCTGAAGGGACTCACTTTCTAGACATTAGAGTATCTAGATGTTTTTGTAGTCTTGTTAAGTGATGATGTAATATACGAATGTGCAGATCTTTGATATTCAAAGAATAAGAAATAGTTATCACAAGATGTAGGCTTAATTAAAAATGGTGCTGATACTAGTAGGTGTAGCTATACAGTGCAGAGCATTTCTCCTGACAAAAACATCCAGAAGACTTGAGGATATGTTCAAGGAGAGCAGTCAGACTAGATACAACTCTTTAAAGCCATACTGTTTCAGCTGGTCTTCCATTTCTTCAGAGCACAGTGGGTGACCTACTGAATCTGCTGTAATTGTGCACCCCACCTCCAGAAGTATTTTAGAAAAGAAGTATTTGTTGCCATCTATGGTATTTCAAGGAATACCATTATGAAAATATCTCTTAATTAAGAGAATTCCTAAAACAGTTGCTGAAAGAAAACGTGAGCATGTCTACCAGTCTGACTTCCCTCTTTTCTATCCAGAATCAGAATAGTAAGGAAGGAGTAGTACAGAGATACCAGATGTGTTGCACAAAAAGGTTTTTATAGCCTTGTATCTTTATTTTTTTTCTCAAAGAAAGGAAAAGTAGCTTAGACGTTCTCAGCGATAAAACCCTGTTCTCCCCAAGCAAGTCATCTTGAATTTTGAATACACTAAATGAATCCAGTTGATTCTGAACTTGTAGTTATGAAGAAATCATTATTTAATGCAGATGGTAGTTCAAGAGAGTCTGAAATAATGTGAATATTGCCTTAAACAATATCTTAACTGCAGTAGATTAACACTGCCACTAAGAGCTGCTTAAACTATTAAAAGATACTATAAAACTGGCTCCAGGGCCAGATTGCTGCAGATGGATTCTTTGCAAGAGGTCCGCCATAAGCATCTTTAGTGCATACCGACTACAGCTACAAATACGATGTATTGCTTTTCTCTTTTGCCTAGTCTCTTCTCCACTCCTCTTACTGGGCAATAGCTGCTTATTTTCCAGTGATCTGGATTTTTCTTCAGCCTTTCAAAATCTGTTTTTCCAAGACTAGTAAAGCTTCATAGAAATGTGTTTGATTACCAGTTCCCCAACAATACACTTCCAAAATCTAGAAAGCTGTTCTAGATTTGAGTTTTATCTATTATTTATTCCACCTGAAGGAGTTCTTGTATCTTACAGTCAGTCTTGTAAGGATACAAAGTGCTGAATGATCTGTGCATGACAGTTGCCATGTCACCTTGAGGGGATATTCGTACCATACTTTATACAAGGGTTATTTATTTCAGTGGACCATACTATATCCAAGCTGTACGTAGAAATCCCTCATCTGTCAGTTCTCAATCCGGTACATTTTATTAGTCCTAAACTCATACTTAGAAAAGGAAATCTCCATTCTGTTCCCCTTCAGCACTTAATTTCTCCCTTACCATGTTTTCATTATCTTTCTCTTACTGCAACCAAGGAAAAGCAGGATGTATGCCTTGCATTAATATAGTACTTACATGTGATAACTCTGTAGAAAACCTAATAGTCACGGATTCATTATTTATTTTACTTTTTTACCATATATTTTTATGGCAATTTTTTATATATTTATATGTTTATTTTAATTTATATTTATTTATATAATATACATTATTAATAATTCGATTATTTGATATATTACCATATCGCAGGTTTGAAGAAGTGAAAGAGTAAGCTGTTTGGATAACCTTGGTGTGGCTTTTAAGTAGATCAATGTCAATAAATTCCCTGACTAATAAATACAGTGGATTGAAAAACAGGGGATTCTGATAAATTTTTGTTACTTGTGGTGTTTAAATATATTTTCTATGAACAAATCACAGTAAAGAAATAACTAGTCTTTGTTTTGTTACAGGAGCAGTATGAATTGTACTGTGAAATGGGTTCCACTTTTCAGCTATGTAAAATCTGCGCCGAGAATGACAAGGATGTGAAGATTGAGCCTTGTGGGCACCTCATGTGCACTTCTTGTCTTACAGCATGGCAGGTACACTCATAGTTCAGTTAGTAGAGAAGAGGATGGATTTCTCTGTTACATTCCTGTTTACAATGGGGGTACTCTGTTTTACCTTTCCAGGTACTCAGTAAGAGGCTTCAAGTGCATATCTATTTAAAATTATACACTTTTTAATTTTGTGGACTAAAATCTGTGAAAAACAAAGTTCCAGGAGTCATTAAAATCTAGACATGTAGGTTTGTCAAGACCATTTGCTGACTTCTGCTAATTGGGAACTATTTCCAAAGCACAGTATCTACTCAGACAGTGAAAGCTGGGCTCCTGGTGCCAATTCAGCCCCACAGATCACTTCAAGATGTGTTCAAATGGAATAAGTGGACAAGTAGCAGCTGAGAATGGATAACTGACCAGACAGGGTTTATAAGGAGACAGAATGCCTTCTGTGGGAGAAGGAATTAATCTGTTGTACAAATCATGCAGTGGCCTGTGAAAAATAAGCTTGCGGTTCCTTGTTTCATTTTGATAACATGTAAATTGCTAAACCACCTAGATTAAGATGGTTGTTGGGGTAAGAGATGGAGTGAAGAGAAACTGTGATCTCACTGTCATTCACAGAATATCCCAGAAAACACAGAGGCTTCCTGGTAACGGAGGTTGTGGTGTTTTGTCCGTCTTGTTCATGAACATACCAGTCTGTGAGAAAAGGGAGTACCGGTACCTTTAGTTCAGTGCAGTTAAACATTTGACTTGAAAATTAAAATCAGAGGTCATTCCTCTTTGTAGCTTCAGACTTTCCCTAATAGGTGCTTCTCAAACTGAGTCTGTTTTACTGCCATTCCATGCACCCTTCTTTTGTATCTCTAGTTCATGGGGAGAAATATGTGTAATCCCATTTGCAGGCAGCGTTCTGTCATGGTTAGACACGGCTCTTTGGATACAAGTGTAGTGAGAAGAGGTTTAATGGGTTGCCCGGGGAGGTGGTGGAGTCACCATCCATGGAGATGTTTAAGTAAAGGTTGGATGAGGTTTAGTGGGTGATATTGGTGGTAGGGGGATGATTGGACCAGATGGTCTTGGAGGTCTTTTCTAACCTTTATGATTCTGCGATTCTAAAAGTAAACAAAAGCCATTGCTCTGGTCCATTTTTGACCTGGTTTTAAATCATTTCCTCTCAATTAATAATTTTCATTCTCATGTTTGGGACATGGCCCCAAGTACTATAGATATAATTTTTTTTTCAGATTCCTTATTAAGGAATTATCATTGGCAAGCCAACACAATGAATCAGAAGTATCTTTTGTTTCTTTCCTCCATCAGCAATAAAGCTGGCTGAAAAGGATTCCCAATTTCCAATTTCTTCTTCTTTCTGAAATTTAGGTTTGATGCTCCAAACACAAACCCTTCAAATTTCCCAAAGATGAGAAATTCTGATAAAATTATGTTTTAGAAACACCTAGGTAAGAATATTTGCTTCATTGCTGAGCAACTGATGACTTGGAGCAATATTTCTCGTTTCAGGAGTACCTTTTTTCTGTTCTTATCAGTTTCAATCTGAATGACAAACCTGGAGGTCTGACTATGTTAATCTTTGAGTTTAAAAAAAAATAATAATCTGAAATTCCGAGATCTGTAGCTCTTTGATTTTTGTTGTTTGTTTGTTTGTTTGCTTACCTTCTTGGTAGAAAAGAATTGAAAATCCTTGTACTTTTGATTGCTGAGTGTCTCATAGCATGGTAGCAGCACGTTCTAGTGCTGAGTCAGTGATGTACTCCAATTCTGGAGACTCAATCTAATGTCCTCTGTACTTTGGCCAGTGGCTAGGGATTCAGGAGGAAGAGGATAAAACATTTTAGGCTTAGAGAACTGACATTTTTGAAAACATCAAGCTTTATCAGAACATTGCAACCAGCTATAATTGGCCAGGTACATTTAAGATTTCATTACAAATTTAACTTTCATATAATTAGTGAGACAATGAAGAAATATTGCACTGTAACAGCGTCAGCTGTTGCAATCTTCTGGGCTAGCGTTTAATTGCCAGCATAATGACTCATTAGACATGCCTCAGAGGTCCAATACAGATGTTTTCACTAAGCAGAAAAAGTGTGTTATTTAATAAATTGGTAAGCAGCATCAGATCTGCATAGAATACCAAGGATGATTCAGTTGTTCATCTTCATGGAGATCGGTTTCTCAAATAAGAGTTGGTTTAACAATCTTCCTTTTGTATTATGCAACAAGAATAAAATTCATTTTCTTACAAAGAAATATGTTCTCTAAAAACTACAGATTTGGACTTGATTCTAAAAACATATGGACATATATGCTGCAATGTAATGTTCACAATAACCAGTTTCTTAGTGTTCTAAATAATCTTTATAATCTTTCTGGGGGTATGGACAAAGATGTATGTATTCACATAGATCTCAGCTCTCAGTTTTAATTTCTGCTTCTATTCATACTGTTGAATGTGAGTCTGATGCTGTTATTGGATATTCTGTATGTTTTAGTGATGCTTTTGAAGAGAAAGGAGGGAAACTGCTAGTACAGAACTATTTGACAACACAGATATAAGACAGCCTTGCAAATGGAAAGCTCTGTGCCTTATCTATAAGGCTGTTTTAGAAAATGAGCCTGTAAAATTTTGTATGAGTAAGGGAAGACTTCCGTTCACTTGCAAGCGATTACTTCAGTAGGTCCATAAAACTTGGATACATGCTTTGAGGTAATTGTAAGTGATATTGACTGGCTCTTTGTAATTAGGATGCAAGGCTGCTAAAAATAGATTACTTAGGTCTTTACATACAAAAACAAATCCAGTGCTAACCCTGTAAATAGACATGATTGTAGTCTTGAGACATCATTCATACTTATCTGGCCTTGGGATACAGTTCTTCCACAAAACTATAGAAACACCTGTCAGTTTAGTAAGAGCTATCAAGTGTTCTTGTCAAGCATCAAGAAGAAAATAATGGTAGAAAAAAATTAAAGCTGCCCTTTGAGAAATCAAAAAGCTGTGCTTGCTTGATGACATTTCAGGACAATTTGCTTTAGATATTTGGTAGGTAGTTTAATTTTTGTGCTCATTATAGAATTATAGAATGGTTTAGCTCAGTAAGGACCTTAAAGACTATCTAGTTCCCACCCCCAGTATCTTCTTAGCCACCTGACTACCTGATTCCAAATATGATGCAACATGACTTCTGAATTCAGATTGAATTATTTTGATCTCTCAGACCCTCAGGGTCTTTTTGGATAAGTTGTTTCTTTTTTTTTTTATGTTTTATAGTTCAAATCAACATTGTGCCTTTAGATGGGAAAAAAACATTTATAGGTGCTTGTATGACTTCTCTATGATCTTTTTTGTTGTCTCAATCATTAACGCTCTGAAATATAATTTAAAGGTCTTTTGATTACTTCCGATTAAAACAAAATTATTCCTGAAATGAACAAAAGGAATAGAAGCATGGCTGCTTGAAAATCATTCCACACATTATGCCATTTAGAAATTAAAATTTAAATAATTCTTGTTTCTGATAACATAGAATTATAGAATGAATCATTTACATTGGAAAAGACTTCCAAGATCATCAAGTCCAACCATCAATCTGACCTGCTATATCCAATCACTAAAACATGTCCCTTAGTGGCATGTCTAGACTTCTCTTAAATGCTATGTGAATATAGTTCCTTGTTTCACATAATTTATTGAAAATGTAATTAAGTCCTGTTTTGTTACTTACACATGTCAAAAAATGCTTTTAGCTTTAGATGTTCTGAATGTATGTTGCCCAATGGTGGAAATGTTGCAGGCATGATGGACAATATGTAGTTTCTTCAGAGAATACGAACTGCATGATCTAAAGCTCTTTTGCATTTTCTAACTTAAAATGAAAACCAAATATTTCATATTTAATATAGAAGATATATAATAGAATGCATTATCCTTGTCTATACACCTCACCTTCTTTCCTCTGAAGAAATATGAAAATTATGATCCTAAGAGGCAAGGTGGTATTTCCTGATCTATAATACTGAGACAGTTACAATTTTTGATGCTTTTTAGAGATAGCAGTTACTTTTTGATTAGTTATTTTTAAATGGAGCTTAACATGTGGAAGACAGACAGCTTTAAAAATACATTTTAAAAAATACAGTCATTTTACTATTTACTATAGTGAAATATCTATGGAACTGTTTCCTGTTTACTCCAGTGTTTCTTTACAAGCTCTTAGAGACACTGGAAAGGGCATTTTTATATAGAAAGATAGAGATAGTGACCTTATATTTTATATACTTTAAAAAGTACTTCTGTTTTTATTTTTAATAATATATGTTGCTGTTTTTTTATCTTGCTATAGGAATCTGATGGCCAAGGCTGTCCTTTCTGCCGCTGTGAAATCAAAGGAACTGAACCAATCATTGTGGATCCCTTTGATCCAAGGGATGAAAACTCCAGGTGTTGCAGTATTATTGATAGCTTTAGTATGCCCATGCTGGACTTGGATGACGATGATGATAGGGAAGAGTCTTTAATGATGAATCGCTTGGCTTCAGTCCGAAAGGTAAAATTTCAAATATAGTACAACAGATAAAGCTGTATGTTTGTGAATGAAGCTGCGGATGACTGTAAACAATGATAGGCTGCATTTCATGCTGAAGGTTTCAGCAACTCACTGAAAAGTTCTCAGGCTGAAAAAGCAAAATGCTTTGATATTGCAACAAGAAAACTGATGCTGAGTAAGAGAAAAAAATCCAGATTCTCAACTGACGTGAGCAGAATTACCTGTTTATAGTGATGGAAGCATGAGTTTGCACTAAATGATTCTTAACCAAAATATGCTTTATGGACAAGTCTCTCAAATAACACAAAATTTCATGTATACAAATCTATTATCAGTTTTCTGCACTTGTGTACTTGTATATACATGCACCAAATGTTTTAGGATGAAACATGAATTTCTTGATTGGTAATAAATATTAGTCCTTTGTAAAGGTGACTTGGAACCCAAATCGTATTGCACACAAATGCCTTTTTATCACACCTCATGTAAGTTGTCTATATTTTTTTCTGTAACATAAAATCCATTTTAGTATTCAGTACTTTTAGAGGTAAAAATGTATCTGAAATTATTCATAGTAATATTGTGCTTTGGAATGGTTTTGTTCTCAAAGTGCTATATATTCTGTTCCGGGATCTTTAGATGTTTTGTTGCACATTTAATCACTGATAAATAAGCACTTTCATCAACAAAACTGTACTTTGTTGATTGTTTTCAGAGTTCACCACTACATTTTAGGTTTCAATAATACTGTCATGAGCCGTGCAACACTGAATTTTACAGTGCATTTTCTATATTTTACCTTTTATTAAGGTCATCTAGATTGAATAGTTGACTTGAAATTAATTCTGTAACATCTGACTCTTCAATTTCCTTATCATTGTATTTGTTATTAAAAAAAAAAGTGTTTTGCCCTCATATCTGAAAGTATCTGTCAGTTAATATACATAAGTCTGATATCCTTGCTAACCTCTTAAGTCATATGAATCATTCTTGTGTTGTGTATTTAGTACAACATGGCCTACTCTTGGAACACTTTATCCTCCTGCCTGGACTTAAATTGCAGTCTGCAGCCAGACCTTTGCGAGATAGCCTTGAATTGATGGACTTTTATAACACTATCACTTCCACGATAAGGCAAAAACGCATTATGCTTTTATCAAAAGAAGGAACAGTAGGCTTTAATATAAGAAGTCTTGTTTTCAGTATCTACCTACTGCTTGACTGCTTCGCTTCTTGCTATTTTTGTCATTAGTTTCATTGTTCAGTGGAAGAAACCTAATAATTATCCCTGAAGCTTAGGAACATTGTTTCCCACTCTGTTAGCTTTAAGTCCTTTCTTGAAAATCCTGAATTATCAAGTCATCTGGTGATTTTCAGCTGCTGTTGTCGTCTTAAACCTGTTACCAAAGCACAGTTATGCTTTCAACCTCACCACCAAATGTGAAATGTCATTATTTATACACAATTTTTGTAACTAATGCCTTGTCTATTTCTTTTAATCATCATTTGTTATTCTTGTCAAATAGTGTTTCCTTAGAGCCTGATAGAATAAATTCTTTTTTTCCTCTCTGACATTTTGTCAGATTTTACCCTTTTTGAATTTTTCTCTTGTTTCTTGTTAATGCTGTAAATATAAACATGGTACTGCATAATGGCTGTGTTGTAGAGTCATTTGATTTGTTGAAACAATGGAGATGAGAGGACAAAGAGAATCATTTACTTCTTGTAGCCAACTTAATACTGTTGTTACTTTGTAATCCTAGTGAACATATAGGTCGATTCTTATTTTAATTCAACAATTGTTATATGCTTTCTCAACGTAAAACTGTTAACCTTTGAAAATCAAATGGGCTGATTTTGTCTCAAATCACCTTGCCAGACCACGTGGTATTGCTGAGAAAACCTTGTTGCAGCATACCTGGCTAATACCAAGTTGCCATGTTAAACCTGATAGATGAGCAGAATTCCAGGGACACCAGCTCTCTGCTGAAAATGACTGTAGGGCTTCAAGATGTATTGCAGGAATTTGCAAATCAATCCTTATTGTCTTGAAAGCCTCAAAGGAGAGGCATTGTTAAAATGTTTCTAAGCTTTTACTTCTAATTTTTACTGCTTTAGATTAAAGGGCCTGGCTGGGTTTTTATAAGTGAGCTCTTTAGACAAACTGGAAAGCTAAAAAAAAAAAACCTACTTTTTGAAATTGTCATTAATGTGTAAAGAAGATTATAACTTTATCACCTGCTGTACCTCTATGAATTATGGATATAAGTCAGATATCACAAAACTACCAGCTGTGCACTTTATCACTGTATCTCTGAAGCATACTCATAAACAAAAAGGGGTGCCTGAATTAAATCCCTGGGGGACCTCAGACTTGAAACTGCTTTAAGGAAAAAAATAATCACAAAGCTACATATCTATTCTTTAATGGAATGAGTAAATGTATCTACTTTAAGAAAAATGAATCATTCTTGCTAGGTGTACACAGTAGCAGATCAGCTATATCAGAGGCTTCAAGGAAATCCACTGCAATTAGTCTGTTTATCTGCCTCATCAAGCAGCTTATTTTTTTAATTTCCAAATTGTCTTCAGGTAATTCGTTATGAAACAAAAACAAAGAGTGGTGCCAAAACCTCTGCTAATTGTCTCATCACTGAGAAATTTCCAGCACTATGGTATCAGGTTAGCTAATGCGGTTATTGCTCAAAGTGTTCTTTTTCTCAGTTCTGTACCATTTTTCCTAACAAAGCTTTGCTAGCCTCACGTGTTAGGAAACACACATCAAAAATGTGCAGATTACAGGTTCAGATAAATGTTTAAAAACGGTGTTTCTAATTTTAAAGAGGGCATTTGAATGTCAGACTATTTTTATTATTCCATACTCTGTAATATTCAATTGTCCAGATAAATTAAGCATTAATTATTTGTCACTTTACCTTGTGCAAGACCTGACTTTATACGCTTCTTTGGAAAGAAAGAAAACAAGGAAAATGCATAGTGTAGAATTCCTTGTTAAGAGATAATAATTTTGAATTTATATGATAATTATTTGATCCAAATAACATATTGATACTACATGAAAACAAAGAGGAACGCCCTACCAGTATAGGAGACTGAGGTTTTCAACAGCTTAGGGTGAATTAACATTCAGTAAGAGCAATTTCTTCTAAAACTAGTTGAAGTTACCTTGTCTGGGAAGTTGACAGCTTCCCTGAAATTAATTTCCTAGCTGTCTGAGTGTCCCAAAAATTGACTTTGATTCAGACCATTACTTAAAAATCATTATAAGAAGTTGTCAAAGCAGAAAACCACTGTTTGTCATTACTAGGCTTCTTACAGAGTAAGAAGTTTGGACTTTAACAAATCATGTCAAAAGAACTTGGCTCTCAAAATATGGGAAAAGACTGTTTTGACCCTCCCCCCCCCCCCCCCCCCCATTTCCCATATTACTAAGGTAACTTCTGTGGTAATGATTGTTCTGAGAAAAAAAAGGGCATGTATTAAATAATAATGGTTTGACTTTTTTAAAAAAAAAAAAAAAAAAGACTTCAAATATGTATCCAGGCTTTCCCTTCAGCTGCACGCTCTTAACCTACACATACATGTGAATTCATAGAATCATGAAATATCCCAAGTTGAAAGGGAACCCCAAGGATCATTGAGTCCAACTCCTGGGTCCCCCAAAAAAACACCCAAAAATCAGACCATGTGTCTGAGATGGTTGTTCAAATGCTTCTTGAACTCCATCAAGCTCGGTGCCATGACCACTGTCCTGGGCAGCTAGTCCCAGTGCCCGACCACCCTCTTAGTGAAGAACCTTTTCATAACGCCCAGCCTAAATGGTTTATAGAAACTTAGTGAACTCATACCACACAACAAGACAGTCTTTATCTGCTTACTTCATAGTATTTGAAAGAGGAATAAATGCTGAGGAGCAGCATGCCTCCCTTCATTAAAATATTTCTTACCAATTCCCTTGGGCAGTCAGTGTGGTGCTGACTTCTCACAGCTTTAACTCCATCTCCCTGCTTTGCATGCATTTTGTTGGGTCAGCACAGGAGGAGAGATCAAATAAAGAACAAGCCTATCTATGTAAAACTTGTTTACAGCCATCAGTGCTAAGTGATGTAACTTTATATCCTTGTACAAATGTTCAAATCCCGATTATACTAATCTACCTAGGTC
The DNA here is from genome assembly GCF_964211835.1 of Anser anser. Lineage (NCBI taxonomy): Eukaryota > Metazoa > Chordata > Aves > Anseriformes > Anatidae > Anser > Anser anser. The sequence goes on from NC_139720.1 coordinate 92,880,176, forward strand.
ACAACATGTCCTAATGAGAAGTAACAGAAATGTGAGTTACTCTCATCCCATTATAAATGAAGAAGCTTTAGGGGACAATGTGAAAAATGAAAAGTCCAATTTTGGTATATGACTGATTGGACCTTCTCAGATGTCTCATTATGCAATCTGTAAATTAGTGAGTTAGTTCCAGCAGCACACTAGCAATCAGGATAATATTCCTGAGTCAGGCACTTGGTAGGGTTGCGTTGAGCGTACTTTGAGCATGTGCCTGTCTGGCAGAAAGATGTTTGAAACTAAAACTCTAGATTCATTAGCCTGACTGTTAATAATTCCATTAGACAAAGCTTCACTAGAAATTGTAATCAATGTCAGAAGAGGCTTAAATTCATAACCACTGGGGGCAAACTGATTCCAGTATTTCCCAGTAATAGATGCATCTGATTGAATGATGCAACTGTGCACCATTCTGCAGCCCAATAGTGAAGTAAGTCACAGCTGCTTGTCCCTTGGCAGCAGTCATGCCTACCAGATGAAATCCATGTCCTTAGAAAGGAGTCTGTGTTCTTTTCCTTAATTACATCTTTATTGCACAGGTCTGTGTTGCAGCAGAGCTCCTTTGTATGCTGAATTTCTGTCTTCTGTCACTGCCAGTTCATTTGTATTAGTTTGTGTCTTAATTGCTTGCTTATCTTTTTCTCACTGTGCTACTCTCATTGCTCCTTTATTTCCACTGAAAAGAAAATGCACAGAAATCTCCAATAGGTGACGAACTAATTTAAATATTTTCTGCTTAGGGAGTGTTTTTGTTGTGGTTGTTTTTATTTGGTTTTGTTGTTGGGAGAGGTTGCATTCTGTGCTAAAAGATGTAGTTATTATATACCTCTATTGATGCCCCAGCATCCACATGAAACGCAGCCGTCTTCTTGGCCAAGCTGTCAATGAACATCAAACAGCGATGCAGCTAGGCAGGTTGGGTGGAGGACATAAAAATATGTTTTGTTTTATAATGGGAATATGAAGGAAATCTGATGCTGAACGCTGACAAAGATCTGTTTGTTGCTGGGGGATATTATTTGTTTGATTTATTGTTAGTAAGCATAGATCTAAACAAGGAAACATAATTTTTAGTTTCTCCCAGCAAATCATTCTCTCCTACTTCAGCACCCAAGCAGTTACATGGATTAAGCTTCCTTGTAGGGCAGAGTAGCTGTTATTTTTATCAGCTGTTTTCTTTCTTTTTTTTCACGTAACTCATAAGTTATTAACTTGTTGGCCGACATCAGTTCCCTTGCATCAGTAGGCAGTGGTAGTTCATAGGACTTAAAGATTATTTTGCTCCTCTGAAACAAGGAATTGATGTAAGCTTAAAATGAAGGCCTTTCGCACAGTTAATGCTTTGAAAAACTTCCTTTTCATTTTGGCAATTGTGATTTACCATCTGTGAAATACAGTGGGTAGAAGTAACTAAATACCAAATAAATATGGAACAGAAAGTTTATCACATAGATGAATCTCCTGTTTCAACAGAGTTGAAAACATGACAACTTTTAACAATTTTGAATTTTAAATGAATTTGCATATCGCTCTAGTTTTTCTAATTTGCCATTACATATTAAGTGTGTCATTCAGCTACTTTTTTCCATAAATCTCAGAAGAACATCAGCCCCTAGCAGGTTTTAAATGTGTTTCTGTTTCTGCTGGAGCTGCACTGTTGTTGTTGCAAAAACACGTGAGACTGGCGGGCTGGGCTGGCTCTTTGAGGGAAGTGTGTATCATTTTCTCCGTTGATTCCTTAGAGCAGAACTGTGTAAGAGAAGGTTGTAGTAGAGAAACAGTGGTGGATATTCTTAAAATGCTATCAGTAAAATTTTGTTCTTTTAGTTGTGGGTTCACGTAACTAGTGTGAGAGCTGAGACTTTGTTAGGTTGCTCTCATCGGAAGTCACGTTAGTTAATGTGATCACACAACAATTTGAACGCCTGAAATTCCAAACAAATTTTACCAGTCCAGTGCTCTGTTTTCAGTATTTACTGTTTACTTATTCTTTGTTTCCAACTCCTATTACATTTAAGATTGTTTTAGTTCTTCTGCAGCGATTCCCAGCTGTCTGAGGCGCAATATGTTATGCAACACCATAAATGTAGAGACTCGCTACAGCACTTCCTTTTACGTTAAATAATTGTATTTTTTTGGAGACGTGAGACCTGCTTTTTTGGTTCTATTTCAAATGATTTGGGAAATAAATTCATGTTCTGTCTGATGCTGAAGCTAAAGGATTGAATATGTTATATTACATGGCTCTTGGCTTTTAGGAATGCTTGGTGGAGGTGTAACTGAACTTTGAGAACTAATGTTATTCAGCGACACGGTGTTTATTGTGCTATTTAACTGATGGATGCTTTCTGTTAAGGAAAATGAATTGACATTCAGTTTATAGTCAATTTATAATTCTGGTTGCTCAGGCATGCTTGTGAGACATGTATCTAGCTTAGTTATTCAACTAGTTCCCTTTTCACAGTGTTCAGTGAGGCTGAGCACCTCGCTGTCAGTCATGTGTTTACCCTCATGGCCTTCCAGTCAAGGTCAGGGACATTCACCAAGTAAAGGAAACAAAGACAAATTAAATGCTTTATTCAAGCATTTAATATGAACATTATGACTACTTCTTCACCGAAGAGAAGCTTGGAAGCTTCTGGTAGCCATGAAGAGCATGAATTTTAAATTGCTCTGTCTTTTGAAATTGAATGTTTAGTTGCAACACTGACCTTATACCTTTAGACCAAATAATAAGACTGTAGTGTCACCAAAAAATCGTTCTAGCAATGGAATTGAACCTCAGACTCCTAGCTCTTCAACATCTCTACACTCCTCCCTCTCATTTTTTTTCTCACCATGTTATCCAGTAATACCGTGGTGGCTTCTATTTCTGATGGAAATTTGGCAGTAATCCCAATTTTGTTTAGAATAGCATATTGCACCAAGATGTAGTACACAGAGTGTTGAGTAAGGAGTTAGGATACTAGATACTTTTCCTGGATTTGCTTTCGAATTTATGAAGTTGTCAGATTCTTTAATATAGTCAGTATATGTAAAGAAAGATAATGATGACTTTTTTGCCTTGTTCAAGAACTGCCTAGTCCCGTCCCCATCATCAGTATGGGTTGTACAGTGTTGGTGATAAGAAGCTTATGGTCAGAAGGGAAAAGTTTTGATCAGAGTGATTTAGCTTAGAGATGGGTGCATTTTTGTGAGCAATTTTATGTGCTTTCTTTAAGAACGTCTTCTTAAAGCCTCTATAAGCCAGATACATAGTGATAATACCAGGATGCCTCAGTGCACAAATGACCGGAGTCCGATGCCTGCTGTGAATGTCTTCCAGCTACCCTGTCAGGGAAAATGCAGGACATCATAAACATCCAGGTTTACTTACAGTACACTGATACAATTGCAAGGGGGTTCACAGATGTGCCTTTAACTTATTTATGCAAAAAAATAAACTGTGTTAGAACTCACCCAGATGAGCAGTTACAAAACTGGTTGCAAAAATGGGTGGAGCCTAGAGTGAGGGGTTGAAATCTTTGGTTCTCATTGTTTTGTAGCATACTTTCTTATTTTTAAATAGTTAAAAAATGTAACTTAACACTACTCAACTTCTACTGTGCATATGAATTTGAAAAAAAGTCAAGAAAAAAATCATGATTTGTCACTTGAGGAAGATATTGTCTGTGTATCATTAGCTTAGTATTTGTTAAAATGGTAAGCTGAAGTGTCCTAAAATGATTTTTCTAAGTCAGCAAATAAATGAGGAAGGAAATAACTGCTTCATCTACTGGCTTGCTGACGATTTTGCTTTTTTTTTTCCTGAGTTTTCAGAAAACATGCATTCCTTTTTCTGTGGAGGTATAATGTGAATATGCCTTGCAGTTAGCAGACAATATCATGGGCACCTAGCTTTAAAAAGTCACGCATAGAATTTTGATAATGAAGTACTCTGTATTAATGAAAAGGTTATCAAGAGTAACAGTACTGCCATAAAATCTCTCTTTATATTTGTGATTGTTTCTTTTTGTGGGGCAATGATTGGAATTTTAATCACAAGTTAATGTGGTTTTGAGTTAGAATGACTTTTAGACTTGTTTCAGTTATCAAGAGCTGAGTACCTATGCTGCTATTAACTAATAGTAGTGAGGGTGTCCATTATGTTAAATTACTATTAGTAAATACTTTTCAGATATCAAATGTCAAGTCATGGAATGAAAGTTGTATATTTGATCATCAGATAAATTCTAATTTTTCTTTGTCCTGTCTTGAAGTGCAATGAGAGGCAGAATTCACCAGTGACTTCCCCGGGATCTTCCCCTCTTGCACAAAGAAGAAAACCACTTCCAGACCCCCTGCAAATCCCACATCTTAGTCTTCCACCTGTACCTCCTCGTCTGGATCTCATTCAGAAGGGAGTAGCACGGTCACCATGTGCCAGCCCAACTGGGTCACCAAAAGTAAGTCTTATTGACCATTATTTCTGTATTTATGAGTATTGAGAAATTCTGTATGATTGTTTTAAAGGTGAGCTTGCTTGTTTTGGAATACTGACTATTAGGAAATTTTCTGTATGTATTCTTTTGCAGGAATTTGTCCAATAGACTTTTAATTCCCCATAGCTTAGAAAAGCTTTAGATTAGATCCACATTGATTAAGTCACCTAAAGACTCTTAGCTCCTTCGATTGACTTTGGAAATACCTGTCTCTTTGCATAATACCTTACACAGTCAGATTATTACTGCTACATGTGTTGGTCAGATGTGACCTGTTAATCTGATGGTTTTATTGCACTTGGTTATGCTCTGACATTGACGTCAGTTTGACACTGCTGTAATGGATCAGTTCTGTAATAAACCCTGATTCATAAAAATAAATAGAAATAAAAACTTCCTGAAAGTAGATTTAAAAGTCGTTATATCATTAAAATCACATGTTATGCTCTGATAATGACTTAATCACTTCCAAAGTACCCCCAACAAGAAAAATACGTACAGATACCCTGCTTTCAAAACTTTGTGGCATATATTGTGAACCGTGTTTTAGGGGAAATATTAAAGATTCTATAGTTAATAAATTGTATGCTGTGTTTTGTGAAACTAATGATACTAAAGAGTGATTTTTTGAGGGGGTAAGCATGAAAGAAAACAGCTATATTTGTTTCTTTCTGTTATGAGTAGATCATTTGTTGTAATTGCTGTATATAGATAGGGAATTAGATTATATTAGGTCTAAAATTTTGATTTTAGATGGTGAATTCAAATTCAAGTTTAAAACATGAGCTGAAATCTGTGTGCTCATAATATATATCCAGTTTGAAGTACCATGTTTGTTTTTTCAGGTTTTTACCTCAATGTTGAAAATCAACTTTTCAAAGTTCTGATGGCTTATAATTTAGAAGAGAAAATAGAAGTTAGAATAGTTTCTTTATCACACTTCTTTAATCACTTTTTTATTTTATACAAGGGAAATTATAGCACATTGAGAAAATAAGCTGGATGTCTGGCACATCCATTAAAATGTATTTTACAGTAGACGATTTGCACAAAGTTCGTGGATTTGAATAAACAAACAAAAAGAAAATCAGAAATACCAGTAATATTGCTGTAAGTTTTTCAGTGAAATTGTTTCAAAACTACTGGTTTTTTTCCCTTAAAATTTTCCTTTGCATATTTAAATGTTATAAATATATAATATTTTTGGAGTGCAAGGGGAACAAGATGGAGGACAACAAAGAATTGCAAGTGCATATTTCAAAACAAACGGACAATTTGTTCTACCAAAAATACTACTTCAGGCAAAAAACTTTCCTTTTTCTGTAATAGAAGACATCTACAACAAAAAATTTGGACCCAACTGTTTTCTTGCTTCCTTAACAATGAAAATTAATTAGCAGCTTAATTAAATACTTATTTAATATACTGTCCTATTTATGTTAATAGACCTGCAGGTAGAATACCTAATTTTAATATAAGGAACATTGAGGTGCTGCCCAAAAAATAGTGATGGGCAGCTCTCAAGGGAAGTGAGACCAAATAATATTCTTCCTGTAAAAATTTTTGTGTCCTCACTCTCTTAAACTGGTAATATTATGCAGAGTCCATGAAAATTACACCATCCGTGAGAAATAATATTGTATTTATTGTTGTGACTGCTGGTAGGAGGAAAACATTTCCTGAACACCTAGAAAAACCTGTCTCAAACATAATTTCATAAAATGCTTTTAGTAATTCACTCCTAATGAGAATATTTTTTTGTTTGTTTGTTTATTTTATTTTTTATTTCTGCTTTTATAAACTATACAGTTCTTTATACATTTTCTTTCTGATAACTTAGTTTTCAGCTTTTAAGTATCCTACACTTAAGTTTGAAGAACATTTTAGCATTTATGACAGTTCAATTCTGAGAACGGAAATCACTTTTTCTCTGGCAAAAGTTGTTTGCAGATGAAATAATTGCAAACATAAATACATTATAAATATGTTACTTGAAGAATTGAACTGTGGTTCAAATTGGCGTCAAACAACACGCATCATGTAAAGAGTGGAGTCATCCCTTGATATATCAATGAAACCAAAATATTTATTTTCTCCTTCCACTTGTGTCCTCATCATTGCTTTTTTTGTGCTCATCCCATGTCGCTAAGTCATTTGCCTTTGGATGTGATCCCCCCCCTTTTTTTTTCCTGCATCAGGTCTGTTTTTCCTAGCATTCCTTAGAATCCATTTCAGCAGCTTGAAAAGTGATTCAAAGGAACCATTATGGAAACCAGAGCAAAGGATTCTGGAAAAATGCTATCAGCCATATAAAAATCTGCCTGAGCCAATTGTCTTTTCTCTCCTCCTGCTCCTTCCTTGGGTTATTCATGCAACAGTAGAAATGGCATTATGCTTTCCGAAGAGAGACCAGGTAGTCCGCATAGTGAAAAGACAAGACTAACATTTAACCTACTGGCAAGTTCTCTTCTGATGCATTGAAAATATCTCAGTTAGGAATGCTAAAACTGTATTTGATCATGAAAGGAGCATGAATGCCTATATGTAACTTTTTTTTTTTGTTAATTCTGGTTCTGTTTAGTCTTCTCCTTGTATGGTGAGGAAACAAGACAAACCTTTGCCAGCACCACCACCTCCCTTGCGTGATCCTCCACCACCTCCACCAGAACGACCCCCTCCAATTCCACCAGACAACAGAATAAGCAGACACCTGCATCATCCGGAAAGTGTGCCTTCCAGAGACCAGCCAATGCCCCTTGAAGGCTGGTGTCCCAGAGATGTGTTTGGGACAAGTCAGTTAGTAGGATGTCGAATAGGGAGTGATGCTTCTCCCAAACCAGGACTGACTGCAGTTTCCAACATAAATGGAAGGCACAACCGCGTAACTTCTGAGCCAGGATTTATGAGGAAACACAGACGTCACGAGCTGCCTGTGGAAGGTGCCAAGGTATGAAATAAGCTGAATGTGTTGAAGCCTAATATGATACCCTACTGCAGTATTGTTTTGCATTGTCTACAATACTACTTTATATTGGTCAGTGATCGTGTGCTGTTTCTAAATATTTCTTGTTGCTTGTAAATAATAAGTGGGCCATAAATAAATGGCTTGTAATGCAATTTGCAAAGCAACAGTACGAGGGTCTAAGTTGGAATTCAGTTTTGACATAGAACATTCTAAAAATGGCTTGAAGACAGAATTCTAGATTTGCTATATTCTTTTAGCAAAGGATTCATACAGTTGGTGCATAATCTAACTTCAGTTATGCAGCATCTCAGGTATACTTTGAAAGTGTTTTATACCAAAATGATTTATATATGTGATGATGGGAAATAGATGTTCTGGTTACTTCTATGATAGGTGAGATAAGGACTTGGTAACCCCTTCAATCTGTAAGATATATAGTATGTACACATGATATATATAAATATACTTAAATTGTCGGCTATACTGTATGCATTAACATAAGCTTAATATGTTAATGGGAAGGTGGTCTTGTTCACCAGTAAAACATTATTTTCAAAAGAGCATTATTTTTGCGATGATGTTCAGTAATGGAAATGATCTAACCTGCCTTGATCATAAAAAAGAAGAAACAAATACATCCAAAGCCAAGCTAAATGTAGAACCATTTATTTTCTCTTTACAACTGGCAATATGGGCAGCATCCTTAAAAGTGTGCAGTGGCACAACTCCCGTATTGCATTGTTTGATTTGGTATTATTATCAGTACTTTAAACCTTATTCAGGATAATTGGCGTTGTGGCTACCTTTTTATTTTTCAGTTATTTACAGTAATGCACATATCATTAACTGGATTCTTCTTTCTTTGGACTTAAGTCAGAGCTCCAACTGCTCGAGTTGAATGTTGCTGTAATTTCTCTGTGTCAGTTTTTGATTTCTCTTGGACAAATGTCCAGTGCAACATCAAATAATCCATTTTCAGTGCTGAGGGTGTTTGGAGTTGTCACTTGCAATCTTTCCACTGATTCTCTAACTTTGTTTGGCTAGGAGGCATCTGCTTGTCATCTAAGAAGTATGACTGCCTGTCCTTAGCTGCACTGAATAGTGTGTATGTCTCTAACTATGGTGTTTATTCTTTCAAAAAACAAAACAACGACAAAATGAGGATTGTTTCCATTCATTGATTGAAGATATCTTGGAGAGAAGAGTGTGGAGGGGTAGTCCTAGTATTAGTCAGTTTCAGATAGCTTGCAAAACTTTGTAGTGTTGGGGAAGCCTGGAGTTGAAAAGAAACCAAATGGTGGTGGCCTAAGAAAAAATTCATGGTTCTGCTCTAATCGGTTTTATCAAAGCAGCTCAGTAATTTATTCATAGTGCAGGTTATTAACTCTCTTTTTTTTTTTGCTGCTCTTTTTTTACTTGAAGACTATATAGTTTGTGCTAAGTAGGTTGGATTTGAAGTTCTGATCACAGCAGATAGAAATCAGTTTTTCTCTGTTTGCTTTTTTTTTCCCAAGGTCACAAGCTATTTAACTTTATTTCATTTTTTTAAATAGATATTGTGGTCATTTTGAAAGCATGCTACTGAAATTCAGTTAGTATTGGTAAAGGCCATTGATGTATGTGATGAAAGGTGCTTAAGAATTTTATGGTAGCATATATAATTAGAATGTTCTTTTTTTCAGAATTAAGGCAAAAGACCAAAATTTTATTTAGAGATAGACTGTTGTTTAAAATGCTATAGTTTTTTATCTGCTTTTAAAAGGATACTGGGTTTATACCTTAATAGAGCCATATAGCATTTGAGTTGTGATAGAATGAATGCTTCTCAAATCAGAATAACCACTAAGTGTGGAAGTGCTATTGTACTGCTGAGAACTTATATAGGTATTTCTTTAACCAAATGCTGTTTAAAAGTCGTCTTCAGGTAATAAGCCGAAGCGACTTGGTTACATGGAAAAACTGACAACTCTGAATTACCATTTGAGGCTGTATGCACATTCACAAGGGTAACATTTCATGACTTCTCATCCCTTATTCATTTATCATAATATAAGCTATTTACTATTAGTTAAAGCCAAGAATCAGGAAGACAATCATGCAGGTACGGGGTGAATTCTGACAGGTACTGCACTACGGAGTTTTAAAAAACTATGCTCATCATGCTGTACCTGTTGTTTTCCCTCTGTACTTCATCTCTCTCACTTTCAAAAGTTTCAAAAGTTGCAATCTTGAAATCTTAATTTTCCCCTAAGTGATTCAGCTGTAACTGAGTAGTCCATCTACTAACTGGGACATGAAACTTCCTGTTTTGGCGAAGTTTAAAACTTTAGTATGTTCTACAACTCCTAAAGAGAGTGATCTGAAACAGGTATGAAAAGAGTCACTTCAGAGTACAGCTCTGTTGTGTGAACTTCTAGGAAAGCCTTTATGCATAGCCTTTGAAAAGTCTATTTGTAATATCTAGTTTAGGAACATCTGTGGTGATAAACGGGAGGAGAAGACCCATTGTAACACTTACGTGATTTTTAGGTATTTTCAAATGGTCATCTGATAAATGAAGAATATGATGTCCCTCCACGGCTTTCACCTCCTCTTCCAGCTGCTTCCACCATCCCTAGTATAAAGTAAGTTAACTTTATCTGTAAAAGAAATATGTTAATTAATGTTAGACAATAACACTGATTCTCTGGTGCTAAAACGAAAACAGAAAAAAAGAAAGAAAATGAACTAATGTTGAACACTTGTTACATTTTCCATGACACTTTTAAGTGTTTTTACAAAGGAAATGTAAATTTTATTGATTAAGTAGGAGCAGTTCTCATGTTAATTTAACATATGACATTTTATATCAAAAGAATTACTTGTGGCAGATCTTTCTCATAGGAATTTGGCAGTGGGAGCAGGCCCTGTCCATTTTTGTTTCTACTACTATTGAAGAAGTAGGGTAAGAGCTATTTATCACAGATGAGAGATTCTAGGAAAAGTGCTGTGGCTAAAGACCATGATATATGTGTGCGTGTATGCATTCTATCTCTAATGTAGTCGTGCTTTCTGGACTTTCTACACATGGAGGCTTTTTTCATGCCAGTATCTTTTCTTTGTGGTGGTTAAAAACATACAAAATAACCTTATATCCATTTTAAATGGAGTCTATCTGCCTGAACTCCAGAATGTGGTTTAGGAAATCTTGTCATTTCAAGTTGCAGACTACTCTTCCAGTAGTAGACTATCTTCCAGTAATACTACAGTTTATCAGATGTTGCCGTGCATAGCAGTTCTCTTTGGACTCCAAATCACACAAGATTTTCAACAGAAATTTTGAGAAAAAAAGAAAAAAAAACTTGGAAGTGCTAGAAAATCATATGTTGAATGTATTTTTGTAAGGAAATAAGAGTATACAAACCACAACAGATGATGATATCCTACAGTTTCTTTTCAGTGTACTCCATGTGATGCTTGCTGCTAAGTTAAAATGACTGTGCAGTCAGTACCTACTAATACTGAGAATTTTCTCACTGGAATTTAATTTTGCCACATCTTTAGCACCCATTCCATTATTGTTCAGGTAGAGGTAGCATTAAAGACAAATATATTTCAGCATTCCACTAATATGCTGATTTTTCTCTTCCTGAGCTTTAGAATAAAGATGAAGCTTTGGCTTTTTTATTCAGAATCATATGCTTGGGAAAACAGTTGCTGAATTGAAGTTCTACATGTTTGCTTTCCATTCAGAAGCAAATTAGAACAAATATTTTTGATAGCTGAATGTTGAAATGTAACCTGATTGCTGTAGAGTATCACAGGAGTATGGATATCTCATGTAATCAATCCCCTGTATAGATTTATCTCCGTGGACTGACTGCATCTTCCATGATACATGTAGCTCCTGGGACGTTCTATACCATGATGGTCAGAAAAAGAAAGCAATGACTCTGATGGACACTCTATATACTTTAATATTCCAAAGGAAATTGCTCAATTCTGAAGAGGGGAAGATTTTTATTTTTGTAGTGTTAAAATAAGAAAACATTGTTTCATGAAAATCTCATTTTTTATCCTATTTTTTTTTTTTACAAATGTAGCCTCGAATCAAAGTAAAGTGTCATGCAGTGTTCATTGGAATTTCCACAATGTATTACAACAGTGATATATCACAAGCCAATCCAAAAATAAAATTTAACTTAATAAATAAGTTCCCTAACTGAAGTCTTCTGAATAGAAAACTGACATATGCCAGCAGAAAGAAAATGTTCAGTTACTAAAATAAAGCTTCATGCATTTTTTCAGGAAGAAGTTCACTTCCATTTCTGTTTTATGTTTTTATGTGTACCTTTAAAAAAAAAAAAAAGGCACATTTCAAATTTTGATTTTTAAAATGTAAAAAAGTATCAAAATATATCTTAGGGGTAGGAAGTTCAAAGTATCTAATTAACAACTACTAAACTGTCACATTTAATGTCTGTTAAAATAAAAAAGTGAACGTTGTGTGTTGCTTCTTGAAACACTAATAAGCCCATTCTAAATTGATTTCAAATTAAGTTTTTGTTAACATTAGAAAATACCTCTGTTAATGTATAAGTAGTAAAATATAGGCAGAAAAATAATAAAAAAGCAATCTTTCTTCAAAAATAGCAAATTTAATGAGTTTAATATTTCCACCAACTACAGTAAAATGCTTTCAAAAAGCAACCTGGGTAATATTTAGCATTATTTAATGTGAAATGGTAGACAGGATATTTTTACGGAGTCTTTTTCCTCCTATAAAATTGACTGCATCAAGCCTTCATAAATATGTTGAACTTTATTTGGTCCGAAATACTCTTATTTTCCATAATTGTGCTACTGCAATCAATCTGGTGCAAGTTTCTCATTTTTTTTCCTGCTTTCTAATCTCTGCAGAATTGTGGCTTGAGAGCTAGTTTGTTTCATACAGCTCAAAGGCATTCTATTTTTTCTAGTTATTTTCATAAGTCAGTCTGTAATTTCAAAGGTTTAACCAAAGGGTACGTTGAACAGGTATGAAATGCCATAGTGTAAATAATAATGAGGTAAAATGATCCTCAGTTGAAGCTCTAAGACATCCGTACTTACTTATTTGATAATTTTTTTCTGAATAAATATGAGATTGCAAATATGACTTTTAAAAAACAAATTACATTAAGATAAAATCACTTGTGTCTTTTTCTGGAAACAGTGCTGATTTATTTTCATTTTACTAAATTGGTTATTATTTCTTATACATTAGTAGTGAAATGCTGGGCTCATGTTAACTAAGCATTTGATTTTTATTTTCCACTCAGATGCTGTGCTTACATGTGAAGTTATTTTTTATCAGATTGCTTTAATTATGTCAGATAAATTGTTTTTTAGCAATTTTGATCAAATTGCTGTTTTATTCTCAAAAAATAAAAAGTAAAACTGTAACATCAATGTTACAGAACAGTTCTTCCCCCAAACTTAGAAGTTTTCAAGGCAAACAATGTTTGTTTTATTCCCAGTAGTTCCCATTTTTCTTCATCAGTTTAAATTGGTCTCCTTGTTTCAAAAGTGCTTTATACTGCAGCGGTATTTTACCTGAGAGCCTCTATTTCTGAGTATGTAATGAGACATTCAATTCCATGTACCTGTTGTATCCTATATTTATGTTAGGAGTATCTAGTTGATTTGAGCTGGTTGAGGAAAAGTGCATAGAAAAGTATTTCTCCCCCTGCTATCCCTTTTATCCTTGCTAGCAAACTTTGAAGGTGAAGTCATTGTTCCATTAAGGAAAGTGGGGTTGGCAGTCGTGGCTTCCTTGAAATTGGTCTTTGCTGCGGTGCTTCTCCAGGGGCTTGTAGAAGGAGCAGTGCCGACAAAAGGGTTCCAGGTACTCGAGAGAGGATGCTCTGCAGGACACGCTGTGTGTTAAGCTTGATAAGTCAGTGAGTTTGGTTGCAGCATGCATTCTCAAATAATTCTCCTTGTGTGTTGGCTCACACTGTGAGAAATTGTGTACTCTGTGAATGAGGGCAAACTGCTTTAATAGACACTTTGGTTTTAAGGGTAAAGCACACACAAGGGTAGTTCTTGTGGAGAAGGTGTTGTTGATTTGCTCATGTGATCCATGTAACTTAACATCTCTTTTGTTGAAAAACAGTTAGCTTGAGGCCTTGCAAGATTAAAGCTTTTGTGTACACTATCAACTAATATTGTGTATAGGGGAGGGTCTGTACGAGATGAATTGATAGCAAGGACCTGACGTCTGTACTGTACGTGTTATGGGTCAGTAGTTCGTCTAGCTACAGTCTTGTCCTGTGAATTTGAACAGCCTTCAGCAATCGGAATATACAAGGGGCATGCTTGGAATGTGTCTTGTCTTTTTGTTTAATTTGAAAGGTGTTCAATTTGTGCACTCCTCAGTGCAAATCAAAGTATGGTGAGTGGGGAGATTAAAGAGATTCCTTTCAAAAGTACAGTCTGATCCAGACTGAAATACAGGGACTGCAAGTTCATTGTGTCTAAGGTCTGTGAGTAGGTTTACCAGTAAATGAAGGAAGGGGAATCTTTCCCTGAAATACTTGTAAATGAGTATGTTGTTGGTTTCCCTGAAGCTCTGCTAGATTACAGCTGAGCTGGACTTGAAGTGATTTGACAAAAATGGCTTCACATGTCTTTTCCTGTTTTGCCTTTGGTGCTCAGTAGGATAAGAGAGATTGACATCTAGCCTTCTGTTCGACAAACCAGAAAATACAAAGTCATTGCTTATCAGAATGCAATTCTGACTTTCAATTTAAAAATATTTCCACTTAAGGAGTAGGCGAAGGGAACTAGAAAATATTGCAATACAGTGTGCTGGTCAGTGTGAAGGTACACAAACCTTCTAAACACATAAAAGTAATAAAGTTTTTTGAAGTGTAATTATAGAAAACTTCACCAGGTTATGAAATCTGTTCATAAACAGATTTGCCTGCTTATTAGATGGTTTTGTGTAGAGTAGTAATCTTACAGTAGAACAACAGAGATTTAACAAAACAATTTGATCTTGAAGAAATTTCAGTAATGATGGAGAAAATGGGATATACTAATAAAACAATGCAAAGAGGTTTGGAGTCAAGTATTACAACTAGATTGTAAATTGGAAGAGCAATACATTTTTTTTAAACTGAATTGTGAAAAGTTCATAAAACACAATGCAAGTATAAGACAATTTTAGGACTCTAGTGGAGAGTATATTAGTTGTGTTAGTACTCTTAAACTTTTTGCTACTTTACAAATCAAAAGCACCTTTCAAATATTAAACACATAATATATACAACCCAGCAAATATTTTCCTTACTTTAAAGACAGCAAAAGAGAGACTTTACTAGTGTGAAGGGCTTGTCTAAGGCTACACTGTACTCAGAAGCAGGAGTTGCAGAACATGTGTCTCTAATAACTCCCAACCAGTAATGATTTCTCATCAGTGCAGTGATGTTGGAAATTGATTTTATCATAAATATACTAGTATCCTGTGGAACAAAGGCATTGCTTTGCTAAACATATGTTAGGTTCTTGTGTCTACTAAATAAATAAGAAAAAAATCAGGGGCATGAACTAGGTGAAGAGGGGAAAAAATTTTTTTTTGGTACTCCTCGGGTATCCTAATTGTCAGTAAATGATTCTTCCCACTTTCCCATCGAAGAAGTGTTTTTGTAAGGAAGCTGATAAGACTAGCTATACTGTCTAAGTACAGCTATAATACTGTACTTACTTCAGGTGATGGTCAGCCTCTCTGTAGATTTCCTTAAAAAATTAATTCACAGGAATCAAAATCTCTCCTAAACCTGATTTCATATAGAGCCTTCAGAGAGGTTTTTGTTTGTTTGTTTCCCAGTTGTAACCTTTGAAGTGGGCTTCAAACACTACCACCAGTCTGGCTTCCATATCAGTTGGCGTTGGATATTTCTGGATACAAATATTGAAATCTGCAGAAGCCATCAATTCAATTTGTGATTATTTAAAAAAACAAACAAAAAGCACAGACATGTACTTTACATGTATAACATCTGCAGAACGTTCTGGATAGCCATGTAAGAATGATTGCATGTCCGAGAAATGAGAGAAGTTATTTTTTGTTGGCCTTTGAACTGTTACCTGAGAATACTACAGAATTCTCCTTGCCCTATTACATTTCTCCTTGCTTTAAATGGCCATACAGCAGTGACACAAATTGACTGTTCAACTAGGAAATCAAAGATGGAGAAAGCATTTCACACTGCATTGTTGTATTTACAAAAGACCTTTTGCTCCCTCTACAGAAGGTGGTAGAAAACTGCAATATAGACTTTGCAGTTTAGTGTCATCAACCTTCTTTCACCCTTCACCCTTTCATTCCTTTAGCTGGAATGTATTTGCAAAAGAAGTTGGGTTCTCATCCTTCATGAGTTTGCTTATGAATTTAAGAGTGTATTACTAACTGAAGGAAAGAGTGTCTGACAGGTTAGAAGTAGCTCAGGACCTCTAGGCTTTGAATATATTCAAACAAAAGCAGCACACCTACCCCCGTCTTTCCTCTGTTCTTTTCTTTCTCCCTTATTCGTTTATTTAGTGACTGTCTGGTAGTCATGACAGTTAGCTTTTCATTTTTGTTCACAGAGTACCTGGATGTTGTGGAGCCATGTGGCATCACCTAAAAGAAATCGTGCAGGGCATATATTCTTCCTTTGTGAAGTGTGCTGTGTGTGTGTCAGATGCTGCTTGTGTTGGAAAAAAATAAGATGGGCTTAGCCTGTTGTTTCATCTCTTGCCTTTATGATAAAATAAAACTAATTAAACCATCAGAAGAGAAATTATGTCCACTTCCTTCTCATGTTTCCTATGATTCTTAAGAACTTCCCTAAATGATTAAGTCGATGTGTCTTGTAATGTGGCATGTAGTTCAGCTCAGGAGCCATTAACCATGCTTTCAAGCCACAAATCAAAATGGCCATGAATGCATCAAACATCTTTATTTGAAGTCCTCCATCTGTTGACCCTTTTTGAGGTAAAGAATGAAGGTACTATTTACTGCATAACATAATATCCAGATGATTTTTGAAGTTACATGCTTCTTAGTGTTCAGCTAGTTTAAGAATCAAATGCCTATTCATGGTTTTCATGTATGATCAAACTGAAGTTAAATTAAGTCTTTAATGTAACATTTTGTGTTCCAGATGACTTGATTTATTGATTTTGTATATCAGCATATTCACTATAAGCAGAGGAGGAGCTATATATATAAAAGATGATGATGTTGATTTCTAGTTAATTAGCCTAGTTTGGTATGCCTTATGAAGGCCAAAAGATAAGTTGCATTTTTTAATATCTAACAAAATCTCTTTCCCCAGCCAGTGCTCACTAAAGTGAAATGTTTGCCCATTGTTTTGTTTACACTCATATAACACAGAACCAGGTGGTAGGAGTTAGTTTTTGTTGTAAAATAAAACTCCCATCCAGCAGTATTCTCCAGATAAAACTTGTTACCTGTAAATGGAGACGGTAAAGTCCACCTCTTTCCTGGACTTCCACTGCTTTCAAGAAGTAATGTAAGTGGCTGTCTAAAAGGACAATTGCAGTTTAAAGTAAAAATAATTTAAAATACAAACAGATTCTGGGATTTCAATAATACTGTGGCTTGAAAAAGACTGAAAGTTTGAAAGTTCTCTGCCTTACTGAGCCCTGATAAATACTATTTGCCCTGAATTAACTTCTCTTTAGTTCTCTTGTTAAGTGCAAACAGCTTAAGCCTTGTAAGTGGATATTTAGGACTCTAATTCTTTGCAATTCTCTGCTATGTTATGCTTGCTTAAAGTATCTGTTTAATGTTTAAAAGGTGAGCTGCTTGATTCTCTGTATATTCTCAGAGACAAAAAAGCCAGTAACCTTGTAAGTTTTAGTTTATCATGGCATTTTTTTTAACCTACACGTAGCAGGCATGTATTAAGGGTGTTTAGGCTAAAGAAGAGTGTTTTCTGTACTATACCAAGGACAATTATGTAACAGTTAAAACAGAACTGATCTTTTTCTCATCTCCATAGGTGCTCTCTTCCCTCAGCAAATTCTCTGTCTGATAAATCAAGGGATCACACAGATGGTGATGATGAATACAAAGTTCCTTCTTCACATCCTGCAATACTAAGCTCACAACCACCTCATTGTCATAATATAAAGCCTGTTGCTCGGTAAGGTCATTTAGTAATATTGAAGGCAACTTACTTACAGAAGTCTGCCTTTTCCAAAATTTATTTGGATTCACAATTTACAATGATGGTTAAACTTGACTGCTTTCTAAAATGTCTTATCTTTTCAAGCTTGGGTTATTTATGCCTCTATTTCATTTGACCACCACCACAATCATAAACCTGTGAAGTTCACTGTATCGTATCTTTGTGGTGTGGTATTTTTTGCCTTTGAACACCACTTCTCGGAGGAGAAACTTTTTGTTACTCAGATGGAATAAATCTCTTTTGCTTTAAATATGTTCTAGAGTATTATCTCCAAACTGTCACACTTATGAATTGATAACTGATTATGGCAAAATTTGGAGCCAAGAGACGTGGCAATTAAAGGCTATCTCATTCATGGTGAACTTTTTGGTCTTTGAATCATAAAGAAAATCTGAATGTCAGGAATGAAGAGCATAAGTCTGGGGGGAAAAAAAGGGCCAATTCCCTATTGGTCCTGTAGGTCAAAAGTATAACATTAAAACCAATTATTGATCTACAGAGTTCAGGCTTTTCTGCTGTTGAAGAATGCAGCGACATATTGCCATTATTTCCCTCTGTCATAAGATGATGTCAAGAACCCACTATCAGTAAAGTTCAAAATATCTCTTATCCCAAAAATCGCTAAATACATTTTTTTAGACCTGTTCAATCAGATGTTTCCAACAGATGGATAAAAGTTCATAGTCTGATCACTCTTTGCACGCAGGTTAAAAATGCTAAGAAGCAGACTCACTGTTAGAACTGGTGATCCAGCTTTCATTCCATAGATGTGAATGTTACACAGTTGTCTTAGGTCTATGATACTGAGCGCTTAAATTCCTGTCTGCCCTACCAGATGTTCTTTTTTGTTTAAGGGAAAAACAAACAAACAAACAAAAAAGCTGATGAATAAAACTGTTTATGTTCGCCAAGCAAAGAAAAAAAAAATCCAAGATCTTAGTTGACCTTACCTATACATTTTTTTATTGGAGAGTGTTGTGGTTTTTTCGTGGGAATGTCTTTCTGTACCATGCAAAGTTACCTAATAGAGGCTTAGTTGCTTGTATGACTAGAGTTACACAGGATGCAACCTTTCTTAGACAGTCATTTGCAATGGAAGAGAGCATTATGTGGACCGATTACCTTGGTTTAAGAGCTGCCAAGGACTGTGTCTAGTACTAAGCGATGTACTGCAAGAGGAGTGGGTCTGTAGAGTGAAACAATTAACTCCAAGGACCACACATCTACAGTGTATGTTTTGGGAAGTTTTAGTTTTGGAAAGACTAGTCCTAGCATGGTCCTGTGCCTGGAGTACTCTTCTGTAACTGCAGTACATTGGATGAGCTCCTACAGGACAACTTTTGAGTTAATGTTGTCCAGCAGCAATCGGGGCTATATGCTCTGAGACCTCTCTAAAATATAAACCAAAGTATTTTAAGTGGGGATGACTAGGAAATTTATTTTAATTCATACTTCTGATCTGAACCAAAAAACTGATCTAGATGCAAGCTGAACGATTCTTGAGAAGATAACCAACTGGAAAACTAGAAACTTCTAATTTTCTGGTATCCTTCATTTGCAGAAAAAGAATTGATTGGTGTCAATTGGCTATGATGGTATTTCACCAGACCATTAGAATTATTAATAGAGGCTATACATGGAAATCTGATTTCCAAGCTTTCGTAGCTTTTAGTTTATTATTTAGCTAGCCTAGTTGCTCTTTCACTTATGGTGCTTTTTGGCAGTAATCCAGGACTTGCTGCACAAAATAATCATTGCTCTGCTGATTAAAACAAGCAACTCTTATTATAATCTCTCATAAGACTTTTACCTAAAACCAAACCACTCTCCTAAGTATCATTACGAAAAAAAAAACCTTTTTGAATCCTATATCCGTATTTGTCTATATATGATGTTCCATATACTTAAAATGTCTCCTTTTAGCTAAAGTTACTGTTTAGGTGTGAAAGCTGAGATAAACCTTTCAAAATCAATTTTGATTCTAGTTGATGCTTTGTGCTTAGGTACTGAAAATTAATAAATAAAATGCCTCCCCATCCCCACTTCTTTTTAAACTCATGGGGGGTGCAATGAAAAACTTTTAAGTGTTGTCTAGCAATACTATTAAAGGTGATTTATTTATTTTAATTTTCATAAATGTTTAGCACCTTTCAGGTCTGTCCCCCAGGGTCACTCTTTTGCCACTTTTTCCTTAGTGTTGCTTCCTCAGGTCTTGGATAGTACTTAGAGATTTTGGTAAACACAAGAGCCTACAAATTTATATTTTTTTGTATGTTTTGAAATGTACAAACTATGTAATTCTTCCACATTCTACCCCCAAATATCACCTCTAAGATTTCTTGCTCTTTTGCCAGCAGATATGTCAATTCTAAAAAGAGTACAAGAAAAATACAGAAAATGATTCACAGCCTTATGATGGGAGATCAGTTAATTGTCTGGTTTGTTACAGCTGATCTCCTCTCATGTAGACAAGTTTCAGCAATAAGAAATGGAGGGAAAGAATTTCAGCATTAGTCTAACTAGGCTACTATTAGGAGAATGATACATTTTTGCAATCAGTATCTTTTCCTAATAAAACAGTTTCTGAAAGGAAAAGAAAAGAAAAAGACTAGACTTGCTTGTTAGTACTAATTTGCTGCTATTCTTTCTGGTGTTGTCTACTGTCAATATAAGCAGGTATTTCAGCAAGATTTGTAAGCTGGTAACTGGACTCATTATGAAGATTTTTAAAGTCATACCACGTTAGGTTATCGTACTACCTAGGGCTGATTAATTTATTGAAAATGCAAAGTAGATTCAAATTAAACTAGAAAAGATTCTTAGTTATTTAGGATAAATGGGGAGGCGTCAAAGGAAGTGTTGCATCCACTGTATTTGAGAGATTGAACGAATCTAAATTCAAAGATAGAAGCAACACTTCCTCTACCACTTCCCTGGGGAAATTAATTTGCAACAAAATAGCTCTTACCATTAGTTTTTTGTTTTAAATATTGTAATTATTCTTACATTTATTTCATTACTCCTAGTTAAAACTCTTGGGACCACAGAAACAATTTCACTTCCTCTTTCCTGTTTATATATTTTAAATGATTCCAGACCTTTATTCATCCCTTCTTTCCATATGGCCAAAGGAGATAAGTTTATTAATGTTCACTCTATTGGTAAAAACCCAAGATGTAAAATTTTAGCTGTATATAGATAGCTCTAGCAGATTTGCCAATGTTTGATAATAACAATGCATGGTGGGTGGTTGTGGTTTTTAATTTTTAAACTAGAATTGTTTATCATGCTGGCCTTTTTCCAGAGAAGCTCTCTGGTTCTTTTTGAACATGCAGGGTCTGCAGCTCCAATGACAGGAGTAATTTTCCCATCTTTGCAATTTTTTAAACAATATTTAGTATTATGAGAAGGTTTTTGTTCTATAATTTTCCCCCCGTCTTTGAGCAGAATCTTTTTACAAAAATAATCTCCAAGAGATATTATATTTTTCTGACAAGATTATAGGTATCTTTGTACTTTGTTTCATGAATCTCTAAGTTTAAACAATTTTCATATTGAATTTTATACTGTTATTTAATTTTAAGAGAATGATACATTTCCATTTAAAAAAAATAGTAAATTCTAGTAAGGTATCAGGAAGTCTTAGTTTTTCTATACAGATTCAGATGCCTGCAAAACTGCTTTGACTTTTTCATTTTAAATGTTTGGCTTAAGATTTTAGTTGAAATTCGTAATTTCCAGTGGTGTTTTGTAGTATTCTGTTGGGTTTGTTTTGCTTGTTTGCTTGTTGTTTTGTTCTGTTGTGTTTTTTTTTTTTATTATTATTATTATTTTCTGCTTGTTTCAGTGTGGATAACTACCAAAATTCCCATTTCCCCTCTTAATATTTCTGCTGGGGAAACCTTAACAGCTGGGAAGGGGAAGTAGGATTGAGTTTGTGACTTAAATATGTGAATAAACCATTGACTTGACCTCTGAAGTGAGGACTATATTTAATGTTAATTCTTCCTCTGTCTTGTAGTGCAGCCTTGAGTAAGTTACTTAAATCATGTCACTATCCCACTAAGAAAGCAGTATAATTCTTCAGAGTTTATTGAGAGCTAACCAGTACCTGCTGTCAATATAAAACCCACAAAGTTTAGAATTGATGCAGCTTGTCGTCTTTCATTTGTTTCCATATAATGGACTGCCAGCTCAGGCATTTAATTCTGGGAATTAATACTTGGTTAACTGGTTGATTACTTCCTTTTTACTGTCTGTCTCCAGGGTGTGTGAGAATGGTCAATGTGCTGGAGTAACGAATGGAACACACAGTGCTACTTCTGAGATGAAGAAACCAAAACATCCAGAGTTAGGTGCGTTTTTATTTCCCCCCCTTAGCAAGAAAAATTGCTCTGTGCTGTTCTAGGGGTACAGCAAGAAAACATTCACTTCTTGTGATTGTGTCATTCAGGAGATGTCTATGATGCACCTACTGTTCCGGTACCTTTGCCACCTGCACGACCTCCTACCAGAGACAACCCAAAACACAGCTCTTTGCTCAACAGGACACCCTCCGATTATGATCTTCTGGTGCCCCCTTTAGGTTGCAGACTTTTTGATGATTACATTTAATGGTTAACATAGCCTAGATTAACCAAATGCCATGTTTATTGAAAAACAACCAATTTTGAGTATGCTAAGAGTACCAAACAAGCTATGGGCTAAATATTACAGCTGTACATCAATATTTACCAGTGATCTGTGTGTGGCGTCTGTCTGTAAGCCCTCATGCAAGACAGATGAAAAGGCAAACAACATTTGTATTCAAGCTACAAAGAAAAGCAAAATTGTTTTGCCTAAAACAGATTAAAAATTGTTGTCCTTTAATGTGAAGTTTGAGCATTGCAATTTAATGCAAGCATGGAGGGTTTTTCCAATTGTAGATTTCATAATTGCATTATTTTTATCATATAGAAAGGTGAATGACAGGGAGCTGGTATTTAAGTCAAAGAAAACTAAATTGAGTTACATTAGTAAGTTTATTTCTGATTCTTGTCTACTGTCAAGGGGCAGTTCAAAGTTCAGCGCTGCCTATAGTTTCCAATAGCTATCTTTCCCAACCCTGATTTCTGCTCTCGCACCCAAAAGCCAACAAGCTTAAAATTTTGAGGTCAGAAGCATTAAAAAAGCTGCTCTGCCTATATACTGGGGCTGGGCTTGACCATCACCCACACCGTCATTGACAAATTCAGTTGTATCATTGCGAGACTGTACTGTATGTGCCATCATCCAATTTTCTGGTTCATAAAACCTTTTGAACATTTGCCATGTTCCTGCACTATTCTCTTTCTGATCTCTGAAGTGTTCTGAGTTGTAAGAATATATAGAATTGAAGGTGAAAGAGCAGAAAAAAAATACTTGGTACTTCTTGTTAACCCTGGTTTTGTCTGCTCTACCTTTATGTAAGGGAAAATTATTTTGCCAAGCATAGAAGATTCAGTTTATGCCTTAGGTCAGAGCTTTAGATAGCAGATAAAGATACACATTGTATAAGTGTAGCAGATTGGGTGTAATCACCGTTGGTGTTTGAATATAAATATATTTTCTTAGCTGCTGAAACATAGCTGTTACTCTGCACCGATAATCAGTGAGGCTTTCATTACAATGCACTCTTTGCAACTGAGCCACTTAAAAGAAATCTTTTTCCCCCATCCCAGAAAAGAAATTGAGCAATACAAAGGTCATTCAGAGCATGTTTTAGAAGAGGATTGTGCATAGGAAGAATCAGGCTTACAATTTCACTACTACAGTCACTGAACTGCTAGATGAACCCTAGGAGTAAGGGCCTCAGCAGCCAGAGAAGAATCAATTTTGAACTTCGCTCTTTATTCTATGATGCTTAATGAAGTTTTGCTCATCTAATAATTTTTTCCTAAATGCAGGTGAAGATACTTTTGATAGCTCACCCCCTTCACTACCACCACCACCACCACCTGCTCGGCACAGCATCACTGAGCACACAAAACCTGCTGGCTCAGGAAGCCGACCTCCTTCAGGACATGAACTGTTCCTTCATCCTGGTAGGAATACAAAAGGAAAAAACATATTATATTTCACTATTATGTACTCCAGAGGCATATCTGTTCTGTGATAATGTCATCAGGCTTTAGAAGTCTGTTTTGTCTACATCTCAATATATGAAAATATCAGAAATAATTCTGTGGGGTTTTTTTTGTGTGTTTTTTAAATGATGGAGATGAAACAAGTCAGAATATAAAAAGGCTCACTTTTTCATTATCACAAAGTAATGAAATAAAGTCAATATTTTTTACCAGGCATGACATTTTGGAAAATTGTGCTTTTCTAGAAAGAATTGCTACTTCTGAAGTGTAAAGTTTTTTGCTGTAATCTGTGATAGTAGTCTGTATCCTTTTGTCAACTCCATTGTTTTTTCTAGTTCAATGTAATTCATGTTTTTGTTTGTTTCCAAGTTGGTACTTGAGGAAAAACTAGAAAAGAAAGAAAACAACATCCTGTTTTGTTAGAATTGTTGCTGTGAAATTTTGTGGCAAAACTATATTCATTGTGAACACAGCTGCAGAACCCTGTGGTTCATAACTTTGTGGTTAATAAGTCAAATTTTCACCTATCTTTTCCCACAAATTGCTGTCACATTTTTTGTTCAGTATTTTGCTTGTAAAGGGCATAAAAGTTATGTTCAACGTTTATAACTTTGGGTTGACAAGTGTCAGGTTAATTACATTGAATACCTTTGTTGCTGACAATACAATTGCAACAGGGTTTTTGTGGGTTATAGTACATGTCTTTGAAGTGACGTTATTTTTCTCTGCAGAAGCTTCCAAAAATGATAGTGTCTAAGTTTACTGGTCCCAAGAATATTTTCAGTGATTATCTACCTTGAAGTGTGATTAGATGTCTTCCCCTTCCTATCTGTTCTTAATGAGAGGCTGTATGGAGAGGCTTAAATTGAAATGTTTTGGCAGTAGTATTACAGGAGTGCAGGACTATAGATGATGAGCAATTATGTGCAACTGCATAATAGTCTGCCTGGTTGTAGGGTGTTTGGCTGATCCTTGTGAATAATACTAGGTGTGGGATGAAAGTGAGCTAATTTAGGTTGAACCAGAATGACCCTTTTTGAAATGTTTTTATTATATATATATTTTACCATCAGTCAAGACCTGAACATTGAGTAATTCACCAAAACTGTGTGTGTTTATAATGCAGAACTCAGGTTGGTGCATTACCTTCTCGTATAAGCCTCTGCATGCATCCAGGTAAAAAGACTAAACACATCACAGGATGTAAAGGTTGATCATAAATATAGGGCCAGGGATTAATTTATCTTCTACGCTTCAAAATAAAAATAATGTAACCTATAGCAGTCCAGTCTGAATGGGTGCCTCAATTGTATAATCTGAGGCAGAAACCCAAAGTGCACCATTCAGTTCTAATGGGAATGGAGAGGGGAAAATGAAAGCCCCCACCTCCAGAAGCATATAAGCTCTGTTGATCTGTGTGCAGTTCCCAGAAATACGGAGAGTTTTGAATTATCTAATGTTATTTCCAAATAATCTAAAAAAAAATCAATGACAGTGTTTAAAAAAAATAAAAATATGGCTTTGAATTAAAAATCTGGAAATGTATTTAAGGCAATTTATTCTCCATATTTGCATAGTGAATACAATCTTATCACAACAATTAATCTTCATTGATCTTGTAAGTGTACACATCTACTCGGGCATAGATTCTTTTGTGAATTGGTCCTCTTTTATCTTATGGTATTTCTAAAGCCATATTGACACATTTGACACCGCATTGTTTCAAAGAAACCACTGCAAATGATTTATGATTAGGTTTCGAGGATTGGTTTCCATACAAATTTTTGGGGTGATACCTTATCTATCTATTAGAGACTGTGAGATTAGAATAGTAATCTCACCATTAATAACAATAAAAAGTTGCACACACATACAAACACTATTTCGAGTCAAGAGCAGAAGTCAGGTCCAGGATGATGTTAAAACCTCGGTCAGCTGCCTCTTTAGTAGACTGAAAATACTTTCAAGGAGGCCATAATATGCCAGGCCTGTGTAGTTCTCTCATTTTTTAAATTCTGTTCCTATAATCAGCAGAAAAAAATGAAAAGCCTTCAGCAGTCCCTGTAATGTTCACCCAGCAGCTGGGACTATGCGAACAGGAAATCTGTCCTGCAGTCTTGGTGGCAAAATATTGAAGCGTTACCAAGCTCTAACCAAACAGACTAGCAGGGATACTTCTAATTTTGTTGCATCGGGCCTTGCAGCCTCTGTCATGCCTGAGTAATTGAAAGGTACCTCATGAATGTCAACAGAGTAGCCGTTGTCACTTCAGGATAGACCACCTTTGAGTTGTGCTCCTGCTTTGGTCACTTCAAGACTTCGATGTATGCATGCATATGCACACACTATGGGGGAATGCCTCTTTGGATTCATAGCTTTTTTGAAAGGAGGCTACTTTAAACCTAGATTCTATGCATCAGCCCTCCCTCTTCCCCAGATAATAATTCTAATTATTCTAAGACACTTTGTTGCTTTATTATTGCAGATCCCCATTTTGATCCGATAACCAGTCATATTCCTTTGCCACCTGCTCGTAGAGTAACTGGAGAAAATGTAAAAATAAATAGGACATCTCAAGACTATGATCAACTTCCTGCCTCTTCAGGTAAGGTAGAAGACTGTTTCTGTAGAAAATTACAGCTTTATGAAGCAAGTAACTTTCATCCGTAAAGTTGAATGAGGTTTTTGTCATTCAGGGCAACAATTGGCAGTGGTGATATTGCTTTCCAAAACGCAGAATCCTCAAAGGATAATAGAGATTAAAGTTCTGCAATATAGGTAGAAGAAGCTACCTACCTTTGTGGGGTTATGTAGATATTATGGCATTAATTTCACTAGCTGACAAGCAGAATGCTTTTGTGAGTTCTAGTGTTCCTTATTTTTTGAGAAAAACAGGGAGTTGGCTGCTGCCTTTGAAGTTCACAGGAGATCAGAAGTCCTTCAGGGATCACATGCCTCTCACTTCCAGCTTTATGTTTTATTGCTCCTCAAAAAAAAAGTAGCTTCACTGTCTACAGTATTATTAATTTCCAGTCTTTTTTTGCTAGTATGTCTGT
The DNA here is from genome assembly GCF_964211835.1 of Anser anser. NCBI lineage: Eukaryota > Metazoa > Chordata > Aves > Anseriformes > Anatidae > Anser > Anser anser. The sequence goes on from NC_139720.1 coordinate 92,907,041, forward strand.
GTGAAGTTCTAAGAAAATTTTAAAATACTTCTAAATAAAACTTGCAAGAACCAGAAACAATTAAAATTCAGTCTTCTGGTTGCAGTGGAACAGGTACACGAGAATCAATTCCTCTGTCAAAGAAATTTTGCTTATTGTTTTCAGACAACACAAATGCTATTTAAAGGAGATATATATTTAAATTCATTTAAATAATAACAGTATTGCCTGTATTCCAAAGTATTTTCACCAATTTGTAGACAAATTTTCTTTTCGTTAGATGTGCATGGTATATGGAGTAGGGGGAGGATTGTCCCACCTGCAGCATTTTGCTGTGTGGAGAGATACCACAAATTAAAAAACAAGTGGTGATTTGAACCATTAAACACTATTCATTCTCCAGATATTGTGAATTGTATGTGAAAAGTAGTTTCTAATGCATAAAGAAACGAGGGGACTTGCTATCTAGTCTTTCAATTTCAGTTGTCATCAGTGTTTAATTGCAACAATCACAAGTGGAAATATGCTACAGTTTTTAATAGTAATTATATATCTCCTTCTTAGGAATGCATAGTTCTACTCTGCTGGGTGTAGGAAAGAATCAACATCTTTTTCCAACTTAAAGTACAGGAGAGATTAAGTAAGCCTGAGGAGTGCTATAGAATCTTCAATGAATAGCACATCTGAGAATGAGTGGGATGCCTTTGGTAAATAGTAGCAGTCTTGGGAGGATGTCTCTATTAATATAATACTGTTGCTCATTTTTCTCATTGTTAGAAAAAAACTGGCTTTGTAATACATGTTTTATACATGACACTGTGAGGGGTCTATTTGCCTTACAACATTAGCCAGATCTATTTGAGGAAGTTTTAAATTCTTTTGTAATATAAATTATGATTACCTTTTAAATTGTTTTGTCCCCTGTGGTTTTTTGGTAGAACAATTTTTAAAATTGTCTTAAATTACTGCAAGTTCTTTGCTGGTTAAGTTCTCAGAGCTTTTTGATGTCACTTAATAAATACTATTCTATCTGTATGTTTCCCACAGCTGCCTTCTGAAACATCTAAATGCGTCTACTTTTACTATAAATATAATTCTAAATCAGTATGATATACAGCAAGATATTCAATTTAATTTCAATTAAATGAAAGCTGTGTGATAGGTCATGTCATAGTCTTATATGGAAAGTTGTTTTTACAGTGGCATTACTTCTATAGAATGGAACTGATGAGCTTCACGGTTAACTGATGGGCCTCGCTCTGTGATTTAAAAAATACAGTCTAGAGATTGTACCTCTACTTAAAACTTTAGTTTTTACATTTATTCTGAACTAATCAGTTCATTTAGAAAATTTTTCTTCATTTCAGCCTTTTTGTAGGGTGATTCTTTGAACTAGCTGGAAAGGAAATGTAGTTCGCTCTAAAATCTAATTACAATTTTGCCACTGGCTCCCTAGAGTAGCACTGGGAGTCCTTTGACTTCTGTGCTTCATTTTGACTGTTTATAAGATTGCTGTCCTGATGTTTAACCAAATTATTAATATGTTACGACAAATTCATTCTACTTCAGCCATGTATTTAGTATTGAACGCAAGAAACGGTTCTCAGCATTCACCTAACTATCCCAAAGGCATAATTTTTCAAACATCTTAAATACATCATTTTTAAATTATTGCAATAAAAGCAAAACAAATGAGATTGCTTTTTCAACTGATATTTTACCTAAGCACAGCCAATGACATGTGGGAAAGGTAGAAGAAAATTAGGCCTCTAATATGGATGTCTGATGTATTTTAATGAGTTTAGGTACTCTGTAAGGAATTGATTCAAATGGCTAGTTAAAAACATTATGGCCAGTTAAGTATTGTATATTCCTATTCACTCATCTGGCCTCGTTATAGCACTTGCATGCAAATTTAAATTCCTTTACCATGAAATGTTTGGGTTCAGGGATATGGAGTGGGGTCATGTACTGTTTCAGGATAGATTTCCATTAAGCCTAAGGAGAATCATCTGCCTCAGTAATGTAAAATATGAAGATCATACCCAGCAACATGATGAAACAATAGATACAGTTACTCCTTTCTCCCTGCTCTGCCTGTTCCTTAGTATAGTTGTCCCCTCAGTGTGCTTTGTTCCTGTACCCCAGATACATGTGGCTGCTTGCCACTGCTCCACAGGGGGCCTTGCACAACAAGCCCTTGTCACCCTTCAGCTTCTCTCTTTGCCTCTTTCCCCAGTGCTTCTCGGTCTGTTGGTGAAAGACCGTGGAACATACTGGAGAAGCAGCAAGGGTCATTTCAATGCAGAAAGGAAAAGCACAGCTGGCATCATTACAAATACTCTCCTCCCATGGTGTCACAGAGCTTTCACACCTCACAGTTTTTTCCACACTTTTTAAACATTTATTAAATGAGCCTGTCTTTGCCTTTATACTTATCAATTTCCTAAGGGTTAAATGTAGTGCTGAATTACAGAAATGTGGGTGATAGAAGATATTCCTTGCTGTGGTAACTGTTAATTGAATTACACAATTAGAAAATCTGTTTGAATTTTTAGTTAAGCATCCACGGTGGCTGAAACATCAAAGGATGGAAGGTTGGAAGGGAAGTTATGCTTAAATACCTCTATCTCAGTGTCCAGATGGACGTGCAGCTTAGGCTTAGTATCTTTAAGCTCAGGATCCAATGTGATGACCACCTTCAGCTAAAATTTTATATGGATGTGAAGATATTGAAAGAGATGTCAGCACTTAAAAATAATAAGAATAATGGGAATTGACTTAGAGAGTGGGCTGAAGATCTCTGTGCTATAGAGGGATGTCACTGGAGTGAGAATAAAATACGTATGCTGCAAATCTGCTCACAGAATTAAAAATGACCTTTCTAAATGATGTGATTGCTCAAAAAAGTTTCTTAGGAAGCTTCAGTAAAGCGAAGGCATCAGATGAGAAAACTTAAGTTTCAAGCCTCTGTTAGATTGACTAGAACAAAAATACCTCATGTAGTGTACACACACAAAGAAGGATCTGGCCTATGTGTAAGTAATTTCTTCTGTACTTCAAGCAAGGGAAAATATAAAGGTTGCAAAGTGATTTTATTTCATTCTCTCTAGGTAAGTCCATAACAAAATGTTCATATTAAAACAGTTTAAAATGTGAACGAAAGCAGATTGTTTTCAATATGATATATCATTATTGTAAACATGAAGAACATTCTTCTGTTAGTCTTGACTTTTCTAGAATAGGTGAAATGAGAAATTTGAACTTGTTTCTGATTTAGTTTAGTTTTTAGTTATTAACCCCATTTCCTGAGCTATAATTAATTTATCTATTCAGTGGATTTTGTAGATGTTCCACATCTTCATAACAGGTTTGGATCTGTCTTGAGGTGTGTTTACTAGAATGGTTAGTGTTTATATATATAATGCTTCACCTCTTCTGAGATGATTCAGAGATAAAAATTCATAACAATTATGAAACAGTCCTTACCATCTGCAGGTTGTCCTAACTATTTGCACAGGAAATAAGCAATGCAATTGGAACAAAATTAACCTTGACCCTTTAATGTTAATTCTTAATCAAACTACTCTCATCCATTTGTTACATTAATATCACAGTTTTGCTTGAAGTACTATTTACTTATCTTCTCTGAATTAAGAAACTGAATTAAATTTATAGCAACACTCCCATCTAAATACATGGAAACTAAGTTGAGGGAGAAATACACCTTCGTTAGACATGCAATAATATGAGCTATTTTTATTCATCTGAAATATTTAATGCAGCCTGTTGAATTACAGTTCTCTTCATCCAGTGTTGTAACTACTGTATTGTAACAGAAATGTTAGAAGATACCATGTTCTTTCATCAAGAAAAAAGCAGCATCTCTGGAGTGCTTAACACTGCAAAATGCCATTGCTGTCAGTCTAAGTAAACAGGAAGTGTCACAGTCAAAAATTCCTCTAATTTATCTGTGAAAGTCACTGATGGAACTTTTCAGAACTCTTTTTGAAGGATTAAATATTTTTTTAGAATACTTTGCTCTTGAAAGTGTTTTCTGTGCTGTGCCTACTTGTATTTAAGCTTCTTATTGTGGAATCAGTGAGGATAAAGAGGTTTCAGTAAAGTGCCAAATTTACTTGAGCATGAAACTCTTGACTCAGAAGATTAGTAAGTTTGAATATTAGCTCTTTTCATCAGTCCATCATGATTCTTAGCACCAGCATTAACTGCGAAGGTAACCTTTCTCTAGAAGAGAAGGAAAAGAG